>NC_057849.1:346786395-347402969 GCF_015237465.2 Chelonia mydas | reverse complement strand
TGACTCATCCCCTGTTGTCCAGTCCTAGCATCTGGCAGCCAGAGGCTAGGGACACCCAGAACATGGGGTTGCATCTCTGACCATCTTGGCTAACAACCATTGATGGACCTATCCTCCATGAATTTATCCAGTTCTTTTTTTGAACCCAGTTATATTTTTGACCTTCACAACATCCCCTGGCAATGGGTTCCACAGGTTGTCTATGGAACTTTATCTCAGATGTCTATGTCTGATGGCCTCGTTCACCTGTGTCACCCCCTCATTTCTGAACATGAGCCCTTTTCAGCACTAGGTGGCAGAACACCACACTCCAAATATACATAGTCTGCAAAGGAGACTTACCATGCCTCCATGAGTACTGCAGCCATTTTGCTTGTGGGAGAGCATCCTTCAAGGGGCTACCCTTCATTCCCCCCTCCCGTACAATCAAATACAAAGATGTCTCCAACCTGGACTGGGGTGCACTTTGCCATGACCTCAAAGGAGATAGTCTCCTTCTAAGCCAGAAGTCCACACTCCATATCAGTGTTGTTAGTGGTTTGGTTTAGATTATTGATTAAAAAGACATCAGATAACTTGGCTCATTCAGTTTATTAATTAAAGACAGACCAGCATAGAGAGGGTCATACATTACCAACTCTGGGGAATATTTCTGCAGTGACCACAGCTTACATTTTCAGTGTGTATCTGTCCCAAAGTATGAACTTAATTTGACTTCTGTTTAGAGTCCCCTGGTTTACAAGTAAAAGATTAATACACCTTGTTCCCCTTTTCTTATCTAGTTTCATACCTATTTTTCAGGATACAAAGAGATCTGTCCCAGTCCTCCCTAGCACAGTGTACCCATCACACAAAAACATTCCGGTTGTCAGTACGCTGTAAAGTACAAGTAGTAGAGACATGAACTGTTTTGTACTAACACACAATTCATATGTAACATTGTGATGTTCCCCTCTAGTGTTATCTGGACTGGTGATCTGCTAGGCCATTCCAGTCCTTGACTCTGGGAGCCAGCCTTACCCTGCTCTGCTGTGAGAACCCCCACTCCTGGGCTGTTCACGCTCAGCCTCTGGCATGTAAACTGCTCCCAGCTACTTGCAAGCGAATGACGCTAGCCAATATCTCCAGTCCCAGACACAACCCTAGGAACCTCCCTCTTGCAGTGTCCAGTTATGCCCGCTGGACACTGCAAGCTTATATGAGTTCATCAATTTAACAAAGAAATTGATATGTACCAGGCTTGTTATCCCAAGGGGAGCTTCTGACACACTTCAAACCAAACACACTGCTTCAGGCAGAATAAACAAACAGATTTATTAACTATAAAGATAGATTTTAAGTGATTATAAGTCAAAGCATAACAAGTCAGATTTGGTCAAATGAAATAAAAGCAATACACATTCTAAGCTGATCTTAACGCTTTCATTGCCCTTACAAACGTAGATGCTTCTCACCACAGGCTGGCTGGTTGCTCTTCAGCCAGGCTCTCCCCTTTGATAAGCACTTCAGCCTCTTGGTGGTGTCTGTAGGTGTAGGTGGAAGAGAGAGAAGAGCATGGCAAACATCTCTTCCTTTTATCATGTCCTTTCCCCCCTCTTGGCTTTGCCCCCACCCCCTTCAGAGTCAGGTGAGCATTATCTCATCGCAGTTCCAAACTGACCAAAGGAAGGGGGTGACTCCCTTGAGGGCCTGACAGATTCTTTTGTTGCTGCCTAAGCCAGCGTCCATTGTTCATGTGAGGCTGGGCTGGGTTTGTCCCATCCATGCCCTGATGAGGTGTGAACTGCCTTTCTGTTCTTGGAGAGTTTTTGCATGGGCTTGCTTTAAGCCATGAGGATACATTTTCAGCCTCATAACCATATACATGAAATTATAATCTATAACTTTACTATAACTTTACTGTAATGATTACTAAAACATCACTGATAACAACCATGCTCAGTGTATCATGAGCCTTCCGAAGACACCCAACTTGACAAACTTTGCAATGGATATCACACAATCGTTTTATAAAGAGGAACGTGGGGGTGTAGGTGTTCTCCCGAGGTACAGAGTGTCACAAACCATACATTTTATTTCTCACAGATTCTGCTCATTCAAAGAACAAAGGCTGGTACAATTTAACTCCTAGTAACTTTCCACAATAAAGCTTGACATGAGTACAACGTATTCTAGGAAATGGAGTTTAAACTTATACAACTTAGGATAAATATAAAGTCATCTAGAAATGTATATTAGCTAATAGTGTGCTTGAGCTTGGGGCAGTATGGTGAGTCCTCAAGGCCTTTCACCCATCCCTGTCGTACTGAGTAGTACAAGTGCTGAAGAACGTCACAGTAGCCATGACCCATATAAACCAGCTGAGGAGTGCGCTCCCAGCTCCTGTCTGTAGAAGCATGAAAATTGTGGCTGTGGTGCTTTCAGAATCTGCTTCATCCCATGGCTCTACCCCTGGCGGGGAGGAAGATGGACATGTTCAGCAGGAGGACTCAGGATCAATGCAAATGGGCCTAAAAGCCAATGGTGGCCAGAGCGCTATTTCTCAAATGGAGCTGCCCAAAGAGAAACTCCTTTGTGTCCATTAAAAACACCAAGTACCATCAATACTGCACCAGGCAGAGAGGGACCAAATCTCTCTCTCAACACGTTTCTGTGGGATTGGAGCCAACCTCTCCTGTATGCCTTCATAGAATCATAGAATATCAGAGTTGGAAGGGACCTCAGGAGGTCATCTAGTCCAACCCCCTGCTCAAAGCAGGACCAATCCCCAACTAAATCATCCCAGCCAGGGCTTTGTCAAGCCTGACCTTAAAAACTTCTAAGGAAGGCGATTCCACCACCTCCCTAGGTAATGCATTCCAGTGTTTCACCACCCTCCTAGTGAAAAAGTTTTTCCTAATATCGAACCTAAATCTCCCCCACTGCAACTTGAGACCATTACTCCTCATTCTGTCATCTGCTACCACTGAGAACAGTCCAGATCCATCCTTTTTGGAACCCCCTTTCAGGTAGTTGAAAGCAGCTATCAGATCCCCCCTCATTCTTCTCTTCCACAGACTAAACATCCCCAGTTCCCTCAGCCTCTCCTCGTAAGTCATGTGTTCCAGTCCCCTAATCATTTTTGTTGCCCTCCGCTGGACTCTTTCCAATTTTTCCACATCCTTCTTGTAGTGTGGGGCCCAAAACTGGACACAGTACTCCAGAGGAGGCCTCACCAATGCTGAATAGAGGGGAATGATCATGTCCCTCGATTTGCTGGCAATGCCCCTACTTATGCATCCCAAAATGCCATTGGCCTTCTTGGCAACAAGGGCACACTGCTGACTCATATCCAGCTTCTTGTCCACTGTAACCCCTAGGTCCTTTTTGCAGAACTGCTGCCGAGCCATTCGGTCCCTAGTCTGTAGCGGTGCATGGGATTCTTCTGTCCTAAGTGCAGGACTCTGCACTTGTCCTTGTTGAACCTCATCAGATTTCTTTTGGCCCAATCCTCTAATTTGTCTAGGGCCCTCTGTATCCTATCCCTACCCTCCAGCATATCTACCTCTGCTCCCAGTTTAGTGTCATCTGCAAACTTGCTGAGGGTGTAATCCACACCATCCTCCAGACCGTTAATGAAGATTTTGAACAAAACCAGCCCGAGGACCGACCCTTGGGGCACTCCACTTGATACTGAATGCCAACTAGACATGGAGCCATTGATCACTACCCGTTGAGCCTGACAATCTAGCCAGCTTTCTATCCACCTTATCGTCCATTCATCCCAGCCCATACTTCTTTAACTTGCTGGCAAGAATACTGTGGGAGACCATGTCAAAAGCTTTGCTAAAGTCAAGGAACAACACGTCCACTGCTTTCCCCTCATCCACAGAGCCAGTTATCTTGTCATAGAAGGCAATCCTTCTCATATCCCTTAGTATATAGGGTTATAAGAAAAATTGACAGACAGTGCTAACATCCTATTGATAGTTCCAATGCAACCTTTCCATCATTGGTATTCAGACCTTCAACACCTGTCTGAAGAGCCACCGTAACTGATGCGTCTCTCTCCAGACCTCCTGTCTCAACAGCAAAGGTGAGTTCTGTATCCCAGTCCAGAGTCACATTAGAGTCATCACAGTGTGGAAGATAATTTACTAACTAATGTAGCCCATTTCTGCTCCCAGAGAGCCCAGACGCTCCTGTTGCAGTCTAGGAAAGGCTCTGTCCTTAAATGCTGTAAGAAAAAATGGCCATGGTTCTCTGTCTGGGCCAATAATAAAGGAGTAACCCTGTTTTAAACTGGAGTCCCTGCAGTCTAGAATACATGTTACATTTAAAGTCTCAGGGTGTCGCCAGAGCCTCTTTAAAGGTCCATTTGGCAGTATATCTGCCTATCACATATACATGAAGAACAGGTCTATTTTCTCTCACCAAGTGTCTCTGGGTTCCTGAAAGCATGACAATTGCATAGAAAATCAGGGAACCCCCTGCATCCTGGGACTTGAACCTCATTGTAACTAACCTGATAGTCCCCCAGTATGAGCATCTTGCACAAGCTTCACTGGAGCACTACTTCTTCTTTGAGTGCTTGTTCACATCAGTTCCAATCAGGTGTGCTCATGCCCCATGCACGATCATCAGAAAGTTTTCCCTTAGCAGCACCCATCGGGGAGCTGTGGAGCCCCCTGGAGTGGCGCCTTTATGGCACTCAATATCTGACCCTGCTGACCTGACCCCCCTTCAGTTCCTTCTTACTGCCTGTAATGGTCGTTGGAACAGCATTCTCTTGCCTCGCAAGTGCTTCCCTTAGCTTGTTCGTTAGGTTTAGCTTAGGTTTCAGTTCTTAGTTCAGCATAGTTTAGAGTTATACTTCTGGTTAGGGATTACCCTATCCCTTTCCTTCCCTTGGCTCTGGGGCATGCCTTGGGGCCAAGTGTTTAAACCATGTGGGACCTGCAGTAAGCCCATGCCCCACGATGCGTGCCTGAAGTGTCTGGGGGAAGAGCACCAAACAGACAGGTGCAAAATCTGCAGGTTCAACCCAGGACGAAAAAAGATTGGGATTTCCATCTGAAACAGCTTTTGATGGAGTCCGCTCTCTGTCCTCAACCTGCCTCGGAGCGTGGGGTTCCGGCACTGAGTGCAGTGCTCCAGCCTCAGCACACAGCGCTCCAGCCTCGGTGCACGATATGGTGCAAAGGAAAGAGTCCAGAGACCCTCAACACCGCTCCCTGGCACTGCAGACTAGCCGTCACTGTTCCCACTCACCAGTACCGCACAAACGGAAGAAAATGGACAGAGGCCGCTCACTGAGGTCGAAGGTGTCTCAGCCTCTGGGTGCATCAACAGTGTGTCTCGAGAAGGAGCACTCAGCTCCCAAGGGTCAAGAGTTGGCACCGTTGACTTCGGTTCCCCGGGGAGGACCGTTGAGTCCGGCGCCCAGTGAATCCCCGGACAGGCAGTGCCAGATGGAGGACTTGGAGCTCCCCTCCACCCCGGACACTTGTGAAGCTGCCAGGGAGTTCACAGAACTGACAGCACCACAACCCTTGACAGTCAGGGACAAGTCCCCTCTGTCTCCACGCCCAGAGCCAGCTAGAGGAAAGCCTGCTCTGATGCAGCGTTCTCTTTCTCCTGCATGGTGCTGTTCTCCTCTGCACCACTCTTGCTCGCCATTGCCCAGGCACCAGCAGCCATCTCGGGACCCCTTATACTTCTCCCCGGTGCCAGCCAGGCAATCCAGATCTCCGGCACCAGTGGAGCGGCACCCACCTCTGGCACTGGTGGAGTGGCACCAACCTCCTGCACGGCTGGAATGCCACCGACCTCTGGCACAGTTAGAGAGGCAACAATCGCCAATCTCCGGTACCCAGCTTTCAGCACCGATCCCTGGTGCAGGAGCATCGGCACCGATCCCCTGTGCAGTACAGTCAGCACCGCCATGTCCAAGTCTAATCTGGGTCGTTGTACTTGGATGCAGAATCATTCTACTCTGGCCACAGTGGGCGCTGTTCCCACAGACATAGGAGTGAGGCACCTGTAGCTTGGCCTCAGCGCTGTCAGCCTCAGCCACAATGGCCCTTTTGGACCCCCTGGGCTTATCACCAGGCCTAGGGTTCATTCTCCAGGGGCTCTCGTTCGGTCATCTTCAAAACCAGGCCACCCCAACCGCCTAGGGATTGCCCAGCCCCTAAGGGATCGGAGACAGCTACTTCCCATGAGTAGGCAGCCTAGGTCATCACAGAGGTTGCCGGGGCGACAACACCAATGGCAGACTAGGCTACCATCGCCGCAATGAGGGTCAGCCCACGGGGCCCAGATATCGAATAGGAGGAGGCCAGAGAGCTTGAGGGACAAGAGGACCCCGTGCCACCCGTAGCCTCATCATCCTTGTCTCATGACGAGGCAGTGGCAGGGGCCTCGGATTCTGGATCTCCACCTATAGTCCATAGGGCAAACCAGGACCTCCGGCGCAGGATCGCCCGCAACATGAGATTGCAGGCGGAGGCAGTTGTCAGACCTGAGGACGCTATGGTCGATATCCTAACTTTGGAGGGCCCGTCCAGAGTCACTCTGCCCCTGATTAAAACTATACAGAGCAATGTGAAAACGCTCTGGCAGACCCCAGCGTCCATCCCCCCCACTGCAAGGGGCGTTGAATGCAAGTACTTTGTCCCGTGCAAGGGATATGAGTATTTGTTTTCTTATCTGCAGCCGTGTTCCCTGGTTGTTGCCACGGTTAATGAGAAAGAAAGAGAGGGGCAGCAGGGGCCAACTCTGAAGTCAAGGGAGTCAAAATGGTTAGATCTATTTGGTAGGAAGGTCTGTTCAACTGGGGGCCTGCAACTGAAGACAGCTAATCAACAAGCTATCCTTAGAAGATATAACTTCAACTCGTGGGCCTCGATGTCTACCTCCAGAAGTGCAGCAAACCCTGAAGGACCTACCATTTGAGGATGCAGGGTTATTCTCAGACCAGGCTGATTCTAAGCTGCACAGCTTAAAAGACTCTTGGGCAATGATGAAGTTGCTGGGGATGCATACCCCAGTGAAAACATTTCAAGCCCCAGCCCTAACAGCAATGGTCCTACCCTCCTCGCCCTAGACAAGACTTTTACAGACGGCGGCCTAGAAATTCTAGGCACAAACCACCCCACTCCCAGTCAGGACAAGGCAGGGGCCCAACCAAGCCATTGTCAGGCTCAAAGCAGGCCTTTTGAGGGGGCGCCGGAGGACGGTGTACCCGACATGACACCAGAACCTCCCTCTTACTTTTTGAATCACTTATCCCATGTCTGCCATGCATGGTCCCAAATAACATTGGACCGCTGGGTTCTTTGCATGGTAGAGGTGGGATATTCTCTTCCGTTCTACTCCTTCCCTCCCTCCCACCCCCCTTCCCTGTCACTCTTCAGGGACCCTTCTCTTGAGCAACTCCTTATCCAGGAGGTGCAATCATTCCTAGATGTAGGGGAAGCGGAGGAGGTTCTTCAGGAGCAAAGGGGCAAAGGATTCTACTCCGATTATTTCCTTATCCCTAAGGCAAAGGGGGGGTCTCAGACCCATTTTAGACCTGCGTGGACTCAAGAGGTTCATGGTAAAGTTGAAATTCCGCATGGTCTCCCTGAGCACAATTATCCCTTCCCTGAATTCGCGCGACTGGTATGCTGCCCTTGATGTGAAAGACGCGTACTTCCACGTAGCCATTCAACCTCAGCACAGATGGTTTCTGCAGTTTGTGGTCAGCCACAAACTTTACCAGTTCATGGTCCTCTCGTTCGGCCTATCGACTGCGAACTGGGTATTCACCAAGTGCGTGTTGGTAGTGGTAGCCATTCTCCGCAGGAAGCAGGTACAGGTATATCACAACCTAGACGACTGGCTGCTGTGGGGCCGTTCCACGGAGCAGGTGGAGTCTCATGTTCGACTAGTCAAATCCACATTTCAGAGACTAGGACTCCTTCTCAAAGTGAATAAGTCAACCCTATCACCGACCCAGAGAATATAATTCATCAGGGCAGTGCTGGACTCGGTACAAGCAAAAGCGTACCTACCAGAGACATGATTTCAAGCCATAGCGGGCATCATTCAGAGCCTCATGCAGTACCCCACCACTATGGCTCAGGGTTGCCTGGCCCTCCTCAGCCACAGTGGTCAGGCATGCCAGGCTCAGGCCACTCCAAGCATGGCTCGCTTCTGTATATTGCCCATGGTGCGACAGGCTGGACTCGGTACTTACATTGCCACAACAAGTACTCCAGTCCCTCCAGTGGTGGCTCGACCCCCGTACAGTGTGTGAGGGAGTTCCTTTCAGCAGCCCACAGACCACCTTGACCCTAATAACGGATGCTTCATCATTGGGTTGGGGGGCACACCTGGGGGACCGCCAGATGCAGGGGTATGGTCACAAGATGAACTCTCTCGTCACGTCAATATCAGGGAGTTCAGAGTGGTACGATCGGCTTGCCAAGCGTTCCTGTCCATACTACAAGGCCAGTGTGTGGCAGTGATGACAGACAACACCACTGCCATGTTTTACATCAACAAGCAGGGGGGAGCGCGTTCCTCTCCCCTTTGTCAAGAAACCCTTCAACTTCGGGAGTTCTGCATAGCCCACTCCATTCACATGGTGTCTGAGCTGAAGGCACTAACTTTTGATCTACCTTACATGGTCTTCCACAAGGCTTCCACAAGGACAAGGTGCAACTCAGGCCTCACCTGGCTTTTCTTCCCCAGGTGGTGTCTCATTTTCATATCACCCAAGATATCTTCCTGCCCGAGTTTTACCCCAAGCCTCACATCAGTGCCTGAGAACAGCGGCTTCATTCACTGGACATCCGGAGGGCGTTGGCATTCTACATCGAGTGTACTAAGCTGTTCAGAAAATCGAACCAACCAAGGCCCCGGTTCCACCTATTACGGCTCACTCCACAAGAGCTCAAGCCTCCTCAGCAGCATTTCTGTCCCAAGTGCTGGTATAGGAGATCTGCAGAGCAGCTATTTGGTCATGGGTGCATACGTTCACCTCTCTCTGTGCTATCACCCATCATGCCAGAGATGATGGAGCCTTCAGCAGAGCGGTGCACCAATCAGTGGTTCCTTGACTCCGACCCCTCCTCCAGGGTAGAGCTTGAGAGTCACCTGACTGGAACTGATGTGAACAAGCACTCGAAGAAGAAAAAATGGTTACTCACCTTCTTGTAACTGTTGTTCTTCAAGATGTGTTCACATCCATTCCAATACCCACCCTCCTTCCCCTCTGTTGGAGTAGCTGGCAAGAAGGAATTGAAGGGGTGTCGGGTTGGCAGGGTCATATATTGAGTGCCATAAAGATGCCACTGCAGGGGGCTCCACGACCGACCCGACAGGTGCTGCTAAGGGAAATCTTTCCAATGATTGTGCATGCGGCACACGCACACCTGATTGGAATGAACATGAACAACGCATTTCGAAGAACAACCGTTACGAGAAGGTAAGTATCCATTTTTTTTTTTAAAGATGGTCTTCCTCATCGCAGTCATCTCTGCTGGGGTTAGTGCGCTCAGTGCATTAAGGGCTCCCCTGCCTGACACTGTGGTCTGGGACAATGTGACAATGCTTCCTCACTTCATGCCTAAGGTGGTGTCCAACTTCCACCTTTCTCAATATATCTCCTACTCTGTGTGTTCTTCTCAAGTCTCTATTAACATCCAGGGGAAGCACATCTTCATATCCTAGATGTGAAATTATGTTCTGTTTTTAACTAGAGGAGACCAAGACGTTTAGAAAAAATGACAGGTAAATGCTGGGGGGACCCACTTATTTCCTAATAAAGGGTTTCACAACTTATTAAAAAATTGTATAGAGCACTGTTCTGTCTGAGCTAGGACACCAGTTCGTCCCTCTGCACTCCGTTAGAGGCACTCCTCTGCAGCACTGGTGGCATGCCTAGATGTATTTTGCTGGTGGACACATGCAAAGCAGCAAGCTGGAGTTCCGTGCATACTTTCACCCAGCACTATTTTCTGGCCTTGGTTCTGATGCCTGTTTTGGAGAAAGTGGTGCTGCAGTGCATATTCCATTAAAGAACTGCTCGCCTACCTTCTATCTAGGGGTTAGTTACTAGTAATTGTTGTTCTTTGATAGTCACCTCTGTGCATTCATACTTGCCCCCCACCAACTGCTCTACCTTGGAGTTCTGTATACAGTCAGGACCTGAGTTTATTCAGGGAGTGCCCCCGATATAGAGTATGGTGCCACTGTTGTGCACACATGATCCCCCAACAAACACAGCTTTTGAAGGCACTTCCACAGTGCTACACCAGGGGCACAGTATCCCTCAAGCATGAATGCAGAGGTGATGCTTGAAGCGTAGCAAATACTGGTAAGTAAGCTGTCTTCGTTGCATGCTGTTGCTACAAGGCAGAGTTAAGGTTGTTAGGGTGTTTGTTTCTGTCCAGCTCTGCCATGCCATTGCCTGTCTGTGAGAAGCGTGAATAAAGTGAGGTTTCCTCTGTGAACCCATGGGATTTAATGTCTGCTGATTTGTATTGTCTGTCCCAAGTGACCTGTGGTTTGCCCCTCCTCTCAGAGGAGACTGCAGTGTCCTTTAGTGAAAATTCCCAGGAGGAACAGAGGCTCTGTCTACACAGCCACTTTCAGCGCTAAAACTTTAGTCGTTCAGGGGTGTGAAAAAACATCCTCCTGTGTGACAAAAGTTTAGGAACTGAAAAGTGCCATTATAGACAGTGCTTTATTGCCAGGAACTCTGCTCCCAGCGGTAAAGCTACCACCCCCCATTCGGGGTGGTTAGTTTGTTAGCGCTGGGAGAGAGCTCTCCCCCGGCGAGAAAGCATGATTACACTGTCCACGTCACCGTGCTGCCGCGGCCGTGCTGTAACGTGGGAAGTGTAAACATACCCAGAGATGCGGCCCCCTTGACCATTCCAGATGTGTAGGAGAGGGAATAAGTCCAGTGCAGAGCACAACTCAGTTTGCAGGGCCTGAGGAAACAAGAGAGCAAAAACGCTAGTATAAATTATGAGGAGATTGAAAAATCCCTTCTAAGGAAATCCCTCTCTGATACCAAAGCCACCGCTGCTGGCAGGGAGCAGGGAGAGAAAGGCTTGGCTGGGGGTGGCCTCAGTGGGTAGGTCAACACTGCAATTAGACACCTGCAGGTGGTCCCTGCCAGCTGACTTGGACTCGTGGGGCTCGGGCTGTGGGGCTGTTTAATTGCAGTGTAGTCATTCCGGCTCGGGCTGAAGCTCAAGCTCTGGGACCCTCCAACCTCACAGGGTCCTAGAGCTCAGGCTCCCACCCAAGCCCAGACATCTACACTGTAGTTAAACAGCCTCTTAGCCTGAGCCTGCGAGCCCCAGTCAGCTGGCAGAAGCCAGCTGCAGGTTTTTAGTTGCAGTGTAGATCTACCCAATAGGAGCTGCCAGAAACCATCACAGCAACAAGTGTGGGGCAATTGCAGCAGCCCTGAAGGCATGGATGGAAAAGGTTCCTTAATATAGCCAATGACCGGCATAAATGAGGAAGCTCACGCTGCCACAGGCCTGGCTGCCATGGGTCTGGGATGGGGGGAAACTCACTCTGCCACAGGCCTGGCTGCCATGGGGGCCAGGGCCTGTCCTCATTTCTTTCTGCAGACTAGAGTTTTCTGGTTTGATATTTGCGACCATTCAGTGAAAGACTGCTGTGCTGGTTCTGCTAATAGGAAGTGAGATCCATCATTTGCAGATGGTCTCTTAGTGCGTTACGCTTTGGCAGGACATTACTGTACCAGGGATAAATCCTGGGCTATTTTTATCCCAGGCCTGTGTCAGCATATCTCCCATGGGGAGAGCAGCAGAGGCTGAGGGATCTTCTCATTCCTGTTACAGACTGGACTGCGCACAGGTGAAACTGTGATGATTAATGTACGTTGCAAATGGGCAACAAACTGCAGTGGCAGCATGACCACTACATCCTTGCTGAATGGGAGCCACGTTTTGGGGACAGGAAATAGGCAGAAAAGGGGATTCAAGGAAAGGTGTGTCTCCAGCCAGTCCCCTAGGGTCTGTGCCCTGCCCCTGTGGTGGGCAGAGGAACCTCATGCACAGGGGCAGCATCAGCATCAAACAGCATGCTTCCCTTGCAGGTGAACATCCTCGCAGACACAGTGCAACTCTGCGCTGCAGCGCCCTGTGTTGTTCCAGCCCTGGGCTCTATGCCCCTCCTCACGTCAGGAATGGGGTGCATTGGCTGAGCTGGGTGTGCATGGGGAAGGGGTGGAATAGCAGAGTGGGCAGCAGCAGGGAACCGAGCTGGAGTAAAAGGTGGCTGAGGGTCCTGGAGCTGTGCGTTGGCAAAGCTCAAGAAGTGCTTGGGGTTTGAATAGTAGAGGATACCGCAGGTTGGGTGTCCCTTTCTCTAACAAAGCTGTGTGTGGAGTGGCTCGCACAATTCCTGCCACCACTGAATCTGGCTTAAATCCCAGAGCTGCTGGCCACTTCCTGTCGTATAGCTACGTTTGAGTGGATCTTTCTGTTCTTTGCCCTGAATTTTAAAATGGCTCCTTCATAGGGTTGCATGGGTACAACCTCACTTTTGGATTGTCCTTAGGCCTGGATGCCTGGACCACCGTATTGTGTGAAAGCAGTTAGACTTTAGGGGGCATGGCCTCAGGCACGGATCTGAGCCTTCTGTTCCTTGGCATTATATACAGACCTCCTTGCCCAAATGTCCTGTGTTTCATTGATTGGAAGTGCAGGCGACGGCTCCTTTTTGGGGCTTGGGAGCCAATAATTCACAGTGATCCTATACCACAGTAGGAGGGAAAAGAATGTGCAGTCCCCAATGGGAGGGAAAAAGGTGGTTAGATTGGAAGGAAAGGATTAGGAGCTTCACAGAGAAGATCAAGCACCCTGTTCCAAATCTCATGAAATAAGCCAGCTGTCCTGCGATAGGAATCCTTTCGTAAAGTCACTGCAGACATTATTAATCTCACTGCAGTAATAGAGACATCAAAGGCTGCTCAAAGGGCATGTCTCACTGGATTTGGTCCTCTTTGCACTATGGCTGTAAAATCTGTCATTTTAGATTCCAGAAAATAGGCCATGGTGCAATTCTATAAAATGCTACCCTTTTGCATTGTGTAGAACATACAGGAATATCAAGGGCATGAGAAATATGAAGGATTAGCTGTTGGAATGCCTTTACAGTCCCTGCCAAAGGACTACTTGAATCTACAGATGCTGAGGAACTCTCCCTCCTGCTATGCCTACCCCAGGCCCTTTCTCGTAAGAACTGGTTGGGTGAGATTCATCTGAAAGCAATACACCAGGTTTGCAGTCACATTCCATAGAAATGGTTTGTATTCTTCCAGTTTTCCTTTCTCAAGGAAGTGTTGCATGGTAACACTAAGTGCCATCATCCTCTCCCTGCTTTGCCAGGACTAGGTTGAGCCCTGTACCGTTGCAATCTATCCTTACATATCTCCATAAAACACTGTGAATTGAGTACCGGGACAGTACCTCCTCTCAGCAGCTTCCCTGATCTTCACCAAGCATCCAGGAATGTTGTCTGCTCATCTTTGTCAGCAAGGTCTCTTGGGTGACAGACTCATGCAAGTTCAATATGTGAAGGGCTGAGCCAGTCTTTTGAAGACCCCTTCTCTTGTGGAGGAAGCTAGAGCTTAGCGCAAGTTTATGAATTTCTTTCTTGGAGCCTACTGAGAGACTCCCTGGAGTTAATGCTGCAGAGCACGTTCAATTTGCCTGCTCTGAAAGTATTTTCTGGAAATGTAGAAAGTTACCAAGCCAGTTATTACCCACCTGAAATTAAGTCCTTTCCTGCCTCTGAATTTCAGGCTTATGGCCTCTAGCCTAGCAGCCATCTCCTCTGTCAGTTTAAAAATGTGACCTCGCCATGCTTAGCTAAAATGTCTCTATACAGCAAGTTGGGCCAAGCTTAGGAGAATTGTGTGTGTTCCTTTGCCTGTCTGTTAATCCTTGCTATTGTGGCCTGTCCCTCCGAATGTGCTCTGACCGTTTCCTTTTTTCCACCCAGCACTGGTATTTGGAAGAGAATTTCCACCCTGGTCTCTGAAACGGTGTCTTTGCTGAGAAAGGAAAAATGGCAGAGATTCTTACAGGCAATACGGAATCACCAAGTGGAAAAGAGACAGAGGGAATAATGCATATGAAATCCAATAGCCCTGTAAGCTGTTCTGTGGCAGGACAGGAAAACCTTCTAACGGACAACCTGATTTGCAGATATTTCCATCAACATGAGTGGAAGGAGTCAGTGGTGAATCAGATTTTCCTCTTGTTTTGTGAAGAAGTGAGCAGGGGTTGAGGAGCCCATTCAGATGCCTTTGTGCTCTGTTAGCCCTGCGGTCTCCTTTTTGCTTCTCCCTTATTCCTTCTGCTCCCTTCTGTGCTTCCAAAAGTGAAGCAAGAGATGGCTCATTTAACTGTGGTGGCTTTAGCTTGAGCAGACACTGGTGTTCAGATTTCTTTTGCAAATAAGTTACTTTGGATATCACCAGTGTCCCCAGATTCATCTTGGAAGAAGCAGCTCACTCTGCACCGAAATCTAAGGTCCCTTCTCCTAGTGAGTTGGATCTTGGCACCTTAATGGATGAAAATTTGGACTGCTCAGCAGAACTCTGTCAGGTTTCACTGGCATCTTTAAACCACGGTGTCCAAAGCATGGCTCTGTGTCCCCTGAGGGTGACTGTATTGAGGAGAAAATTTGAAAGTGTTCTCCCTAGTACCTTTCTGTAGGGACCAGGGCATGGGTGGGTCAGGCCTCAGGGTTAGAGAGTCAGGAGCCAGGAACCAGAGCTGGGGACAGAGCCAGATTCAGGAGTCAAACCAGGGGTTGAAGCTGTAGTCATCATCAGGAGTAGGGCATTGTAGCAGAGACATAGAGTGAGGCAGGAAAGCAGGAATCAGGAACAGACGGGGCCAGAGGTAAGGAGAGCAGGAACCCAGGTGTCAGGCATGTAGGGAGGGTCCGAAGTAGCAGTCAGCCTGGGATTCACCTTGCTGGTCAGACAACTTTCTGTGCCTCTTTCTGGTTTAAGTAGTCCATTTCAGCCAATTGGTGGGGTTGGATGGCTTCCCCAGTCAGGAGCTTTATGCACAGGGCCCTTTGTGAGATAAACTAAGGAGGAGTGGTAGATACGCTGGAGGGTAGGGATAGGATACAGAGGGACCTAGACGAATTAGAGGATTGGGCCAAAAGAAATCTGATGAGGTTCAACACAAGTGCAGAGTCCTGCACTTAGGACCGAAGAATCCCATGCACCGCTACAGACTAGGGACCGACTGGCTAGGCAGCAGTTCTGCAGAAAAGGACCTAGGGATTACAGTGGACGAGAAGCTGGATATGAGTCAACAGTGTGCCCTTGTTGCCAAGAAGGCTAATGGCATTTTGGGCTGTATAAGTAGGAGCATTGCCAGCAGATCGAGGGACGTGATCATTCCCCTCTATTCAGCACTGGTAAAACCTCATCTGGAATACTGTGTCCAGTTTTGGGCTCCACACTACAAGAAGGATGTGGAAAAATTGGAAAGTGTCCAGCGGAGGGCAACAAAAATGATTAGGGGTCTAGAACACATGACTTATGAGGAGAGGCTGAGGGAACTGGGATTATTTAGTCTGCAGAAGAGAAGAATGAGGGGGGATTTGATAGCTGCTTTCAACTACCTGAAAGGGGGTTCCAAAGAGGGTGGATCTAGACTGTTCTCAGTGGTAGCAGATGACAGAACAAGGAGTAATGGTCTCAAGTTGCAGTGGGGGAGGTTTAGGTTAGGCTTTATCCCCAGCTCTCATGTGCTTTGTCTAGGCTTTGTGATTGAATTCAGTCTTTGATGTAACAGGGCATGAGCCATTAATTGCTTTGAAAATTAGGACCAAAGCCTTAAACCGGCCTCAGAAGCTGACTGGGAGTCAGTGGAGGGACTTGAGCACAGGCTGGAAGTGCTCATGGTGGTCTAGGCCATGGAGGAGACAGGCAGCTGCCTTCTGTGCCAGCGGGAGCCTCTACATCATCTTCACATTTAATTTCAGTTACAGGGAAATCCAGCCGGCGGGTGAAAATGCATGTTGTACTGTGGCCAGGCCCTAATTCAGGAGGGAGGGAAGAAGCTGCAGGTGGAAGAAGGCATTTTTAGTCACTGGTCATCCAAGCTTAGTGAGGAGTCAAACAGGACTCGGAGGCTTTGCACCACTTTGATGAATGGGGGCTGTGCAACTTCAGTGAAAGGTGGAGACCGTGGCTTGGCCAGCTCTTTAAAGCATTTCCTTTTCTGATCAGCATTACTTTGGTCTTGCCTGGGTTCAGCTTGAGCCAGGTGCTCTCTATCCGAGAGCTGATCTCATATAGGGAGGCAAGGCTGGAGGCTTCTGTGGGGGGTCAGGTTTCAGAAGAGAACTAGATTGGTGCGGGACCAGAGGTGCAGAAATACAGATATGGGACTGGTGAGTAGGGACCAACAGCAGAGCCTCAGCATGTGAAGTGGGCTGCTCAGCACACATCATAAAGTTCTGTTTCTAACACCTCTGCCTGTTTGCGACATCCCTTATTGCTAATTAAACACCAGTCACTCATTCTTCAAAGAAGCTGCCTTTGCCTATTTAAACTCCTTGCCTATCTTCCCCTAGTCCTTAGAGGTTTTCTGTATCTGTGGACTCTGGTGTTCCTGTGAAGGAACTGAGGGAATCGGGGCTGCACCTTTCTTGGGCACTTAATGTTCATTGCCACAAGACAGCATTTGTGCAGTATCCCTAGTTACACATTCCCAGAAAGTTCCAGCATCTTGTGTAGCGGGGGCCCCTTTTCTAGGCACGTATATGCAATGGCAGCCGCCCAGAAAGAACGATAGTCACTGGTAAGCAGCCCTTGTGTGTGTACCCAACAGTCTGTCCATGCATCATTTTCTTGGGATTTGAACATAATTCTGACTCAGCTCATGGGTTTCATCCTTTACACTTGTCACAGGCTTTGCTTTTTTATCACCTACCTCTGCAGATAGCATTGCTGGTGGCAACAGCATGCGCCTGAACTGTGAGAGTGATTCAGCATCTCGTGGTTCGTGTGCCCATTACAAGTGATCACAAGGATAAAATTGTTATGACCTAAATTCTTGCTCAGAGTGCTGTCAAACTTTCATCTGCAGCAAACAATTATCCTGCCAGTGTTGGTTCTGAAGCGACATAGGCAAGACTATATAACGGGTTTTTTAGATGAGGGAAATGCAGATCTAATATACTTGGACTTCAATAAAGTATTTAACCAGGTACCACCCAGGAAATTATTAGTTAAATTAGAGAAGATGGGGATCAGTACAAGAATTGTACAGTGGATAAGGGACTGGCTAAAGGGAGATGGCAAGGCATTGTATTAAAAGATGAACTGTTGGACTGGAGAAAGGTTACTAGTGGAGTTCCTCTAGTCGGTCTTGGGACCAATCTTATTCAATATTTTTATTAATGACCTTAACACAAACAGTAGGAGTGTGCTGATATTTGCTGATGATACAAAGTTGGGAGGCACCATCAATACAGAGGAGTATCAGAATGGTGCAGAGGGATCTGGGTGACTTTGAAGACTGGACTGACAGAAATGGGATGAAATTCAGTAGTACAAAATGCAAGGCCGTGCACTTAGGGTCTAATAAGAATTTCTACTACAAGTTGCAAAAAGAAAAGGAGTACGTGTGGCACCTTAGAGACTAACCAATTTATTTGAGCATACGCTTTCGTGAGCTACAGCTCACTTCATCGGATACATAAAGTGGAAAGTACAGTGAGGAGATTTATATACACACAGACCATGAAAAAATGGGTGTTTATCATACACATTGTAAGGAGAGTGATCACTTAAGATGAGCTATTACCAGCAGGAGAGTGGGGTGGGGGGAGAGAAAACCTTTTGAAGTGATAATCAAGGTGGGCCATTTCCAGCACATTTCCAGGAGTTAACAAGAACGTCTGAGGAACAGTGGGTGGGTGGGGGACGTGGGGAGGAAGGAATAAACAAGGGGAAATAGTTTTACTTTGTATAATGACTCAACCACTCCCAGTCTCTATTCAAGCCTAAGTTAATTGTATCCAATTTGCAAATTAATTCCAATTCAGCAGTCTCTTGTTGGAGTCTGTTTTCGAAGTTTTTGTGTTGAAGAATAGTCACTTTTAGATCAGAAATCGAGTGACCAGAGAGATTGAAGTTTTCTCTGTCTGGTTTATGAATGTTATAATTCTTGACGTCTGATTTGTGTCCATTTATTCTTTTACGTAGAGACTGTCCAGTTTGACCAATGTACATGGCAGAGGGGCATTGCTGGCACATGACGGCATATATCACATTGGTGGATGTGCAGGTGAACGAGCCTCTGATAATGTGGCTGATGTGATTAGGCCCTATGATGGTGTCCCCTGAATAGATATGTGGACACAGTTGGCAATGGGCTTTGTTGCAAGGATAGGTTCCTGGATTAGTGGTTCTGTTGTGTGGTGTGTGGTTGCTGGTGAGTATTTGCTTCAGGTTGGGGGGCTGTCTGTAAGCAAGGACTGGCCTGTCTCCCAAGATCTGTGAGAGTGATGGGTCGTCCTTCAGGATAGGTTGTAGATCCTTGATAATGCGTTGGAGAGGTTTTAGTTGGGGGCTGAAGGTGACGGCTAGTGGTGTTCTGTTATTTTCTTTGTTGGGCCTGTCCTGTAGTAGGTGACTTCTGGGAACTCTTCTGGCTCTGTCAATCTGTTTCTTCACTTCAGCAGGTGGGTATTGTAGTTGTAAGAATGCTTGATAGAGATCTTGTAGGTGTTTGTCTCTGTCTGAGGGGTTGGAGCAAATGCGGTTGTATCGTAGAGCTTGGCTGTAGACAATGGATCTTGTGGTGTGATCTGGGTGAAAGCTGGAGGCATGTAGGTAGGAATAGCGGTCAGTAGGTTTCCGGTATAGGGTGGTGTTTATGTGACCATCGCTTATTAGCACCGTAGTGTCCAGGAAGTGGATCTCTTGTGTGGACTGGTCCAGGCTGAGGTTGATGGTGGGTTGGAAATTGTTGAAATCATGGTGGAATTCCTCAAGGGCTTCTTTTCCATGGGTCCAGATGATGAAGATGTCATATAGCGCAAGTAGAGTAGGGGCATTAGGGGACACTCTTCAGCTGGAAGTGACGGAAGAGGAGAGAAACCTGGGTGTGGGGGTCGATCAGTGGATGACTCTGAGCCACCAATGTGATGCAGCTGTGAAAAAGGCAAATATGATCCTCGGGTGTATCAGGTGAGGCATTTTCAGGAGAGAGAGAGAGAGGGAGAAGTATTAACGCCACTTTACAAGACACTGGTAAAACCTCGTTTGGAATGCTGTGTACAATCCTGGGCACCCGTGTTCAAGACAGATTAATTTAAACTGGACCAGGTGCAGAGAAGAGCTACTGGGATGATCAGGGGACTAGAGGGCCTGTCTTAGGAGAGGAGAGTGGAGGAGGTTGGCTTGTTTAAAACGGGGGGTTGGGAGGTATCTGATGGGTCTCGATAAACACATTCGGGGTGAACAGCAGGGGGGTGGTGAGCTATTGAAACTGAAAGCAGTGTTGGCACAACCATCGGCACTGACTTTCCTTTTTCCCTGGGAGTGCTTCACCCCGGCTCTACCTCGAGGCCCCGCCCTTACTCCGCTCCCTCTCCGAGGCCCTGCTCTCGCTGCGCCTCTTCCCGCCCCCGCTCCTCCCCTCCCCGAACAAACTCAGCCTGGAACAAACCCCAAACAAACCTGGCCATGAACAAACTCAGGCTGGAAATTAGAAACAGGTTTCTAACCTTCGGAGGGGCAAGGTTCTGGGGCAGCCTCCCGGTATTTTAGTGGGGAATCGGTCCTGCTCTGAGCAGGGGGTGGGACTAGATGGCCTCCTGAGGGCCCTTCCAACTCTGATCTTCCATGGTTCTATGGTTCTATGATTCTATCAGCTGTGGGGGGCAAACAACTTAATTAGTTTTAAGAGAGCAGGACGAATGTAAGAGTATGAGTGTATGACAGGACTGTTGGTGATAGTAGGAGTCAAGGCTCAATAGCTTGGGGCTCGCTTTCAGCTTATCAGGATCGGCTCTAGGCACCAGCAAAGCAAGCACGTGCTTGGGGTGGCACAATTCCAGGGGCGGCATTCTGGCCACCCTGTTTTTTTTTTTTTTTTTTTGCTTGGGCAGTTGCGCTCTCGGAGCTTGGGGTGGCAAATTTTTTGCTTGGGGTGGCAAAAAACCTAGAGCCAGCCCTGAGCTTCTACCTTAAATTCCTAACAATCTCATGCTTCAGGGCTGAGGGGTCAGGACTCATGAAGGGATTCTCTGGCCAATGCATCCTGGTGGTTTTTGTGTCCTTCCTCTGAAGCATCAGGGATGGCCCCGTCTGGAGATGGGACACTGGACTGAGTGGTCTAGTACTCTCAGGTGGCACTGAGCATTCTCTCTCTCAGTTGCGTGGCTGGCTGGCTCTTGCCCACGTACTCAGAGTCTCACTGATCATCGTATGTGGAGTTGGGAAGGAATTGTCCCCCAAGTCAGACTGGCAGTGACCTTGGAGCTTTTTCCCCTTCCTCTGCAGCATGTGGGTGTGGGTCGCTGCCAGGTTATCTGCGTATATGTCACTTAGTCATTTCCCTGCATTGCAGTGGCCTTGGGCACTGGTGCCCTGCGGTGTCCCCTCTTCTCTCCGTGTGGCACAGCACAGTCTAGTCTCCTGAGGGCTGTGATGCTTTGGTCTGATTCTGGCTGTAGGGGTTAGTGTGCAGAAGCTGGGTGGGGTTGGTGGCCTGTGATGTACAGGTCAGACTGGATGATCTGGCAGACTCTCTGGCTTTATGCTCTCTGACTCTGAGTAAAGGGGGCTGTAAATTACTCCCATGTGCAGGATTAAGCCCTTTTGCAAATCATCCTGGTGGGTTGTTGCATGTGGAGATAAGTCTAATGAGCAAGAGATTTTTGGCCCAAAGGCTATTTAAAAAGATATTTTATGTTCAGACTTGTTACAGCCAGAAAGGGTTGCAGGTACCAGATGTTAGGACTCACGATGCTAGGGCAGTACCAGCTCTGGCAGCTTGTCTTTGTAATGCTTTAATAGTCTGAATGTATAAGAAGGCTCTACATAGAGTTCAATTCATATTTTTCCGCTACTGTCTCGATTGGATGCTCATTTCTGGAGACAAGTCCTTCACTCGCTGTCTACTTAATCACATATTAGCCCTCCTGAGAATTGCTAGTGGTGTCTTGTTTCCCAGAAGTGAGGATGAGTAGCAGCAATTCCTTGAAGGAGAAAAAAGGATCCTAACTAGTAACTAGAATTCTCTACATGTGTTTCCTGTTCAGATCTACGTTCAGCCTCCCTTTTTAACTTGCTCCTTTTGCGTATTATGAGAGTCTTTGCCATACTACAAGCTGGTTAATGGGCAGGGCTTTATTTAATCTTGGTTTAGAGTGCTGTGGCCATTGTCTGGAGCAGGCTGCCCCCAGCAGCTACCTGCTTTGAAATGGTTCCATGGCCTGCACAGCTTGGAACAAGCATAACACAGGTCTGTGACTTTGCCAAGGCAAGACCTGCAGAGAGTTCAGTTACTGGTAAATAACCGAGAGTAAATGTTTTCCTAACAAGCTCCAGACATGAGAATTTTTCAGCAGAAACTACAAGCCCCAAATTTAATCCCCAGCTAATAGTGGAAGCATCACCACTCAACCTCCTCCGAGCTCTGAGTTCTCTGCCACCTTCTGAGTGTAGGAGTCATTGCAGGAAGAATGTGGATCGCTGTTGGCACCAGGATGCCATGTCAGGGGTGCTGGCTGCGTACGCTGCTTTTGGGCCAAGTCAGGAGGAGTGCTGGCTGTGGCAGTCTGCCACAGTGAATGGCTGTTGCTAGTCCATGTGGTATAGCAGTTCCCTCTGTGCTAGCAGGCCTGGTCTTTCTTGGGGATCAGAATCATTCACTTCTCCTCCCTTCCTCTCTTTTCAGGTGGCCATCATTGCAGGAAATTTTGAACTGGCTGAAATCATCAAAACCCACAAAGAGTCTGACGTTGGTGAGTTTGGCCTTTGACCCTGTTTTCCCCCTTTATCTCACTTCAGGTCCTGCGATATTTCAGTGGTTCTCATTTCCCAGCGCTGCCTAGGAAGACCAGTGAGCTACTGTAATGGGGGTCTGGCACTCCCTGTGGGTTTTTGGGTGCTGGGCCTTGCATGGGTGGTTGCCGTGTGGGGGTTTGTGCTGTCCATGGGGATAGGGCAGGAATTGCCTGTGTCTCAGTCTGTGGGGCAGCCTGAAACGGCGGTCACTGATTGCAGTTAGCGTGTTGGGTGGAATGTTTACTGTTTCGGTTGCCGTACCAAAGAGTATAAACAGATTGTCAGGCATTCAGCAGGTTGGACTGTCTCTCCAAAACTCCGTTTTTCAATTCCACATTCTCTCTTGTGTGCTTGGGGCAGTTAGTCCCCATGGGGAATCTCTCATGCTAAAGCCCTTCAGCTGGACTCCGTGCACGGGAGAGGAATGCTGCCCATCTCAGGCCACCATTGCTGGGCTGCTGTTGCTGCAGCAGGCTCCTTTCTAGTCGCACTCACCCAGGGCTGTCGCCTCACTTATGCAGGGAACGTGCCAAGTCCTGGATCCACTGGGGCATCCCCATTCCTTGCAACATCTCTGCAGCCCTACACAGAGAAGCCCCGCAGAGCTGAGCTCAATACTGTGCATAAAGCCAGGCCCCATGCTGAACTTCCTCCAATTCTGTCCCTGAGAAATCCTCCCCCCTGAGAAACTGTTGGCACCGGAGTCCTTTAGAGGAATGAAGGAACTGACGGGATTTACTCCTGGGAGAGGGTTAACTCTGCACAGTGGGTCAAATGCCTGCTCTGAGCAGAGGGCGCAGGGGTGTCAAAGCAAGTGGTGGACTTCCTGGAGTGTGGACCTTGAAGTAGATGTTCAAGCAAATATTGGGCTACCGTCTTACCCCTGAGACATGGCTGTCTCTTGGGAATCTTGGGCCTCACTCGCTCTCCTTTGACTTCCCTAAAACCTTCACAGCAGCTGTCACTTCTGACCTTTCCTCTCTGTTCATTTTATCCATATGCTCACTGGAGAGCGATGGTCTGATACTGGTAAAACGAGCTCCCCTCATTTGTGAAAAGGAGTGTTAATGCTCCCAAAGGGCCTTGGGGAAATCTGAAGTCTCCTTATAAGTATATCAAGCATAAGTACTGGCAAGAAAGCAAACACATTAATGAATGACAAATGAGATTGCATTCATGATTATTATAAAATGGCTGAGCTACTGAACTGCTTTATTAAATCTCTTTCTGTTGAGAAAAGAGGTAGGAAATCATCTGATCAATTAAGAAGAAAATGCTGACTTTGTCTGAACTGTATAGCTGCTGATACGAAGTAGGTCAGATAATACTTGGGATAGTGAACATACACAAACCAGCAGGTCCAGATGGCATGCACCTGCAAGTCAAGGGAATTAGCTAATGAACTTTCCAAACACTAGAAATTATTTTTTAAATGTCCATTGAGAACTGGGAAGATACCAAAGGATTAGAAAAAAGCAAAGATGGTGTGGATCATGAAGAAAGGAGGAGAGCATGATCCTGCTTGTTATCATCTCATTTGCCTACTATAAATGCCTAGTAAGGTAATGGAACATATACTAAAAGAAAGAAAAGTTCACTGCATTTCTAGGTTAATGGAGCCTTGAGCAGGAACTTATAAAGGATAATTCTTGGATAATGGTTCTACGGGTCCCCGCTGTCGGGTTGCACATGCCTGGCTGTGTGCCAAGAACTGTCAGTGGAGCTGTCAACACAAGCCCTCACAAATGAGACCCACCATGTAAGGCAGTAAAAGGGGTCATGATCAGCAATCACCTCCATAACTTTCTATGTCTGGACACTCTCCCAGCTCAGAACCCATCAGGCTGTTCTCTAGGTGTGACAAAGCGGGACTGTTCTTAATGTTTCCTCTGAATATTGTGGGGGTGCCTCAGTTTCCCCTGTGCAGTTGTGTCTGTGTGGTGTGATGGGGTGGGGGAGAGGGAGAGAGATTTATAGAATCATAGAAGTGTAGGGCTGGAAGGAACCTTGAGAAGTTATCAAATCCAGCCTTCTGCACTGAGGCAGGACCGATAAACCTAGATCATTGGTTCTCAATCCCGGCCCAATCAGCATACAGCTGCAGCCTATGTGATATCCTCAGGGCCACACATGTAGTATATATATTGTGTGGATGCGACCCACGTAATACATAGAGAGCTGCATATATGGCCCACAATGGTAAATATATTGAGAACCACTGACCTAGACCAACCTGTTTGTCCAACCTGTCCTTAAAATCCTCCAGTTAGTTAGTTAAACAGATATTAAAAGGTACAGTGCCAAAAGTGAAATCCTTGCAACCTGCATGGAAACTTTTTAAAGATATCATGATAGAGACTCCACTTAAATGTACACCCCAAATTAAAAAACATAGTAAGAGAACCAAAAAGGTGCCACTATGGCTAACAACAAAGTAAAAGAAGTGGTGTGAGGCAAAAAGGCATCATTTAAAAAATGGAACTTAAATCCTAGTGTGGAAAATAGAAAGGAGCATAAACTCTGGCAAGTGAAATGTAAAAATATAGTTATGCGGGCCAAAAAAGAATTTGAAGAACAGCTGGCCAAAGACTCAAAAAGTAATAGCAAAAAATGTTTTAAGTACATCAGAAGCAGGAAGCCTGCTAAACAACCAGTGGGGCCACTGGACGATAGAGATGCTAATGGAGCACACAAGGGTGATAAGGCCATTGTGGAGAAACCAAATGAATTCTTTGCTTGGCCTGAGGATGTGAGGGAGATTCCCAAAGCTGAGCCATTCTTTTTAGGTGACAAATCTGAGGAACTGTCCCAGATTGATGTGTCATTAGAGGAGGTTTTGGAAAATTTAATAAATTAAACAGTAATAAGTTACCAGGACCAGATGGTATTCACCCAAGAGTTCTGAAGGAACTCAAGTGTAAAATTGCAGAACTACTAACTGTGGTTTCTGACCTATCATTTAAATCAGCTTCTGTATCAAATGACTGAAGGTTAGCTAATGTGATGCCAATTTTTAAAAAGGTCTCCAGAGGTGATCCCGGCAATTACATGCTGATAAGCCTGACTTCAGAACCAGGCAAACTGGTTGAAACTATAGTAAAGAACAGAATTATCAGACACACAGATGACCAGTCTGGGAACAGTCAACATAGTTTTTGTAAAGGGAAATCATGCCTCGCCAATCTATTAGAATTCTTTGAGAGGGTCAACAAGCATGTGGACAAGGGAGATCCAGTGGATATAGTGTACTTAGATTTTCAGAAAGCCTTTGACAAGGTTCCTTACCAAAGGCTCTTAAGCAAAGTAAGCTGTAATGGGATAAGACGGAAGGTCCGCTCATGAATTGGAAACTAGTTAAAAATAGGAAACAAAGGGTAGGAATAAATGGTCAGTTTTCAGAATGGAGAGAGGTAAATAGTGGTGTCCTCCAGGGGTCTGTACTAGGACTAGTACTATTCAACATATTCATAAATGAACTGGAAAAAGGGGTAAACAGTGAGGTGGCAAAATTTGCAGATGAGACAAAACTACTGAAGATAGTTAAGTCCAAAGCAGACTGCGAAGAACTACAAAGGGATCTCACAAAACTGGGTGACTGGGCAACAAAATGGCAGATGAAATTCTGTGTTGATAAATGCAAAGTAATGGACATCGGAAAACATAATCCCAACTATACATATAAAATGATGGGGTCTAAATTAGCTGTTACCAGTCGAGAAAGAGGTCTTGGAGTCGAGAAAGAGATCTTGGAGTCATTGTGGATAGTTCTCTGAAAATATCCACTCAATGTGCAGCACCAGTCAAAAAAGCTAATAGAAATTTGGGAATCAGTAAGAAAGGGATAGATAAGATGACATAAAATATCATATTGCCTCTATATAAATCCATGGTATGCCCACATCTTGAATACTGCATACACATGTGGTCACCCCATCTCAAAAAAGATACATTGGAATTGGAAAAGCTTCAGAAAAGGGCAACAAAAATTATTAGGAGTATGGAATGGCTGCCATAGGAGGAGAGATTAATAAGACTGGGACTTTTCAGCTTCAAAGAGAGACAACTAAGAGGGGATATGATACAGGTGTATAATATCATGACTGGTGTGGAGAAAGTAAATAAGGAAATGTTATTTACTCCTTCTCATAACACAAAAACTAGGGGTCACCAAATGAAATTAATAGGCAGCAGGTTTAAAACAAACAAAAGGAAGTATTTCTTCACACAGCGCACAGTCAGCCTGTGGAACTCTTTGCCAGAAGATGTTGTGAAGGCCAAGACTATAACAGGGTTCAAAAAAGAACTAAATAAGTTCCTGGAGGATAGGTCCATCAATGGCTATTAGCCAGGATGGGCAGGGCTGGTGTCCCTAGCCTGTGTTTGCCAGAAGCTGGGAATGAGCGACAGGGGATGGATCACTTGATGATCACCTGTTTGTTCATTCCCTTTGGGGCACCTGGCATTGGCTGCTGTCAGAAGACAGGATACTGGGCTGGATGGACCTTTGGTCTGACCCAGTAGGGCCGTTCTTATGTTCTGTATTTCTCAAGGTCCATTTGAATTCTAATCCTGTCTTCCAAAGTATTTGCAACCTCTCCCGGCTTGGTGTCATCTGAAAAATTTATAAGTGTCCTCTCCACTGCATTATCCAAGCCATTAGTGAAAATATTAAATGGCACTGGACCCAGGACTCATTTCTATGGGACCCCACTAGAGGCCCCCTCACAGTTTGCCAGTGAGCCGTTCATCATTACTCTTTAACCAAAGTCTTTCAACCAATTGTGCAGATTTGTGTTGTGCATGTGTGGTGCAGAGGGATCGTATGCCCACCTTTTAGTAATTTCATCTAGACCTCATTTCATGGAATCATAGACTATCAGGGCTGGAAGGGACCTCAGGAGGTCATCTAGTCCAACCCCCTGCTCAAAGCAGGACCAACCCCAACTAAATCCCTAGTTTCCTTATGAGAATGTCACGTGGGACTACATCAAATACCTTACTAAAATAAAGATGCATCACATTTCCTGCTTCTGCTTTATCTACTAGGCCATTAATCTTTTCAAAGAAGGAACTTAGGAAGATTTGCTTTTGTTGTTCTTAATAAAAACATCGTGGCTATTCCTTATAACTCTATTATTCCCTTGGTGTTTACAAATTGATTATTTAATAATTTGTCCTAGTATCTTTCCAGGTATTGAAATTAGGCTGACTGGTCTTTAATTCTCCAGATCCTCTTTTATCCTCTTTAGATCATAGATAGGTACTATATGTTTCTCCTTCTCTAGTCCTCTGGAACCTTCCCTGTCCTCCATGCATTCTCAAAGATAATTGCTAACAGTTCCAAGATTGTGTCAGTTAGTTTCTTAAGTACCCTAGATGCATTTTTTCAGGTCCGGCCAACTTGAATATATCTAACTTATCTAAATAGTCTTTAACCTGTTTTGGATTGTATTTTTTCCCACCTGTTTTTAATCTTAATTGTGTTGAGTATCTGGTCACCATTAAACTTTTTAGTGAAGAGAGAAACAAAACAGGCATTAAACATCTCAGCCTTCTTGATATCATCAGTTATTAGCTCTCCTTCTCCACTAAGTTGAGGACAACGCTTTCCTACACCTTTCTCTTGGTCCCACTGCGTTAAAGAACCTCCTTATTCCATTTTATTTCTCTTCCCAGGAGTAATTCAGTTTGTGCCTTAGTTTTTCTGATTTTGCCCCTACATGCTTGTGCTATTTTTTTGTGCTCATCCTTTGTAATTAGTCCATGTTTCCACCTTTTGTAGGACACCTTTTAGATTTTCAGATCATTAATGAGCTCCTGATGGAGTCATATTACCCTTTTATTCTTCTTCCTATATTTTCTTCGCATTGGGATAGTTTCCAGTTATGCCTTTAATATTGTCTCCTTGAGAAACTGCCAGCTCTCCTGAACTCCTTTTTCCCTTAGATTTTCTTCCCATGGGACTGTTGTATGGGTAGTGATCTCAAAGGCTTAAAAGAGTTTAAGGTTTTTATACACTCTTTCACTGTCCAACATTAAACAGTAATAGATAGGTTTGGGTTTAAATAATTTTAAACAGAGGCCTTGGTTTTACTTGGTTACTTGGGAAATACCCTGAAGCATTCACTGTTGATTAAACACAAGAAAGAGCAAGACATTAAAACAAGCATTCATGTTGAAACTGTGGGGGTGTGATTATGCAAAACAAACTTGGAGCTTATCAGAGTCTCTCTGCTTTTGGAGTCAAAGTATCAGTGTCTCATATTTTCAGAACAACCTTTCTTTGATGGGAACAAAAAAGTTAATTTTATTCTCTCCTCTTGTGAAGGGCATGCACTTATCCTGTTCTTAATAAACAAGTAGACACAAGGTGGAAGAGAGAGAGGATAGAAAAACTGATTGAAATATGGCCTTTGTTGATTTTTTGTGTCACTGCTGATTAGTTATGAGTGGATGCTCTGGCTGGCAAGTGGTCCATGACACCTGTTGCTTGGACCCTGGTTAGTTACTGTCTGTTAGGGCTGTCATCTGGTCTGGTTGGATTCTTTTTCTTCGACAAGGCAAGTTTGGATGAATGCAGTATAGCTGATTTCAGGATTCAATAAAAAGCCAAGAGAGGGAAATAGGAGAGGAGGCAAGAAATAGGGGGGTAGAAAATAACACAAGAAGGGAAGGGAATACAATACCAGATCTTACTTGCCTCTGTGGTGCTGCTAATTAGGTCTCCCCACTGGTGACTGGGCATTAGATGTCACAATTATGCGATGACTTTTAGCATTCACAGGTGAAAACAAAGTTCCTTAAACAAGGGCAAGGCCAGCTGGCCTATATATCAGAAAGAAAGTCCATTAGATAAGTCGAGGTGAGCTGCAGTGCAGGAAGGGCAGGGGATGAGCCAGGGGAAGATGGCTCTTTTTAAAAAAAAAGTCTTTTTAAGAAGCCCAAAAAACAAGTAAAAGGGGGTGGCATATTTTAGCCTTCTTATGGAAATGGATTTAATTGGTGGTTGAAATAAGGTCAAACTTTGGAGCGGTAACTTTGTTCCCACATTTCTTGTTTACTAAGTAGGATCTCACCACTGTCCTTGACTTATATCTGTAGGTCATTTTATTTGGACTAATACAAACCTCTGTGTGGTTTTCTTGCATTTGTAGCAACTAGATCTATTGTTCATGGTTATTGTATTTGGATACAGACTGGCTAACCTAGTGAGGAGGACTAGGTTTGGTGAGACAGGTGACAAAAGCCCACAGGTAAGTCAAAAACTTGGAGACCTGGGAGAAGGGTCGGAATCGGGGGTGGGGGTAGGGGAGGGAGGCAGCAGGCATGGGCCTTTATAGCTGGGATAAGGGAGAGGAGACCAGAGAGAACATAGGGGGGAAATCAAATCAGTATCTTAGATGTCTGTATACTAATGCAAGAAGTATGGGGAATAAGCAGGAAGAACTAGAAATGCTAGTTAATAAACACAACTATGACATAGCTGGCACCACAGCAATTTGGTGGCACAATACACATAGCTGAAATATTGGTATAGAAGGGTACAGCTTGCTCATGAAGGACAGGCAGGGGAAAAAGGGAGGAAATGTTGCCTTATATATTAAAAATGTATACATTTGTACTGTGGTTGACCTGGAAATAGGAGACAGACTGGTTGAAAGTCTTTGGGTAAGGATAAAAGGTTTAAAACACAAGGATGATGTCATGGTACGGGTAGGGGTTTACCACAGACCACCTAACCAGGAAGAAGAGATGGATGACCCTTTTTTTAAACAACTAACAAAATCATCCAAAGCATGGGACATGGTGGTGATGGGGGACTTCAACTACCCAGACATTTGTTGGGAAAATAACACAGCAGGACACAGATTATCCAACAAGTTCTTGGAATGCATTAGAGACCATTTTTATTTCAGAAGGTGGAGAAAGCTACTAGGAGAGAGGCTGTTCTAGATTTGATTTTGACAAATAAAGAGGAACTGGTTGAGAATTTGAAAGTGGCAAAGGCAGCTTAGGTGAAAGTGATCATGAAGTGAGAGTTCACAATACTAAGGAATGGTAGGAGGGAAAACAGCACAGTAAAGATAATGGGTTTCAAGAAAGCAGACTTTACCAAACTCCGGGAAAGTCTAAAAGGAAAAACAGTTCAAGAGAGTTGGCAGTTTTTCAAAGACACATTATTAAGGGCACAGGAGCAAACTATCTCACTGCATAGTGTGACAAAGTTCCTGCTCTACCTTGGTGGGGCTTGTGCTTATTGGCGGATTTGCTCGCCTTGGCGCTTCACAGCAACCCTCAGCTTGGCCTTTTTTTTTGAATTCACAGTCCAGGTCGACTCCTCCTGTGTCTGACCAGGAGTTGGGAGGATTTGGGGGGAACCCGGGCCCACCCTCTACTCCGGGTTCCAGCCCAGGGCCCTGTGGAATGCAGCTGTCTAGAGTGCCTCCTGGAACAGCTGTGCGACAGCTACAACTCCCTGGGCTATTTCCGCATGGCCTCCTCCCAACACCTTCTTTATCCTCATCATAGGACCTTCCTCCTGATGTCTGATAATGCTTGTATTCCTCAGTCCTCCAACAGTCCACGTTCTCACTCTCAGCTCCTAGTGCCTCTTGCTCCCAGCTCCTCACACACACACCACAAACTGAAGTGAGCTCCTTTTTAAAACCCAGGTGCCCTGATTAGCCTTCCTTAATTGATTCTAGCAGCTTCTTGATTGGCTGCAGGTGTTCTAACCAGCCTGTCTGTCTTAATTGTCTTCAGAAGGTTCCTGATTGTTCTGGAACCTTCCCTGTTACCTTACCCAGGGAAAAGGGACCTACTTAGCCTGGGGCTAATATATCTGCCTTCTGTTACTCTCCTATAGCCATCTGGCCCAACCCTGTCACACTGAGCCATTAGCAATTATCTCTGAAAAGTCATGGAAGACAGGAGAAATTACAGAGGACTGGAGAAGGGCAAATATAGTGCCAACCAAAAAAAAAAGGAAATAAGAATAACCCAGGGAATTACAGACCAGTCAAAGTACCCCACTTAGGAAGGAACAATCAGTTGCACACATACAAAATGGAAAATGACTGCATAGGAAGGAGTACTGCGGAAAGGGATCACGGGGTTATAGTAGCTCACAACTTAATATGTTGCAAAAAAAGCAAACATAATTCTGGGATGTATTAGCAGCAGTGTCGTAAGCAAGACATGAGAAGCAATTCTTCCTCTCTAGTCCAGGCTGATTAGGTCTCAGCTAGAGTATTGTGTCCAGTTCTAGGAACCACATTTCAGGAAAGATGGGGACAAATTGGAGAAAGTCCAGAGAAGAGCAACAAAAATGATGAAAGGTCTAGAAAACATGAGCTATTAGGAAAGACTGAAAAAATTAGGTTGTTTACTTTGGAGAAGAGAAGACTGAGAGGTAGAGAGTTATCAAGTACATAAAAGGTTGTTACAAGGAGGAGGGAGAAAAATGGTTCTCCTTAACTTCTGAGGGTAGGACAAGAAGCAATGGGCATAAATTGCAGCAAGGGAGGTTTAGGTTGGACATTAGGAAAAACTTCCTGTCAGGGTGGTAAAACACTGGAATAAATTGTCTAGGGAGGTTGTGGAATCTCCATCACTGGAGATTTTTAAGAGCAGGGTAGACAAACGCCTGTCAGAGATGATCTAGATCAGAGGTGAGCAAACTACGTCCCACGGGCCACATCCAGCCCGCAGGACTGTCCTGCCCAGCCCCTGAGCTCCTGGCCATGGAGGCTCACCCCCGGCCCCTCCCCTCCTGTCCACCCTCCCCCGCAGCCTCAGTGCTCTGGCCTGCCGCTCCTGCTGGGCAGCACAGCGGTGTGGCTGGCTCCGGCATGGTAAGGGGGCAGGGAGCGGGGGGTTATGGGGGACAGTCAGGGGACAGGGAGCGGGGGTGTTGGATGGGGCGGAGGTTCTGGGGGTCGGGGCAGTCAGGGGACAGGGAGCAGGGGGGGTTTGGATATGCATGGGAGTCCCACAGGGCCTGTCAGGGGGCGGGGGTTTGGATAGGGGTCAGGGCAGTCAAGGGACAGGGAGAGGGGGCAGTTGGATAGGGGGTGGGGTCCCAGGAGGGGGCAGTCAGGGGACAAGGAGCAGGGGGGGTTGGATGGGTCGGGGTTTCTGAGGGGGGCAGTCAGGGGGCAGGAAGTGGAAGGGGGCAGATAGGGGGTGGGGGCCAGGCTGTTTGGGGAGACACAGCCCTCCATTTTGTTTTGCAAACCTGATGTGGTCCTCGGGCCAAAAAGTTTGCCCACCCCTGGTCTAGATAATACTTAGTCCTGCCTCAGTGCAGGGGACTGGACTAGATGACCTCTCGAGGTCCCCTCCAGTCTCATGATTCTGTGAGTCTATTGTAACATCTTATGACCTTTCACAGACATTTTACAGTTGAGCTGAGGGTAACTTTGTAGATTCGATAATCACAACAAGACCTTATCTACCAGTTCTACAGAGTCTACTTTATTGAAGTCCATTGTCCTTATTCTGATGCTCTAACTCTTTCATTGCCTTAGAATCATGAAACCTCTCATTTCACAATCACTTTCACCCAAATTGCCTTCCTCCTTCAAATTTGCTTCCAATTCCTCCCTGTTGGTTGGAATCAAATTTAAAATGGCCGTGCCCCTGGTTACTTCCTTTTCTTTCTGAAACAAAAAGTTGCCCGCATATTTTTCCAACAGATATCTGGGTAGTTAAAGTCCCCCATTACTACCAGGTAGAGCAGCTCGTTCTCCTTCCTCCTCTGGTACTGCTGTAGTCACCTGTAGTCAGCTAGCATCCTTCATCCCAGATGTTTCCATGTGTGTCCCTTCACTGAAGTCATGTGCTCCTGCATGCTATGCAAATGAACCACTTCCTCCTGTAGCTCTCTTACCTGCTTCCTGAGGGCGGGGGCGGCTTCTTCAGACACCTGTCACGCCAGTGGTTCCCCCTGCCTGGCTTTTGTTGGTAGGGACACGCAGGCTGCATTCCCAGCAAGTCAAGACCAGGGTCGGGGTGGAAGCCTCCAGGGTCAGGATGTGTGTCCAGTGAGAGCCCCACAGGTACAGGCAGAGGAAGAGCAAGCAGTGTTGTTGATGACGTGCCATTCTCCTCCCATGGCAGGCTCTTCTTTGTAGAGCAGCTGCAAGTTAGGGAAGGGAAAAAAAATCAACACACCACCTTACCGCCCTTCCCTCCTGTTCTGACAACTCAGCTAGGTAACTCCCTTCATCTCCCAGCTGCCTGTATCTCCCCAGCCATTTGTCTTATCAACCATTGTGAGTTTGTGTGCTTTTTAAAACCCGGGCCCCACACACAGCTGGAGTGGGCGACTCAACCCCTCTCACTCAGCCACCTCTATTCATGGCCCTAGTTGATCAATAACTGCACTGCTCTCTCTTCAAAGAGCCCTGCTGGAAAGCAGATGCTAACACCCAGCAGCAGGGCAATCTCACCTTTACCGTCAGCAACCTAGCCCAGATTTCAGAACACAGCAAGCAACCCAGATTCGCACCAAACTCAACGACAAGTTCCCAGCACAAAAAGTGCTCCTTTCTTGTCCCCCAAAGTTAATCAAATAGCAATAAGACACAAGATTCCAAGATACTCACCAGCTGGCTACCTTCCTTAGTCTCCCAGCTGCCTTCGTCTCACCACCCATGTGTCTCCTGAGTCCTCTAGGTGGATTTGGAAAAGGGTTTCAGTTGAGAGCTATTATGCCCCAGCTGGGGATAGACTAGAGCAGCATTTCCCAAACTTGGGATGCTGCTTGTGCAGGGAAAGCCCCTGATGGGCTGGGCCGGTTTGTTTACCTGCTGCATCCGCAGGTTCGGCCAATTGTGGCTCCCACTGGCCACAGTTCGCTGCTCCAGGCCAAAGGGGGCTGTGGGAAGCGGCGGCCAGTACGTCCCTCGGCCTGCGCTACTTCCCACAGCCCCCATTGGCCTGGAGCGTCGAACCGCAGCCAGTGGGAGCCGCGATTGGCCGAACCTGCGGACGCGGCAGGTAAACAAACCAGCCTGGCCCGCCAGGGGCTTTCCCTGAACAAGCAGTGTCCCAAGTTTGGGAAACACCCGGTACTAGAGTAACCATCCTTGGTGTGCTCGGCTCTTGTAGGAGGCCTTACCGCCTCTTCAGGGGAAACATCCATTTCCGTTTGTCTTCATGTCTTGTAGTCCTTTGGGAGCCAATCTTTTCACCCTCCATTGTTTATGCCAGCCCCTTACCCTCTACCAGCTTTATGGGTCCCGTGGCCTTGCACGTGGTCTGGTGCCACTGCCACAGCAGTTCTCAATAGACCTGTCTTAGAAGAATCTGGTTCAGGAGTGAAACTCCAGACCCTCTGTCCCACAGCATCATGAGGCTCCTCACTCACATCTGAGAGAATGGTACTGCCTCGTGTGATTAGAATGACTGTTCTGAGTTAGGCTTTGAAGGTGAATTAAAAATTGATCAAAGGAAATGCTTTTTCACACAATGCCTAATTAGCCTGTGAAAGTCATTGCCAGAGGAAATCATTGAGACCAGGAACTTAACAACGATCTTTTGGAGCCCACCCAAGATCTGTGGTTTAAATCATCCTTGATATCCTTTAATCTTGACAAATGTATGAATGGAATTATATGATGGGGTTTCCTGCCATAGCAGAGGACTGCACTCGATAACCCATGAGGTCCCTTCCAGTCCTATGTTCTTATGGACCCCTGGCAACAGTAACAAAAGTGGACAGGCTGTACCAAGTATCACCACTGTGCTATGACTGTTTCTATCAGAACTCAATGTCAGGGTCTCTTGTGACTCTGTGGGGGTGAATAAATCAAAATCTTCCAGTTCTGCCAAGACTCTTCCAGCAGATAAGGACTCAAGGGACATGGGCTATAAATTCTACTCCACTGAGCACTAGGGTTGGACATGGCCACTTGCCAAGCTTTTATAGACTCTTTTTAACTTCATGTGAAATAAAATGTCATTTTTGGTAGCACAGATTCATGAAAACTGTTGCTGTAAGGGCAATCTCTGAATTAGGGCTTCAACCAGCACTTGTTTATACTTCTTCTGATGCTATGGAGTGAAGACCACTGCTGTGACTAGTTGACCTCATGTGAGGCTCAGGATACCTCAAATGCCTGATTCCATGTTCCCAATCTGATTCCCAATCTGATTTGTTCAGTCAGAAGCCCAAGGAGCCTTTGGGTCATAGAATCATAGAATATCAGGGTTGGAAGGGACCTCAGGAGGTCATCTAGTCCAACCCCCTGGTCAAAGCAGGACCAATCCCCAAGTAAATCATCCCAGCCAGGGCTTTGTCAAGCCTGACTTTAAAAACTTCAAAGGAAGGAGATTCCACCACCTCCCTAGGTAACGCATTCCAGTGTTTCACCACCCTCCTAGTGAAAAAGTTTTTCCTAATATCCAACCTAACACCCCCCCCTCCCCCCACACCCCGCAACTTGAGACCATTGCTCCTCGTTCTGTCATCTGCTACCACTAGGTCAGATAAGTCTGCTTCCATTCTGCCTGTCTTGAGGCAGCAGATGTGATATTTCAGCAGAGAACCTGAATCAATTTCAAAAGAAGATTCTTCATTTTCCCTGTCCTCTCTGGAGCCACTTTGGTTCTTTCAGAGCAGCATGGCGTGGAATTACTTCAGGTGGACTAGATGTATTAGAGGTAGAAAAGAGTGGTTATGCTGTCCAGTTCCTTGCCATGCCAGCTACTCACCTTCCTTCTCAGTTGCTTTTCAAGCTTCTTACTACAAAGTGCTGAGGGATGATGTTGTACACTGTTTTAGGCAGAAGCCATAGGAAAAGGTTGCTGAGCAGAATTGTGAAAAGTTTTATTCCTTTCTGTAACTCTGGCAGACTCCAGGACCCTGAAAAGGATGCAGGGCTCCTTTCTCGAATTATCTTGTTTTGTAAGGTTCATAAAGCTTATGTAGAGAATATGTGAAATTTCTGTATCATTTTTATGAAAAAGATGTGTCACAGTTTACCCACTCACTGTGTTTTGTGACCTAATAGAATCATAGAATATCAGGGTTGGAAGGGATCGTCAGGAGGTCATCTAGTCCAACCCCCTGCTCAAAGCAAGAGCTATCCCCAACTAAATCATCCCAGCCAGGACTGAGGCAGTTAATTGCTTTCTGGGGAAGAAGGACTGGACAGGAGTTATGCAGGAAGTAGGCAGGTTTGGGGTGCTTGACTTGAGAGATGCCTATTTCCACATCTCAGTCAGGCCATGTTGCAGGAAATAGCTGCATTTGTGTAGGAGAAGATCAGTACCAGGTCCTTTCCTTAGGGTTGTCCACAGTCCATGGCCTCTTCACCAAATGTACTCTGTGAATCTAAGAAGCCAGACCAGTTGCAGCTGTCCCTGCTTTGATAAATAGCTTAGTCACCTTCGAGGGATAACCTTATCCCTCCATACAACTTGTCACTGATGTCAAAGGTTGGACCTTTAGAAAAATTGAGAGACATCCATATTAATTTCTAACTTTCTAATGACCAGGGAAGAGTATAAAAATGTTGCTCGGGCATGTAGGAATGAAATCAGGAGGGCCAAATCGCACCTGGAGCTGCAGCTAGCAAGAGATGTTAAGAGTAACAAGAAGGGTTTCTTCAGGTATGTTGGCAACAAGAAGAAAGCCAAGGAAAGTGTGGGCCCCTTACTGAATGAGGGAGGCAACCTAGTGACAGAGGATGTGGAAAAAGCTAATGTACTCAATGCTTTTTTTGCCTCTCTCTTCACAAACAAGGTCAGCTCCCAGACTGCTGCGCTGGGCAACACAGCATGGGGAGTAGGTGGCCAGCCCTCTGTGGAGAAAGAAGTGGTTAGGGACTATTTAGAAAAGCTGGACATGCACAAGTCCATGGGGCCGGATGCGTTGCATCCGAGAGTGCTAAAGGAGTTGGCGGCTGTGATTGCAGAGCCATTGGCCATTATCTTTGAAAACTCATGGCGCTCGGGGGAAGTCCCGGATGACTGGAAAAAGGCTAATGTAGTGCCCATCTTTAAAAAAGGGAAGGAGGAGGATCCGGGGAGCTACAGGCCAGTCAGCCTCACCTCAGTCCCCGGAAAAATACTGGAGCAGGTCCTCAAGGAATCAATTCTGAAGCACTTAGAGGAGAGGAAAGTGATCAGGAACAGTCAGCATGGATTCACCAAGGGAAGGTCATGCCTGACTAATCTAATCGCCTTCTATGATGAGATTACTGGTTCTGTGGATGAAGGGAAAGCAGTGGATGTATTGTTTCTTGACTTTAGCAAAGCTTTTGACACGGTCTCCCACAGTATTCTTGTCAGCAAGTTAAAGAAGTATGGGCTGGATGAATGCACTATAAGGTGGGTAGAAAGTTGGCTAGATTGTCGGGCTCAATGGGTAGTGATCAATGGCTCCATGTCTAGCTGGCAGCCGGTATCAAGTGGAGTGCCCCAAGGGTTGGTCCTGGGGCCGGTTTTGTTCAATATCTTCATAAATGATCTGGAGGATGGTGTGGATTGCACTCTCAGCAAATTTGCGGATGATTCTAAACTAGGAGGAGTGGTAGATACGGTGGCAGGTAGGGATAGGATACAGAGGGACCTAGACAAATTGGAGGATTGGGCCAAAAGAAATCTGATGAGGTTCAACAAGGATAAGTGCAGGGTCCTGCACTTAAGACGGAAGAATCCAATGCACCGCTACAGACTAGGGACTGAATGGCTAGGCAGCAGTTCTGCGGAAAAGGATCTAGGGGTGACAGTGGACGAGAAGCTGGATATGAGTCAACAGTGTGCCCTTGTTGCCAAGAAGGCCAATGGCATTTTGGGATGTATAAGTAGGGGCATAGCGAGCAGATCGAGGGACGTGATCGTTCCCCTCTATTTGACATTGGTGAGGCCTCATCTGGAATACTGTGTCCAGTTTTAGGCCCCACACTACAAGAAGGATGTGGAAAAATTAGAGAGAGTCCGGCGAAGGGCAACAAAAATGATTAGAGGTCTGGAACACATGTCAAGCCTGACCTTAAAAACCTCTAAGGAAGGAGATTCCACCACCTCCCTAGGTAACCCATTCCAGTGTTTCACCACCCTCCTAGTGAAAAAGTTTATCCTAATATCGAACCTAAACCTCCCCCACTGCAACTTGAGACCATTACTCCTTGTTCTGTCATCTGCTACCACTGAGAGCAGTCTATATCAATCCTCTTTGGAACCCCCTTTCAGGTAGTTGAAAGCAGCTATCAAATCCCCCCTCATTCTTCTCTTCCGCAGACTAAACAATCCCAGTTCCCTCAGCCTCTCCTCATAAGTCATGTGTTCCAGTCCCCTAATCATTTTTGTTGCCCTCCGCTGGACGCTTTCCAATTTTTCCACATCCTTCTTGTAGTGTGGGGCCCAAAACTGGACACTACTCCAGATGAGGCCTCACCAATGTCGAATAGAGGGGAACAATCACGTCCCTCGATCTGCTGGCAATATATATACATATACAGCCCAAAATGCCATTGGCCTTCTTGGCAACAAGGGCACACTGTTGACTCATATCCAGCTTCTTGTCTACTTTAACCCCTAGGTCTTTTTCTGCAGAACTGCTGCCGAGCCATTCGGTCCCTAGTCTGTATCGGTGCATGGGATTCTTCCGTCCTAAGTGCAGGACTCTGCACTTGTCCTTGTTGAACCTCATCAGATTTCTTTTGGCCCAATCCTCTAATTTGTCTAGGGCCATCTGTATCCTATCCCTACCCTCCAGTGTATCTACCTCTTCTCCCAGTTTAGTGTCATCTGCAAACTTGCTCAGGGTGCAATCCACACCATTCTCCAGATCATTAATGAAGATATTGAACAAAACCGGCCTGAGGACCGACCCTTGGGGCACTCCACTTGATACCGGCTGCCAGCTAGCCATGGAGCCATTGATCGCTACCCGTTGAGCCCGAATCTAGCCAGCTTTCTATCCACCTTATAGTCCATTCATCCAACCCATACTTCTTTAACTTGCTGGCAAGAATACTGTGGGAGACCGTGTCAAAAGCTTTGCTAAAGTCAAGGAACAACACGTCCACCGCTTTCCCCTCATCCATAGAGCCAGTTATCTCATCATAGAAGGCGATTAGATTAGTCAGGCACGACTTTCCCTTGGTGAATCCATGCTGACTGTTCCTGATCACTTTCCTCTCCTCTAAGTGCTTCAGAATTGATTCCTTGAGGACCTGCTCCATGATTTTTCCAGGGACTGAGGTGAGGCTGACTGGCCTGTAGTTCCCAGGATCCTCCTCCTTCCCTTTTTAAAAGATGGGCACTACATTAGCCTTTTTCCAGTCGTCTGGGACTTCCCCCGAGCGCCATGAGTTTTCAAAGATAATGGCCAATGGCTCTGCAATCACATCCGCCAACTCCTTTAGCACTCTTGGATGCAGCGCATCCGGCCCCATGGACTTGTGCTCGTCCAGGTTTTCTAAATCGTCCCGAACCACTTCTTTCTCCACAGAGGGCTGGTCACCTCCTCCCCATGCTGTGCTGCCCAGTGCAGTAGTCTGGGAGCTGGCCTTGTTCATGAAGACAGACATTCTCCAGAGCTGGAGAAGGGACATCAGATGGGATGGACCAGTGCTCTGAGGTTATATAGAGCAGTGGTTCTCAAACTTTTTTCATTTGCGGACCCCTACAAAATTTTGAGTGGAGGTGCGGACCCCTTTGGAAATCTCAGGCATAGTTGGTGAATCCCCAGGGTTCAACGGACCACAAGTTGAGAACCACTGGTCCATCTACCTCAGTGTCCTGTCCTCCAACACTGGCCAGTGCCAGACACTTTTTAGAGGGAATGAACAGATTAGGGCAGTTTATCAAGTGATCCATCCCCTGTCGTCCATGCCCAGCTTCTGGCAGTCAGAGGATTAGGGACATGCAGAGCATGGGGTTGCATCCTTGACCATCTTGGCTAACAGCCATTGATGAACCTATGCTCCATGAACTTATCTAATTCCTTTTTTAACCCAGTCATACTTTTGGCCTTTACAACATCCCCTGCTAATGAGTCCCACAGGTTGGCTGTTCATTTTGTGAAGAGATACTTCCTTATGTTTCTTTTAAATCTGCTGCTTATTAATTTCATTGTGACAGGTTTCAGAGTGGTAGTCATGTTAGTCTGTATCATCAAAAAGAATGAGGAATACTTGTGGCACCTTAGAGACTAACAAATTATTTGGGCATAAGCTTTCATGGGCTAAAACCCACTTCATCAGATGCGTGGAGTGGAATATACAGTAGGAAGAGATTTTATATATATATACAGAGAACATGAAAAGATGGGGGTTGCCTTACCAACTGTAACGAGACAAATCAATTACAGTGGGCTATTATCAGCAGGAGGAAAAATCACGTTTATAGTGGTAATCAGGATGGCCCATTTCAAACAGTTGAGAAGAAGGTGTGAGTAACAGTAGGGGGAAGAATTAGCATGGGGAAATAGTTTTTAGTTTGTGTAATGACCCATCCACTCGTGAGACTCCTGGTTCTTACGTTATGTGAAGGGTTCAATAAAACGTCCTTATTCACTTTCTCCCCACCAGTCCTGATTGTATAGACCTCCGTCATCTCCCTTCTCAGTCATGTCTTTTAAACTGAACAGTACCAGTCTTTTTACTCTGTCCTTATATGGAAGCTGTTCCATACCCCTGATCATTTTTGTTGCAATTCTCTTTACTTTTTCCAATTACTGGTATATCTTTTTTGAAATGGAGTGACCAGAACTACATGCACTATTCAAGGTGTGGGAATACATGGATTTATATATTGGCACTATGATGCTTTCTGTCTTATTATCTATCCCTTAGTGGTTCTTAACATTCTGTTAGCTTTTTTGACTGCCGCTGCACACTTAGCAGATATGTTTAGAGAACTATCCACAATGGCTCCAAGATCTCTTTCTTCAATGATAACAGCAGATTTAGACCCCATCATTTGGTCTGCATAGGTGGGATTATGTTTTCCAATGTGCATTACTTTCATTTGTCAACAATGAATTTCTTCTGCCGTTTTGTTGCCCAGTCACCCAGTTTTGTGAGATCCCTTTGTAACTATTCACAATCTGCTTTGGACTTAACTCTCTTGAGTAATTTTATATTGTCTGCAAAACTTTGCCACCTTGCTGTTTACCGCTTTTTCCAGATCATTTATGAATATGTTGAACAGCACAGGTCCCAGCATAGACCCTTGGGGGACTCAGCTATTTACCTCTCTCCACTGTGAAAACTCACCATTTGTTCCTAACCTTTGTTTCCCATCTTTTAACCAGTTACTGATTCATGAGAGGACCTTCCCTTTTATCCCATGACAGCTTACTTTTCTTGAGAGCATTTGGTGAGGGACGTTGTCAAAGGCTTTCAGAGAGTCCAAGTTCATTATATCCACTGAATCATCCTTGTCCACACTTGCTGACCTCCCCAAAGAATTTGAATAGATTGGTGAGGCATGATTTCCCTTTACAAAAGCTGTGTTGACTCTTCCCCATCGTACTGTGTTCATCTGTGTACCTGATAATTATATTCTTTGCTATAGTTTCAACCAGTTTGCCTTGTATTGAAGTTAGGCTCACCAGCCTGTAATTGCTAGGATTGCTTCTGGAGCTTTTTAAAAAAATCGGTGTGATGGGTTCGGTCATAGAGACCCCCTTGAGGCTGTCACCTGACGTGCTGGAATTACCTCTGAGCCTGTTTTCCTTTCCAGCTTGGGACTCCAGAACCCTGCCTTGTTGAGTCAGACAGGCTAGTCTGCTGCAACACAGACCGAGGTCTGGTCCACACCCCCAAAGCTGCAGACTTTAACCAAAGCCTGCTCAGCAAGTCACGTATCTCCAGCACCCAGACACCCAGTTCCCAGTGGGATTCAAACCCCAAATAAATCCATTTTACTCTGTATAAAGTTTATACAGGGTAAACTCATAAATTGTCTGCCCTCTATAACACTGATAGAGAGTTATGCACAGCTATTTGCTCCTCCCTGGTATTAATCACTTACTCTGGATTTACTAATAAACAAAAGTGATTGTATTAAGTATAAAAAGTAGGATTTAAATGGTTTCGAGTAATAACAGACAGAACAAAGTAAGTTACCAAGCAAAATAAAGCAAAACACACAACTCTAAGCCTAATACATTTAAGAAACTGAATAAAGCTAAATCTCACCCTCAAAGTTGTTCCAATAAGCTTCTTTCACAGACTAGACTCCTTTTTAGTCTGGGCCCAATCGTTCCCCTTGTTAGTTCCAGCTCAGGTGGTAACTCGGGGATTTCTCATGGCTGGCAGCCCTCTTCATTCTGCTCCATCCCCTTTTATAGCTTTGGCACAAGGCGGGAATCTTTTGTCTCTCTGGGTCCCCACCCCTCCTTCTAAATGGAAAAGCACCAGGTTTAAGATGGATTCCAGTACCAAGTGACATGATCACATCTCACTGTAAGACCTCATTCTCCATTCTTTCAGGGCTGGCCTGCACCTACCCAGGAAGGTTTGTGAGTAAACAGAGCCATTCACAACCAGTTGTCCTAGTTAATGGGAACCATCAAAATTCCAAGCCACCATTAACGGTCCTCTTCAGATTCATTCTTGGCCTGTCTATATATACCTTTATACTTGATTTGCCAGAGTTTATGGTTCTTTCTATTTTCCTTTGTAGTATTTAATTTCCAATTTTGAAAGAATGTTTTTTTGTCTCTAACTGCCTCTTTTACTCTGTTGGTTAGCAGTGATGGTGTTTTTATGGCCCTTACCGTTTTTTTTTTATTTGGGGTGTACATTTTGTTTGAGCCTCTATAATGGTGCTTTAAAATAGTTTTCATGCAGCTTGCAAGCATTTCACTCTTGTGACTGTTCCTTTTAATTTCTGTTTAACTAGTTTTCTCATTTCTGTGTAGTTCCCCTTTTTGAAGTTAAATACTACTATGGTGGGTTTCTTTGGTATTTCTCCCCATAGCGTTGTTAGATTTAATTACGTTATGGCTGCAATTACTGAGAGGTTCAGCTATATTCACCTCTTGGACCAGATCCTATGTGCCACTTAGGACTAAATCAGGAATTGCCTTTCACCTTGTGGGTTCCAGGGCTAGCTGCTCTAAGAAGCAGTCGTTAATGGTAGCTAGAAATTTTATCTCTGCATTCCGTCTTGAGATACCATGTACCAGTGTACTAGATCCCCTATTATGATTTGAGTTTTCTGTTTTTGTAGCCTCTGTGAGCTCTCTGTGAGTATTTCACAATCAAAAGGGGCATTCTGTTTATACCCTTTTAAAAGCTGGCAGTACACTAGCTTCTTCCAGTCCTCGGGAAATTCTTGTTTTCTAAAATGAACTTACAAGTTAACATCAACAGTTCAGAGAGCTCCTTGGCTAACTTTCTGAAAACTTTTGGGTGCAAGTTACCCAGACCGGGTGATTTAAAGATGTGTAACTCTTAGTTTGTGTAAACGCTGTTTACCACCTTCATTAGTTACTGATAGCGAAGAAGTATTTTGTCAATTATGCAATCTATGTATACATTGTTGAGCTCATTTTCAGTCATTTCTTCCTTTTCTCTATCCATCCATTAATGGACTTGTGGCATTGTTAGGATTTCTTTTGTGGGGTTCCTGGTAGGATTTCTGAGGGGCTAGAGCCTGAAACAGAACAAAGGAAAGAGAAACCATAGGCTGCAGATGAGAAAGAACTTCCTGACAGTAAGATGCATCAGGCTGTGGAATAATCTCCAAAGAGAAGGAGTGAAAGCCCCATGTTTAAGTTATTTAAAATGAAACTGGACAAAGCCTTGGGGAATTGCCTGTAGGGAACAGTTATCAATTAAATTAAATGTCTATGATGCCTTAAATGTACATTGCACTTTAATGAGTGAGAACAGTTGCCGGCTGTGAGAGGCTCACAGTCTCTGTAAGGCCAGGCAAAACAAGGAGTTGCCATTTGGGTGGGGGGAGATGAGAAGCTGAGTGACAGTTCTGGAAAAGGTGAGTTACATGAAGTGACTTGAGAGGGATCTTGGTGGAAGGAAGGGGCTTTGGAGGACTCTGCCAAGGCGAAGAATCATAAGCGATGAAATTGTATTGCTGAGAGGCCAAAGGAGTAAGAAGGAAAGACGAATGGAGGAAGAGGAGATTTTTAAAAAATGTAAATGAGAAAAATATTAGGCCTTGTCAGTGATGGTGTGGACTGGACGGCCTCCACTGCCAGTGGGCTGCTCACAGCTGCTTCTGGTTTCTTGCAGGGGGCCTGCCTGCCAGCCAGTATTGCAGCCATTCATCCTTTCAGTTTAGGGGCCTGGGATAATTCCTGGAAAGTCTGTTTCCAGTGGCCTCTCTCCCGTGCCTGGAGTGAAGGAGTAGTGAGTAAATTTGCAGCAGCCATGTGGCACGGGATTGCATCAGGGGAGTCTGCAAATAGCCATGCATGTGCATTCTCTTTGCTCTATTTTGTAAGTTGCCTCTAATAAAATGTAAATGTGGCCTCCCACCTTGAAACTGTGGAAACATTTGCTCATGGTTTATTTTTGCTCTTTTAGATGACTATTTAACACAGGGCCAGAAAATTTCTAAATAACCGAACCTTGATTTCATTTCAGCTCATTAGACTGCTGGCTTCAGATTGGCTGCAGCTTAGTCCAGCTGCTGCTTAAGTGACACTAAATAGTCTCAAATGCTGGGAGTTCCCTAGAGAAGCCCAGTTTAGTTTCCTCCCTCACCCCTCGCCAAACAGGATGGAGCTTCTTCAAGTAAAAGGCAAGGCATTTCCGCTCCTGAAGAGCAAAAGGCAAACAGGGAAGTGGCAGATTAACCAGACTGGCTAGAGCAGTGTTGTCATGGTAACTGGAGTGATTCATTTTGCTGCAAAAAACCCACTCAACATACTTTGATTAAACTCTTGAGAAGAAACAGAAAATAATCATCAAACTGGATTGTGTGAACTGAGCAAAGTGTTTCTCTTTGGACACCGCATTTAGTGCCCATGCTACCCTCCCACCAGGGTGGCAACAGCTTGTGGCTTTCGGGGTGGGTTGGGTGACCCATACTGTTGGGTTTGTTAGCTGGAGAAAACATGGCTAAAAGCTGCTTTCTGATGAGCAGCAGTCTGATTTCTGGCTGGTTGGCTTCTCCATCCTGATAGTTCCCACTGGATTGGTGCATACAGGGAATCTGGTTTGTAAATATCCAGGGTACTGTGAGATGAAGGTTCTGTTCCTGGAGGCAGGTTTATGGATTTCATTGCGCACTCAAACTCATACATCTGTCATTTCATTCGCTTTCCATAGTAACTTATGCTGCATGTTTATTCCTCCACCCTACAGTACAGAACTTAGCTCTTTGCCCAGAACACCAGGCAGGCGGAGACTGCCCATGGCTTCATAGCATCTCAGTATCACCATCTCCAGATCCGTAATCTTTTCCCCGTGGGATTTGTCCATAAATCTCTGGCTATATCTAGGCAACTCTAAGGAACTTCTGAAATCTCCTGGCACTGCAGTAAGACAGTAACCACTCTTCTTCCCCACTGGGCACATCCAACCTGACTAGTGTTTGCTGAGATCCCAGTGGGCTTTCTTACCTGCAGTGGCCCTCACTCTGGAGCTCTGTGCTGTGCCTTTTCTAAAGTTCCAGGTTTCTGGGCTTCACTCTTGCTGTTGAGACAGCCTGACTGCTGGCTCCTGACTTATAATTGCACACTGTGCCCTCCTTGTTCCAAAGATGCCCTTTCCCCCCTCTTCTGACACCATTGGGGCATCTGAGCACTCACAGGATTACACTTGTAGTCAGACTGGATTTTTACTCCCCTTCTCCTTAGCTCTCCTGGGGTGCCTGCTTGAATTTCTGTCTCTCTCCTTTTTTCCTGATTCTCCTCTTCTGTATTAACTTTCCTCTTCCTTGTGTCCTTTCTCTCCCTCCCCAGTACCTTTGTCAGCAGGCTTTGTATAGCAATGCTGCTCCTAAACGGTTCAGTGATAAAGAGATAACAAGCTGCCACTGTCCCAGCTCTGCATAGCCCCGAGACAAGAATCCCCAGTATGTCCGCCAGCTGCTGCCATGACCTTGTGTTGTGCACTGGAATTTTAACATCACTGTCCCTGCTACAAATCTTGCAGCAATACACCGTATCCTTCCGTAGTACTGCAGACAGCACCCCCACAAGCCTCATCGCACATCCCATATGCTCTGCCATCAGGTCCGGGGTGCTGCATTACTAGATCAGACCGGTGGCCCATCTAGTCCAGTATCATGTCTCTGACAGTGGCCAGCACCAGCTGCTTCAGAGGAAGGTACAGAGAACTTCACAGTAGGCAGCTATGGAATAACCTCCCAAAGGGTAAGTTTTTACAATGCCACCATGAGCCTCATTCTGCTTCCTATCATCCTTATAGCCTTCAGCTCCACTAAGGTCAGAGCTAGTGTGCAACCCATTGTGCCTCCCTGGTGCCCTGCGTCATGCCCTGGCATTGGGCACAGTGCCATCTTCACACCTCCAGCATCATCTCTATCTTTCTACTAGCTCTTCTGATATCAGCAGCCTCTAAATTCCATGGTGTTAAAATGCATATGAGAGGGAGATCCAGACCAGAATAGAATGGGGTAAAATCACCCTTTAATATCTGCATAGTGGTTTAGTAACCTCTGCTACCACCAGTGTCTGTGACGTTTTGGGGTTTCACCCAGATCAGTAAGGGGTTGTGTCACCGCCTGCCCTGTAACCCTGGGTGCTTCTGTGCTGAGCTGCTTTAGCTCAGAGCCCTGACCCCAGCCGTTTGCTCACCGCCCAATGGTCTCACCCTGCCTTCCACCAGCCTGGGTACTCCTTGCAGGGTGACAACAGCAGCCCTTCAGGCCGGAGTCTCCCCAGAATTGCCTCCCCTGTAGTGTCTGGTCCGTCTCGCTGGACCCACGCCAGTTACCAAGTTCGCTGCCTCCGAAGAGAGAGAGCATACTCCTGTCTATTAGTTTGGCCGAAGACCCACATTTCAATTTAGTACACAGCACCGAGATGGTTTTGTAACAAAACAAGAATAATTTTGTTAACAAAGAACATAGGGTAAGTGATTTCAGGTAAGAGTGAAAGAGAGAGGGAAGAATAGACATAAAACAGAACAAAACATGCTTTCTAGTGATTAAAACTTAATTCTAGGAAGTTACAGCCTTTGCCTTAGCAGTTTCCTTACTTACATCAAGTTATCAGCCTCCTTCATAGAATCAGAGAATTATAGAATATTAGGGTTGGAAGAGACCTCAGGAGGTCATCTAGTCTAGCCCCCTGCTCAAAGCAGGACCAACCTCAACTAAATCATCCCAGCCAGGGCTTTGTCAAACCAGGCCTTAAAAACCTCTAAGGATGGAGATTCCACCACCTCCCTAGATAACCCAGTGCTTCACCACCCTCCTCGTGAATTTTTTTTTCCTAATATCCAACCTAAACCTCCCCCACTGCAACTTGAGACCGTTATTCCTTGTTCTGTCATCTGCCACCACTGAGAACAGTCTAGAGCCATCCTCTTTGGAACTCCCCTTCAGGTAGTCCTCCAGACCAGAGGACCCAACTTCCATAGGCTCAAAGGGTGCTATACCCTAGCAGCCCCTCACTGATTGATGGCAAAATGGCATTTTGCCTCTGCTTGTATCTTCCCAAAGTTTGTTGACCCTGCTTCAAGAGGCAGGAAGGCTTCCCGGGGGTGCAAGCTCCATCACGCATTGAGATTGTTAAGAGGTCATCTTCCCCCGCTTTCTGTCCTTAAGGCTTTTTTTGCAGTGCATGGAAATGTGTTTTTCATTGTCTTGGGTCACACTTTGCTTAATAAAAGGAGTACTTGTGGTACCTTAGAAACTAACCAATTTATTTGAGCATAAGCTTTCGTGAGCTACAGCTCACTTCATCGGATGAAGTGAGCTGTAGCTCACAAAAGCTTATGCTCAAATAAATTGGTTAGTCTCTAAGGTGCCACAAGTACTCCTTTTCTTTTTGCGAATACAGACTAACACGGCTGTTACTCTGAAACTTTGCTTAATCTACCCTGGAGACACCATCCCGCCTGAGAGACAGATTCCTTTGTCTAGGGTAGGCTGGGGCTAGGCACTGTCTGCCGAATACATTTTAGGAGCTGTGACAAAGTTCCTCCTATACCTTGGTGGGTCTTGCGCTTATTGGCGGATTTGCTCGCCTTGGAGCTTCACATCAGCCCTCAGCTTGGCCGTTTTTCTAAACCCACAGTCCAGGTCGACTCCTCCTGTGTCTGAACAGGAGTTGGGAGGATTTGGGGGGAATCCGGGCCCGCCCTCTACTCTGGGTTCCAGCCCAGGGCACTGTGGAATGCAGCTGTCTAGAGTGCCTCCTGGAACAGCTGTGCGACAGCTACAACTCCCTGGGCTACTTCCCCATGGCCTCCTCCCAACACCTTCTTTATCCTCAGCATAGGACCTTCCTCCTGCTGTCTGATAATGCTTGTTCTCCTCAGTCCTCCAACAGTCCGCGTTCTCACTCTCAGCTCCTAGTGCCTCTTGCTCCCAGCTCCTCACACGCACACCACAAACTGAAGTGAGCTCCTTTTTAAAACCCAGGTGCCCTGATCTAGCCTTCCTTAATTGATTCTAGCAGCTTCTTGATTGGCTGCAGGTGTTCTAATCAGCCTGTCTGTCTTAATTGTCTCCAGAAGGTTCCTGATCGTTCTGGAACCTTCCCTATTACCTTACCCAGGGAAAAGGGACCTACTTAGCCTGGGGCTAATATATCTGCCTTCTATTACTCTCCTATAGCCATTTGGCCCGACCCTGTCACATATCCCCCTCTCTGCTCAACACTACGGGGTTGGGCAACTTGGGACGTCAGGCAGTGTACTCGTGACAAGCCATCTGCATTGCCATGGTGACTTCCAGCCCGGTGTTGTATGGTGAATTGGAAAGGATGTAGGAACAGGAAACATCTAGTCACCCTTGCTTTCTTCTCTTTATTTCGCTGCATCCACTGGAGGGGTGCATGGTCGGTCACAAGGGTAAACTGTCATTCCAGAAGGTAATAACATAGTGTTTCCATGGCCCATTTCATAGCTAGGCACTCTCTTTCAACCACCGCATACTTCTGCTCTCTCGGAAGGAGTTTCCTGCTGAGGTAGAGGATTGGGTGTTCTTCATCTCTGATCATCTGCGATAGGACAGCTCCCAATCCTACTTCAGATGCATCTGTTTGTAAAATGAATTCTTTGTTGAAGTCTGGGGCTATAAGCACTGGGTTACTGCAGAGGGCTGTCTGTAGATCCATGAATGCTTTCTCTGCGGCATCTGTCCACTTCACCATGTCTGGACCCTGGGCTTTTATCAGGTCTGTCAGGAGACTCGCTCTGGTAGCAAAATGGGGAATAAATCGTTGGTAGTACCCCACCACACCCAGAAATGCCAGGACTTGCTTTTTCCGATTCGGCTGGGGCCAATTTTGGATAGCCTCTAGTTTGTTTAGTTGGGGCTTGACCATGCCCCTTCCTACAATGTAGCCAAGGTATTTAACCTCGGCTAGCCCTATAGCATACTTGGCTGGGTTGGCTGTGAGGCCAGCCCGTCTTAGCGTGTCCAGAACCGTTTCCACCTTTCCTAAGTGGGTTTCCCAGTCGGGGGTGTGAATAATCACATCATCCAGGTATGCCGCTGCATAACTGGTATGGGGCCGTAGGAGTTTGTCGATAAGACGCTGGAAGGTGGCAGGTGCCCCATGCAGTCCAAAAGGAAGAACAGTATATTGAAACAGACCCTCTGGTGTAGAGAATGCCGTCTTTTCTTTCGCATCTTTGGCAAGGGGAATCTGCCAGTATCCCTTTGTTAAACCAAGGGTGGTCAAAAATCAGGCATTGCCCAGGCGGTCAACTAACTCAACGATACGGGGCATGGGGTACGCATCGAATTTGGATATCTCATTCAGCCGGCGAAAGTCATTACAAAACCTAGTAGTGCCATCAGTTTTGGGCACCAACACAATCGGGCTTGACCACTGACTGTGGGACTCTTCGATGACTCCCAGCTCCAACATCCTTTTTACCTCTGACTTGAGCTCCTCCCTTTTTGCTGCTGGGACCCGATAGGGCCTTAAAGTGACCTTTGCCCCAGGGTCTGTGATAATGTGGTGATATGCTTCTGTGGTCCGACCTGGTTTGGTTGAAAACACGTCCTGGTATCGGTTGATCATCTCAGTTACTTCTTTCTTCTGGTTTGGTGTCAGGTCAGTGGATATCCTGATCTGCTCCTGCATGTTATTTCCCTGGATCAGGTCTCTTGGGCCACTACACATGCCTCTTGCTGGTGCCAAGGCTTTAAGAGGTTAATGTGATAAATTTGTTCTTGTTTCTGGCGTCCTGGCTGCCGCACCTTGTAGGTTACTTCCCCCACAGGTTCAACCACCTCATAGGCCCCTGCCATTGGGCCAAAAGCTTCCTTTCTGCCGTGGGTACCAACACGATCACCTGATCCCCTGGTTGGAACTGTTGGACTTTTGCCTGGCAATTGTAATGGGTTTGCTGGGCCTCCTGCACCTTTTCCAAATGTTCCTGTATAATAGGGGTGACCCGGGCTATCCGTTCTCACATCTGCAACACACAGTCAATTATATTTCTCCCCTCATTGGGTTCCTCTTCCCAGATTTCTTTTGCGATATCTAGTATGCCACGGGGGTGGCGTCCGTATAATAATTCAAAGGGGGAAAACCCAGTTGAGGCCTGAGGTACCTCCCGGATTGCAAACATAAGGTAGGGTAGTAGGGTGTCCCAATCCTTCCCATCCCGACTTACCACTTCCCTTATCATTGCCTTGAGGGTTCGGTTAAACCTTTCTACCAGTCCATCGGTCTGCGGATGATAGACTGAAGTTCTCAGGTATGTATATGGAGCAGCGTACAGAGGTCCTTCATTAGCTTCGACATAAATACGGGGTACCTTGGTCTGTTAATATCTCCTTTGGTAGCCCCACTCGGGCAAAGATCCCCACCAACTCTTTAGCTATCGTTTTAGAGGCCGTGTTCCGGAGGGGGATGTAGTAGCATAATTATGCGAGTAGCATAATCCAGAACGACAAGTATGTATTGGTGGCCCCGGGCTGTCTTCTCCAGGGGTCCCACTAGGTCCATGGCTATTTGCTCGAAGGGGACCTCTATGATGGGAAGGGGTACTAAAGGTGCCGTCAGGTGGGGACGGGGACTGTGCAGCTGACACTCCGTGCAGGACGCACAGTACCTCCGCACTTCTTCATGTACTCTGGGCCAGAAGAATCGTCGCAGGACCTGTGCCAGGGTCTTCTCTACCCCCAAATGCCCCCCCAAAAGATGACTATGGGCCAGACTTAATACAGCATTCTGGTGTTTTTGAGGTACTAGGATCTGATGTACCTTCTGCCCCTGTACCGGTGTAACCTGGTATAAGAGATTCTTCTTCATTATGAAGTAGGGTCCTGGTCCCTGGGTTTTCCCTTCCACGGGGCCCCATCTATTTTGGTCATCTCCTTCCTAATGTTGTTGTACCTTGGGTCTTCATTCTGGTCCCATCCAAAATTTCCTCTCCTTGGGCTAATCTGCCCGACATCTAGGGGGCCAGTCTCTGTTGCCTCTCCTGGTTCAGAGGCATTAGGATGTGGGTCAGACTCGGGTGCTTCTCCCTCCTGGGTGGCCTCCTTTTCAGCTGCTCGGGTCCGCCTACCTACGAGAGCGACCTTCTGGCTTTGGGCCAGTATTCGGATTCCCAAGGCCTTGGTTGCTCTTCTTTCCCTTTTCATCTTTCTACGCTGTCTAGGAGTGGAGAACAAATCTAGGGATATTTCAGAGAAGGTTGGGGGTTGACAGTCTACTGTGGATGCCTCACTACTTTCAGGGCTTCCCCCTTTCTCTAATTTCCCTACTGGGAGTAAGTCTCAGTGGTAACAGATGACAGAACAAGGAGTAATGGTCTCAAATTACAGTGGGGGAGGTTTCGGTTGGACATTAGGAAAAACTTTTCACGATGAGGGTGGTGAAACACTGGAATGCGTTACCTAGGGAGGTGGTGGAATCTCCTTCCTTAGAAGTTTTTAAGATCAGGCTTGACAAAGCCCTGGCTGGGATGATTTAATTGGGGCTCGGTCCTGCTTTGAGCAGGGGGTTGGACTAGATGACCTCCTGAGGTCCCTTCCAACCCTGATATTCTATGATTCTATGAACCCTGGGAAGTCCCTCCCTATGAGCACTGGGTATGGGAGTTTAGGGACTACCCCTGCTGCTACCTCAGTAATGTTCCCCTGAATCTCGATTTTTACTGGGATGGTGGGGTAATAACCAACTGTCCCATGGACGCAAGTTATCCCTGTATGCTTAGCCCACAGCAGCTGACTACGCTTCACGAGCTTCCCCGAGACAAGCGTGATAGCACTCCCCGAATCAACCAGTGCTGTGGTCTCTATCCCATTTAGCTTCATTGGTCTAGTGTACATATGTGGGGTTAGTGAGACCCCCACAAGGTGGATTAGGGAGCATGGGTCTGCCTAGTTCCCCAGGTTACACTGCCAACGCTCCTCGGCATTGGGACACTGTGCAGCTATGTGTCCCCACTCCCCGCAGGCGTAACATCTGTGTGGAGCCCTAGGCATTCCCCGGTCTCTTGGTTTGGGCAGTCTAACATCACGATTCTCTTTCCCCTCAGTGCTCCGACTCTTTGTGGCTTCTGGTGGCCTTCAGCCCCTTTCTTTTTCCACCTGGGTTCTCCTGGTGGCCCAGGCACCCGAGCTCTAGGGCTTGGTGCTGCTAGTTTAACCCAGGGTGCTTCTTCCTTAACTGGTCGGGTCAGCTCCCTCGCCATCCTTCGCCTTTTTACCAGCGCGACAACCTCGTCGTAGGTGGAGGGTTCGTTGTGGCTTACCCAGGCATGGAGGTCTGGTGGTAGTCCTCTCATGTACCTGTCGAAGATAAGAACCTCTAGTATCTCCTCCGGACTCTGGGACACAGTTCGTAACCACTTTCATGCGAGATGGATGAGGTCATATAATTGGGACCGCGGGGTTTTGTTTTCCTGGTACCTCCACTCATGATATCACTGCAGTCATTACCCCAGATCTGGACAGGATCTCTGCTTTCAGCTGGGGGTAGTCTGCCGCAGCCTCTTCAGGCAAATCATAGTAGGCCTTCTGGGCCTCCCCACACAGGAATGGAGCGAGGATGCCAGACCACTGTTCTCGGGGCCAAGCCTCCCACAGGGCTGTCCTCTCAAAGGCCAGGAGATATGCCTCTACATCATCCTCCCGCATCATTTTCTGCAGCCAATTGCTGGCCCGCATGATCTGCGTCCCATCATGGCCACGGTTCAGCTCTGTAAGGGCCTTTACCTGGTTTACCAGTTCCCGCAAGATAGCCTGGTCTTGGGCAGCCTGGTCCATCAGCAGGCGATTAGTCTCTGGCTGGAACTGCACTGCCTCCTGTTGGGCGGCTGCCTGGACACGAATAGCCTCCTGCTGGGCAGCCATGGCTTGTATCAGTGCCCGCACTACCTCCTCCATTGTGGTGAAAAAAAATAAAAATAGACCCTCTTCCCTTTTTTTTTTTCCCTTCCTTCCAAACACCCTCCTCCTTCCACCGCGCTGTGGACACCAGATCCCACTTCCGACACCAGTTGTGACAAAGTTCCTCCTATACCTTGGTGGGTTTTGTGCTTATTGGCGGATTTGCTCACCTTGGAGCTTCACGGCAGCCCTCAGCTTGGCTGTTTTTCTGAATCCACAGTCCAGGTCGACTCCTCCTGTGTCTGACCAGGAGTTGAGAGGATTTGGGGGGAACCTGGGCCCGCCCTCTACTCTGGGTTCCAGCCCAGGGCCCTGTGGAATGCAGCTGTCTAGAGTGCCTCCTGGAACAGCTGTGCGACAGCTACAACTCCCTGGGCTACTTCCCCATGGCCTCCTCCCAACACCTTCTTTATCCTCAGCATAGGACCTTCCTCCTGGTGTCTGATAATGCTTGTACACCTCAGTCCTCCAACAGTCCGCATTCTCACTCTCAGCTTCCAGTGCCTCTTGCTCCCAGCTCCTCACACGCACACCACAGACTGAAGTGAGCTCCTTTTTAAAACCCAGGTGCCCTGATTAGCCTTCCTTAATTGATTCTAGCAGCTTCTTGATTGGCTGCAGGTGTTCTAACCAGCCTGTCTGTCTTAATTGTCTCCAGAAGGTTCCTGATTGTTCTGGAACCTTCCCTATTACCTTACCCAGGGAAAAGGGACTTACTTAGCTTGGGGCTAATATATCTGCCTTCTATTACTCTCCTATAGCCATCTGGCCCAACCCTGTCACAGAGCATAGCTCCAGCACACATCTATCATTCTTTATACCCCACCCGTACCCACATCGTGCAACAATGTTAATGACCAGCATTTGCATATGGCACCTTGCACGATACCTGTTAGACACAGATTATGACAGCAGTGATCTGAGCAATGAGTATGTCAGGTGTGATGAGAGTAACAGTACTGTGCGCCCTCTTCAGGAGGCATTGAGGGGATCCCGGGGTCACAGTGGCTGCTGTGTAGGCTTGAGTTTGGTATGCTTTTGACAAATCTTAGTGTCAGGAGCTGACAGCAGCTGCCTCCTTGTGAGATGCTTCTGTGGCCTTTTTCCTTGGGGCACATAACCATACTGTCATATTTCAAGCATGTGGGGTCTTAAAGCTGCTCAGCACCATTCCGAGAGAACTCTCCAAATCCTGGTAGCAGGACCCAGGAAGTGGTATGCAGGAGAGAGGTGGCAAAATATGTTCCATGGAGCTGGAACCTCACAAAATTCTGCTGCTGTGCTGGGGAAGGGGTTAGTCATCTTCACTCTCCCATGCACATGCACTTGGGAAGAGCTGTAAAGACATTGCTGGATAGGCAGAGAGGTGCTGCCTGTAGGAAGATTCCTTACCCAGGCTCATAGTAACAGAGTAAACTCCAACCTAGGAGAGCTTTGTTTCTATCTTCAGAATAAAGCACAATTAGATACTCCAAACATAAACCTAATTCTCAGATATTCCTGGGGCCAAGCTATCCAGAATATTCATTCTCTTGCACCGGAATGAGGTGAAATTTTCAGCTGCGCACATTTTGATGCAGAAGCTGGGGAAGCAGAGCCATTTCCACTGAGATTCCCTTTGGAATTTTGGGTGAATCAGGATGTGAATCCTACATGATTTCTAAACAAAGAAAACGTTTCTAGGATCCTTGAGAAACGCTAGATTTCTGCACAATACTACTGCTAAACAGCCATGTTCTTCTATCTTACCCCATGGCCCTTGGATCCTTCTGTGGGGCCAGTGGAAAGACCTCATCATCCTCTGCCAATCTCTTCATAGGAAAGGGGGTCCCAGAGCCCAGGTCAGGAATTCAGAAAGTGCAAGTCAAGCAGAGGAGAAAGAAGTGAATCTGGAATAACTCATGCACATCCCAGAAAGTGGTCACCAGAGAGTGTATTAGTGACACCGAGGAAGAAGTCATCATCACTCTTGGTAAAATTAGGACAAGATTTGCAACAATGTTGGTGGCCTCTTCCTCCCCTCTTCCACTTCCTAGTGCCCAGGGTCTGAGGACCCTGTGAGGCCCTGTCTACATGGGTGAAAAAGATTTAGTTGGGGAAAGCTGAGGAAGCCATGGAAGCCCAGTTTGGACTGGCACAAAGAGCATGGGGGACAGAGGTCCCTGAACGAGAAGCCCCCAAAAGACCCCAGCACTTAAAACCCTCCCAAGAGCTGAAGCAAATCGGAGATCAAGAGTGGACCCTGGACGGCCTGTGCACACGACAGTACTCTTGTCCACCCTTCCCCTCTTCTTCTGACATTACACCCAGGCTTGGCCAGCCTTGGGTCGTGCGTGTGATAGTGTCAAAGTGGGTTAGGCACTGATGCTTTCTTTCTTCCCCTGAGTGACGTGGAGAGCCCCCAGCACTGACCACTTTGATTAAACCACTGTCGAATGTCCACACTGTGCTTCTTGTGTCGGCAGAGTGCATCCACACTAGCAGCTCTTGCATCGACACAGAGAGCAGTGCACTGTGTGTAGTTACCCCACTGCGCAATTAGCCACAGGGTGCTTTGGGAAGGGTTTGCAATGCCTCATGGGGTAGGTACAGCATCACACAATGCAAATTTCTCAATCCCATCATTCCGTGTGCATCCTACTAGATTTCCAATGGCTTTTCAACTACCCTAGTAACCTGCAAGCCAAGCATCTGTGTCAGAAAGCGTGGATCCTGCACTGCTGCTCAGCACTGTGCTGTGCGTTATGAACACAAGGCTACACAATGAGCCCAACAGGGGGCAATTCAGCTGGGGGAGGCTTTGAAAGAGCAGTTTAACACTGAGCCACAGTAATGTGTGCTGCTGTAGTATGCTAGGCCTGGAATTGTTTGTTTGCACCGTGCTATGAACCTTGTAATGATTGCTGTGTGTGCCTGACTGCACGGGCACCTGTTGCTATTGCCTGTGAATTTTAGCAGCAGCCATCATGTGATGGAGAATAAAGAAGATAAATTCAGTTTCCCTAAGTAGATTTTTATTCCACACCCATGCAAACATACCTTTGTAATGCTGAAGTAAACATCATACGTGCAGGGGAAAGTATCTTTAAAGGGGAGGGAAAAGGGGATTCACAAACACATACACTAAGGAGGCTCTCACAGCTGGGTGTATGTGCGGCTGTCATTATGTGTAATCTCCCGCGGAGTGGAGTGCCTAGGGTACTGCTGTGGCCCTGGAAGATACATGGAATGTGTGTGGGGGGAGAGGGAGGAAAGTGTAGGGAGGTCCTGGAGTGCTGTTTTTTTTCTAATTAAGCTTTGTATTATTGGAGACGGTTTCAGCCAGAATTAAAACAAACCTCAAACGTAGGAATTTGTTTCACAGAGTTTATTTACATTTTTATCTAATGATTTGTTGTAGAGTGTGTAACTCACATGCAGCGCACTGCAGACTGAGAAGTACGGAGAACTCCCTTGTGATTCTCTTCACAGTGATTTCTCTTTGTATCAGGACTTGTGCGCACCTATGCCAAGAGGAAAGGATTTGATCCCCTTTGCTTATGATTTCTCTGCAGCTACTAGCTCTTATGAATTCTGTTGTAAAAACAAGTACAACCCCAATACAGAACTGAGGCAAAAGAGCATATCAGAGCAAAAATAACTACAGGTGCAGTCGAAAGACAGAGATTCTTGAAATTGGAGGCACTGGACCAGTTTTTTTTCCTGAAACCTGATTGCTTTTGAGACACCCCCCTCCTTCTTTTGACAGAGGTGAGAGTCCAAAGGATACCACTGTGCATCTGTGATCATGGTGGAGGTAGAGACCCAAGTCATATTGTCCAAATAACAAAAGTTCATTCCAATTCTGAATATGTACAATGTAATGGCAGTACATTATCTGTCCAGCATGACACTGACTCACTTTTAATTACGCTGTACAGAGCCAAGGAATGCTGCAATTTATTTTAATATAAAGTAACATGTTTACTAAAGTAAAGATGTCTTGAAAATGGGGTATTGTTTTAGCACAAAAACTTTCCTCAGGAGATGTAAATCTGTTTTATTTAATGAATAATCTACAGTGGGCGTACAAAATTTGTACCAATTTCCCACCCTCCATCAGTATTTTAGCTGTGTGCAGGTTACATCTATATGAAAAAGTGAATGCCGGTGGTGTCTGTTTATACTTGTCCAAGGGAAGTTTTAATTCTGTTTCTTTTCATTCTTTCTTAAAACCATGCCCTCTTTTCCTACAGCCTGAGGCTAAGCACCCTGACCCCCACCCTGACTGCTCCCCCACCAGCCCTCCACCCATATACCCCCACTCTGACCCCAACTCCCACCTTCCACCAGAGCCCCCGCCCTGACTGCTCTCCCCACTCATATACCAGTATCCTGACCCCAGCCCCCACCTTCCTCCACAGGTGCCACCCAGGTTCGGATTTCCAATTAGGCACAGAAGGTACGTGCCTAGGGGCACCAGTGTTCTAGGGGCACCTAAAACTTAAAAGTGGGTTAAAAGTTAAAAAGTTAATACATACGTGGTTAAAAGTGGTTAGCATAAGCTTATTTTTAAAAATTATAAACAACCCAAAGGTAAAATTACATGGGAAACCGTGGCAACACTATACCTGGATTTCATATTGCGTGTGATACGGCTCTGCTTGTTCGTGATTGGCCACCATCGTCACTGTCTTTAGATGCTCGTGTGTATGCACTAAGTTTAGTTACTGGCCCGCATCTGTGCTTGCAGCTATATTCATGCATGTACACAAATGCTATTTCTACCTTTACCATAGTATATTGCGGCCAACATGGATTTGATACGATATGAAATAAGTTTCACGTTCATATTGGTGCAGGGTATTTTTGTCCCAGTGACAATGAGCGAACCAAAGAAGAAATTGCGTGATTATCAAAATAAGATTGAGAGAAGCAGAACATAAAAAGACAGCCGAGTTCCTAAATAAAGTTCTGAAAATCAACATTTATTTTGGTAGTCGGGGCAGTTCAAAGCGTCGTGATAAAACCATGAATGCTGAAAAGGAAAAATGTAGTGTTAATGATAAGGGTGTATTAGAGACAGTGGATGAAGAAACTGATATTCATGAGAACTCTATACTTTCTGTGTCTGATAGAAAAGAATACAGAAATGAAACAGTGGCTGAAAACTTGCGTCATCTTACAACTGCGAGGTTTAGCATTAGCATTGATCCCGCCGAGTGGATAGCATCATAGAATCATAGAATCATAGAATATCAGGGTTGGAAGGGACCCCAGAAGGTCATCTAGTCCAACCCCCTGCTCGAAGCAGGACCAAGTCCCAGTTAAATCATCCCAGCCAGGGCTTTGTCAAGCCTGACCTTAAAAACCTCTAAGGAAGGAGATTCTACCACCTCCCTAGGTAACGCATTCCAGTGTTTCACCACCCTCTTAGTGAAAAAGTTTTTCCTAATATCCAATCTAAACCTCCCCCATTGCAACTTGAGACCATTACTCCTCGTTCTGTCATCTGCTACCATTGAGAACAGTCTAGAGCCATCCTCTTTGGAACCCCCTTTCAGGTAGTTGAAAGCAGCTATCAAATCCCCCCTCATTCTTCTCTTCTGCAGACTAAACAATCCCAGCTCCCTCAGCCTCTCCTCATAAGTCATGTGCTCTAGACCCCTAATCATTTTTGTTGCCCTTTGCTGGACTCTCTCCAATTTATCCACATCCTTCTTGTAGTGTGGGGCCCAAAACTGGACACAGTACTCCAGATGAGGCCTCACCAGTGTCGAATAGAGGGGAACGATCACGTCCCTCGATCTGCTTGCTATGCCCCTACTTATACATCCCAAAATGCCATTGGCCTTCTTGGCAACAAGGGCACACTGCTGACTCATATCCAGCTTCTCGTCCACTGTCACCCCTAGGTCCTTTTCCGCAGAACTGCTGCCTAGCCATTCGGTCCCTAGTCTGTAGCGGTGCATTGGATTCTTCCATCCTAAGTGCAGGACCCTGCACTTATCCTTATTGAACCTCATCAGATTCCTTTTGGCCCAATCCTCCAATTTGTCTAGGTCCTTCTGTATCCTATCCCTCCCCTCCAGCGTATCTACCACTCCTCCCAGTTTAGTATCATCCGCAAATTTGCTGAGAGTGCAATCCACACCATCCTCCAGATCATTTATGAAGATATTGAACAAAACCGGCCCCAGGACCGACCCCTGGGGCACTCCACTTGACACCGGCTGCCAACTAGACATGGAGCCATTGATCACTACCCGTTGAGCCCGACAATCTAGCCAGCTTTCTACCCACCTTATAGTGCATTCATCCAGCCCATACTTCCTTAACTTGCTGACAAGAATACTGTGGGAGACCGTGTCAAAAGCTTTGCTAAAGTCAAGAAACAATACATCCACTGCTTTCCCTTCATCCACAGAACCAGTAATCTCATCATAAAAGGCGATTAGATTAGTCAGGCATGACCTTCCCTTGGTGAATCCATGCTGACTGTTCCTGATCACTTTCCTCTCATGTAAGTGCTTCAGGATTGATTCTTTGAGGACCTGCTCCATGATTTTTCCAGGGACTGAGGTGAGGCTGACTGGCCTGTAGTTCCCAGGATCCTCCTTCTTCCCTTTTTTAAAGATTGGCACTACATTAGCCTTTTTCCAGTCATCCAGGACTTCCCCCGTTCGCCACGAGTTTTCAAAGATAATGGCCAAGGGCTCTGCAATCACAGCCGCCAACTCCTTCAGCACTCTCGGATGCAACTCGTCCGGCCCCATGGACTTGTGCACGTCCAGCTTTTCTAAATAATTAATGATGAAACATGAGATTGTATAGCAATGCATGGTGCACATCAGAATACTGAAGTAGGCTTTGACAAATCAAAGTGAGTTATGGAGACAATACGTTAAGATTTTGTTTGGATGAACTTTTTAAAAGGAAGCTAAAGAGTGGCAAAGTAAGAGCGTGGCTAGTTTATTCAGAAAGTAAAGGTAGTATGTTTTCTGTACTGTGCCTTCTTTTCGGCAACAAACTAAATGCATTTTGTACGGGATTCAGCAACTGGAAGAATGGTGCAATGTGTGTTCTACAGCACAAAAATTCACGTTACCACATGTCGTGTGTCGCCGCTTTGAAAATAAGAGGAACTGCCAAGGGGCGAGTCAACAGAATTCTTATGCAACAGTTGGAAAAGGAAAGGCAGTAATGGAGAAGTGTTTTAAGATGTGTATCTGCAATGGTCAAATCTCTTGTGATTTGTGGACTGCGATTTTGAGGTGATGATGAGTGTTTTGGTAATGTGCACAACAGCAGTTACCTTGGAACATTGGAACTGATTACACAATTTGATTAATTTCTGTCAGAACATTTGCAGCGGTATGGAAATGTGGGCAGCGGGCACACTTCTTACCTCTCTAAAACTGTGCAATGAATTTATTCAACTAATGAATGATAAATTAACTGCACAAATTCTGAATAAAGTTAAGAATGCAAAATATTATGGAATAAGCATTGATTTGACTCCAGACATTTCACATGTGGACCAGTTAACGTTCATAATAAGATATGTAAAAGAAGGTGGCACAGCCATAGAACAATTTATGGGCTGTATACCCAATGCAGGGCATAAATCTCAACAGCTTGCAGAGACTATACTGAATACTTTGGACAAATATGGCCTAGACATTAGGGACTGCCGTGGTTAGTCTTACAATAATGCAAGCAATATGTCTGGTGCGTACTCAGGAGTGCAAGCTAGAATAAGGGAAGTGAATGGGTGGGCGCAGTACATCCCATGTGCCGCTTACTCACTGACTCTCATGGGATCATATGCCGCCGAGTGCTGCAATGAAATGTCTTATTTCTGTACTTTGCAACAGCTGTACACATTTTTCACTGCTTCCACCCATCGTTGTGGCATATTAATGTCTTGTATCAAACCTGGTACACATGTTGTTAAAAACTTATCTCAGACATGTTGGTCAGCAAGGCAAGATGCCTGCCAAGCTCTTCAAGAAGGTTGGACTGATATTATTAATGCCCTTTAACATATCTCGGACGATGCCTCTGAAAAGGCAATGTCACAAAATGAATCAAGGGGTATTCTTGATAAACTCGAATGCCTGGAGACTGCAGTAATGACAAACATATGGTGAACCATACTCCAGCGGTTCAAAGCAGTTGATGTAAAGTTGCAGAGTGTCCACACTGATTTGGGAACAATTGTTCAGCTTTACAGCTCTCTTTCCGAATTTATGACAAGCGTAAGAGACAATTTTGATCATTATGAACAATTCGCTAAATCGGTATCCTGACTAAATGAATATGAGTATGACCATAAGTGGAAGAAGAAACGTAACCCCAGGTTTGATGATAACAAATAAGATGAATAACCAAAAACAGGTTGAGACAACTATTGTATTAATACATTGAATGTAGTGATGGATAGACTGCATGAAGAGATGTGTTGACGAACTGGAAAAAGTGGAAGTCAGATCCTAGTGAGGTAAATAGAAAGGAGCATAAACACTACAAATTAAATGTAAAAATATAATAAGAAAAGCTAAAAAGGAGTTTGAAGAACAGCTAGCCAAAAACTCAAAAGGTAATAACAAAATGTTTTTTAAGTACATCAAAAGCAGGAAGCCTGCTAAACAACCAGTGGGGCCCCTGGACAATCAAGGTACAAAAGGAGCACTTGAAGATGATAAAGTCATCGCAGAGAAACTAAATTAATTCTTTCCTTCAGTCTTCACGGCTGCGGATGTGAGGGAGATTCCCAAACCTGAGCCATCTTTTGTAGGTGAGAAATCTGAGGAATTGTCACAGATTAAAGTGTCACTAGAGGAGGTTTTGGAATTAATTGAGAAACTGAACAGTAACGAGTCACCAGGACTAGATGGCATTCACCCAAGGGTTCTGAAAGAACTCAAATGTGAAATTGCAGAACTATTAACTATGGTTTGTAACCTGTCCTTTAAATCAGCTACTGTACCAATGACTAGAGGACAGCTAATGTAACACCAATATTTAAGAAGGGCTCTAGAGGTGATCCTGGCAATTACAGACCGGTAAGTCTAACTTCAGTACAGGGCAAATTAGTTGAAACAATAGTAAAGAATAAAATTGTCAGACACATAGAAGAACATAAATTGTTGCACAAAAGTCAACATGGTTTCGGTAAAGGGAGATCATGTCTTACTAATCTATTAGAGTTCTTTGAGGGGGTCGACAAACACATGGATAAGGGGGATGCAGTGGACATAGTGTACTTAGATTTCCAGAAAGCCTTTGACAAGGTCCCTCACCAAAGGCTCTTACGTAAATTAAGTTGTCATGGGATAAGAGGGAAGATCCTTTCATGGATTCAGAACTGGTTAAAAAACAAGGAACAAAGGGTAGGAATAAATGGTAAATTTTCAGAATGGAAAGGGGTAACTAGTGGTGTTCCCCAAGGGTCAGTCCTAGGACCAATCCTATTCAACTTATCAGAAATGATCTGGAGAAGGGGTAAACAGTGAGGTGGCAAAGTTTGCAGATGAGATTAAACTGATATGAACAGATTTAATAATTTTATTAAGATAATGTTGAAGTAAAAAAGAAAACGGTACAGAGTTTAGGCATAGAAGTTTCTGGTTATCAGGGAATAAGGTACAGATTATCAAGGGGTGCGAAATTCGGTTTAGGAACGGGTGGCATAAGGAATACATAATCTGCAATCTCCCCGATTGGGGGTAAAAGTTTAACCAGTCAAAGTACAGACATTGAGATATGGGGGTATGTTGTCCATATAATGGCTATGTTCACGTGTGGAGTATAATGAGTGGATACGATGATAGGGATGGATCTACCCTCATTTGGTGGGATTTAATGTTCCGTGGGTTTCTGGTTCCAGTTCATATGGTCCAATGGAAAAAGCCTCTCAGTCCCTTTCCCATAGTGGATGCACGATGTCGTACCGGCTCACACCTCCTGGTACTGTCGGTGGCTGGTGATGTGTTTGATGTAGATGTCCCTGGACCATCGGATGGTGTCCGAGACCATGAGGCGCCGCATGAGCCGTGCGTAGCGTCGACCGATCCCACAGGTCCGCAGCACATGCTTGTTGCAGGGGTCCCAAGTGCCCAGCGCTTCGACGATCAGGGCATCCATCTGCAACTCGTAGCCCTTCACTCTCAGGGTGTTGGCCAGAGGGGCGTATTTTTCCAGCTTCCGAGCTCGGGCTTCTTGGAAGGCCGGGGTCCTGTTCTCGAAGGAAACCATGATGTTGACGAGGATGATCTTTTTCTGGGCCTCGTCGGTGACTACCACGTCAGGTCGCAACTGGCTGTCAATACCGGGGATGGCGCAATTCACGGCGACCTCCCCCAGGCGCGGTGCGATGGCTTTCACTAGGCGGTTCTGGATGGCGTTGTGGCGCAGCTGCCCTAAACTGCTCAAGATAGTTAAGACCAAAGCAGACTGTGAAGAACTTCAAAAAGATCTCACAAAACTAAGTGATTGGGAAACAAAATGGCAAATGAAATTTAATGTGGATAAATGTAAAGTAATGCACATTGGGAAAAATAACCCTAACTATACATACAATATGATGGGGGCTAATTTAGCTACAACTAATCAGGAGAAAGATCTTGGAGTCATCGTGGATAGTTCTCTGAAGACGTCCACGCAGTGTGCAGCGGCAGTCAAAAAAGCAAACGGGATGTTAGGAATCATTAAAAAAGGGATAGAGAATAAGATGGAGAATATCTTATTCCCCTTATAAATCCATGGTACGCCCACATCTTGAATACTGCGCACAGATGCGGTCCCCTCATCTCAAAAAAGATATACTGGAATTAGAAAAGGTTCAGAAAAGAGCAACTAAAATGATTCGGGCTTTTGAACGGGTCCCCTATGAGGAGCGATTAAAGAGGCTAGGACTTTTCATCTTGGAAAAGAGGAGACTAAGGGGGGATATAATAGAGGTCTATAAAATCATGACTGGTGTGGAGAAAGTGAATAAGGGAAAGTTATTTACTTGTTCCCATAATATAAGAACCAGGGGCCATCAAATGAAATTAATGGGCAGCAGGTTTAAAACAAATAAAAGGAAATTCTTCTTCACTCAGCGCACAGTCAACGTGTGGAACTCCTTGCCTGAGGAGGTTGTGAAGGCTAGGACTATAACAGAGGGACTTAGAAAGAGGGGCGATCAGCAAGTTATCTCAAGTGCCTATACACAAATGCAAGAAGCCTGGGAAACAAGCAGGGAGAACTGGAAGTCCTGGCATAGTCAAGGAATTATGATGTGACTGGAATAACAGAGACTTGGTGGGATAACTCACATAACTCACATGATAACTCCTTGCCTACAGACAGCCCCCCCAACCTGAAGCAAATACTCACCAGCAACCACATACCACACAACAGAACCACTAACCCAGGAACCTATCCTTGCAACAAAGCCCGTTGCCAACTGTGCCCACATATCTATTCAGGGGACACCATCACAGGGCCTAATAACATCAGCCACACTATCTGAGGCTCGTTCACTTGCGCATCCACCATTGTGATATATGCCATCATGTGCCAGCAATGCCCCTCTGCCATGTACATTGGTCAAAATGGACAGTCTCTACATAAAAGAATAAATGGACACAAATCAGATGTCAAGAATTATAACATTCATAAACCAGTCGGAGAACACTTCAATCTCTCTGGTCACGCAATTACAGACATGAAAGTTGCGATATTACAACAAAAAAACTTCAAATCCAGACTCCAGCGAGAAACTGTTGAAATGGAATTCATTTGCAAATTGGATACAATTAACTTAGGCTTGAATAGAGACTGGGAGTGGCTAAGTCATTATGCAAGGTAACCTATTTCCCCTTGTTCCCCCCCCCCCCCGAGACGTTCTTGTTAAACCCTGGACTTGTGCTGGAAATGGCCCACCTTGATTATCATACACATTGTAAGGAGAGTGATCACTTTAGATAAGCTATTACCAGCAGGAGAGTGGAGTGGGGGGAGGTATTTTTTCATGCTTTGTGTGTATAAAAAGATCTTCTACACTTTCCACAGTATGCATGCGATGAAGTGAGCTGTAGCTCACGAAAGCTTATGTTCAAATAAATTGGTTAGTCTCTAAGGTGCCACAAGTACTCCTTTTCTTTTTGCGAATACAGACTAACACGGCTGTTACTCTGAAACCTGTCAAATGACTGGAGTACTGTCATGGATGGATATAAACTGTTCAGGAAGGACAGGCAGGGCAGAAAAGGTGGGGGAGTTGCACTGTATGTAAGGGATTAGTATGACTGCGCAGAGCTCAAGTATGAAACTGCAGAAAAACCTGAGTGTCTCTGGATTAAGTTTAGAAGCGTGAGCAACAAGGGTGATGTCGTGGTGGGAGTCTGCCTTAGACCACCGGACCAGGGGGTTGAGGTGGACGAGGCTTTCTTCCGGCAACTAATGGAAGTTACTAGATCGCAGGCCCTGGTTCTCATGGGAGACTTCAAACACCCTGATATCTGCTGGGAAAGCAATACAGCGGTGCACAGACAATCCAGGAAGTTTTTGGAAAGGGTAGGGGACAATTTCCTGGTACAAGTGCTGGAGGAACCAACTAGGGGCAGAGCTCTTCTTGACCTGCTGCTCACAAACCAGGAAGAATTAGTAGGGGAAGCAAAAGTGGATGGGAACCTGGGAGGCAGTGACCATGAGATGGTCGAGTTCAGGATCCTGACACAGGGAAGAAAGGAGAGCAGCAGAATACGAACCCTGGACTTTAGAAAAGCAGACTTTGACTCCCTCAGGGAACTGATGGGCAGGATCCCCTGGGAGAATAACATGAGGGGGAAAGGAGTCCAGGAGAGCTGGCTGTATTTTAAAGAATCCTTATTGAGGTTACAGGGACAAACCTCCCAATGTGTAGAAAGAATAGTAAATATGGCAGGCGACCAGCTTGGCTTAACAGTGAAATCCTTGCTCATCTTGAACACAAAAAAGAAGCTTACAAGAAGTGGAAGATTGGACAGATGACCAGGGAGGAGTATAAAAATATTGCTCGGGCATGCAGGAGTGAAATCAGGAAGGCCAAATCACACCTGGAGTTGCAGCGAGCAAGAGATGTTAAGAGTAACAAGAAGGGTTTCTTCAGGTATGTTAGCAACAAGAAGAAAGTCCAGGAAAGTGTGGGCCCCTTACTGAATGAGGGAGGCAACCTAGTGACAGAGGATGTGGAAAAAGCGAATGTACTCAATGCTTTTTTTGCCTCTATCTTCACGAACAAGGTCAGCTCCCAGACTACTGCACTGGGCAGCACAGCATGGGGAGGAGGTGACCAGCCCTCTCTGGAGAAAGAAGTGGTTCGGGACGATTTAGAAAAGCTGGACGAGTACAAGTCCATGGGGCCGGATGCGCTGCATCTGAGAGTGTCAAAGGAGTTGGCGGATGTGATTGCAGAGCCATTGGCCATTATCTTTGAAAACTCATGGCGCTCGGGGGAAGTCCCGGAAGACTGGAAAAAGGCTAATGTAGTGCCCATCTTTAAAAAAGGAAAGAAGGAGGATCCTGGGTACTACAGGCCAGTCAGCCTCACCTCAGTCCCTGGAAAAATCATGGAGCAGATCCTCAAGTAATCAATTCTGAAGCACTTAGAGGAGAGGAAAGTGATCAGGAACAGTCAGCATGGATTCACCAAGGGCAAGTCGTGCCTGACTAATCTAATTGCCTTCTATGACGAGATGACTGGCTCTGTGGATAAGGGGAAAGCGATGGATGTATTGTTTCTTGACTTTAGCAAAGCTTTTGACACGGTCTCCCACAGTATTCTTGTCAGCAAGTTAAAGAAGTATGGGCTGGATGAATGGACGATAAGGTGGATAGAAAGTTGGCTAGATTGTCGGGCTCAATGGGTAGTGATCAATGGCTCCATGTCTAGTTGGCAGCTGGTATCAAGTGGAGTGCCCCAAGGGTCGGTCCTGGGGCCGGTTTTGTTCAATATCTTCTTAAATGATCTGGAGGATGGTGTGGATTGCACCCTGAGCAAGTTTGCAGATGACATTAAACTGGGAGGAGTGGTAGATACGCTGGAGGGCAGGGATAGGATACAGAGGGACCTAGACAAATTAGAGGATTGGGGCAAAAGAAATCTGATGAGGTTCAACAAGGACAAGTGCAGAGTCCTGCACTTAGGACGGAAGAATCCCATGCACCGCTACAGACTAGGGACCGAATGGCTCGGCAGCAATTCTGCAGAAAAGGACCTAGAGGTGACAGTGAACGAGAAGCTGGATATGAGTCAACAGTGTGTTGTTGTTGCCAAGAAGGCCAATGGTATTTTGGGGTGTATAAGTATATATATTGCCAGCAGATCGAGGGACGTGATCGTTCCCCTCTATTCAACATTGGTGAGGCCTCATCTGGAGTACTGTGTCCAGTTTTGGGCCCCACACTACAAGAAGAATGTGGAAAAATTGGAAAGAGTCCAGCAGAGGGCAACAAAAATGATTAGGGGACTGGAACACATGACTTATGAGGAGAGGCTCAGGGAACTGAGATTGCTTAGTCTGCGGAAGAGAAGAATGAGGGGGGATCTGATAGCTGTTTTCAACTACCTGAAAGGGGGTTCCAAAGAGGATGGATCTAGACTGTTGTCAGTGTTAGCTGATGACAGAACGAGGAGTAATGGTCTCAAGTTACAGTGGGGGAGGTTTCGGTTGGATATTAGGAAAAACTTTTTCACGATGAGGGTGGTGAAACACTGGAATGCGTTACCTAGGGAGGTGGTGGAATCTCCTTCCTTAGATATTTTTAAGGTCAGGCTTGACAAAGCCCTGGCTGGGATGATTTAGTTGGGGATCGGTCCTGCTTTGAGGTGACCTCCTGAGGTCCCTTCCAACCCTGATATTCTATGATTCTATGAACAGGGTTTAAAAGAGAATTCGATAAATTCATGGAGGTTAAGTCCATTAATGGCTATTATCCAGGATGGATAAGAAATGGTATCCCTAGCTTCTGTTTTTCAGACGGTGGAGATGGATGGCAAGAGAGAGATCACTTGATCATTATCTGTTAGGTTCACTCCCCCTGGGGCACCTGGCATTGGCCACTGTCGGCAGACAGGATACTGGGCTGGATGGACCTTTGGTCTGACCCAGTATGGCCATTCTTATGTTCTTATGAAGTGAGGCTTACAACATACTGTTTGAACACTTCAGTTTTCTAGAAAACTTAAAAACATTTACTATATCGGGAAATCTTGACAGGCGCTGCTAATTTGTTAGCGGCGTTCAATGAGTACTTGAAATATTCATTTACAGATGAATGCATCCACCTCACCGGGCAACTGAAGGAACTGATGGAGGAGACAACCATCCCATTGACACAGTTATGCAGTATGTTACTTGAGAAGGACTTGCAGGATAATTATCTGAATGTTTAGATTGCCCTTCGCTTTTTTCTCTCAACTCCAGCGATGAACTGTTCAGGGGAGCATAGTTGCCGACTTTCATTCGGTAAATAAGCACCCCGACTTTCACAATTAGCCAAAAATCAAGGTAATCCAATTTCAAAACAAGGCCAAAACAAGCCAATCCCTAAGAACTCCAACACCCTATGTGACTAGATCCCCGCGGTGTGCAATCTGGGACTGTGGTGGGCCTGCTGTGCACCCTTGACTCTCCCCCCCCCTTTGCCCCCGCTTGTCTCCCTTGCCCTTGCTTGCAGGGAGCCGATCAAAAAAAAAGAAGCAACAAGCTACAAGACAAACAAGCAGCAAGCTAAAAGCAAAAAACTAGCCAACAAGCAACTCACAAGCCAATTAAACCAAAAACAAGCCCGATTTCTGCGTTTTTTTCACGGGTTTGGCATGTCTGCCAGGGAGTGATCCTTTTCCACTCAGAGAAGAGTTTAAAAACAACTTGCGGGGATCCATGGTGGAAGAACGATTAAATGCACTCTGCCTTCTAACTATTGAAGGAGAACTTTTAAAAAATATGGATTGCGAGGATATCATTAGCGCGTTTGCGGAGCAGAAGTTAAGGAAGCAATGTGCAGTAAAATAGCACCTACCTGCAACCTATGAGATTGTTTTAATTACATGTATTTTTGTTATTGTATTGAATATTTAAATTATCATATTTCTTTTAATTTCATTTTTTACAGAAAACACAAAGGTTAGCTGTTGGTGGGGGGGCGCTGAAGACGCTGTGCCTAGGGGTGTGTAAGGTGTAAATCTGGCCCTGAACCCACCCTGACTGCTCCTCCACCACCCTCCCACCCATATGCCACTACCTTGACCTCAGCACCCTCCTTTTAGAAGCAGCATGTCTGCAGCTCCTCACCAGAGCCTTTCTTGCCTTCTGGCATGCCTGCCTCAGCTCTTTGATTTTACAAGCTCTTCTCCACCATGCCTCCAGCGATCTGGCTGTAGAGATCAAAGTTCCTGCAGCTGGAGCGGAGCTGTGACTGCACAGCCCCCTCTCCCCACAGCCCCAGAAGATCCACCCCGTCCTGTGTACTTCAGGCAGGAATGTGTTTGCTGTGTGGAGCCGGCATGCTCAGCTGGGCAGGAGCTATCTGAGCTCTCCATAGGGAGCAAACAGGAAGAGCAAGTTTGAAACTTCCCGGGGCTTTAAAGGAGAGGGGCGCATGCCTGTGTACCTGGCTGAAGGGCAGTGAAGTTCAAAATGGTGATCAGAGCAGTCATGGTGGGCACTGTGGGACGCCTCTTGGAGGCCACTGAGGTGGACGTAAGCTCTATGCTTCTCGTCTATGTGGTTTTATTAGGTCGGCATAGCAGGCGAGTTAAAGCGGCGGGAGGAGAATTGCAGTGTGTACACCGCCATACACTTGCCTTATGTCGACTTAACTTCATAGTTTAGACAAGCCCTCAGTCTCATGGCCACTTGTAGCATGGGCCTTTTCTCGGATTTTAACCCTTTCATGCAGCAGGTGATCTTAGATTTAATCACCAAACCAAGAGTGTCAGTACCAGAACAGGTTTCAGAGTAGCAGCCGTGTGAGTCTGTATTCGCAAAAAGAAAAGGAGGACTTGTGGCACCTTAGAGACTAACCAATTTATTTGAGCATAAGCTTACGTGAGCTACAGCTCACTTCATCGGAACAGTTTCTCTCAGAGGCAGACATGACTCACCTCTGTACTCTTCTTTTATATATGGTCTGAGGCTGGAAAGTGGTGTCGGGTTTGACTGGCTGTGAAGACTACCATCCTACTTCCGCAATGAGATGATAAAATGGGTGCTTGCTTCATTTGGCTGCTTGAATGGTGATTTAATGATTCAGACATTTGGAAAGTCGTCGTGAATGTGTAAGGGAGATGGACATGTGATGTGCTCTTATGTTCTAGACTGAGCCGGAGGGAGTGCTGTCGGTAAAAGGCCTGGTTGAGGCGAGTGGAGGTATGGCCATGCTTTTTGGCAGTAGCATTCGTTTAGAGGGTGTGAAAACAGGTGTCAAGATGACTAACTTGAGTGCCAGAGCGGAAGGTCTGTGCAATAGCACTACGCAGCCAGGAACCCTCCTGCTGCCTTGCAGCGTGCCAGGCTCCAGTGACTCCCAGCCTGCTCCTGATCCAATTCCTGCCACGGTCCCTGCCTGGCCCGAGCCCTGTTCCAGTCCTGGCCTTGCCCTACCCTCATCTTGCTCCAGCCCTGTTACTGACCTCCTCCAGCCTTGCCTCCTCTGCCTGACCCTCCCTGAACCCTCAGAATCTGACCACCTAACCTGAACCTTTAGCCTGTATCTAAACCCTAGCTACGATCCTGTCTTGGCTTGTCCCTGGGCTCTGACCACCTGGCTTCAACTCCTGGCTTGTACCTGAACTTCGGTGTGGTACTGATTATGGCTTGTCTATGGACTCTGAGCTCGGTTCTGACCCTGGCATGCCCCCAGACTCCAGCACCATCCTTGGCCAAGTCCTGACTGGACGTCCTGCTTCAACCTCCACTCCAGCCACTAGGCCTGGCTACCCGGAGGCAGCGCCTGACACAGTGTCCCATTTATATGCTGAGTGCACATTAGTCACAATGGGGAAGGCAGGGACTGAGACCGGCCCATTTTATTTAAGCACAAATTCATGGGTATCTAAGACAGCTATAGACAGAGGAGTCCTGCCAGAGTCTAAACTGTTTACCCAATTGATGTATTTATTCCTTCCCAGGTTCTCTTTTGGGGAGATATCGTCTCTCTTCATAGAAACCTTACCTCTGTCTTAAACACGAACCATTTTGCCCAAGCTATTCCAAATTATCCCCCTAGAAAGCCCAATAAGAAACACTTCCCAAAACTTCATAAAGAGCTGTAACTTTGCCTGGGGCCAAGTCCTGCAAGCCCCCCCCTGCTCTGCAGAGTCCAGTTCCACTGGAAGCAGGGTAGTAGAAACAGCTCACTTGCCAACAAGAGCACATTAAAGAGATCTGGAATACATCAGTGAAACATACAATTATACATTTCCCCTAAGCAATTAGCATCAAGAAACTAATAATTACCTTGTACAGCACATTTACAGCAAAACCTAAACCAAACTGTTGCTCTCCCAGGAGCTTCTCCATCCCTTAGTTTTGCTTCTGCATTCCTACCTCCTGCCCTTCCCCTGCTTTGGTTCACTATCAGATAGCAGGAGGATGCGTGCAGTGTAGAACCTAGAGAGACAAGCTAGATACATACCTCATTAGAAGATTGGCTCTGCAGACCCTTACATGTATGAGTTATCCTTGTGCTTGGAAGTAGCCCCATTTACTTCAGAGGGAAGAAGGAGCAGCAGGATCAGGCCTGTGGACTGGATAATGCCATAGGGCCCCAGGGTCAAATTCTTGCCCTGGGTTACTCTGATTCACCTTACTGAAGTCAACAGGATTACATGGGTATAACTGAGACCAAAATTTGGCTTTTGGTCTCAGAAGTCTGTAAAGCGCCACATGTCCAAGGGGCACTTACATAAACTAATATTTGGGCCAGGTTATCCACTGCATCCAAATCCTCCTGGGTGCAGCAAAAAAGGCTGTCAGGAAGGTTTTCCAGAACCCAAATCATTCTTGTAGCTCTTTGCTGAACCCTTTCCAATTTGAAAATATCCTTATTAAAATGTGGGCACCAGTCCTGGACACAGTATTCTGTAATGGTCTCACTAATGCCATATACAGAGAAAAAAACCACCTTCCTACTCCTACTTACTATTCTTGCTTATACAGTCCAGGATTCCATTAGCTCTTAGCCGTCACATTGCACGTTCATTTAGTTTCCACCATGATCCCTAAAACCCTTTCAGAGGTATTGCTTTCCAAAATACAATCCCCCAGCCTGTTAGCATGATGAACATTGTTGGTGCCTAGATGCATGCCCTTGTATTTAGCTATACTAAAATGCATGTTTTTCGGATGAGTCCACAAAACTATCCGGACTGGTCTATACAATTGATCTGTCCTGTCATTATTCACCACTCTAGCAATGTTTGTATCAGCTGGAAACTTTACCAGCAGTGACTTTGTATTTTCTTTTTGATCTTCGATTAATGTATTGAATAGCATTGGGCCAAGAAAAGAACCCTGCAGGAGCCCACTAGAAATTCCCCATCGGATGATAATTTCCACTTGACAGTTACTTTTTTAGCTCTGTCAGTTAGTCGGTTCTTAATTCATTTAATATGTGCTCCTCTGATTCTGAATGGTGCTTTTTTCAAAATTAGAATGTTGTGTAGAACAAAGCCAAATGCCTCAAAGAAGTCTGTTTGTTTTTGGCACCAGTTACCATTGTTAACCAAATTTGTAATAGCATAAAATGCTGTCAAGTTTTCTGTATTTCCTATTTTTCATAAAACAATGTCAATTTCAATTAATTATGTTGCCATCCTTTTAAATCTTTACCACCTGCATCCTGCATCAGCCTTGCCATGACTTTTCCTGGGATTGATGTCAAGCTAACTGGTCTGTAGTTATCCAGGTCATCCTTTTTTGTGCTTTTTGACCCCAGAACTCAATACAATTACACCAGGGGTGAATTTGGCCCATGGGCTTGGTGTCATTGCCCACCAGCAGTTGTCGTCAGTTGTTCTCACTTGTGTCTTTAGTTCCCTGTCTCTGAGCTGGCACATCAACAGTGGCTATTAACCCTGCTTTGAAACTGGAATTGGTCATTGAGCACTAGGGGACTTGTAATGCCCGGCAGCCGGGTACACACAGACACTCAATGTGCCGCAGGCTAGTGCAGGGTAGATATACATCCCAGTTTGCCACAAACTAAGTGTTTGTACAGATAAACCCTTCTAAAATTCAGGGGGAAGAAGACATCTCCTTTTACCTCCTGCTGTCCTCCACCTCTCCTGGTGCTCTGCTTCTTCCACTTTGCACATCTGAGACCTGATGGTACACATGGAAATCACCTGTGCAGGAAGGAGGAGGAGAGTGCTATGAACTCATCCAAGGAGACATGCAGGGGTCTGCTTTTGGGTACCAATGGCTGAAGAATAGTCTGGTCTCTATTCTGGAAACTCGCCTCTCCTCTACCTCCCTCCATCCCATATAAGTGCAGGATACAGACTGAATGGGGCTTAATCACCACTGTGAACTCTGGCACCTTGAAGTGAAATTCCAGAACCATGTGACTAAAACCAGAGAGAATAAGTGCATCAAGTTGCTATGACAACAGGAAGGTTTTTACAGGACATTGAAAGTTATGTATTTTGAACATAAAAGATTCTTCTGTGAACTAAGCGGAGTGTCTGGTTGCATGGCACAGCTGGTAATGTGCAGGGCTTGAGTTCAGGTTGAAAAGAGCCATGAGGCCTCTGTAAAGGCAGAGAAAGATACCCTGCCTGCCCCCTTCCCTGAAACCTGTCAGACAGCATGATTAGGCCACCTTCAGAGCTTACACTCTGCCTTTTTACATTTAACCTGTGTTAGTTGCTATGGAAATAGTGACATTAGGATGGATAGAACCTAGGGATGTGGGTAAATGCAAAACAGAGAAAGGCATTCCTGCTGAGCAGGCTCACACCATTTCACTGGTCTGCGCTAGATTAAGATAAAAGGTGATCTCACATGTATTCACTATCATGTTTTAAACACTAGCTACCTCGTGTAGACAGAGCTTGACCTTTAAAAATGTGTGAGAGGTGAGCTGATCATGGTCAGCCCTAGGCTGCCCACTAGGATTGTCCACAACCAGCTAACAGGGTTTAAAGGAACTAAACCATATCTGCACTGACTTAAAAACATGCTAGCTGACACAGTGTGGTAAACACCTTTTCTCCTAGGGGTTGTCTACCCCGGGGTTTAATCCACAGCTTTTTGCTGTGCGTTGGGTAAGTGCAGGGTTCAAGCCTCGGTAGTAGCATGCACACAGATGGTGTGCCCTCTGTCAATGTGCCTCGTTGTGTACATATGGAACAGTTTATTCTGAACTGAGGGCACAGTGTTCTCTAAGGATAGCACATATTCCTTTGCTTCGATGTTAAGCAGTGTGCATGCGGGCCTTTTCACGCTTTGCATTGTGGGAGACATGGCAGAAGCCAGGTGCATTCAAATTTTTTTAAAATCCTACGATTCATCTATCTCCGCCCTGAGCTTCCTTTCTGGGCGGGCTAGTGCCATTTCCAACTTGCGCTTGGCCAGCGTGGACCCACCAATGCTCCGTGCCTTTATGCTGACAACCTTGAATACACAAAGCTGCTTGGGCAGTATTTCAGCTGTCAAAACAGAATGAATTTGGCTTGGGGGTCCACTAGGCAGATGATGTGGTGGCAGCAGCAGGAGGGTCTTCAGCAGTAGTGGAACCAGGATGTGGAAGAGGAAGAACAGGAATACACTGAGCAACTGGTGTAAAGGACCCATTCCTGGAGCAACTTCACAGCACGCAGCACCATGTTTGGGCTTGGGAAGCCAGCGTGGAGTGGTGGGAGAGAATTGTTCTGCAGACTTGGGGTAAACAGCTGTGGTGAGAGAATTTCAGGATGATGAGGGCAACCTTCCTGGAGTTACGTGCTGAATAAACCCGGGAGCTGCAGCAGCAGTGTACCAACATGCACTGCCCCATACGCATGGATAAGCACGTCAGTACTGCTGTCTGGAAGCTGGCCAGCCCCAAATACTGCCCGTCCGTAGCACACCAATTCGGCATGGGAAGATCAGCTGTTGGGGCCGTCATGCAGGTGTGTGATGCCATGGACAAGGTATTGTTGAACCGAGTTAGAAAGCTCAGTAGTGTTCAGGAGGTTTGACAGCTTTGCTCTCCTGGAATTCACAAAATGTACTGGGGTGATGGATGGAACCCATGTGCTTGTTCCCCACCACCACCCCCATCAGGGCACAGAACTCATAAATAGAAAGGGGTATTTCTCCAGGGTGCTTCAAGGGCTTGTTGACCACTGTGGCTGGGTGGTCTGGAAGGGGCCATCATGCTATGATCTTCCAGCTCTCTTTATATTGATGGAGAAAGGAATCTTTATCCCGAGGAACGTGATGGACATTAATGATGTGGCCATTGCTCTGGTTATCCTGGGGGAGGCTGAGGTTCAGAGGCTTGCTCAGCCTGGGCACTGTTGTCAGGGATGCCTGCTCTTATGTTGAGTCTCAGGCCTGAAATTGTGCAGCTCTACATCCCACGAAGGGGTGGGGACTGGAAGTTTTTTGTGAGTTCAGTGTTGTGTATGGGCGGTTGATGTGAAACGTTGTGGCAGTCCCTATTGTACCTTGTGCCTTTGCCTACATGTGTTTGTAAAACCTTATGAATTAGTGCAAACTTAAGTATTTTTGGTGTAAAATGAACTGTCACGTCCTCATGAATGAAATTGTAAAGGTTTTTGTTATTAAACAATCTATTAATTAACAAACATAAATGAAACTGCAACTGAAACGACTGCTTTTAATTATGAAACAATGTGTTAAAAACCAATCTATTATCTAGCTACAAAAAAACCCCCTTTTAATTAAACCAGCTGTGAAACAAAACAGCAAAGCGCAACAGTGCAGTGCAGGGAACAACGGAAGAGGTGGGGAGGCATAAAGTCCCAGGCGGTATACATCTTGGCTCTGCTTCTTTTGGTTTGTGGGGCTTCTGATGTGAAGTGTCGATGCTCAAAGGTACCAGGAGCAATCGAGGTCTCAAAAGAGCTGGGGTCCAGGTGCTACTCATAGAATCATAGAACCATAGAATATCAGGGTTGGAAGGGACCCCAGAAGGTCATCTAGTCCAACCCCCTGCTCGAAGCAGGACCAAGTCCCAGTTAAATCATCCCAGCCAGGGCTTTGTCAAGCCTGACCTTAAAAACCTCTAAGGAAGGAGATTCTACCACCTCCCTAGGTAACGCATTCCAGTGTTTCACCACCCTCTTAGTGAAAAAGTTTTTCCTAATATCCAATCTAAACCTCCCCCATTGCAACTTGAGACCATTACTCCTCGTTCTGTCATCTGCTACCATTGAGAACAGTCTAGAGCCATCCTCTTTGGAACCCCCTTTCAGGTAGTTGAAAGCAGCTATCAAATCCCCCCTCATTCTTCTCTTCTGCAGACTAAACAATCCCAGCTCCCTCAGCCTCTCCTCATAAGTCATGTGCTCTAGACCCCTAATCATTTTTGTTGCCCTTCGCTGGACTCTCTCCAATTTATCCACATCCTTCTCGTAGTGTGGGGCCCAAAACTGGACACAGTACTCCAGATGAGGCCTCACCAGTGTCGAATAGAGGGGAACGATCACGTCCCTCGATCTGCTCGCTATGCCCCTACTTATACATCCCCAAATGCCATTGGCCTTCTTGGCAACAAGGGCACACTGCTGACTCATATCCAGCTTCTCGTCCACTGTCACCCCTAGGTCCTTTTCCGCAGAACTGCTGCCTAGCCATTCGGTCCCTAGTCTGTAGCGGTGCATTGGATTCTTCCATCCTAAGTGCAGGACCCTGCACTTATCTTTATTGAACCTCATCAGATTTCTTTTGGCCCAATCCTCCAATTTGTCTAGGTCCTTCTGTATCCTATCCCTCCCCTCCAGCGTATCTACCACTCCTCCCAGTTTAGTATCATCCGCAAATTTGCTGAGAGTGCAATCCACACCATCCTCCAGATCATTTATGAAGATATTGAACAAAACCGGCCCCAGGACCGACCCCTGGGGCACTCCACTTGACACCGGCTGCCAACTAGACATGGAGCCATTGATCACTACCCGTTGAGCCCGACAATCTAGCCAGCTTTCTACCCACCTTATAGTGCAATATACTATACTGCTCTCAGCTGGGCTCTGGGAGGGGACTGGCCTGTGGGAGCAGTGCTGCAGGGGTACAGCAGGGTGGAGGAGCTTTTGTGCCCAGTAACCTGTATTGTCCAGGGGCTGCATAGCATGGCGGGGTGTTGGCTTACAGTACTGCATTGCCTGCTGCCCCAGTAGTGACGTGCTACAATAGGGCACCTTGGCTTTGTATTGCCTCCAGGATCTGCGTCTCCCTTTCTTTCGGGCATGGTAATTCTTTCCTTGGCAACTGCCACGCATCCTTTGCCACTGCCATGATTTCCCTTGAAAGTGCCTTGCCAGATCCCCAGTCTGCCCTCAGATATTTCCACCCCCGTGTCACGATTTTTGTTTTTCTTTAGGACTGTGTCATGATGTCTCTGAGAGTTTCCCATTTTCTCCTCCTCAGATTTGCCCGCCATTCCCCCGTTGATAAGGGCCCTGTGCTTGAGGGTCTGGCGAGTGCAGGTGCCACAAATGTGGGTATATTTAACAAAAATGGCAAGCAGGTATTGTTCATATTCTAGGGAGGCCGTGATGGCATTTTTTACATGCATTTCCAGCTTTACCACCCTGAGATTTTTCCCAGTTGTGGGTGAGCCTCTGAGATGGTGAATGGTGTGTGGGTTTTTTACCTGTGCGGTATATGCTGTTTGGCTTGGCCATGGTGCCGTGGAGGCCAGGGGGTGGGGAGGGATGGGTTGGGATTTGTATTCCCCAGTCTGTGGATGGTGTTGGGAATTGAGTTCCCCATCTGGCTTTGCAGTTGTGTTGTGCCTTGGAGGTGCTTACATGGTGTTGGGGGCATTAGCCAGGTGAACCTGTGAGTGAGCTGGATAGTAATCCCCTTTACATCCCTTTTAATTTGACCTGACCTCGATAACGTTACACTGAGGCAGGTGACGGGGCAGACAGTGGCCCTATTCATAAGGGCAGACCAGGGAGAGACGCTGTGACATTATCCACCAGGATGCCCCCCACCCACCCCTAAGGAGTGCTGTAAAATGGCGTCACCCAGGCTATACCAGGAAATAATCCCTCATAATCTCTGAACAAAAATTAGACATTTTTTCCGTCTTAGATTTTGTTTGTATCACACCTGCAGACATGGTAAAAGTGCAGAACACAATAGCTAGGGTTCTGCGCTGATTGCCTGAAGCATTCGCTGTTACCAGCCTTTCTCTAGGTAAGCCTATGAAAAGCCAGGAAGAGCGTTGCTAGCACCAGAGCAAAGCCATTGTACTGTAAGAATGCACATAGGGCATGTATCCCTCGGCAGGGAGCTGTACTCATTGCACTTTTACTGGGGGGCAGTGTCCATTTCTACCTCATATGTCAAGTGAGACTGCTAGCCAAACTCTCTTTCCTGTAATCTCTGTCTCACCAAACGTTTACATTTCACACCAAAGCATGTTTTCGCTATTAAAATCTGCCATAGGGTGGTGGTGGTACAGTTTGCAGCTGTGCATGCCGCCCCTTGCCCTTTTGAGATGGTGAACTAAGTTGGGTGGGCGGGGGGTATTCTCCAAGTGCTCGCTCATGTCAATTCCATTCTAGGTGTGTGTGTGCCCACGTGCACAGTTGTCAGAGATTTTTGCCTTAGTGGTATCCGTAGGGTCGGCTGTGGCGCCCTCTGGAGAGCCGCACTCCTGCATCGGTATATCAGGCACTGCCAGCCCTACGCCCTCTCAGTTCCTTCATACCGCCTGGGACAGCTGGTTGGAGCACTTTCCCTTTGCCTCCCAAGTGGATAACAGTTTTCTCTCTAACTCTCATAGTTGTTAGCTGTGTACGTAGTTTGTTTACAGTAGTTAGTCAGTAAGTTGGTGTTAAGTAGTGTTAGTTAGTTAGAGTCCCAACGGGGACTTAACCCTGGGACAGAGCATGTCCCGGTCCTCAGGTTTAAGCCTTGTTCTGCCTGCAATAGTCCCATGCCCATTAGCAACCCCTATAGCAGCTGCCGGTACCATGCATGGCATTGGACCCAGCTAAGGCTCCCCAAGGGGGTAAGCTAGCCATGAGACCTCCCCAGTGGGCAGTCGATCGCCACTGATCCCTGGAGCGGAGGCAGCGTTCTCTGTCTCCACAGCCTAGGTCTCCCGTTAGATGACCTAGGTTGCTGGCACCGCACTCGTGGTCATGATCAACTCGGTGCGGATTGCCTATGAGGAGACGTCGGTCACTGTATGTCTGGCACTGATCATTCTCCTGTGAGCCAACCCCTCGGCGTAGATCTCTGTCGGTGCATTGTTCCCCTCAACTATGGAACCGGTCACCGGTGCAGCACTGATCTCCTGCTCCTGGCACTGATCCCTGAAAAGACAGTCCTCCTATTCAAGGCATCACTCCCCCATGGTTACGGTCAGCTGTCAGACACAAGCTCGGGCGGCCCCACCCTGGTCACCGGAAGGGGATTCATCTGGGTTGGAATGGGACTTCAGCCCCTCACCACAACAGCAGCGGCCCTTGTGGGCACCCGAGGACTCCTCTGCTCCCACAGTGACGACCTGGCAGCAGGGCCAGTGGCCTGTACGGTGGCCATATTGGAACGGGTGGGGCATGCCGGTTAAGCCAATGCCCTTCTGGCAGCACTCCTCCCTTGCTGCCTCAGAGAAGCAGCCCCCAGGCTGATGGCACCGTGCTCGGGGTGTGGAGCTGAATCTGACACTGGGGTGAAGGAGCGGATGCCCGCTCCAAAAGAACCTTCCCCCACGGGCAACAGTGTCCCAGACTCTTCCCTGGTGGTTCAATCCTCATCCTCGTTGCCGGACGAGGCAGTGGCAGGGCCCTCTCACGCCAACCCACCTGAGGGCTTGAAGGAGCACCAAGCCTTACTCAGAATGGCGGCTGAGAATTCGGGCCTGGAGGTGGAGGAAATGGCAGTTTTCTGACCCTTTTGTACACGTGCTTTCGATGGCAGCCCCCTCACGAGTTGCACTGCCCAGGCACAACAGGGGTCTAAAAATAGCCAAAGCCCTCTGGCAAACCCCCCTCCTCTATCCCACCCACCTCAACGTGGGCCCAGAAGAAGTATTTTGCCCCTGCTAAGGGGTTTGAATAACTTTATACCCATCTGTCCCGAGGGTTGCTCGTCATAGCTGCTGCCAATGAGAGAGACAGACCAGGGCAAGCAAGTTCCACCCCCAAAAATAAAGACGCCAAGAGGCTGGACCTTTTTGGGAGGAAAGTCTATTCAGTGGCCATCTTTCCATTTAGGTGGCGAACCACCAGGCTTTATTGGGGAGGTATAACTTTAATCTGTGAGACTCCCTCCAGAAATTCAAAGACGCTCTGACCCAAGACTTGGCCCAAGAGTTCACTGCCTTCATAGAGGAGGGTACAGCAGCGGCCAGGAGCTCCCTCCAGATGGCCAGGGATGCGGCCAATTTGGCAGCCAGGGTGGTCGCCTTGGCTGTGGTTATAAGGCACGGTTCCTGACTTCAAACCATGAGCCTGTCCCAGGGGATGTCATCCTCCATCTAAGACCTCCCGTTTGATGGGAGCAGACTCTTCTTTGAGCAGACAGATGCGAGACTGCATGGGCTCAAGGACACTAAAGCCACCTGCCACTCTCTGGGCCTGCATACGCCGCAAACGGCCAGGAAGCAGTTGAGGCTGCCCCCACCTCCTAGGCCTTGCCCTCCTCAGCAGGGCTCCGCTTGGAGAAGGGACAGACACGGGTTTTGGTCATCGCTGTCCCTCTACCTCCTGTTCACTACTCAGTCTGGCCTGGTGAAACACCACAGGGGCCAGAAGCATTCAATTTGAGGGCGCATTCAAGAGTGATGCCTTAGTCAGTTTCCTGGATCCACCTTACTCTTTCCTCAACCACCTACACCACTACCATTCAGCCTGGTCACGAATGACGTCGGATCGCTGGGAGCTCGGCATTGTATCTCTGGGCTGTATCCTGCAATTCTCTACCACCCCTCTGTCCCACCCCCCTTCCCCATCCCTCTTCAGGGACCCTTCTCACAAACAACTCCTCGCTCAGGAAGTGGAAAGCCTCCTACAGCTGGGAACGGTGGAGGAGGTCCTTCGAGAAATGAGGGGGAAAGGGTTCTACTCCCGTTATTTCCTAATTCCAAAAGTGAAAGGGGGCCTAAGACCCATCCTGGGTCTGCAACGCCTCAACAACTATCTCAAAAAGTTACAGTTTCGCATGGTCTCACAAGCCTCCATCATTCTTGTTAGAGGGCTTTCCCTTCACCCTCTCCCCTGGTTCTTGTCACACAGACAGAAAGCAGAAGACCAGAAGTCGAAGTGTAGACAATGTGATGTTTATTGGAGTTAGTTTCCAGCAAATGTGTTCCATAACTCTGACGCTGCAGAGCCTTGTTTCCCCGTGTCCCCCCTGCCCCTCCGGAGACATAATTATACTTGAAATGCATGCTCAAAGTCCCACTCCTTACAACTTAGGGTCATGTTCCATTTTGGATTGAGGGTCTTCATCCCACCTCTTTTGTACCCCATGGGAGGGGTAAGGAGTGAGGTTGTGCTCAGTCAGGGAGGGGCATTTCTTTGGTCTTTTAGTGTTTTATACCTTCCCACCAAGCCCTTTGCCCCTCCCGACTGGTTGCTTGATTTTGCCTTGAGATAGGGGTTGAGGCAATCTTTGTGTGCTCTGTGTAACACTTTAACTGCTCTTATCTATTCCCAGTGTACTAACAAATAAGAACATAACAATGGGCATACTGGGTCAGACCAAAGATCCATCCAGCCCAGTATCCTGTCTGCCGACAGTGGCCAGTGCCAGGTGCCCCAGAGGGAGTGAACCTAACAGGTAATAATCTAGTGATCTCTCTCCTGCCATCCATCTCCACCCTCTGACAAACAGAGGCTAGGGACACCATTCCTTACTCATCCTGGCTAGTAGCCATTAATGGACTTAACCTCCATGAATTTATCCAGTTCTTTTTTAAACCCTGTTATAGTCCTAGCCTTCACAACCTCCTCAGGCAAGGAGTTCCACACGTTGACTGTGCGCTGAGTGAAGAAGAACTTCCTTTTATTTGTTTTAAACCTGCTGCCCATTAATTTCATTTGGTGGCCCCTAGTTCTTATATTATGGGAACAAGTAAATAACTTTCTCTTATTCACTTTCTCCACACCACTCATGATTTTATAGACCTCTGTCATAGAATCATAGAATATCAGGGTTGGAAGGGACCTCAGGAGGTCATCTAGTCCAACCCCCTGCTCAAAGCGGGACCAACCCCAACTAAATCATCCCAACCAGGCCTTTGTCAAGCCTGGCCTTAAAAACCTCAACGGAAGGAGATTCCAACACCTCCCTAGGTAACGCATTCCAGTGCTTCACCACCCTCTTAGTGAAAAGGGTTTTCCTAATATCCAACCTAAACCTCCCCCACTGCAACTTGAGACCATTACTCCTCATTCTGTCATCTGCTCCCACTGAGAACAGTCTAGATCCATCCTCTTTAGAACCCCCTTTCAGGTAGTTGAAAGCAGCTACCAAATCCCCCCTCATTCTTCTCTTCAGCAGACTAAACAATCCCAGTTCCCTCAGCCTCTCCTCATAAGTCATGTGCTCCAGCCTCCTAATCATTTTTGTTGCCCTCCGCTGGACGCTTTCCAATTTTTCCACATCCTTCTTGTAGTGTGGGGCCCAAAACTGGAGATGAGGCCTCACTAATGTTGAATAGAAGGGAACGATCACATCCCTTGATCTGCTGGCAATGCCCCTACTTATACAGCCCAAAATGCCATTGGCCTTCTTGGCAACAAGGGCACACTGTTGACTCATATCCAGCTTCTCATCCACTGTATCCCCTAGGTCCTTTTCTGCAGAACTGCTGCCGAGCCATTCAGTCCCTAGTCTGCAGCGATGCATGTGATTCTTCCATCCTAAGTGCAGGACTCTGCACTTCTCTTTGTTGAACCTCATCAGATTTCTTTTGGCCCAATCCTCTAATTTGTCTAGGTCCTTCTGTATCCTATCCCTACCCTCCAGTGTATCTACCTCTCCTCCCAGTTTAGTGTCATCTGCAAACTTGCTGAGGGTGCAGTCCACCCCATCCTCCAGGTCATTAATGAAGATATTGAACAAAAGCGGCCCCAGGACTGACCCTTGGGGCACTCCGCTTGATACCGGCTGCCAACTAGACATGGAGCCGTTGATCACTACCCTTTGAGTCCGACAATCTAGCCAGCTTTCTATCCACCTTATAGTCCATTCATCCAGCCCATATTTCTTTAACTTGCTGGCAAGAATACTGTGGGAGACCATGTCAAAAGCTTTGCTAAAGTCAAGGAACAACACGTCCACTGCTTTCCCCTCACCCACAGAGCCAGTTATCTCATCATAGAAGGCAGTTAGATTAGTCAGGCATGACTTGCCCTTGGTGAATCCTTGCTGACTGTTGCTGATCACTTTCCTCTCCTCTAAGTGCTTCAGAATTGATTCCTTGAGGACATGCTCCATGATTTTTCCAGGGACTGAGGTGAGGCTGACTGGCCTATAGTTCCCTGGATCCTCCTCCTTCCTTTTAATCATATCCCCCCTTGGTCTCCTCTTTTGTAAGCTGAAAAGTCCTAGCCTCTTTAATCTCTCCTCATATGGGACCCGTTCCAAACCCCAAATCATTTTAGTTGCTCTTTTCTGAACCTTTTCTAATGCCAGTATATCTTTTTTGAGATGAGGGGACCACATCTGTGCCCAGTATTCAAGATGTGGGCGTACCATGGATTTATATAAGGGGAATAAGATAGTCTACGTCTTATTCTCTATCCCTTTTTTAATGATTCCTAACATCCCGTTTGCTTTTTTGACTGCTGCTGCACACTGCGTGGACGTCTTCAGAGAACTATCCACGATGACTCCAAGATCTTTCTCCTGATTAGTTGTAGCTAAATTAGCCCACATCATATTGTATGTACAGTTGGGGTTATTTTTCCCAATGTGCATTACTTTACATTTATCCACATTAAATTTCATTTGCCATTTTGTTTCCTAATCACTTAGTTTTGTGAGATCTTTTTGAAGTTCTTCACAGTCTGCTTTGGTCTTAACTATCTTGAGCAGTTTAGTATCATCTACAAACTTTGCCACCTCTCTGTTTACCCAAATCCATCTGATTAGGCAGAAGCAACATCACAGTGTCTTTGTCCTTTGTTTACACATATTGGTATAAGAGTATCAAAAAGTCAAACCCAAAATTCTATCCTAGGCTAACAAACAGACCTCTATACTAACAATTCCCTCCCTGGATCCTGGAGACTGGTACACTGCCTTGAACTTGAAGGACGAGTATTTTCATATCTCCATCTTCCAAGGGCACAGACAGTTCTTCCATTTTGTGGTGGGTCTGTGTCACTTCCAATTCATGGCGCTCCCCTTTGGACTCTCATTGGCCCCACAAGTGTTCATCAAATGCAAGGCACTAATGGCTGCTCATCTGAGGTGTCGAGATGTCCAGGTCTATCTGTATCTCGAAGATTGGCTCATCAAGGGCAGAACTCGGGATCAAGTGCAAAAGAGCCTCAATCTGGTACTTTCTACCTGCCATGACCTGGGCTTGTTAATAAACTAAAAGAAATTGACCTTAATACTGGTGCAATGGCTAGAATTCATAGAGGAGGTCCTCGACCCCACGCGGGCCCAGGCCTTCCTCTCGGAGGCCCATTTCCGAGCCATAACAGACCTGATCTGTCATGTAAGGGCCCACTCGCTCACTACCTCTCACATGTGCCTGAGGTTGTTAGGTCACATGGTGGCATGTACTTACATGGTCCATCATGCCTCGCTCCATCTCCAGCCACTGCAAGCATGGTTGGTGTTGCTCTACATCCCCGAGAGGCCCGATCTAGACTGGGTAGTCAGAGTGCCAGATCACATATGGTCATTCGTGGAATGGTGGTTAGACTCTGTATCAGTGTTGGAGGGAGTTCCCTTTGTGGCTTCTTCCCCGTCACTGACCCTGATCTCCGATGCCTTGGACCTGGGCTGGGGATAGCATACAAGGCCGCTGGTCGCGGGACAATTGCTCCCTCCACATAAATGTCAGAGAGCTCAAAGCAGTTTGCTTGGCCTGCCAGGCTTTCTTGCCCCACCTGTTACGTGCCATCAACAGCATGAGCCTGGATACGGTTAGTACTCGGTGCCTTTGCACTCTGTGTTTTTGCCCAATGGAGCAGTCACTGTTTTGGAAAGGTGCTTGTGCAGGGTCTGAATGGACAGCATGGGCCGAGGGAGGCAGGGAGGGGCGGGGATCTTGACATGGAGAAGCTTCTAGCTCGCATCCGTCTACAATGGGATGCGGCTGGGGACACCCAGAACAGAAGATAGCACGGCGGTGTAGCTTACTAATAATAAATTAAAACTTAAATAGTAAATTAGTAACAAAGTAACAGGAAAATTTATATGTTGAGGTTCTCTCCATAGAATCAGCTGCCTCAGCCCTGGTCTGGGAATTGGGGTTGGTTGCTGCAGGGAGGGAATCAGGCTTGCCTTCCATGTCTCCTGCACAAATGAGGTCTCCTGAGGTCTCTCCCAACCCTAATCTTCTAGGATTCTAAGGTCCCAAGTCCCGAAGGGATCCTGGCTTTAAGGGGAGATCTTTCCACTGGCCTCCTCAAGCTCATCCCCCCATGACTCTTGCTGACCATCCTTGGGGGAAGGCGGCCAGCAGGCGCCACAAGCTGCCAGGGTTCAATGGTCATGGAATTAGCAAAATGTTGTCGAGCGCCTCAAAAAATGGACTGGTTACATGTCCCCTCGTCATCCCTCATTATTGTCATTCCTCATTTTAATGTAGGTGCTTCTGAGCTAGCTGTCTCCTTATCTAGCACTGTCCTGCATCCTGGGCATGGCCTAGCAATATCCACAAAAATGTCTTCCAGTGCCTGGCCACAAGCTCTTCCTGCACCAGGGCTTCTCCCCAGATTGCAATGAGATCTGGGGTCTCAGCGCAGGTCCATGCAGCAACTCCAGGCATTTTGTAGGGCTGCTGGAATACTTTTGAAGCTCTTGTGCTAAATTGGAATCCAATAGTGAATGGACAAAATCTGGCAGTACCCCAGCTTATAAATGGGGTGACGGGACATCTGATCAGCTTGACTCGAGAGCAGAGGAGGGCCCACAGGGAAACAGGTCAGAAACCATTGCCCACAAAGCAGAGGGGGTCAGCTGTTCGAAGACTGTCAAAGGAGATTGCAGCACTGTTTCATGCACACGAATCATAGCCCAGACTGACTGGCTTTGCAGTTTAAAAGAGAACTCCAGAGCTTGTGATAAACATAGTCAGTGCACTGTGATGGATTGCGTTGCGTGTAAACAAGCCGTTTCAAACTGGACTAAGTAAAAAGCTGCATATTAAACCACCTGTGTAAACAAGCCCCTAGTGTAGACAAGGCCTCTGATGCTTCTGCTACCTCCACGTCCCTCTGTCCAGTCTCCACAGTATCCGTAACATTTTCTTTACTGAGGTAGAAGGTGGCTCTTTCAGTAGCTTCCTGGGTGTCATAAAGGCACACAGGAGAAGGTGGGGATGCTAGAGGGTTTGGGCAGCGCAGTGGTGAGGGAGCGGGGACAGAGGCGGGAATGGTGGACTCAGGCTGTGGAGACTGTTGGGTGACATGCTCAGTTAGTGGTGTGTTATGTAGGGAGTTGTTGGGATGTCAGACCTGTGCTTTGGACCTGAGGCAGCGATCCAGCCATTGAGGACTCCCAAGGCGCTTTGGGTTTCTGGGAGCTGCTGTGGGATGTTAGTGGGAATTTTAGCAGTCGGGCGATAGCCATTTGGTCGGAGTGCTAAGGCTTGCCAGCTGGAGGAGGGCTGTTTCGGACCTGTCCGGAGGGACTCTAAATTTGCTCATTCATGGGTTCATTCACCAAGTCTGGAGTTTCCTGGGGTGTTTGTGCAGTGGCCTGCGAAGAGCATCCATTGTTTTTATCTGTCAGCTCCCCACGCTTGAGGACAGGACTTCGGAATGAGGGAGCAAAATGAGGGATGAGAGGAGCTGTAATTTCCAAATGAGAACCTTGCGGGTGGCAGCAGCTGCCCCGAGCCTGGGGCACAGGGAGCCTGGGGTCATGACAGGGCACTTAAGAGTCGGTGCGGCGAGAGTTGTGAAGGAATTGGAGGGAGAGTCCATTCTACACACCTCCCTATGAGTGGTCAGTTTTCCTCCTGGTGAAAGGCTAATAGGCGGATGCCTGGAATGGTGTCAGAGCCAGGATTCTGGACTCGATGGATGAACCATGAGTCTGACCCAGTTTGGCAATTCCCACGTTCCCTCTATGTTCCCCTCTCCTTCCCTGCCTGGGGGGTTGCAGCAGGCCCTGCACCTTCACCGTCTTTCTAGCCAAACAGGACTGGGTGAGATTCACCTTCGTTCCATTATCCTGAACCCCAATTAACAGAAACATGGCATGATGGGTGACTTGTGTCTCCAGGAACTCACTGTGCTGCTTCTCAGGACTGGCTCTCAGCACCTGGTAACCCTAGGAGCAACAGGCCAGCACTGGAAATAAACCAGACTACGTATTTTCTCGTGGCAATCAACATCATTATTGGTAGAAATGAATATTTTCAGAGACGTTGAGCACTGCAAAGCTGCGTTTAGCTTCTTGCGCGGTTGGTAACTGATGGGACTCTCTTTGCTTGGTTTCTTGCAGTGCCTTTTAGAGAAACTCCCAGCTACACAAAGAGGAGACGGATCACTGGCGCAGGCGGCCTCTCCTCCCCCCGCATGCTGCAGCGTTCTGCCAGCGACAACAATTTGAAAGCCGAGAGCCACCCGTCCTACTCACCAGTGCCCTCGCTCCGCAGCCTGCCCCCACAGCTGCTGGCACAGATGCAGGAAGCTGCTGTTGGGGCGGGGGTGGGGGACAGTAGCCTGGCGAGCACGGGCAGCTCCCGGAGCACTCACAGCCGCTCCCCATCTCTGCAGCGCGTGCAGGAAGAGAAGGAGGCCGACATGCACACACTCAGGAGAAGCAGCCGAGGCAAGGCCAGGTAAGAGAGGGCGTGGGGATGAGGGAGATAGGTCGCTTGGTGCTCACCCAGCAGCCCACTGTGGTTCCTTGCTGAGTTTGTGAGCTCCTGTGCTGGAGCTGTGAGAGAACTGGAAGGGGCTGCTGGGTTTGTGTGCGTGGGTTGGTGCGATCTCAGCCTCAGCGAAGCTGATATTGGACCAGGCCTGCCTCCTTCAGTGGCGTTTGCTGTGACAGGTGGTGCTGGATGTAGCTGACCTGACGTGTTTGTGTTCCTGGGAAGTCCCAGCTCTTGGAGCTAATCGGGGACCCTGCTTTGTCTCTCCGTGGTTGCGGGGAGCAGGGACACTGTTTGAGTGGGAACGGGCTGATCTGCGGAGTGTGAAGATACAGTGCAGTAACCTGATCTCTGAGGCTCTGCAACTTCCTAACCAAGCACCTCGGAGAACAGGAGCTGTCCTGGATACCAAAGGGGCATGTGCCCAGAGTTCATGAAGCAGGGGTTCGTTTCCTTTTCTCTCCTCCCACCCCCAATCTATTTCCGTGCCTCAGGAAACCTGTGAGTACATCAGATGCCATAGTTGACTTTGTTGTTGCTATGACAATGAAGCGTATTTTGAGGACGAAGACATCGAGGTGGCATATTGCAGACAATCGAACATCCACTATAGCCGAACTGACTTCCTGGCAGTACTCACTCACTCCTGCCTAGAAGTAGGTGCAGTTCCATTGTCCTGTAGAACCCAGCGCCATCTTTCACCCCCTCCACCATGCCAGGGTTTGGTACTGTTTGATACTGCCATCTTGCTGACGGAACAGTGGAGAGCTGGGTGAGGTTGGGCAATATCCAGGCAGACAGCCACTGCTAGGGTCACATGGGAAAGCTGCCAGAATGCTGTTTCATTTAGATTTATTGTCCTGGGAACAATATAACACACGTTCTCTCCTATTATTTCCCAGTCACACATTGGTCTTTCAGGGAATGATCCCCAGGTCTGACACCAACTCCTCATTGGCTGGTACTGGTCTTTGTAAAAGTGGTGGTGAGGATCCTGGGAACAACAAACACATGAGCATCACCTGGGCACCAGGGAAAATGACTAAGGCTGTAATTAAGGACATAAGAACAGCCATACTGGGCCACACCGATGGTCCCTCTAGACCAGTATCCTATCTCCGATAGAGGCCAGGTGCTTCAGAGGGAATGAACAGAACAGGGCAATTTCAAGGGACCCATCCCATCATAAAGTCCCAGCTTCTGGTAGTTGGAGGCTTAATGACACCCAGAGCATGGGGTTGAATCCTGGACCCTATTGGCTAATAGCTATTTATGTACCTGTCCTCCATGAACTTATCTTGTTCATTTTTGAACCCAGTTATACTTTTGGCCTCACAACATCCCCTGGCAATGAGTTCCACAGCTTGACAGTGCATTGTGTGATGAAGTTCTTCCTTTTGTAAGTTTTAAACCTGCTGCTTATTGATTTCATTGGGTGACCCTGGTTCATGTGTTATGTGAAGGGGTAAATAACACTTTCCTATTTGCTTTCTCCCCACCAGTCATGATTTTATAGACCTCTGTCATCTCCCCTCTTAGTTGTCTCATTCAGAAGGTGAACAGTCCCAGTCTTTTCAATCCATCCTTGTATGGAAGCTGTTCCGTACTCCTAATTGTATTTGTTGCTTTTCTCTGTCTGTACCTTTTCCAATTCTAATATAGCTCTTAAGATGGGGCAACGAGAACTGCACTCAGTATTCAATATGTGAGCATAGGATGGATTTATTTAGTGCCATTATAATATTTTCTGTTCTATTATTGAAGGACATAAATCCACACCGTGTAGAGGTCAAGCACAGGAGTTTATTACGTATAGCGCTGACGGAGTGCCACCTTGCTTACTAGGCTCAGAGACACTGTCAATCAATTGATTACAATGGAATATGTGGATTTTCCATGGGCAGGGGAAAGTGACGGGGTAGGCAGTCCCACTTCCTCGGATAGGTCTAGCAGCAAGACATGATAGCACAGTAGCCAATGGTCAAAGGTTACATAATGTCTCTGCCCATGGTCTCAAGTTACCAAATTAACATTTAACATTTAATCAGTACTTTAATAAATGTATTCGTATATACCATATACCAGGTTAATACATCAGCAGTGGATTTTAACCCTTCAATTATCTATCTCTTTCCTAATGGTTCCTAACATTCCTTTTTTTGACTGCTGCTGCACATTGAGCGGAAGTTTTCAGAGAACTATCCACAATGACTCTAAGGTCTTTCTTGAGTGGTAACAGCTAATTTAGATCCCATCATTTTGTCTGTATAGTTATAATTATTTTTTCCAACATGCATTACTTTGCACTTATCAACATTGAATTTTATCTGCCATTTTGTTGCCCAGTCACTCGGTTTAGTGAAATCCCTTTGGAGCTCTTCGCAGTGTGATTTGGACATAATTATCTTGAGTAATTTTGTATCGCCTACAAATTTTGCTGTCTCACTGTTCATCCCCTTTTCCATATTATTTGTGAATATGTTGAACAGCACATGTCCATGTACAGATACTTGGGGGACCCTGCTATTTATCTCTCTTCACTGTGAAAACTGACCATTGATTCCTACTCCTTGTTTCTTCTCTTTTAACCAGTTACTGATCCATGAGAGGACCTTCCCTCTTATCCCATGACAGCTTACTTTGCTTAATAGCTTTTGTCAAAGGCTTTCCAGAAGTCCAAGTACACTATATTGACTGGATCACCCTTGTCCAAACACTTGTTGCTACCCTCAAAGAAATCTAATAGATTGGTAGGCATGATTTCCCTTTACAAAAGATGTGTTGACTCTTGTCCAATAAATCATGTTCAACAGCGTCTCTGATAATTCTGTTCCTTACTATAGTTTTAACTAATTTGCCTGGTACTGAAGTTAGGCTTACTGGCCTGTAATTGCCAGGATCACCTCTGAAGTCTTTTTTAAAAATTGGCTTACCTTAGCTACCCTTCAGCCATCTGGTACAAAGACTGATTTAAATGCTAGGTTATATACCACAGTTAGCAGTTCTGCAATTTCATATTTGAGTTCCTTTAGGACTTTTGGATGAATACCTGTTGGTCCTGTTTGTGGCGGGATTCCTGGGGTGCAGCCTGGGACCGTGGGACCGCTGTGCCCTCTTAACTCTCTCCATCCTGGGCTGTCTCTCACAATGCCTTGTTAGTAACCAGCAGCAAACCCCTCCAGGTGCTGTGATCACTCAGCCAACAGCATGTGGAGCTCCATACCCAGCTAGATTGCATGAATGCTCCCAGAGCCACTCATGAATCACACAGAGAAAGGCACCTGCCAAATCCCCCCAGCTCCCAGCACTGTACCTCAGGATATACAGTCTTGCACTGCTCAAGATGAGCAGTGCAGATTTATTAATTGGTTCCCCACTTCATCAATGGAAAATGGATATACACCAGCCTTTGCCACACACTTCATACAAACTCACTGGTAAAGATAAACAGTTAAACAAATTTATATGTGATAGGCAAAAAGTCAGAGTTGATTGCCAAAATAAAATAAAATATAAGCATGTAGTCTAAACTCTCAACCCTATTAGATTGGGCAACATCTAGATTAAGCAGTTTTTCCCATCCCACTGGACATTGCAGTTGTTAATATACAGATTTGTCCCTTGAACTTGGGCCAGCCTCATCTGTTGGAGTCTTCAGTCTTCTTCTGAGTGTCTTGGTTGCTTGCAGCATGGGGGGCGGGGGAGGGGCAGGAGAAAGCCAAGCATGGGGCCCCTGTGTTCTGTTTTATACCCCCAGTCCCATGTGCTTGGAGAACACAAATCCAGGCATGTCTGGGGGGCATTTCTGAGTCCCCTGGCAAGATTGAGCAATTCCCCTGGTGTGGCCTCATGCAGGTGAGTCATGGAATTGTAGCTCCTCTGCACTGAAGATCGATGCACATAATTCATTTAGCTTCTCTGCAGTGGCCTGGTCTTCTCTGAGTGCTCTGTTAGCACCTCGATCGTCCAGTGGTCCCATTGACTTCTTTGGCAGGCTTCTCATGTACTTAAAATATATTCTGCTGTTGGTTTTTGTGTCCTTAGCCAGTTGTTCTTCAGATTCTTTCTTGGCCTGCCTTATACTTTTACCCTTTACTAGCCAGAGTTTATGCTCCTTTTTATTTTTCTCTGTAGGATTAGATTTCCAATTTTTAAAGGGTGTCTTTTTGCCACTAACGACCCCTTTTACTCTGCTGTTTTGCCGTGGTGGCATTTTTTTTGGTTGTCCTTCTCTTTTTTTTATTTGGGCCTCTATTACGGAGTTTTTAAATAGTTTCCATGCAGCTTGTTGACATTTCACCCTTTTGACTGTTCCTTTTAATTTTTATTTAACTAGCTTCCTCATTTTTGTGTAGTTCCCCTTTTTTGAAGTTAAATGCTACTGTGGAGGGTTTTTTTTGACATATTTCCACCTACAAGGATGTTAAATTTAATTACATTATGGTCAATATTACTGAGCGGTTCAGCTATGTTCACCTCTTGGACCAGATCCTGTGCTGTACTTAGGACTAAATCAAGAATTGCCCCTCCCCTTGTGGGTTCCAGGACCAGCTGCTCCAAGAAGCAGCCATTTAAGGTGTCAAGAAACGTTATCTCTGCATCCTGTCCTGAGGTGACATGTGCCCAGTCAATATGGGGATAATTGAAATCCCCAATTATTACTGAGTTTTTTATTTTTGTAGTCTCTCTAATCTTCCTGAACATTTCACGTTCACTATCACCATCCTGGTCAGGTGGTCGGTAACATATCCCTACTGCTATATTCTTATTATTAGAGCATGGAATTACTATCCACAGAGATTCTATGGTTCAGTTTGGTTCCTTTAAGATTTTTACTTCATTTGATTCTACGCTTTCTTTCACATATAGTGCCACTCCCCCACCAGCACGACTCTTATTTATTTGTACCCTGATATTACCTGTCCCATTGTTATCATTGTTCCATCAAATTTCTGTGATGCCTATTATAGCAATATCCTCATTTAATGCCAGGAATTCTAGTTCACCCATATTCGTAGCATTTAGACTTCGAGAATTTGTATATAAGCACATGTACATTTTGTCAGTATTCAGTTGCTTGCCTTCATGTGTTATATTTAAATGGGACTCTTTTATGTTTGACTACTCCTACCTGTAGTTTACCAACTTTTTTCCTATCCTCTTTAGTAGGATGTAGAGTTCCCTCTTAAATAAATTAATCTCTAAGGAATGTCTCTGCCCAACACGTGTGCTCTTCTGCACCTGTCGACTTTTCCACAGCCTTTAGTTTAAAAACTGCTCTACATCCTTTTTGCTTTTACAAGCCAGCAATCTGGTTCCATTTTGGTTTAGGGGGAGCCCATCCTTTCTGTGTAGGCTTCTCCTTTCCCCGAAGTTTCCCAAATTCCTAACAAACCTAAACCCTTCCTCCGTACATCATTGTCTGATCCACGCATTGAGACCCTGCGGCTGTGCTTGTCTTCCTGGCCCTGTGTGTGGAACTGGAAGCATTTCAGACAATGCTACCACGGAGGTCCTGGACTTTTATCTCTTACCTAGCAGCCTACATTTGGCCTCCAGGCCCTCGCTCCTACCTTTCCCTATGTCACTGGTACCCACATGTACCATGATCACCAGCTGCTCCCCAGCTCTGCACATAAGTCTGTCTAGATGTCTTGTGAGATCTGCAACCTTTGCACCCAGTAGGCAATTCACCCTTCGGTTCTCCTGGTCATCACAAATCCAACCATCAATATTTCTAAGAATCAAATCCCCCATTACTATTACCTGGCTCTTCCTAGTACCTGGGATTCCCTCCCTAGGACAGGTATCCTCAGGGCAAGAGGATACCATGACATCAGCTGGAAGAAGCGTCCCAGCAATGGGATTGTTTCCCTCTGCTCCAGCTTGGTGTTCTCCTTTCCCAAGACTTTCATTCTTCTCAGCAGCACAAAGGCTGTCAGACTGGGAGTAGGACCGCACTGCTGTGTCCCAGAAAGTCTCATCTATGTACCTCTCTGTCTCCCTGTGCTCCTCAGCACACAGCCCCCCAAAACAGACCTCACTCTAATCTTCGATCAAGCAAGCACATGGCTAGCAAACAAAAAACAAACAGACAGACAAACTCACCTCAAGGATCATGTAATCTTTCCTCCTTCACCTGGGGAACTCCTTCAAACAATTCCTCTGCATGGGCTGCCCCATGGATGTGTGTATTCTGACAGGGTCAGACCAGCTCTTCATCTCCGAGGGGAAGTCGTGTCTCTTCGACACACTTTCAGTTTCATTTTTTAAATTAATAACATAGTAGAGAAGATTGACTTGGCTTTTCAAAAGGCTTCAGGAATATAAATAACTATGAGGTATGGTTTGATATGTCAAAAACTGGCTAGGAGACAGAAAGGAAAGAGTAGGAATAAATGAGAGGCAAGGTGGTAATAACTTTTACTGGACCAACTTCTGTTGGTGAGAGACAAGCTTTCCAGCTTACAGAGTTTTGGGTTAGGGACCCTGAGGAAGAGCTCTGTGCGGCTCGAAAGCTTGTCTCTCTCACTAACAGAAGTTGGTCCCATAAAAGATATTACGTCAACTACACTGCATGCAACGATAGGAATAAATGGTCAGTTTTCACCATGGCAAAAGGGTAACAGCGGGGGCTTTAGGGTGTCATACTCTGCCCACTGTTTATTGTGTTTATTAATTATTTGGACATGGGGTGACCAGTTATGTAGCAAATGCTGCAAAGGCCAAAGTTATTTAGGTTCGTCAAGACCATGGAGGACTGTGAGGAACTTCAGAAAGATCTCCTGTGCCTCAAACAACCCCCTTGTCCAGGGACTCTCACACTCTTCCCCTCACGCTAGCGTTCAGGCAGGCTGCCACTCATCAGCTCCAGCTCACCCTGGGAGTAGCCTGTCTGCTCTTCTTCTTTTCTGCTCCTCCTTTCAGGCTGCTGCCCAAAGAGAGGGCACTTCCCAGCTCCTCCCCTCTGGGCCTCGCCCCTCCAGCTCATCCAGCTCTTCGTGGAAATCCCCTGCTCATCCTCTGCTGGGTCTGGTCACTGAGTGGAGCCTCAGATGAGCTGAGGTGGTGGCAGCTGTTCCGTCACAGGCCGAAGCATCATGGGCAAGTCAGCAGCTGACGCTATCTCATCGCACGAGAACAGGGCGATATGCAACGAAATAAAAAGGTGGCGAATTCCTAACTGATAAAAGGAAACACATTTTCACACAGTATGTGATTAGACTGTAGAACTCATTGCAAGAGGAAATTGTTGAAGCCAGGAGCTTAGTAAGATTCAAAAAAGGATTGGACATTTATACGGGTAACAAGAATAAGTGAAGTGTTATAATTAATGGAAGCATTTTCAAAATGGTCTGAAGCAACTGGTGCTGGCCACTTCTCGAGGCAGGATGCTGGATTCTATGGACCTTGCATCTGATCCAGTCTGGCCTTTCCTATGTTCCGGTGTAAAGCTAATGTACTCAATGCTTTTTTTGCCTCTGTCTTCACGAACAAGGTCAGCTCCCAGACTACTGCACTAGGCAGCACAGCATGGGGAGAAGGTGACCAGCCCTCTGTGGAGAAAGAAGTGGTTCGGGACTATTTAGAAAAGCTGGACGAGCACAAGTCCATGGGGCCGGATGCGTTGCATCCGAGAGTGCTAAAGGAGTTGGCGGATGTGATTGAAGAGCCATTGGCCATTATCTTTGAAAACTCATGGCGATCGGGGGAGGTCCCAGATGACTGGAAAAAGGCTAATGTAGTGCCCATCTTTAAAAAAGGGAAGAAGGAGGATCCGGGGAACTACAGGCCAGTCAGCCTCACCTCAGTCCCTGGAAAAATCATGGAGCAGATCCTCAAGGAATCAATTCTGAAGCACTTAGAGGAGAGGAAACAGCAACAGTCAGCATGGATTCACCAAGGGCAAGTCGTGCCTGACTAACCTAATTGCCTTCTATGATGAGATAACTGGCTCTGTGGATGAAGGGAAAGCAGTGGACGTGTTGTTCCTTGACTTTAGCAAAGCTTTTGACACAGTCTCCCACAGTATTCTTGTCAGCAAGTTAAAGAAGTATGGGCTGGATGAATGAACTATAAGGTGGATAGAAAGCTGTCTAGATTGTCGGGCTCAACGGGTAGTGATCAATGGCTCCATGTCTAGTTGGCAGCCGGTATCAAGCGGAGTGCCCCAAGGGTCGGTCCTGGGGCCAGTTTTGTTCAATATCTTCATAAATGATCTGGAGGTTGGTGTGGATTGCACTCTCAGCAAGTTTGCAGATGACACTAAACTGGGAGGAGTGGTAGATACACTGGAGGGCAGGGATAGGATACAGAGGGACCTAGACAAATTGGAGGATTGGGCCAAAAGAAATCTGATGAAGTTCAACAAGGACAAGTGCAGAGTCCTGCACTTAGGAGGGAAGAATCCAATGCACCGCTACAGACTTGGGACCGAATGGCTCGGCAGCAGTTCTGCAGAAAAGGACCTAGGGGTTACAGTGGACGAGAAGCTGGATATGAGTCAACAGTATGCCCTTGTTGCCAAGAAGGCCAATGGCATTTTGGGATGTATATGTATATATATTGCCAGCAGATCGAGGGACGTGATCGTTCCCCTCTGTTCGACATTGGTGAGGCCTCATCTGGAGTACTGTGTCCAGTTTTGGGCCCCAGACTACAAGAAGGATGTGGAAAAATTGGAAAGAGTCCAGCGGAGGGCAACAAAAATGATTAGGGGACTGGAACACATGACTTATGAGGAGAGGCTGAGGGAACTGGGGATGTTTAGTCTTCAGAAGAGAAGAATGAGGGGGGATTTGATAGCTGCTTTCAACTACCTGAAAGGGGGTTCCAAAGAGGATGGCTCTACACTGTTCTCAGTGGTAGCAGATGACAGAACAAGGAGTAATGGTCTCAAGTTGCAGTGGGGGAGATTTAGGTTGGATATTAGGAAAAACTTTTTCACTAGGAGGGTGGTGAAACACTGGAATGTGTTACCTAGGGAGGTGGTGGAATCTCCTTCCCTAGAAGTTTTTAAGGTCAGGCTTGGCAAAGCCCTGGCTGGGATGATTTAGTCAGGGATCGATCCTGCTTTGAGCAGGGGGTTGGACTAGATGACCTCCTGAGGTCCCTTCCAACCCTGATATTCTATGATTCTAAGGCACGAAGGCCTGATGAGCAGCAGGACCCAAAGGTGTAGTAAATAGAGAGAAGTTAATAGTGGGAGACACAATGGTCTCTCCTACACCAATGGATACATTACAGATCTGGAGGAGGAGGTGGGCAGTGACTTGATGAGCTTTGCTGATGACACTGCTTGACCAGTCATTGTCCTGTTTGCCTGCCCTGTTTTTTATGTGTTGGGTGCCTACAAAATGGTGGATTGGCTTTAAATTCATCCTGTTGCTGCGGGCCCTGAACTCTTTGTTCTTGCACTCAATCACCTCCGTATTGAGGGATCCTGCTGTGGTGTTTTAAGTGACTGGGCCTGTTCTGTGATGGGTCTTACTGTGAGGAACCCACTCCCACAATGTCCATCTCAGCTCTAATACTGAAGGAATTATAAATACCTGAAAAGAACGGGATAGCCCCTCCCTCCCCTCTCTCCCTTCCTTCTTTCCAACTCCTACCTGCTTTTATAGCCTCCTTCCTCCCACAGTGTGGGGGATGTTTAAAAGTTTATAGGGAGTGGGTTTTTCTTCTACTCTAATGATTTTGTTGCGTTCTGTTTAATGTTTTTACTGTGCTATTGTGAGGCACCCTGAACCCCTTGGGGAGGGTGAGAGGGGAAGCTGTGTTGAGGACTATGAGACTGTCTGTTGCACTGGGGTTTGAGGCACTGCAATGGCAGGTGAAACTCATAATGTACATTGGTTAAAATACTCATAGTTTTCCATAGAATAACAAGTTCTGAATTGGCAGGATCCTTTGGGGTCAGTCTGGGACTCTAAGAGGCTGCCTGCCCTCTTCATAGGTGCTGTTAGAAAAGTAAAGAAAGGGCTCAAAAATAGAGGATGTGGTATCAAGTGATGGGAGGCCTTCCTCTGTGGTCTTGTGTCCTGCTAGGTCACCTCCCCTTGAGATTGAAAAAGTCAGTGGTTAGAAATGTGGGCAGCATTTCCACAGGACGTGATCTTAGCAGAAACCAATAATTTAGTGTGTGGTGTTACCATAGAGTCATAGAAATGTAGGGCTGGAAGGGACCTTGAGAGGGACCAGCCCCATGCTGATACAAGGCTAAGTAAACCTAGACCATCCATGACAAGTGTTTGTCCAACCTGTTCTTAAAAACCTCCAGTGACAGGGATTCCACAACCCTCCTTGGGAGTCTGTTCCAGACCGTAACTACTCTGAGAGTTAGAAAGTTTCTCCTAATATCTAACTTAAGCCTCCCTTGCTGCTGATTAAACCTTTTACTTCTTGTCCTTCCTTCAGTGGACATGAAGAACAAATGATCATAATCATTTTATAACCGCTCTTAACATATTGGAAGATTGTTATCAGGTCCCCCTGCAGTCGTCTTTGTCAAGACTAAACTTACCCAGATTTTTTACCTTTCCTCGTAGGTTTTCTGAACTTTTTATAATTTTTGTTTCTCCCCTCTGGACTCTCTGCAATTTGAGCGGTGAAGGAAATGCCTTGCATTGTATGTCTGCACAGCAGCTGGGATGGTGCTTCCCAGCATGGGGAGACAGAGGCACTAGTTCTGCTCAAGCTAGCGCACTAAAAATAGCAGGGTGGGTGGTGGTATGGGCTAGGCATCTGAATACAGTTTCACCTGACCCCCGGGCTACGTACTTGGGCAGCAAACCTGAGCTGCCACCAATGTTCCCTCTAATTTTTCCCACCCATGTGCAGAATGAATTTTGTTATGTGCACCAATATGGAGGTGACGTGTGACACATCACCTTCATATCGGTGCACATAACAAAATTCATGTGGTGGGGGTGGGGCCGAGGGGTTTGGAGTGTGGGAGGGAGCTCATGGCTGGGGCAGAGGTTTGGGGTGCAGGGGTGTGAGGGCTCGGGCTGGGGATGCAGGATAGGTGCCCCTCTCCTGGCCCCAGCAGGTCCAGGCCGGTGCTGGATTCGAGCCAGGTGGGGATGCCCCAGCTGTGCCTGGGTGCGGGTGGTCGGCCGTGCCTGGTTCCGGGCTGGGCTGCCCTGGCTGTGCCTGGGTCCGGGTCGTGCCTGCATCCACGCTGGACCTGGGACTGGGCCAGGCTGCCCTGGCCACACTTGGGTCTGGGCCAGGCTGCACCTCTCCTGCCGTGTCTGGGTCCGGGCCGGGCTGCTCTGCCCTGGTCGTGCCTGGGTCCGGGCTGGGTGGACTTACAAGGGCTCTGGTCCGCTCCAGCTAAAAGCCCAAGGATCTTTCAATGTTGACCTTATGAACCTAGGATAGGCAGGTGGATACAGGGAAACTGTGTAAAGTATTTAGTATACTCTCATCCCCTGGACCCATAGCTCACTTACTCTGCCTGTCACTGTCCCAGGAAAATGGCCTTCCTTGTAAGGAACTTGACCTTACAAGTAAAATGGGCCTCAAAGGGAGATCTCATTAACTTCAACAAAACCATGTAGTATCAATAACACAGTCTGGGAGGTGAGTTTAAATTTCTCAAGCCCTTGTAGCAGATTCTGTCAACTCATGCCAATTTTCGGTACTGGAGCCCTGTATGAAGGTGCAGGATAAATGTTGCTGGTCCTAGTGGCAGATATATCTTGATAATTCCAATCAGTGTATAAAAGGAGTTGGTCTCTCTCTCTCTCTCTCTCTCTCTCTCGCTGGGTAGAGGAAAATGGAGGGCTGAATCCGAGAAGGTCCTGTGATGAAATCCTGAAAGTTTAGGCTTACGTCTGTGTTTGAATTATTAGAAAAGCCAGGCTACCAGAGGGAGGTAAGTTTGAGTTGTATACAGTCTGAATAATCTTATCAGAGCAATGTGGGGACGACTCCTCCTTGCAGCCTTCATGGATCTGTAGACAGGAGCCTGCCAAGAAAATGCTGAGCCCTCTTCATAGTCACCAAAGGTCAGAACAGCTGCTGGTTGGTTTTCAGGTTGATTTTTAAGGTGATGGTTTTGATGGATAAAGGTTGAAATGGCCTGGGACTTACCTGTCTAAGAGACCACCTCTCTCTCTGAGCCAGAGTGCTGCAGCTGAAGTCATCAGTGGTGCCTAAGCTGGAGCTTTTGTTTGGTTCTCCATAGGTCCTAATACCGCACTCATTGCCAGAGTGCGAGCACCTTCCAGTCGTAGAGTAAGCAGCACGACTAACACCTTCTTGTGTTCTCTTCGGGGGGGGGGAGGGGGGGGGGGAGGCGGGGATTGTGCATGCAGGGTGGTATTTTGATAGGCTTATTTACTAAGTATGGACACTGGACCTTGAATTTGACTTGATATTCTATGGGAAGACAGTGTAGAGAGTGGAGGATGATGGGTATTAGAGGGGGACTGCTGCCAGGGTGTCCCCGTGCCTTGGGAATTTGTTCGTGCCTTGGTCCATAATTGCCTGACTTTGTTAACTTTGTGGGCATGCTGCAATGCTTATCTTTTGTCCTGAGCTTGTCTTGTGTGGGAAGAATGGGGTGTGTTGTGGTGGGGGTGTCTGGAGAGGACTCTGCTGCCAGGAGAAGGAGAGGATACATTTTGTTACACCTTGCTGCTGCCGGTATATTATTTTAGGGACCAACTGAGGGAGTCTGCTGATTTCACGGTCTCATGTACAGTTCTAGATAGACTGTCAGAGCTGCGGATGGGCCTATTTTCATTGAATGTAAATAAATGAATTCAAAGTTAGAGACATGAAATCTGTGAAAGAAAGGACATCCAAGCCCACTTGTGTGTGGCTTATCAACGGCTCCGCATGGGTCTCGTTTCAGCAGGCTACGGACCTATTCCACTTCGTGTCAGAGTTGGACTGTGCTGCGAGACCAGTGTGAGTTACTTGGAAGTTGGTGACATTTTTAAATGGTGACATTTGATTGGGGTGAAGCAGAGAGAAAAAGGTGCAAGTTTCTTGGCCCTCTCATGAGTGAGGGTGGAAGCCCTAAGGATGTGCCGAGATGAGGTTATATTCCTGAACGTTGGTAGTAAAGGTGTTAGCTGGAGAAGCTGGACACAGTTTGACCCACAGAGATTGGGGTAGTCCTAAGATAGGGTTGTGGCTGAGTTAGCTCAGCTGGCCCTGCACACCAGGACTGGGGCAGCAGGTACTGGTGGGCCAAGCAGTGGACGCTTTTCTCTTACAGACTTGAAGGAAAGGGCTTATTTGTTGGGGAAATTTGGGAAATGATTTCTAAGATGCATGTTACTTTTGTTTTGTCTTTTGGTACCATATTTGCACTAAATAAATGCTTCCACACTGGGGAAAATGGGTTTGTAATATATTTGGGCCACCTAATCTGTCAATACTGACACATACATGAATGTGTATGGCTGTTTGTCATAAATATAAAGGGAAAATCCCTCCTGGCCAGAGGAAAATATTAAAATCCCTCCTGCCCAGAGAAAACACCCTTTCACCTGTAAAGGGTTAAGAGGCTAGGATAACCTCGCCGGCACCTGACCAAAATGACCAATGAGGAGACAAGATACTTTCAAAGCTGGAGGGGGGGAGAAACAAAGGCTCTCTGGCTGTCTGTGTGATGCTTTTGCTGGGACCAGAACAGGAATGGAGTCTTAGAACTTAGTAAGTAATCTAGCTAGAGATGCGTTAGATTCTGATTTCTTTCAATGGCTGAGAAAATGCGCTGTGCTGAATGGAATGGATATTCCTGTTTTTGTGTCTTTTTGTAACTTAAGGTTTTGCCTAGAGGGATTCTCTCTGTTTTGAATCTGATTACCCTGTAAGGTATTTACCATCCTGATTTTACAGAGGTGATTCTTTTATTTTTTCTTCTATTAACATTCTTCTTTTAAGAATCTGATTGTTTTTTCATTGTTCTTAAGGTCCAAGGGTTTGGGTCTGTGTTCACCTATGCAAATCGGTGAGGATTTTTATCAAACCTTCCCCAGGAAATGGGGTGTAAGGTTTGGGAGGATTTTGGGGGGAAAGACATTTCCAAACGGGCTCTTTCCCAGTTATATATCTGTTAGACGTTTGGTGGTGGCAGCGATAAAGTACAAGGGCAAAAGGTAAAATAGTTTGTACCTTGGGGAAGTGTTAACCTAAGCTGGTAAAAGTAAGTTTAGGAGGTTTTCATGCAGGTCCCCACATCTGTACCCTAGAGTTCAGAGTGGGGAAGGAACCTTGACACTGTTCTGAGAGGGTCTTTCTGCGCATGTCAGGATACCTGCTTGGAAACACCAATCTTCTCTATTTCTACCCTCTCAAGGATCCTGCTTTCACTACATGCTGACACAGATTGGCTCTAGCAAGTCCTCTCTGCTGGCCTACAGCCTTCTGGGGCAGGAAGGTTTTTAGATGAGCCATGTATACCAGGGCTTCTGTACATCAGTTAACTCTGGGGAATTAGATGGGACTTTGTCTTGAACCCTAGTGTCTCCAGAACTGTGATGGAGGCGTAGACTGATTCTAGGTACCCTTTAAGCAGCTTATCCTCTAGGGGAGAACTTCCACACTTCGGTCATGGGTACTTCTATGCAATAATATATTGACTCGTGTGAACTAATATGGAGGTGGTCCCGTTCCTATATCATAATCCTGATTAATGTAATGAATTCCTAGTGAGACAAAGTCAGACCTGGCTGCTATCAGAGAGTGGTTGGTGGAAGGCAGGTATATCAGCCTAGAATGGTGAAGGTCACTTTTCCTATGAATTGAAAGAGGCTACCTCAGGATAATTAGAGACACATCCAATTAAAGGCTGCAGGTGACTTCTAAAAACCCCTCTTCCAGTAGAAGAGTGGGAGGAGGGATGAGAAACAATCTGTGGCTGGGAGAAAAGGCTTCTCCTAGCTGGAGGGCTGTTCTCTCTACAGGGGGAACACTGCACTTACCTCTGTTTGAGGAAGGCTGGAGACCGGAAGCCAGCATGTCAGTGCTCCAGTGGGAGCACAGAAAAAGCCCTGGCTGGGATGATTTAGTTGGTGTTGGTCCTGCTTTGAGCAGGGGGTTGGACTAGATGACCTCCTGAGGTCTCTTCCAACCGTAATCTTCTATGATTCTATGTATATCTTTTGTGTTGTGGGTTTCTCACTTAAGAGAGCTCCTCCAGTCTGCCCTGAGGCCTGCCGTGTCACTACTGTAAATAAACCAAAGTGAAGAATTAAAAACTTTGGGAGTAAGTTTACTGCAGGTCCAGCTCCCCCCAGCCAGAGGGAGAAACGCCGAGTCTGATGTGGTGAAAGAGGTGTCTTGCCACGCTGGGATTGTCTTGATGAACCTGTCATAAAGGCTGAAAGAATCGATCCCATATTTCAGCCCCAAGCCCTTTGCAAACATTCGCCGGTCACTTCCAAGTTAACGTTCCATTTTGCAAACTCCCCTCCTGACTCAAGACAGTGGAGGCTCCACTGTAAGGAGAGAGGTACTGGAAATGTCACGCTCCTCTCTGGGCTCCCAGACAAACACATGGCAACCCACTTCAGTCCATAAAGAGGCAGCCACTAATGCTCATTCATAGCTCTCCGCTTGTATCTGTCAAGTGATTCCTCATCCTCTAATGCCATATTTTAAGATGCTTTTCACCACCTTCAAAGATCTGCATAACTTGGCCCTCCCCTATTTATCCGCCTCACTGAGCTTCGTATTGTCCCTCACTCCACCAGTGTTCCCAACTTTGTCCACCTATATGTCAGCCCCCTGTGCGCCTTCTTCCACACCGCCCCCCGTGCACCTTCTTCCACCCTGCCCACTGTGCGTTTTCTTCCACGCCGCCCTGTGTGCCTTTTTGCACAGAGGTAATCTAACTGTTAGCCGTGTAATGAGTATTTGGGACAAATGACTCTTGGTCATCAAGCAACTGTAAATACAAAGTTTTCTTTGTCTGACTGTATTAGTGTTTTCATGTGCAGGAGAGGCCAGGAGCATCCATCCATTTGTTTTGTAATCACTGAGGCCAGGGGGCAGCACCTCATTAGAGCTGCAGAGCCCGTTTCCAACAGGGTAATTTATCACTATTAGTGCACATTCATTCAGAAAGAAACTCCAGGGGAGTCTCACATTTGTCCATTGAAGATTCTTATCCCAACTGTTAAAACAGGTCTAAGAGCCACAATAGTGGCATTTCCTTTGTCTGTAATGACCCTTTGCATAGCTTTGGCAACATAATTTCTCATGCCCTCAGAAACAACAGGTGCTTTCTCATCTCCAGGGCCTGCTTGCCTCTGCAGACTCCTACTTCTAACACTCCCTGTGCCATCAAGACAAGTATGTTTCTTCCCATGGATTTTGTATATTGTACATGTCATTTTATTTTCCTCCTCTCTGAAATGCAGCCAAGCATAGTAATGAAGCCACAGTTCAGAAAATGTTCTCTCTGGCTTCTTTACTATGTGGATTTTTGGACTGATAACTGGAGGAGTTGATGGTGACATGACCAACAATCTCAGCACCTGTATTACATCTGGCACTGGCAACCTCACTAGTACTCCAATCCTCACCACTAACTTTAGCCCATTCAAGTAAACTGTGTCCAGCAACAGAGGGGCATGTTTTCTTTATTTGCCCTCGACAGCAGGAATCTTTGAAAGGGGAGATGTCAAACTACAAAATTACAACTGGCTACTCCATGGCACATGTTCACAGGCTGGAGCGTGTAGGACCACAGTAGAATAGTGCCCTTCTAGATAGTTTTTATAACGTATATATGATGGAAACAACCTCCCCTTGCCCTTTTCAACTGCAAAAGAAGTGTGGACACCCCCTTCCCTTTTCTAGACCCCTCTGCTGAAGAATTCTGGCAACCTTCTTTCATTAACGAATTACAGATTTTTAAGGTGCTAAGACATCAGTTTTATTTCAACAGCCAAAGCCCAGGAATTCTATTTTTAATCTTCTCTGACCCATCCCGAGCGGTTTTAACAAAATGACTTCCCTATATCAGCCTTGTGCCCTTTTTTTAACAATATGAATTAATTCACTTTTCCCATAGTTTTTATTTTACTTCAGCAGTCTGAATGAGAGCTCTGTCCCCAGGCCTGCATGGTTGGTTGGTTGGTTTTTATAAAATCAATGTGCTTTATGCTTCTGGCTTACTGGAGGGTTTGAATCGATTGGTTTTGTTCTCTCTGCTTTGAGAGAGTGTGTGCGTGTGTGGGGAACACCACGATTTGCTCTTCTTTGAGTGACTGCACATGCGCGTTCCACTTTGGTGTGTGCGCGTCCCACGCACAGTCATTGGAAACTTTCCCATTAGTGGTACCCGTCAGGACAGCTCAAAAGCCCTCTGCTGCCGAGTGCCACTGGAGTCGGTATAAAGGACCTGGCTGACCTTGAGCCCCGTCAGTTCTGTCTTACCGCCCATTGTGGTTGCTGGAACTGCTCTTCATGTATTTGCAAGTTCTCTCAGTGGACTGTGCTCTCTTGTATTGCAAATCGTTTGTGTTATTAAGATTGTTGTATTTAGAATTGTTCCAAGTTTTGATTGACTCCCGGTGCCGAAGGATGCCTCTGTCACTGGGCTTCAGGCCCTGTGTTTCCGACAGTAAGGCTTGAGGTGCTGTGGGGATGCTCACATTGGAGAGCGTTGCCAAATTTGTAGGGACTTTAAGCCTCACATGAAGAAAGATGGTGAAGTCAGGCTAAAGTTTCTACTCACGGGGTGGCTTTGAGACCTTCATCTGAGCCAGATTGGTCACGAGAGCGTTGCCAAATTTGTAGGGACTTTAAGCCTCACATGAAGAAAGATGGTGAAGTCAGGCTAAAGTTTCTACTCACGGGGTGGCTTTGAGACCTTCATCTGAGCCAGATTGGTCACCATGTGCCTTAGTGTCAGTGTGCCTTAACCTTAAGAGTCCATCAAGTCTGGAGTCAGAAGGAGCTCCTTCCACGCCTGCAGCCCTGCGCCGTAACGACACTAGCTTGGTACCAAGCATGCCAAAGGCATATGCGGCTGCCAGGATCCATCTGATCCTGTCGGTGCCAGTATCACTATCAGTACAAGAGTTGGTGTTATTGGGGCTGGTGGACATGGGAGAACGGATAGGATTTCTGCAACACTTGGTACCATGCCAGTTTCATGTACTCTGATGGCTCACCGTTCAGTACCATCAAAGGAAAAACCCAAGATGCTCACTTCTCTCTGGGCTTCTCCACCTTGGCACTGATGGCTGGCACCATTGGAACTGCTTCTTCATGGTCAGCAGAAAGAGAGTCATCATCTTCTGAATCGGAGGTTGAGTCCTACATTTCCCATCCTCAGAGCCACTCTCGCACCAGACAGTCCCACCCTTCCATATATCCTGTCACAGGAGTACCACTGAATGGTTGGCAGGAGGTCACAGGGGGATTATGCCTGTCCAGTGGCCTTTTTGGAATCCATGGAGCTTTTCCCCAGTTTCCAGATTGTCTTCAAAGTTGGTGACCTCAGAAAGGCATGTGGCTCTTACTCACTGGGCAGCACAGTTCCTGACTCCAGTACTGAGCCTGGTACCGGACTCCAAGAGCCAGCTCAACAGCACCATGCAGATCAAGAAAGGAAGGAAGAACGTCCACAACCAGTGCTGGCCTCCTCTTCCTCCTTCTCTGATGAGGCAGTCTCGGGGAGGGGGCCATGTTGCCTCTCCCAGATGACTAGACGGTGCCCCAGGAATTGTTAAAGAGGTTGCCTTAAGTCTGGCATACATGTGGAGGAAATAAAAGAATCCTCTCATGTCCTGGTTGATATTTTAGTCACTGCAGGTCCTTCCAGATTGGCCCTGCCTCTCAATGAGGCCAAAATGGGTGCAGTTAAGGGACGGTGGCAGACACCTGACTCCCTATTCAAAGGGGGCTGAGCGCAAGCATTATGTGCCCATCTCAGGATTCTGAGTTTCTTTACTCCTGCTCCTCCCACCCTGGTTTGCTGGTGGTATCTGCTGCCAATGAGAGGGAAAGGCAGGGGCTCCAGGGTGCAACCCCAAAATCAAAAGACTCAGAGAAGTTAGAAATGTTGGTTAGGAAAATGTATTCTATGGGGAGGAGGAAGGGGTTTGTAGCTCAGGATTGCAAACCAGCATGCACTTTTGGGCAGGTGTGACTTTACCATATGGGGCTCCATGCTGAAATTTAAAGACATGCTCCCAGAAGAGGCTAAGCAGGAGTTTACCTCGCTAGTGGATGAGGGGAAATTAGTTACTAGGATCTCGCTGCAAGCTGCTCTGGGTGCTGCTGACTTGGCTGTCAGGTCCATGGCTTCAGCAGTGGTCATGCATAGGAGCTCCTGGTTGCAGTCCTCTGGGCTCCCTCAAGAGATCCAGCAGACTATGCAGAACCTGCTCTTTGAGGGATCCTTGCTCTTTTCGGAGCAGAATGATGCTCAGCTCCATGGGTTAAAGGACTCAAGGGCAACCCTAAAGTCCCTTGGGTTGTACACCCTAGCCCCTTCCAGGAAGCACTCCAGGCCTCAGCAGCCCCTTGACTCTTATGCTCTGGCTGTCCAACAGGACCTGCAGAGAAAGAAGAGTTTAGTATAAGCTTACACCACCTCCTCTTTCAACCTCTGTCTACCCCACCTTGACATCCAGGGGGTTTTAAGCAGGTGTTTTGATGGGAGGCTTGAGGATGCTGCACCAGTTTCCAGGAGTCCATACCCTATTTTTCCTTTGTTTGCAATCCGCTTTTCCCATTTCCTCAGTGCTTGGACCTCTATGACCATGGACCATTGAGCGGTGAGCACTGTAGAAGTTGTATAAACCCTCCAATTTAATTTCTACCCCTCCTTCCCACCCTCCTTCCCTATCCCTCTTCAGGGACCCTTCTCACAAAGAACTTCTGGTCCAGGAGGTTCAATTTTTCCTTCAGGTGGGAGATGTAGTGGAGTTTTGTAAGAGGGAAGGGTTTCTACTGCTGTTGTTTCCTAATTCTGAAAGCCAACGGAGGTCTCAGACCTATTTTAGATCTGTGTCAGCTCAACAACAATCTCAGAAAAATAGATCCCAGAGACTGGTACACAACCCTTGATTTAGGAAATGCCTGCTTTCGTATGTCGATATATCAAGGGCACAAAAAATTCCACAGATTTGTAGTGGAGCACTTGCCTTACCAGTTCATGGGGTGCTTCCATCTCCAGCTCCTTGACTGTTCACAAAATATATGGCTTTGGTAGCAGCATTCATCAGGAGACCGGGAGTGCAGGCCTACCCTTAGCAGGATGACTAGCTAGTCCAAGGCCAGTCCAAAGCACAGGTTATATCCAGTGTTCAACTCATTCAGTCAGCTTTCGAGGCCGTAGGCCTTCTGATCAAAGCAGACAAGTCTATCCTTTGCCTGGTACAGAGAACAGAGTTCATAGGGGTTGTGTTGGACTCTACCCAGGCCACAGCGTTCCTCCCAGAGTCGAGATTCCAGTCTATTCAATCTGTCATGGCAGACCTCAAGATTCATCCATCACAACAGCCTGAAACTGTATGTGGCTCCTAGGGCACGTGGCCTCATGCACATAGGTAGTACAACACGCGAGGCTGCACCTCAGACATGGCTGGCCTCAGTGTACTCGCCAAGCCTTCTGCGTTTGGGCACTGCTCATGGTACTTTCATAGGTTATAATTTTGCTGAATTGGTGGCTGAATCCTCTAAATGTTTGTGTGGGCATTCCCTTCCTCCGCCCTGAACCATCAGCAACTCTGGTTTCAGACATGTCGGCTCTAGGGTAGGGTGAACTCAGAGCCTTTGGTCCTCAACAGAGCTTGCTCTTCATATCAATGTCAGAGAGCTCAGAGCAATCCATTTTGCCAGTGAGGCATCCTACCTCACAGACAATATTGCAGCCCTGTTTTACCTCAACAGGCAGGGAGGAGCTCACTCATTGCTCCTGTGTGTGGAAGCATTTCAACTATGGGAATTTTGTGTAGCCCCTTCAATCAACTGCAAGGCCTTTTACCCTCCATGGTGCAGAACGAGCTAGCTGATTGCCTGAGCAGGTCTTTCTGCAGTCACCACAAGTGGTCTCGTCACCTGGATATAGCCAGATGCATTTTCCAGCAGTGGGGGAACTCTCCAAATAGACGTATTTGCAAACAAGTATAACCGAAAATGTCACCAGTTCTGCTCCCTCACAGATGTCTTCCTCCTACTGTGGACAGGAAAGCTTTATTATGCTTTCCCCCTCAATCCCACTCCTACACAGTGTGCTACTAAAGATCAAGAGGGACCACACCTGGTCAAAGATAAAGCTGCAAAATCTAGGACCAGGCCTACCCGCGACTCCAATCTCTTTGAATAATGAAATTGTTGAAGCTGTCTCCAGCTTTTGCTATTTGGGTCTATACTCTCCAGTTCCTCCAACTCTCACACGGAAGTTCTCAATTGGATTGGCATCACAGCGTCTGCCATGGGTCGTTTACAGTGAATATGGAATCAAAATCATCTCAGCACAATAACCAAGTTCAAGATCTATTCGAGCTGTATCCTCTCTATACTCTTGTATGGTTGCGAAACATGGACACTATACCATGCAGACAGGGCAAAGCTGGAGGCTTTCCACACAAAATGTCATCATTGAATATTTGATATAAAGTGGAATGACTTCATCTGTAATGCAGATGTTTATGGTTGCTCCAGTCAACAGACTCCTGGGGCCATTGTCTGCAGGTGGCATCTTACACTTTTTGGATATGTCGCAAGAATGCCACAAGGTGTTCTGGTGAACGTAGTTCTCTGGGTGGCTTGTAACATTCGGGATAAAATTCCACCAGCCAAGGGGTGGAGGTGTCCCAGAGGCAGATCCCCTATTACATGGGTTCATCAAGTCTGTTCTGATGTTGGTCTCTCAGGCCATCAAGGCCTTGCAGCCACACAAGAATGGACCAAATGGTGAACAATCGCTATGGCCAACTGTTCGGCTGAGCATTGAAGAAGAAGTTTGGCCCCTCCAACATCATTTCTTGTCTGATGCAGGTTTATAAAGAGTACAGTGCTCCAGTGCATGCTTCATAAATATACTTTGGCCTTGTGTACTTTATAACATAAACAAAAAGAGCTGTCAAAGCAAGCTTTTCTGGGGAAAAGTGTCATAAAAATGGCATAGGGGGCTCCATGGTTATCATCTCCCAGTGACTGCACACCAGATGTGTGCAGGTTACAAGTAAAAACCATGTGTGTTTGTTTTTTAAGTGCCAACCTTGCAGACTCAATGTGTGCCCTGGGAGTCAACCTTGGCTCTGTCCTTCCTGTACATCACTGCTAGCAATCAATGTTCCGCAGGCCAAACACTGCCCTTTCTTAAACTCTGTGCAGCCCCTTTATATTCAATGGTTTTGCACATGTGTAATAGACTGGAGCTTAGGGAACGCAACCCTGCTGACGATACACGAGGAGGAATAGAATCCAGCTGATCTCTTGTCTCAGTGATATTATCAGGAGCAAAAGAGAGAGAGAAGATGAGAGATAAAGTGTCACTTGCCAGGATCTGTAGTTAACTACACATTCCCTGTTTGTCCTCTAGTACTAGCCTTTGCTAGTAACAACTGTACTTTGCCCACCTCTAGCACCCTCCATGTGAGCATCTCAAAGTGCTTTCCAGTAAGGAATGAATACATCCTCACCCTTCATTGCACCCCTTGAGTTCTGGATGATGACTTAATCACTGTTCCTTCCTCTGGCTCCTCCATCTGGGATCACACCACTCTTGATTGTTGACCTCCTTAGTCTCATCACCAGCCTTTCTGTCCTCTTCAGCCTTTATTTTCTGACTCCATCCCCTCCACGTACAAACACACAATACTATTCCCCTATCCTCAGAAAGCTATCCCTCCACCCCATCTCTTTGCCTTTCACCTCTCAGTGCCTCGGATGATCCATTTGCAACCACTGGACATCCTCTTCTCTAACTCCCTCCTGGATCTGCTCCAATATGGCTTCCACACTCTTCAGTCCATTGAAACTGCTCTCAACAAGCCCTCCAAAGAGCTGATGCTGGCCAAGTCTTGGGGTCTCCACAGCAACCTTTGTTTCTGCAGGTTTTGTTATTGTTGCTTACTACCTTCTCTCTTAGCATTTCTATCTGTGTGGCTGCTTTTTTAGAGTCGCCTTTGGTGGATTCTGTTTTTTCCCTCTCTATATGAGTCCCACAGGCTCTTGCCTTTACACCTTATCCCAGAATGACATGATCCATTTTCACTGATTCAACTGCCATTTCTATGGTGATAATTGAAATCTACCTCCCTAACGTGACCTGTGCCGCTGGCCAATCCCACATACCTGGATGTCCCTGTGCCAGCTCAAACTCAGCACTGGGATCACATTGGGGGAAGGAAAGGCTCTGTCCACAAATCAGGCTCCACTGACTTGAGACACCAAATTGAGATGTCCGTCTGAGAAGATTGTGCAGATCTTCACAGTATGCTCTTCCATGGCTGTACCTACGTGCCTTGAGCGTTGGTGAAATAGACAACAATGTTGACCCTGAGCATGTGAGTTAACACTCCTTTGAAATGAATGGAACACTTCATACCTTTGAGCTTCATGGTCTTTGCAGATTCAGGTCTCTTGGCTGTATCAGTTACATGGGAATCACATTTTAAAGGTTGAGCATGAGCTTTCGTGAGCTACAGCTCACTTCATCGGATGCATAGCTATGCATCCGATGAAGTGAGCTGTAGCTCACGAAAGCTCATGCTCAAATAAACTGGTTAGTCTCTAAGGTGCCACAAGTACTCCTTTTCTTTTTACGAATACAGACTAACACGGCTGTTACTCTGAAACCTGTCATTTTAAAGGTTTTCTTCAAAAGCATGAAATCTGAGATTCTGGAGCAGAAGGTGGCAGCTTGGCAGAGGTACCAGAACACTGTGCTGCCGTGTACCTCCAGTTCGAGCCCTGATCAGAATGGCCAAAAGAGAGTTCCTTAATGTTCCTGCAAAACTCACTCCACTTCTGCCTTTCTCTGTCTATGGACACGACTATCTCCACTCTAGGCATCCTCTTTGACTCCTTCTCATTCTCTCCTCACAGTCATTTCTGATGCTGCTTACTCAATCGCATATAAAAGATCTGACCCTTCCATCCTTTGCCAGTGTCAAAAACGCTTGTCCCACAGCCTGAATGTCTTTCTTTCATTACTGCGGGCTCCTCTTCGCTGGTCTGTAAGTCCAGCGCCCTGCATTGTGGCAGAACCAAGTAAACCTAGACTGCCAGTTATTGTCCTAACCAACCTCCAGTGATGGGGATTCTACAACCTCCCTTGGAACCCTATTCCAGTGCTTAACTATTGTTATAGTTAGTTTTTCCTCATATCTAATGTAAATCTCCCTTGCTGCAGATTAAGCCCATCGCTTCTTGTGCTACATAGAGCACAACTGATCATCGTCCTCTTTATAACAGCTCTTAACGTATTTGAAGTCTGTTCTCATGTTCCCCTCAGTCTTCTTTTCTCAAGACTGAACATACCCAGTTTTTTTAACCTTTCCTCATAGGTCAGGTTTTCTAAACCTTTTATCATTTTTCTTGCTCTCCTCTGGACTCTTCAGTTTGCCCATATTTTTCCTAAAGTGTTTCTCCCAGAAAGGTCACAGTACTCAGCTGAGGCCTCACCAGTGCTGAGTGGAGTGGCGGAATTACCTCCAGTATCTGACATATGACACACCTGTTAATACCACCATTATGGTGTTAGCCTTTTTAGCAACTCCATCCCATTGTTGACTCAGATTCAATTTGTGAGCCACTGTAACCCCCAAATTCTTTTCAGCAGTGCTACCAACTAGCCAGTTATTTCACGTTTTGTAGTTGTGCATTTGATTTTTTCCTTCCCGAGTGAAGTACTTTACGCTTGTTACTGAATTTCATCATGGTGGTTGAGACCAATTCTCCAACTTGTCACGGTCATTTTTAATTCTAATCCTTCCTCCAAAGTTCTTCCAATCCCTCCCATCTTGGTGTCATCTGTAAATTTTATTAGCATACTCTTCACTCTTCATTAATGAAATTATTGAATAGTACCAGCTCAGGACAGACCCCACTAGATATGTTCCCCCTGTTTGACAGTGAACCATTGATAATTACTTTTTGAGTACAGTCTTTTCTATGAGTTGTGCAGATTTGCTTTGTGCATGTGTGGTATAGTGAAACTGTCTCGCAGCTTTCCCTCTCCTTCCCTCCAGTTATTTAGGTTGTTTATTTCTATGTCTGAGATGCACTGTAATACAGGGAAAGCTGAATTGCCCCCATGCCCCCCCCCCTCACCAAAAGCTCCCGAATAAGCAGCTCCTGGCCTTGAATGAGCCTTTTAGAGTGCTCCCATGCCATCTCCAGTGCAACTTTGTTGATTTTTCAGTTTAAAATCACTTCTGTTAGACAGCAAGTTTTGGATTAGTTTCTGTGGATGATAGTTTGTATGCGTGAGGATGACATTGTCATTCCCTAAAGCCCCTTCTCCCACAGAGAGGTGTGGAAGCCATTAGAACCAGGAACGTAGCATTCATATTAGAAAGCCAAGCGCAGCTTCTCTTCCAGATGTCCCCTAGGAAGTGGTGGCAGCGGCTGACATGGTCACACATTTTACAACCTGGGGCTCCTGAACAAGGGACGATTCTGTCTAAATCACATCCGAAAACTAGCCCCTGAGATCCATAATATGTACAGATGTCCCCCGCTCCCCTCTGAGCAGGAGCTGTCCTTAGCCATTCCCACGACAACTCACCCACTCTCCATACGTTGTCGACATTGGGGCGTATGGTACATCTGACAGTTGGGCGTCATGTTGTGGCATGAGATCTGACCAATGAGCAGGGATGTGTTAGGTTTCTAGGTGGATGGGAGACTGCCTAGGGCAGCTAGGTGCTGCAGAGAGCAGGGTGGGCGACTCGGTGGATGGTGCTCTGCCCTCAGAGCCAGGGCTGTCCCCAGCGCCCTACCACAGGATGGAGGGGTGGGTGCTGTGCTGCACAGAGTGGTGGATGACCCAGCAAGGAAGGGCTGTCCCCTCTCAGTCAGTGCTGATGCCACGATCACGGTGCAGCATTAGCGGGCGCTGTGCTGCTGGGCGTGCTGTGTTTCAATTGAGGCATAATGCTGAAAACCTGACTGCCTATCGTTGGAGCGAGTCAGGGAGCTAACCCTGGTTTTCCTTGGCAAATTGTCTAGGTTGTTGTTACTGGGATGCATGTGAGCCTTCGGTGCTGAACGAGGCCTCTTAGAATGCAGCGACTGGAGCTGCATGGAAAGCCTGTCCTGAAGCTGAGTACTTGGGCCTCAGCGTGTAAGAGAGCTGTGGCTGTGATCTTTCCTCATGTCCCTCTGAACTCAGCTGAAAGCCATCCGATGGGTTCCAGGGCTTTCCTGCCTCTGCTAAGGCTCAGCTCAGCCTAGGTCTGGACCAACAACACTGATGCCTTGCGGTCTTTCCAGGAGCACATGAGGTGACGTGTCATATGTGCTTCTCTCTTTCTGCTGTTCTCCATAAAGTTCCACACTGCCTATAATTTTGGACTCTGCTGTTGCCTGGACAATCTGGAGTATCTTTGAGTACTGGCATCTGTAGCGCCATGTCCACTCCTAGTACAAAACCTTCCATGTGTAAATGGAAGAGAATTTTGGAAGGACTGGTTCATGGCTGCTCTCCTGAGTGAGGCTTCACCTTCTCAGGTTTGTTTTTGGTGCTTACGAAATGGGTGGAGTTACCCTTTGAGAATATTTGTGGTGCCATCTGTCGCTACAGGAAGTTGTCACAATTTTGGTCCCCTTTAGGGTGGCTCAGCAACTGTGAAGGAGCCACAAAGCTGACTTAGCAAACCTCCAGGGAACAACCACAGCCCCATGCCATGCTTCCTTACAGCACCTCGCTCAAAGGTATGCTGGAGCTGTAGATGGTGTGTCACGGTAGGGAATGCTTTGCGTTCAGCCTGGTCTGGTGGTGAGTGGACTGGCACACAGGTGGCCAGTCCAAGCTCCTGTAAGTTAGAGCAGCCCCTGGATTCAGGCATGTCCCTATCTGGGCACAGAATTCTGGGAGTGCAAAGGTGGTTTAAAACCACCTTTTCCCCTCAACCTCAGCTGACCTTCTGACAGATGCAACACAGAATCGAGTCCCAGATTCTACCATGCTTAAAGTGTGGTTGCTGACCTCCACTAACAGTACTCCCAAGGATTCACATCCCCAGCATCTAACTGAGGTTGTAATAGGCACTTGTAAGCATGAAGCCTGGTTACCAAATAATTGCCACCCTTCCCAAAGTGACTACAGCTAGCTACCAGGAACCATTTCAGGAGTGTATTCAGGAAGGCCAAAGCACAACTGGAGTTGCAGCTAGCAAGGGATGTGAAGGGTAACAAGAAGGGTTTCTACAGGTATGTTAGCAGCAAGAAGAAGATCAGGGAAAGTGTGGGACCTGTACTGAATGGGGGAGGCCACCTACTGATAGGAGATGTCAAAAAATGTTGAAGTACTCAATACTTTTTTTGCCTCGGTCTTCACAGACAAGGTCAGCGCCCAGACTGCTGCACTGGGCAGCACAGTATGGGGAGGAAGTGGGCGGCCCTCAGTGGTGAAAGAACAGGTTAAGGACTATTTTAAAAAGCTGGACATTCACAAGTCCATGGGGCCAGATGCAATGCATCTGAGGGTGCTGAGGGAGTTGGCTGATGTGATTGCAGAGCTATTGGCCATTATCTTTGAAAACTCGTGATGATATGGGGAGCTCCCAGACTATTGGAAAAAGGCAAATATAGTGCCCATGTTTAAAAAAGGGAAGAAGGAGAATCTGGGGAACTACAGACTGGTCAGCCTCACCTCAGTCCCTGGAAAAATCATGGAGCAGGTCCTCAAGGAATCCATTCTGAAGCACTTGGAGGAGAGGAAGGTGATCAGGAACAGTCAACATGGATTCACCAAGGGCAAGTCATGCCTGACCAACCTGATTGCCTTCTATGATGAGATAACTGGCTCTGTGGATATGGGGGAAGTGGTGGACGTGATATACCTTGACTTTAGCAAAGCTTTTGATACGGTCTCCCACAGTATTCTTGCCAGCCTGTTAAAGAAGTATGGATTTGATGAATGGACGATAAGGTGGATAGAAAGCTGGCTAGATCGTTGGTCTCAGTGGGTAGTGATTAACAGCTTGATGTCTAGTTGGCAGCCAGTATCAAGTGGAGTGCCCCAGGGGGTCGGTCCTGGGGCTAGTTTGTTCAACATCTTCGTTAATGATCTGGATGATGGGATGGATTGCACCCTCAGCAAGTTCACGGATGACACTAAGCTGGGGGGAGAGGTAGATACGCTGGATAGGGTCCAGAGTGACTAGACAAATTGGAGGATTGGGCCAAAAGAAATCTGATAAGTGCAGAGTCCTGTACTTAGGACAGAAGAATCCCATGCACTGCTACAGGCTGGGGACTGACTGGCTAAGCGGCAGTTCTTCAGGAAAGGACCTGGGGATTACCATGGATGAGAACCTGGATATGAGTCAACAATGATCCCTTGTTGCCAAGAAAGCTAATGGCATATTTGGCTGCGTTAGTAGGAGCATTGCAAACAGATTGAGGGAAATGATTATTCCCCTCTATTCGGCACTGGTGAGGCCACACCTGGAGTATTGCGTCCAGTTTTTGGGCCCCCACTACAGAAAGGGTGTGGTCAAATTGGAGAGAGTCCAGGGGAGGGCAAGGAAAATGATTTGGGGGCTGGGACACATGACTTATGAGGACAAGCTGAGGGAACTGGGCTTGTTTAGTTTGCAGAAGAGAAGAGTGAGGGGTGATTTAGTTGGGAATTGGTCCTGCTTTGAGCAGGGGTTTGGACTAGATGACCTCCTGAGGTCCCTTCCAACCCTGATATTCTATGATATGATAGCAGCCTTCAACTACCTGAAGTGGGATTCCAAAGAGGATGGAGCCCGGCTGTTCTCAGTGGTGGCCGATGGAAGAACAAGGAGCAATGGTCTCCAGTTGCAGTGGGGCAGGTCTAGGTTGGATATTAGGAAACACTTTTTCACTAGGAGGGTGGTGAAGCACTGGAATGGGTTACCTAGGGAGGTGGTGGAATCTCCATCCTGAGAGATTTTTAAGGCCTGGCTTGACAAAGCCCTGGCTGGGATGATTTAGTTGGGGTTGGTCCAGCTTTGAGCCAGGGGTTGGACTAGATGACCTCCTGAGGTCTCTTCCAACCCTAATCTTCTATGATTCTATGATTAAATGTATGAGTGATCACCAACTGTCTGATCAGGCTACTAACGCTGTCCTCCTCACATCATCCCCTTCTAGTCTAAAAATAAATAATTAAATAAACTCTTCTGACAGGATCACCTCATGTACAGGATTAACAATGTGACTTTGGTGAGAGCAAGCTCTTCTCTTTACCCTTTCAGCAAGGAAATGAGAGCTTGCAGTGCTTGTTAACATCATCTTAGGAACCACCACATCGGATCTAACCGGTGCTCCTTCCGGTCTGGTCATGTGTCTTCTGCCACAGTCAGTACTAGCTGATTCAGAGAGATGTGACAAACTCCATAATGGACGACTATAGTATAACCCGCCCGTGGGGGAAGTTTCTTTCTAACCTCCATCAATGATATGCCATGAAGCATGAGGGTGCGTATCCCTTGATAATTTTTTCTGCCTCTAAAAGATCCTTTTTGGATTCTGTTAACCTCGTTGCTTCTATGCATCTTGCCACAATGAGTTCCATGGTTTAACTGTGTTGTTGGTGGAAGGGGGTCTGTTTATCAGTTATAAATAGGTGTTAATTACTCAGCCCCCACGAGCGGCAGTAGCTGCGTTGGCAGGAGAAGCTCTCCCGCTGACATAGCCCTGTCCACACTGGCACTTAAGTTGGCATAAATTATGTCACACTGAATACCCAGCCAGCCAGTTAGCTGTAAAATGCCTCTTGGTGTCCTTTTAAAATCCTGAGGTCTGTGCTTCTGGTTCAAAAGGATCCCACCTATGCCACCATGTCAAGGCTGAATCTCCACTCTAGCACTCCGAGTGCAGAAGGTTGGGGCCTGCAAGGATTCTAAAAATCAGTACGTGCCACTCCAGGCTTGTATTAAACTCCCAAGTTTCCAGCTTTTCTCTGACCCTGGCTTGGTAAACGCTGCCGCCACTCAAATGCAAAAACCCCTCTTGGACGCAGGAAGGAACACTTTGGAATTCCTTCCTGTGGGGTACCCTCAAGCCCTTTCACCGGCCCCCTCACCTCTCCGGGGAAGAGCTGAGAAAGAAAACCAAGTAAATGAGCTGTTGCCACCAGCTAATCAAACAGCAGATTCACAAACCTCTGAGGACACAACAATTCAAATCCTGTCCTTAAAAAAGGTACATTTTATTAAAAACAGAAAGGAAGAAAATCCATCTGGAACTTAGGCTTTTGCTAGATTTTAAAAGAGCAATTCCAAAAATTAAGCACCCAGAATAGCTTTCTTGGGGTTTCAGTTGAAAGGTTACAAGCAAACAAAAGCATCAGGGGTTAGCACAGAGGAGATCCACAAGCGAAAATAAACCTGATTGTATCTAACTAAACATTCCCTATCCAAATAATTTCTTCTAGATATGGAAGATAAATTTTCATACCTGATTCAAGCGTTACACAGCATTGCTGCTCCGTGTGTCCTTCTCCGGAGAACAACAGACAAAGGGAAAGTTTCTTTCCCAAATTTAAAAGTTCTAGCCTTCCCATTGGCTCTTTTGGTCAGGTGCCCACTCCTTTTTTTTACCAGTGGACTTGTTACCCCTTTACAGGTAAAGCAAGCAGAGAACAGACACCAAGAGGGATTTTACAGCTAACTGACTGGCTGGGAGTTCATAAACGGGGGCTATCCCCCTCCCCCTTCATTTATCACAGCACTTTATCATCTCACTTGGCCCATTTACTGTACTTAAGGTCTCTTATTCTCTTCCTGTATTTAGCAACTTGCACCTGTCTGCAATCTAATCTATTGTGCTCCAGCTAAGAGAGGGCTGGTGCATGTATTCTTTCCTGCTGGTGAGTCCTGACATGGGAGCTCAGCTTAGTGTCGAGAAGGTAACAGAAGCAGCCTTTATTTCTCCTTTCACTGCAAGCAGCTGTTCTGACTGCAGTACCATCTGCCAGAGAGTGAATGAGCTCCAGCTTCAATGGCTGATCCTCCCTTCCTGATGTTCCACCCGGACAAAGTTTTGCAGTGCCCTCATACTAAAATGTTTCCAAAAAAGGAGTCTGAATTCCACTGGATCATCCGTCTCCAAGTTTTCTTCCCCAGACTTCATTCTCATCCTGTGCTGTTACAATCCGTGCCCTGAATGTCATAAGAGTTTTGGAGTCTGATTCACATAGGACAGAATTGCTTAGGAAATCATTGGGGCTTTTTATATCCTTTGGCAGTCACTGTGGGGGGCAGACATCTCCACTGAGCTGCCTAATTGCATTAGGCTATGGCTATGTCTACACTGGAGAGCTTAGGCAGGGCAGTGCAGCTGCTTTGCTGTGTGCTCTCTAATATAGCCACTCTAGACTGACACAGAGCTCTCTCCTGTCGGCTGAATTAGTCAGCCCTCACGAGCGGCAGTAGCTGCGTTGGAAGGAGAAGCTCTCCCGCTGACATAGTCCTGTCCACACTGGCACTTAAGTTAGCATAAATTATGTCACTTTGCGGGGTGGGTAATTCACACCCCTGAGCGACATAATTTACATCGACTTAAGCTGTAGTGTAGCCATAGGCTACACACTGAGCCCCTGTTAAACCTGTTGTCCATTAGCCAGGGTCTCAGACCCTCAGGGCCTCAGTGCTGGCTTCATTAGGGCTCACATTGATTTTCTGGCATGCTTCCATAATGTTTCCATTTGAGAGCTCTCTGGGGAGCCTATCAGGAGTTCTGTACATCTACCGTCTCGTCCAGGCATCCAGGACACTGCTGTGTGCTTCGGGAGGACAGTTCTGTGTCCTTGTTCAATTAGAACTCCTCAGCCCACCTTTGCAAAGTTTGGTCTGCTAACCCCCTCCCCCCCCCCACCGTGTGAATACACAGAGACTCCCTGAAGAAGGGAGAGAGAGAGAATATTTAGAGCCAATCTAGACAATGACGTCGTCCTCATCATCATAGTATCTGAGCCCCTCCATCATTAGTGGATTTTATCATCACATCATCTCTGAGGTAGGAAAGGACCATCCCGCAGTTACAGATGGAGAACTGAAACACCAAGATTTAACCAAAGTCACACAGGAAATCTGTGGGGGACTGGGAATTGAACACAGGCTTCTGACCCCCAATGCTGTGCTTTATCCACTCACTTATCCTCTCACCCTATAGTCACACTCCCCACCTGCCTTCCTGTCTTCTTTGGAGTTCTGCTTCCCTGGGAATCTGGGACATAGTAAGAGGGGAGTGGAGTTGGTGGGCTCACAGAGCTCTGGTATAACCTGGGCCTCTGGGTTGTGCTTTCTGGAAGTTCTTGAACCTCAGCAGCATTGGGAGGACATCCCTCAGGTGTGTGCCACTGTGATGCTCTTAATGAGTAACAGTGCTTGGGAAGTTACCTTTCTGCTGAATTCCTGTCCTCGCCTTTGCTCCGGCGTGTTGCAGAGCCTGCTGTTTCAGGCAATCTCTGGCTAAAGAAGTTATTTTGTTTTTCAGAGTTCTCTTATGGGGTTGTTAAGCTGGTCACTAGAACCAGAGTCGTGTTTTACATGCACGTGTGAGAGATCAACCTCTCTGGTAGTTCCCAAGGCCTCTGAATCTGAAACTCTGTCCCCAGAAAGCTGTCAGTCCCCCTCAAAGCATCTCAGGTGGTCCCCTCTGTCTTTACATTCAGGAGGGCTCTGAGTCAATCCCCAAGGATCAGGCACAGACAGAGAATGGAGACTACAGACAATCTACTTGAAGGACAGTTACTTTTTTATCGTTTTTGTTACCGTAGCACCTAGGACTCCTAGTCATGGACTAGGAGCCCATTGCACTAGGCGCTGTACGAACACAGGACAAAGAGACAGTCCTTGCACAAAGAGCTGACCGCCTAAGTATGAGACAAGAGACACCAGATGGACACAGACAGATGGGGGAGTGCAAGTGAACAATGAGCCAGTGCTGGTCAGCATGACAGGCCGTGGTCTCTGCACACCAGTAGCCGAACCATTGTCACGTTTTTTGTAGGCATCAGGCAAAGAAGAATTTTGAGGAAGGATTTGAAGGAAGATAATGAGGTGACTTTGTGGATGTCTATGGGGAGTGCCTCCCAAACGTATGGGGCTGTGTGGGAGAAAGCACAAAGGTGTCTGAAAAGTTGGACAAGTGGCCAGTGGAGGTTGCCATCATGGCTAAATTTTCTTGGCTAAATTCCAGTCTGGAGAATTATAATCTGCCTATCTAAATTCCCTCTGCTGTTTTGACTTAATATGATGTTCTTCTTCACTTCCCGTACTAAGCCTTGAATGAAAGATCCTACAGAAGTGCAAAATATTATTAAGAGTCATCAATTTCAGGGCCAGAAGGGACTACTGTTATCATCTGGTCTGACTTCCTGCACAACACAGGCCACAGGACTCCCCTGAACTCATTCCTGGAGTAGTGTTACCAGCAGCATGAGCAGTAACCAGCCCATTTCAGTATTGGTGCTGGGGTCAAGATAACATTGCTGTGGGGACTGTGACTCTGATGTGTTTCTGTGCTTACTGCATTTTGAAAGCTCTGCCTATGAACCAGCCGGGCTTATGGAATTGGTGCCGCACACAATTAGATAGGTCTGTGTCCCTGAGTGCAGGAATTGGGCCAGTCAGGTGCAATATCCCTGTGTGAGGTCTTTACATATCTCCGATGGAAACCTTGGCTAAGGACTGAGGCAGATGGACAGCCAAGAGGGCGGGATCTGGGGCAATGTTCTGTTGTGCAGGGATGGTGAGGGGTTAGCTGTGAGTGTTTTGTTTTGCCTTCTGTCTCTTTGCAATTTGCAGAGTCGGTGGGAGAGACTGGCTAAAGGAAATTGTCATGTGGAGCCTTGGCAGAGACCCAGAGTAGGGGAAGTGCATGTTGGACGGCACTAGAGATGACCTTTTCATGGGAGCTGCGGTAAATACTACATCCTACCACTTTTTTTTGTATAGCATTTTGCAAAGAGTGTCCTTCCCAAAAATGCTTTACAGAGTGTGTCATACAGAGCAGTGTACGTACTTTATATAGAGAGTGACTGAAGTGGAGCTGTCAGTCATAAGGAAGGCAAGGAAAGGAGAGAAGTTGGAAGGTCAGATTTGAAAGTGGATGGCGAGTTAACGAGATGGCGAGAAACAGGAAGACTGCTGCAGGTGGCGGGAGCTGCAGAGTAGATGTCTCTTTCGCTGATACCGTGTGAAGGGGCTGAGAGAGGGAATGTAAGCATGGGAAGTCAGTAAAATAGAGGTCTCTTTTCTCCTGGATTCTGAGATGAGTGGAGAGCTCGTGGAGTTGTTTGAAGGTGGGGGTGTGTCTTTTGGGTTTCTCTGAATCTGTGAGCCAGTAGAGGCAGCAGCATCCTGCATACACTGGAGAACTGGAAAATTGAGAGGCTGGGTAAGGGAGCTGCAGTAGTTACGGTGAGTGGAGGCCGAGGTCTGGGGGAGGAATCCAGCAGAGAAGGAATCGAAGAGCATGGGGAGAAGACCGAGCTCTGGGTGGGAATTTCAGCAGAAGTAGAGCTGAGGCTGTGCTGTGACATAAGGCAGTTTGTCACAGCTGAGTGAGGCATAGTTACAGCTGTAAGTGACGCAGGAGGAGGAGCAGCACTCGGGGACAGCACAGACATATGGGAGGCCTGAGTTGAGGATGGTGGGGTAAAGCTTGGAGATGCTTCTCTTGCACATGAGATACTCTTCTGACTTCAAAGACATGTAGCTGAAAAATTCTGAGAAAAGCCCCAAATGTGCATCAAACGTAGAAACCAAAGGAGGCAGCTCCCTGGGACAGCACAGAATTCACAGAGGATGAGGAGGGGCAGTGGCCAGCACAAGCAGAAGGGAGGAGTTCATTAGCTGCAGAGAGGAGAGCCATTCCTGTCTGTGACTAGAGTAACACCCAGACTGCGTGGTGGCAAAGCTGTTATTAGGCTGGGTTATTTCTATAGCACATAAAGTGGTGGGAGAGGAGAGAGGGAGACTCTTTCTGGCCTCCTGCTCGGGAAGGGAAGTTTGGAGATGGGGTGTTAGTGTAAGAGCTGTGCTCTGGGATGGGGTTATGGGGTGGCTAGGGGTAGATTTCTGGGGCCAGGGTCGGGGCAAAGGTGTAATGACTAAGGCTGACAAAAGGAAGGGAATTCCTCACATCTAGCGGGAGGGATGCACTGGACAGTTTGTACTGAAGTCAATCAGGAAAAGGCTGCTCTGTGGATGCTTTGTGCAACATTTTCATAACTTCAATTGTTTCAAATCCAAATCTTTGTGATTTTAGCAAAGCTCATATTCCTCCTCGAGGACGAGGCACACACCAAGGCTGAACAGCCAAGATTAGGCTAGTTTTGACTTAGGAGTGCAAAACCCAACTGAACAATGTTTGGAAGTGGCTCACATCTTGGCTAAGTGCAGCATTTGCCGCTCCTTCCCTTGCAGCATGCATGAGGGTCGAGATCAGAGAACACCTGATGGAGATGGCCGTAAGATCCGAATCAGATCTGGGCTCGGGAGACCCTGTACAGCCTCAATTGCGGGAGAGGGATAGCTGAGTGGTTTGAGGATTGGCCTGCTAAACCCAGGGTTGTGATTTCAATCCTTGAAGGGGCCATTTAGGGATCTGGGGCAAAAATTGGGGAATGGTCCTGCTTTGAGCAGGGCGCTGGACTAGATGACCTCCTGAGGTCCCTTCCAACCCTGATATTCTATGAATCAACAGGCAGCGCCCCTCCGAGCACCCTTGCAGTCGACGCCAAGACTTCTAAGCCTAAGGAGATGCCTTCTCATGCGAGTAAGGGGCACTCTTATAAGCTTAGGGGCTTTAAACTAGGTTCACCAGGGGAAGGAGACCAAAGCCCTGAGGTAAGTGGGAAAGCGGGATACCGGGAGGAAGCACAGGCAGGAATGTCTGTGAGGGGAGGGCTCCTGCCTCATACTGGGAATGAGGGGCGATCAACAGGTTATCTCAAGTGCTTATATACAAATGCACAAAGCCTTGGAAACAAGCAGGGAGAACTGGAGGTCCTGGTGATGTCAAGGAACTATGATGTGATTGGAATAACAGAGACTTGGTGGGATAACTCACATGACTGGAGTACAGTCATGGATGGTTATAAACTGTTCAGGAAGGACAGGCAGGGCAGAAAAGGTGGGGGAGTAGCACTGTATGTAAGGGAGCAGTATGACTGCTCAGAGCTCCGGTACGAAACTGTGGAAAAACCTGAGTGTCTCTGGATTAAGTTTAGAAGTGTGTGCAACAAGAGTGATGTAGTGGTGGGAGTCTGCTATAGACCACCGGACCAGGGGGATGAGGTGGATGAGGCTTTCTTCCGGCAACTCACGGAAGCTACTAGATCGCATGCCCTGATTCTCATGGGTGACTTTAATTTTCCTGATATCTGCTGGGAGAGCAATACAGCGGTGCATAGACAATCCAGGAAGTTTTTGGAAAGCGTAGGGGACAATTTCCTGGTGCAAGTGCTAGGGGAGCCAACTAGGGGGGGCGCTTTTCTTGACCTGCTGCTCACAAACCGGGTAGAATTAGTGGGGATGGGATGGGAATCTGGGAGGCAGTGACCATGAGTTGGTTGAGTTCAGGATCCTGACGCAGGGAAGAAAGGTAAGCAGCAGGATACGGACCCTGGACTTCAGGAAAGCAGACTTCGACTCCCTCAGGGAACAGATGGCCAGGATCCCCTAGGGGACTAACATGAAGGGGAAGGGAGTCCAGGAGAGCTGGCTGTATTTCAAGGAATCCCTGTTGAGGTTACAGGGACAAACCATCCCGATGAGTCGAAAGAATAGTAAATATGGCAGGCGACCAGCTTGGCTTAATGGTGAAATCCTAGCAGATCTTAAACATAAAAAGAAGCTTACAAGAAGTGGAAGGTTGGACATATGACCAGGGAAGAGTATAAAAATATTGCTCGGGCATGTAGGAAAGATATCAGGAGGGCCAAATCGCACCTGGAGCTGCAGCTAGCAAGAGATGTCAAGAGCAACAAGAAGGGTTTCTTCAGGTATGTTGGCAACAAGAAGAAAGCCAAGGAAAGTGTGGGCCCCTTACTGAATGAGGGAGGCAACCTAGTGACAGAGGATGTGGAAAAAGCTAATGTACTCAATGCTTTTTTTGCCTCTGTTTTCACTAACAAGGTCGGCTCCCAGACTGCTGCGCTGGGCATCACAAAATGGGGAAGAGATGGCCAGCCCTCTGTGGAGATAGAGGTGGTTAGGGACTATTTAGAAAAGCTGGACGTGCACAAGTCCATGGGGCCGGACAAGTTGCATCCAAGAGTGCTGAAGGAATTGGCTGCTGTGATTGCAGAGCCCTTGGCCATTATCTTTGAAAACTCGTGGCGAACGGGGGAAGTCCCGGATGACTGGAAAAAGGCTAATGTAGTGCCAATCTTTAAAAAAGGGAAGAAGGAGGATCCTGGGAACTACAGGCCAGTCAGCCTCACCTCAGTCCCTGGAAAAATCATGGAGCAGGTCCTCAAAGAATCAATCCTGAAGCACTTAGAGGAGAGGAAAGTGATCAGGAACAGTCAGCATGGATTCACCAAGGGAAGGTCATGCCTGACTAATCTAATCGCCTTTTATGATGAGATTACTGGTTCTGTGGATGAAGGGAAAGCAGTGGATGTATTGTTTCTTGACTTTAGCAAAGCTTTTGACACGGTCTCCCACAGTATTCTTGTCAGCAAGTTAAGGAAGTATGGGCTGGATGAATGCACTATAAGGTGGGTAGAAAGCTGGCTAGATTGTCGGGCTCAACGGGTAGTGATCAATGGCTCCATGTCTAGTTGGCAGCCAGTGTCAAGTGGAGTGCCCCAGGGGTTGGTCCTGGGGCCAGTTTTGTTCAATATCTTCATAAATGATCTGGAGGATGGTGTGGATTGAACTCTCAGCAATTTGCGGATGATACTAAACTGGGAGGAGTGGTAGATACGCTGGAGGGGAGGGATAGGATACAGAAGGATCTAGACAAATTGGAGGATTGGGCCAAAAGAAATCTGATGAGGTTCAATAAGGATAAGTGCAGGGTCCTGCACTTAGGATGGAAGAATCCAATGCACCGCTACAGACTAGGGACCGAATGGCTAGGCAGCAGTTCTGCGGAAAAGGACCTAGGGGTGACAGTAGACGAGAAGCTGGATATGAGTCAGCAGTGTGCCCTTGTTGCCAAGAAGGCCAATGGCATTTTGGGATGTATAAGTAGGGGCATAGCGAGCAGATCGAGGGACGTGATCGTTCCCCTCTATTCGACATTGGTGAGGCCTCATCTGGAGTACTGTGTCCAGTTTTGGGCCCCACACTACAAGAAGGATGTGGATAAATTGGAGAGAGTCCAGCGAAGGGCAACAAAAATGATTAGGGGTCTAGAGCACATGACTTATGAGGAGAGGCTGAGGGAGCTGGGATTGTTTAGTCTGCAGAAGAGAAGAATGAGGGGGGATTTGATAGCTGCTTTCAACTACCTGAAAGGGGGTTCCAAAGAGGATGGCTCTAGACTGTTCTCAATGGTAGCAGATGACAGAACGAGGAGTAATGGTCTCAAGTTGCAATGGGGGAGGTTTAGATTGGATATTAGGAAAAACTTTTTCACTAAGAGGGTGGTGAAACACTGGAATGCGTTACCTAGGGAGGTGGTAGAATCTCCTTCCTTAGAGGTTTTTAAGGTCAGGCTTGACAAAGCCCTGGCTGGGATGATTTAGTTGGTGATTGGTCCTGCTTCAAGCAGGGGGTTGGACTAGATGACCTTCTGGTGTCCCTTCCAACCCTGATATTCTATGATATTCTATGAAATCTTCCAAAGCTGCACTGAGGAAAAGAGATCCCTCCCCATCTCCTTCAAAGTCAGGAGAGTCTTTGCACCAGAGTCTTAAAGATTTAGGCCCAAAGAAACCTTCTGAGCAGGAGAAAGTGGCACAAATGGATCCATCAGTTCCGGTACTGGTTCTGAGGTGCAAACGGAAAGACATCCATCAATCGACACTCCTTCTGACATCCAGACGGACTCTGTGCTGAGGTTATCACAGCCCCAGAGGGATCTGACATCCATTGTGACCAGGGAAGCTCTGGATCCAACGGCTCCACCAGATGTTTCCCCCGTACCTTGGGGCAGTCCAAGGCCTATGTCTCTGTCACATCTTCAGGTGCATCCAGACCAATGAGGGGCTGTGTCACCGCCTGCCCTGTAACGCTGAGTGCCTCAAAATGCTGTGATGCTGTGATTCTCCTGTCTGCACACTTCCAGCCAGCATAGAATCATGCCGTCTGCTGTGTGTCTGGGTGCTGTGCAGCCCTGATTCAGTGCTCTGACCCCAGTAGCCTGCCTACAACACAACAGCCCCACTCTCGTCTCTGTCACCCAGTGACTTACACAGGGATGGCTGCAGCACACTCCCAGTCCTGACCTTTCCCAGAACTGTGAACTCTGCAACATCCAGCCCCCTCCTCTCCCATTCAGAGAGCTAGTAAGGTTCATTTGCTCCTCCAAAGATTCCATACCCAGCAGCTTGCCACATTAAATGGAGTTAACGTTCACTTTAAATCAAACCCAGTACTGAGTTGGTTTAGATGAAAAGTAAAATAAGTTTATTAACAAAAGGAGATGGGATTTTAATTGAGTTCAAGCATAAAGAATAGAGTAAGAATCGGTTACAAGCAAATAAATGTGAAAATGCTTTCTAGAGGCTAAGACTTAACAAAACAAGCCACAGCCTTCATGCAAGGCAGTTTCCTTACCCGCTGACCAACCCTTTGGTCAGGCTCTCTCACAAAGCCCAGAGTGCTTGGTTCCTTTGTCTTCTTAAGTGAAAGATACCTGGCGGGGGGGTTGCCCCCCTCTTCCGGTGAATCTTTGAAATAGATTCTTCAGATGGTTACACCTCTCAGTAAAGTTCAGTCAAGCTGTGAAGAAGGCGACATGGAGTCTCCTGGTAAAGGAAGTTTCATGCTGGTTTCTTCCTCCGCTGGTGTTTGCTAAACTGCAGATTGGTCTGTTCCTGCAGTCTCCTCCCTCTGCTATCTTGATGGTCCTGTTTACCTTCTGTCATTTGCATTCCTATTTTCTCTTAATGTACCCTGGAAATCCCACATTTCTTTATCTACCATAGAGTAACTTCAGCCCTGCCTGGCACAGGCATTTTGGGAACATCATTCCCAATGTGTTTGTAAGTTTGAATTTGGCCTCCATACATACACCACACAATAATATTAATGATCAGTGCGTTGTTAGCTTTCTATTGATATCTTGAATGACAACTTTTAGATACAGCTTATGACATTCATGAGTTGGGATAGGTTCAACTGATGAGGCAGCTGAAACTCCTAACAGATACCAGTCCCTTGCCTTCTTGCACTGGGGTGGTGTTAGGATCACAGTCGCCCTGGAGGGTGTTTTCACTCTTCCTTATTTGCATTCCCCCCTCCTCTCGCCTCTGTCATTGTTCAGAGACATAGTTACTCCTCGTACTACTCATATGTTAAAAGCCAAGTGAGCTAGTTCTACTTATTTATCCAGCTTCAAAGTCACTGGACACAGGGGGTTCCATTAGGCAACATTGACAGATTGTTACAGTCCTTAACTAATATTCCATAGTGCTCTAACAGCCAGATAGAAACATTTCCTAGACATTGTGGAGAGGAAAAACAGCCTCCAAGGTGCTTTAGTGTCAGTAGCAGATGTTTCTGCAGATGATGTTGTGACGAAGTGAAGCAGCAGGGAGGGGGGGAGTGTTGACCTGGGAATGTGCCCTGGGGACGGGAGACCTGAGAGCCTGTCACCTGAGCCAGGAGGGGGAGGGGGAGGTAACACCTCTGCCCAGGAATGTGGACGGAGGCTGCAGCAGGGAACCTGCTCGGTGGGTTTGGTTTCAGGTTGGGGCTGGGTGGAGGAACACAGGGAACCCCAGGGCTGGGGTCTAAGCTCCCTGCTCCCCCAGAAGGACTTGACTGAGGGGTCCTGGGTGTACCCACAAGCTCTGTTTTGGACTGTGTTCCTGTTGTCCAATAAACCTTCTGTTTTACTGGCTGGCTGAGAGTCTCAGTGAATCCCAGGAAGAGGGGTGCAGGGCCTGGACTCCCCCACACTCCGTGACAACTGGTGGCAGCGGTGGGATCTACTGCACCCCGTGAACGGCGCTTCCTGCAGTAAGTGACTGGGGAACAGTAAAACGAAGGGGGATTGACGGGGACCAGGTGTGCTGAAGATTCAGAGAGAGACGGTTTCAGGGGGCGGTTAACCCCTGGGAGTGTGTGACCAGAGAGAAGGACTTTTGCAGTAACAGGGTCCCCCGGGGGATTGCAGCTAGCGGTCCCAGGGGCGGAGGAGTCTGCAGCTCGACCCTGGCAAAGAGGTGGTGACCTCAAGAAGGACTGGCACACTAGGGGCTTTTCCTGGAAACCGTGGACAGCTGCCCGGCCTGCGAGTGGCCAGCAGGGAGATGTACGCTAAACGCCTTAAGAGCGACCTGGTGGAGCTGTGCAGGCAGAGGGGGCTGCGCATCGGGAGGTCCACCAAGGAACAGCTGATTGCCCAGCTGGAGGAGAGGGATCGCTTGGATGACCCGATCCCTGTCCCTGAGGGAAGCCACCTGGGGGACGCAGCGTGGGCCCTGGGGCCTGACCAGGCTGGGAGGGGTCAGACTGCTGCCCAGGACATCCCGAGACCCTCCCTACCTATGCCTGGGGGAGGGGTTGGGGGAAGCCCAGCGAATACCGAGGGCACCCTGACCCCAGCAGTCAGCAGGGGATCCTCCCGGCGGAGCTCCCCGTCCCTGGAGCGGATGCGGCTGGAATGGGAGAGGGAGATGAAAATGAGGGAGCTGGAGGATCATGAGAAACAACGTCAACATGAGGAGAAACAACGTCAACATGAGCAGGAGGAGAAGGAGAGGGAGCGTCAGGAGAAGGAGAGACAAAGACAGCATGAACTGGAGCTGGCCAGGCTGAGGAGCAGTGGGGCCCCGGCTGCGGTGAGTGAGGGGGGACCCAAGACTGCAAGGAGCTTTGATAAGTGCTTCCTGGCCCAGCGGAAGGAGGGGGAGGACATAGATAGCTTCCTGACGGCCTTTGAGAATGCCTGCGAGCTGCACAGGGTTGACCCTGCAGACAGGCTCCAGTTCCTCACCCCCTTACTGGACCCCAAAGCCGTGGAGGTGTACAGCCGGATGACAGGGGCGGAGGCAGGGGACTATGAACTATTCAAACAGGCCCTGCTACGCGAGTTTGGGCTGACCCCCGAGATGTACCGGAGAAGGTTCCGGGGTCAGCGTAAAACGCCTGAGGTCACCTACCTACAACTGGTCAACAGGATGCAGGGATATGCCCGCAAGTGGACAGCGGGGGCCCAAACTAAAGAGGACCTGCTTGACCTGTTCGTACTGGAGCACCTGTATGAGCAGTGCCCTTCCGACCTGAGGCTGTGGCTGGTGGACAAAAAGCTCGCGAACCCCCAGCATGCAGGGCAGCTGGCCGACGAGTTTGTGAACAGTCGGTCAGGGGGTAGCCGGGAGGAGTCCCAAAAGAACAGGCCCCCCCCGATGCAGAGAGAGAGTCACCCTGGGGCCTCCCAGCGGGGAAATGGGGAGAACCCCCTCCCGAGGGGAACGCCTGGCGTCGGGCCCCTCCGACCCGCTCGAGGGGACCAACGTGACCTGAGCTGCTATCACTGTGGCCAGAGAGGCCACGTACGGGCCCAGTGCCCCGGGCTCAGGGACAAACTGAGCAGACCCAACCTACCCAGGGTTAACTGGGTAGGGACTCAGCTGGACGAGGGGCAGGCGACCCAGGAAAGGGGGGCTACCAGTTTGCCACCTGCTCAGGAGGGAAGAGTACCCCCAGCCAGCCCCGCCAGAGGGCTGGAGGCTCTGGACTCAGGGTGCTCGGTTTACAGGGTGGGTGCGGGGCTGTCCCTCCGGAGAGAGTGCCTTGTTCCCCTGGAGGTGGATGGGAGGAAGGTCAATGGATACTGGGATACGGGCGCGGAGGTGACGCTGGCCCGGCCCGAGGTGGTGGCCCCAGATCGGGTGGTGCCCAACACCTACCTGACCCTGACGGGGGTGGGCGGGACCCCATTTAAGGTGCCCGTGGCAAGGGTACACCTGAAATGGGGGGCCAAGGAGGGCCCCAAGGATGTGGGGGTACACCACCATTTGCCCACTGAAGTTTTGATGGGGGGAGACCTAGAGGACTGGCCAAGCGATCCCCAGACCGCCCTGGTTGTGACCCGTAGCCAGAGCCGGCGAGGGGCACTGCGACCTGACCCTGGGGAGGGTACCACACTGGAGGCGCGAGACCCTACTCGGGTGGGGAGGGAGCGCCGAGGGGCACGGCTCAGAGAGGCTGCGGCCTCAGACCTGGCCACGGAGGGGGAACCGGGCCCCATCCCTTCCCCAGCCGCTGAGTTCCAGGCCGAGTTGAGGAAAGACCCCTCCTTGCAGAAGCTCAGGGACCTGGCCGACCTCAGTGTGGGACGGACCATGAGGAGAGGCTGCCAGGAGAGGTTCCTGTGGGAGAAGGGGTTCCTGTACCGAGAATGGGCTCCCCCAGGGGAAGGGGAGTCCTGTGGGATCAGGAGGCAGCTGGTGGTCCCCCAGAAGTACCGCCGCAAGCTCCTGTCCCTGGCCCATGACATCCCCCTCGCAGGGCACCAGGGAATCCGGCGCACCCGGCAGAGGTTGCTACAGAACTTTTACTGGCCCGGGGTCTTTACCACCGTCCGGCAGTATTGCCGATCCTGTGACCCCTGTCAGAGGGTGGGGAAGGCCCGGGACAAGGGGAAAGCGGCCTTGAGACCTTTGCCCATCATAGAGGAGCCTTTCCAGAAGGTGGCCATGGACATCGTGGGGCCTCTCAGCAAGACGACCCGGTCGGGGAAGAAATACATTCTGGTGGTGGTAGATTTTGCCACCCGCTACCCCGAGGCAGTGCCCTTAGCTTCCATTGAAGCAGACACCGTGGCAGATGCGCTCCTGACCATTTTCAGCCGAGTGGGGTTCCCCCGGGAGGTCTTGACAGACCAAGGCTCCAACTTCATGTCGGCCCTGCTCCGGTGCTTGTGGGAGAAATGTGGGGTCCGGCACGACTGGGCCTCAGCGTATCACCCCCAGTCCAATGGGCTGGTGGAGAGGTTTAACGGGACGCTAAAGATGATGCTAAAAACCTTTATGAACCAGCACCCGCAGGATTGGGACAAGTACTTACCTCACCTGCTGTTCGCGTACAGGGAGGTGCCCCAGGAGTCTACCGGATTTTCGCCTTTCGAACTGTTATATGGAAGGAGGGTGAGGGGCCCCCTGGACCTGATGAGAGACGAGTGGGAGGGGAAGGCCACTCCCGATGGAGAGTCAGTGGTGGAGTATGTCCTGATCTTCCGAGAGAGACTGGCTGAACTCATGGGCCTGGCCAGGGAGAATCTGGCCAGAGCCCAGAGGAAGCAGAAGGTCTGGTATGACCGCACGGCACGGGCCCGGGCCTACGCCACCGGGGATCAGGTGATGGTTCTCATCCCCGTGAGAAAGAACAAACTACAGGCCGCCTGGGAGGGCCCATTCAAGGTCGTCAAGCAGCTCAATGAGGTAAACTATGTGGTGGAGCTGTCGAACCGGGCCCACCACCGCCGGGTGTACCATGTGAATATGATGAAGCCATATTATGCCAGGGGGAATGTGGTGTTAGCTGTGTGTGGTCAGTGGGAGGAGCAGGGAGATGACCCTTTAGTAGATCTGTTCCCTGGGACCAGAGCTGGTTCCCCCCTGGAAACAATTCCCCTCTCGGATCAGCTCACCCCTGCCCAGCAAGCTGAGGTCAGGGGGGTGCTGCATCCGTACCGACAGCTGTTTTCCAGCCAGCCTGGACGCACTAATCTGACTGTCCACCGGGTGCAGACAGGGTCGCACCCGCCGATAAGATGCTCCCCCTTCCGAGTCACAGGGAAAACTGCTCAGGACCTGGAAAGAGAGGTCCGGGACATGCTGGCTTTGGGGGTGATCCAGCCATCGGCCAGCCCTTGGGCCTCGCCGGTGGTGCTGGTCCCCAAAAAGGATGGGTCGGTCCGGTTCTGTGTGGACTATCGGAAGCTCAATGCCATCACTGTATCGGATGCCTACCCCATGCCCAGGCCAGACGAGCTCCTCGACAAGCTGGGAGGAGCTCGGTACCTTACCACCATGGACCTTACAAAGGGCTACTGGCAAGTGCCGCTGGATGCAGATGCCCGGCTGAAGTCGGCCTTTATCACCCCTCTGGGGCTCTATGAGTTCCTGACCCTGCCTTTCGGCCTCAAGGGAGCGCCGGCCACCTTCCAGCGCCTGGTGGACCAGCTCCTGAGGGGGATGGAGAGTTTTGCCGTGGCGTATATTGACGACATCTGTGTCTTTAGCCAGACCTGGGAGGACCACGTGTCCCAGGTTAGACAAGTGCTGGACCGACTCCAGGGTGCTGGGCTGACTGTCAAAGCGGAGAAGTGCAAGGTGGGGATGGCTGAAGTATCTTACCTGGGCCATCGGGTGGGGAGCGGCCGCCTAAAGCCGGAACCGGCCAAGGTGGAGGTGATCAGAGACTGGCCCGCTCCCCACACCAAAAAGCAGGTCCAAGCCTTTATTGGGATGGCAGGATACTACCGAAGATTTGTGCCCCACTTTAGCGCCATAGCCACCCCCATCACTGAGCTATGCAAGAAGGGGAAGCCAGACAAGGTGGTCTGGACCGAGCAGTGCCAGGAGGCTTTCCGGGCGCTGAAGGAGGCTCTGGTCAGTGGCCCAGTTCTGGCAAACCCAGACTTTGACAAGCCCTTTGTGGTGTTCACCGACGCCTCCGACACGGGACTGGGGGCGGTGTTAATGCAGGAGGATGAAAAGGGGGAGAGACACCCCATCGTGTACCTGAGCAAGAAGTTGCTACCCCGGGAGCAACACTACGCGGCCATCGAGAAGGAGTGCCTGGCCATGGTGTGGGCCCTCAAGAAACTAGAGCCCTATCTCTTCGGGCGACACTTCACCGTGTACACCGACCACTCTCCCCTGACCTGGCTGCACCAGATGAAAGGAGCCAACGCCAAGCTCCTGAGGTGGAGCCTGCTCCTGCAGGATTACGACATGGACGTGGTCCACGTGAAGGGAAGTGCCAACCTGATAGCGGATGCGCTGTCCCGGAGAGGGGGCCCCGAACTTCCCCAGGTCACTGGTCACAGTGACCCCGCTCAGTTCAGTCTCGAAGGGGGGAGAGATGTGACGAAGTGAAGCAGCAGGGAGGGGGGGAGTGTTGACCTGGGAATGTGCCCTGGGGACGGGAGACCTGAGAGCCTGTCACCTGAGCCAGGAGGGGGAGGGGGAGGTAACACCTCTGCCCAGGAATGTGGACGGAGGCTGCAGCAGGGAACCTGCTCGGTGGGTTTGGTTTCAGGTTGGGGCTGGGTGGAGGAACACAGGGAACCCCAGGGCTGGGGTCTAAGCTCCCTGCTCCCCCAGAAGGACTTGACTGAGGGGTCCTGGGTGTACCCACAAGCTCTGTTTTGGACTGTGTTCCTGTTGTCCAATAAACCTTCTGTTTTACTGGCTGGCTGAGAGTCTCAGTGAATCCCAGGAAGAGGGGTGCAGGGCCTGGACTCCCCCACACTCCGTGACAGATGTGAAGAACAGAGTGAAGTGGGAAGAGCTAAACCCCATCATGTTGCCAAAGAGAGAGAGAGTCTGTATAGCAGGGACCAATAAATGAGTTTCACAGAGAGCATTTCCCCCATGTAAGGAAGTTTTGTCAACATTGTGCTTCCTGAATGGTTCACACCCCAGCCTATGCAAGGGGTATCAGCCTCACAGCCCGATGTGATGGAGCTGGAGGAGCAGACTGGCCCCATGTGACCCTCCTATCAGCTGAGAGATCTAATGATGCCCAAATGTTTGCGCTTAGTTCAGCCCCGCACTGCTGGAGAGGGAAGGCGGAGACACGTCCAGTAGGCAATGATGTAGTTGACTTAATTACCCTCTCTACATACACGCAGGCCTCATAAATCATTTGAAAGCTTATTATGTCTTCTTTAAGAGGAGGTATACCGGGGAACTGTCAAGTGGTGCCGTTACCATAGAAATGAGGATTAACCATGACACCATCAACACATTAGAATGACCACTTTGAAATATTTGCTATGGTTTCTGTTTGTTTAATGGCACAATATATTATATTAAGACATACAATTAGATGTCTTTGAGACCTCAAAGCTTTGCAACAATAATCTAAAGGGTAAAACAAAATCTCATAATCAATGTGTTCAGATATCATTGAAATGTAATAGTGCTGGTGACATTTCTAGTCTAGACAGATAATCATTATCATCATTCTGATCTCCGTCGACAGAGTGTGGCTTACCACAGCCTTCACTGCTTTGGCATGGACACAGTTCTGTTCAGGGAAGATTGTTCTGACTGCAGATACCAGCGACCCCTTTTGGTACAGGCGCAAATAAGAACTTGTCGAAGCTCAGACACCATTGGGCCCTTGAAGCATAAAAAAATTGCTTCATCAGAGGTACAATAGTGATCCAATATCTGGTTCACCTATGTGCAAAGACATCCAGATCTGTGTTTTCCAACATGCTCTTTTGACATGCTTGTCAGAACTGTCCTCACATGGTGGGAACTTGGCCAGTGACTTGTCCTTGTTGATGGCTAGATTGAGGCGCAAGCCATTCACGTCTCTGAGGGGCTTCTTTTCCTTTCTGGTCATCCAGCACTGTTACCAACCTCCTTGCTGCAGAAATTGTGGCTTGTCTGTCACTCTCTCCCAAGTGATAAGATCTCTGAAGCGGTAAGATGCCTTTGTTTTAACATCAGACATAGATTTTTCCCAATCCCAAATAGGGATAACACGGAGTCCCATCCTGTTAACGTGTGTACAGCAGGAAGTAAGTTGCAGAAGTCAGGAGTGGGGGCGTCATAAATTGCATGCGCAGGTATGAAGTGATGTTTGTCCCCTATGCTGGTCATGGTGCCTGTTTCAATCCACACATTATCTATGTGTCCCGTTTTGGGAAAGTAGCAAACAGCAAGGAACCAAACCTCTGTATCAGGTGACCTAATGACTATGGTTCCTTTGACACCAAGAGACCCCAAAGCCATAATGGCACATACAACATACAGAAGCATCCTTGTGTCTGCTTCGTCTTGAATACTGTACACGTCTTGGGCTTCTTCAGCACCTCTACTGGTGATGGCCTTTGGTATTCACCATTGGAAAAGCCTCCAGCAAGAAGGAGTTTTGTGTGGTTGTGCTCCTATACTCCCAGGGGCATTTTAACTACATAATCACAGAAGAATTTTACAATTGACTGCTCCTTGGATGCCACATTTAGAAACTTCTTCTGTGAAGGTACAGGGCATCTGTCAATCACCTGATATTTCTTGCATTCAACCTTAGATCCTGTCCAGCCTTGTCTTCCTGAAGTTTTCACGGAGTTATTGTTGTCATAAATGTCAAAGACTTCTGTGATGAAGTGAGAATTTCCTGTAATATTTTTAGTCCTGCACGTGCTTCAGTTTCCCTCTGTACTGTGCATTGCTGCACAATGAGTGCAAAAGGATACTTCTTTTGCCTTTCAAACGTTGATGAGGCCGTGACTAGAGATAAGGGGAGAGAGGTGATTTGTGTCTTCTGTTCTCCCATCTTATATCATTTCTCTTCTTTGAGAAGCAGCTCCAGCTGGGGTTCAGGCAACAGCAAGTCTGCTTGGCTAGATGTAAATTTCTCACTCACATCCTTCCTGCCAAAGAATGGCTGCTTAACAGGTTGATAATCCATTTGATTATGCTGACACGTGGCTGAAGGCATCAGTTTTTCCTTTTGTATCTGAGAAACTGGTTTTTGCCTGCTTTTCTAAACTTGGAGCATGGCTCAGTAAAATTGTACTGTGGAATCTTATAACTTTACATGCAATGTGGCCACACATATTTTACGAGGACAGTAATGATCAGCAGATTATGAGTTTTCAAATGATACCTCACGAGGCATGCTTTTTACAAGATGTATCATAGTTTTGTAAACAGGATGGACTTAGGAATACAGACTGTCACGTGGTCACTGGGAGGTCATTCCCTAGCCTGATGCTCCGTGTGCCAGGCTTTCATGTCACAGGCCCAAAGACAGACAGGCACAGGACTGAAGGAAGCTGTACTTTACAAGGCTCTGAGCTCATCCTTCTCAGAATGGAGCCCTTTTCCGAGCCGGGGAACAAGCAGGCCAGCTTCAGTGTCAAAGATTGACTTTTTCTGGACATGTCAGTGTCAGCACTGAAAAACTCAGGCCATGTCTCTTTGATGCCCTCTCTCTGGTCCCATGAGCCCCCTTAGTGCCATAAACATCACTTTCAGTATATCAGGCATTAGCAGCATCTCTGTGGAGGCACTGGTTCCTTTTTCTGCTGTACTAAAGAAGAAGATGATTAGTGTTGACAACATGCCACAGGACAAGGTCTCCACACTGCCTTACAAAAAGGAGAAGCAACATTACCTTCAGGCCAGGTTGTTCTCTGAGGGTGGGACATCCCTCCATTCCTTGGGTTCCAGAGTCACTTCCGGCTCTTCTCTCAGTCTGACACTGAAGACTTCTGAGGCACTTTCTGCTTCAGAGGATGATGCAATCCTTTTTGTTCTGACTTTACACTCTTCACATAGGTGCTCTTGGGCAGTTGTCTCTTTCTCTCTCAGACCCCATTGTGGAGCATGAGCTGGCTGTGTTAGAACCTCAGCTCTTGTTGCCATCTAGAATGGGCTTAGAGGGCCACCGTTCTAGCCTTTGGAGGAGGAGAGCGTCTGTGTCCAGTAGCTCCTGATTGTCCTCTGAATTAGGGCTTTGCCATCCCTCTGAGGCAACTCTGTACAAGCTCCCTTCCCTTGGTCTTTGTTTAGTCCTTGAGCAATGTGTCCCTGTTGGCCTCATGGTGATCCTGGAGGTCACAAAAGGCTAGCTGAAAAGTCTGCTTCTCATCATTCTTACGCCGCACCAAAAATAACAGGATGTAGTCTCCAGCACCACACCAGCTCCTGCTTTGGTCTCTCCTCCTGCTATTGCTATTCATGATGATCCATCTAACGCCAAGGAGGAAGAAGAGGAAAGAAATTTGGATCAATCATCCCGTGAAGGTCAGGAAGGTGTAAATGACATGTCATCCTGGGTCAGTGTTATTACCCAGTGCCTGCAAGCAGGTCATAGAATCATAGAATATCAGGGTTGGAAGGGACCTCAGGAGGTCATCTAGTCCAACCCCCTGCTCAAAGCAGGACTGATCCCCGACTAAATCATCCCAGACAGGGCTTTGTCAAGCCTGACGTTAAAAACTTCTAGGGAAGGAGATTCCACCACCTCCCTAGGTAACGCATTCCAGTGTTTCACCACCCTCATAGTGAAAAAGTCCAGGGACTCCTGGACTGAATGGCGAAGTCACCAAGGAAAGACACCGTTGTTCTTGTTTTGGAGTCCAAGGGGAAAGGGGAGATCATGTTCCTTACTAATGCAGGATTTTTGGACCCTGTTCAGGGTATTTGGCTACTACACCAAATGATTTCTGTGGTAGCAGAAAAGAAGGCCAGCCACCTTTAAGTAGGTCCTCCAGCAAGGTTTCCAATACTTTTTCATTTATCCTACTCCAGACTCACTGGTGCTGTTGGCTGCCAATGAATGGGTGAAAGCTTCCATGGTTGGCTGTACCTTCCCATCTGATGAGTGCAAAAAGAAATAGCCTTCCTAGGGAAGAAGGTCTATTGCTCAACTATCCTAGACATCAGGGTTGCAAATTGTCAGGCCATTATGGCCAGTTACCACTTCTAGCTGTGGGAGGGGATGCTTCCTCTGACTGAACACCCGACAAAGGAGCAGAGGGAAATGGCAAAGGCACTGGTGCTGTAAGGAGGGCTTTGGGATGTATGGCGACTGGGAAGCATTCATTGACAGAGGACTGTTCTCTCGGGATGGACTTCACCTGAGAAGGGAGGGAAATAGAATTCTAGGATGGAGGCTGGCACAACTGATCAAGAGAGCTTTAAACTAGGAATCTGGAGGAGATGGTTGGGAGATGTCCAGGTAATCTCCACGCCGGATTTTAACATTGAGAGGGAAGAAAACGAAGTAAGAGCGGATACAGCCATGGGTAGGAGAATGGACATCAGCAGGAAGGGTAGTGTACATACGAGTCTAATAGGTGATACTGACAGTAGAATGTCTGTGCCTAATTGTGTAAAGAATGTGAGTGAGGCCAAACAGCAAAAATTAAGATGTTTGTACACTAATGTGAGGAGCCTAAGTAACAAAATGGAGGAACTAGAGCTACTGGTGCAGGAAGGGAAACCAGATATTATAGGGATAACAGAAACATGGTGGAATAGTAGTCCTGACTGGACTACAGGTATTGAAGGGTATGTGCTGTTCAGGAAAGACTGAAATAAAGGTAAAGGTGGTGGAGTAGCATTGTATATCAATGATGAGGTAGATTGTAAAGAAATAAGAAGTGATGGATAAGACAGAGTCTGTCTGGGCAAAAGTCACATTGGGGGGAAGAAAGCTACTAGAGCCTCCCTTGGGATAGTGCTTGGGGTGTGCTATAGACTGCCGGGATCCGATGTGGATATGGATAGAGGCCTCTTTAATGTTTTTAATGAAGTAAATACTAATGGGAATTGTGTGATCATGGGAGACTTTAACTTCCCAGATATAGACTGGAGGACAAGTGCTAGTAATAATAATAGGGCTCAGATTTTCCTGGATACGATAGCTGATGGATTCCTTCACTAAGTAGTTGCTGGCCTGACTAGAGGGGATGCCATTTTAGATTTGGTTTTAGTGAGTAGTGAGGACCTCACAGAAGTAATGGTTGTAGGGGACAGCCTTGGTTCAAGTGATCATGAGCTAAGTCAGTTCAAACTAAATGGAAGGATAAACAAAAACAGATCTGTGATTAGGGTTTTTGATTTCAAAAGAGCTAACTTAAAAAATTAAGGAAATTAGTTAGGGAAGTTGATTGGACTGAAGAATTTGTGGATCTAAAGGTGGAGGAGGCCTGGAATTACTTCAAGTCAAAGTTGCAGAAACTATCAGAAGCCTGCATCCCAAGAAAGGGGGAAAAATTCATAGGCAGGAGTTGTAGACCAAGCTGAATGAGCAAGCACCTTAGAGAGGAGGTTAAGAAAAAGCAGAAAGCCTACAAGGAGTGGAAGATGGGAGGGATCAGCAAGAAAAGCTACCTTATTGAGGTCAGAACATGTAGGGATAAAGTGAGAAAGGCCAAAAGCCATGTAGAGCTGGACCTTGCAAAGGGAATTAAAACCAATAGTAAAAGGTTCTATAGCCATATAAATAAGAAGAAAATAAAGAAAGAAGAAGTGGGACCGCTAAACACTGAGTATGGAGTGGAGGTTAAGGATAATCTAGGCATGGCCCAATATCTGAACAAATACTTTGCCTCAGTCTTTAATTAGGCTAATGAGGAGCTTAGGGATAATGGTAGGATGACAAATGGGAAGGAGGATATGGAGGTAGATATTACCACATCCAGGGTAGACGCCAAACTCAAACAGCTTAATGGGGCTAAATCGGGGGGCCCAGATAATCTTCATCCAAGAATATTAAAGGAACTGGCACATGAAATTGCAAGCCCATTAGCAAAATTTTTTAATGAATCTGTCAACTCAGGGGTTGTACCGTATGATTGGAGAATTGCTAACATAGTTCCTATTTTTAAGAAAGGGGAAAAAAGTGATCTGGGTAACTACAGGCCTGTTAGTTTGAAATCTGTAGTATGCAAGGTCTTGGAAAAAATTTTGAAGGAGAAAGTAGTTAAGGACATTGAGGTCAGTGGTAATTGGGACAGAATACAACATGGTTTTACAAAGGTAGATCATGTCAAATCAACCTGATCTCCTTCTTTGAGAAGGTAACAGTTTTTTTAGACAAAGGAAACACAGTGGATCTAAATTACCTCGATTTCAGTAAGACATTTGATACGGTTCCACAGGGGGAATTAGCAGCTAAATTGGAAAAGATGGGGATCAATATGAAAACTGAAAGGTGGATAAGGAACTGGTTAAAGGAGAGACTACAAGGGGTCACACTGAAAGGTGAACTGTCAGGCTGGAGGGAGGTTACTCGTGGAGTTCCTCAGGGAATCGGTTTTGGGACCAATCTTATTTAATCTTTTTATTACTGATCTTGGCACAAAAAGCGGGAATGTGCTAATAAAGTTTGAGGATGACACAAAGCTGGGAGGTATTGCCAATACAGAGAGGGACCGGGAAGAGCTGGATGACCTTGTAAACTGGAGTAATAGTAATAGGGTGAAATTTAATAGTGAAAAGTGCAAGGTCATGCATTTAGGGATTAATAACAAGAATTTTTATTATAAACTGGGGACACATCACTTGGAAGTAACAGAGGAGGAGAGGGACCTTGGAGTATTGGTTGATCACAGGATGAGCCGCCAATGTGATATGGCCGTGAAAAAAGCTAATGCAGTCTTGGGATGCATCAGGAGAGGTATTTCCAGTAGAGATAAGGAGGTGTTAGTAGCGTTATACAAGGCACTGGTGAGACCTCCTCTGGAATATTATGTGCAGTCCTGGTCTCCCATGTTTAAGAAGGATGAATTCAAACTGGAACAGGTACAGAGAAGGGCTACTAGGATGATCTGAGGAATGGAAAACCTGTCTTATGAAAGGAGACTCAAAGAGCTTGGCTTGTTTAGCCTAACCAGAAGAAGGCTGAGAGGAGCTATGATTGCTCTCTATAGATATATCAGAGGGATAACTACCACCATAAATACATTAGTTATTGGCAGACAGATGGCAGGTGTTGAGCAGCATTGAGGCCCAGCCACAAAACAGACAAGTGCTTATGGGGGCCATTAGCACTCATAAGAGAAGATTCCATTGGGAAGAATTGAATTTTCTGCGGCAAGACCAATAGAGGAAAATGCAATCTTGGCACTGTTCCGGGAAAACCAGGGTTTCTGCTAAATGGGGCTCCTGGCAGTGGTGGTACTGTTCAAATTCTTGCTTTGTGCTGACTCCGGAAGTTCGCAGCAGACCGACTAGAGTACTTAGCGTGGTGACGGAGGCTCAAGAGCAGCATGGCTGGTATCTCCGAGGTGCCGTGGGATGATACAGATCAGCTGGGGACGGGTCTGTCTAGCTGCATGGTACACATACCGAAGGCAGCGGCGTAGCCAGGTGGAGAAAACAAGGGGAGCAGAGATTAAAAAAGGCGCCACCCGCTTGTACTCACCCGGCGGCGCTCCCGGTCTTCGGCGGCGGGTCGGGCGGCGCTCCCGGTCTTCGGCGGCGGGTCGGGCGGCGCTCCGGGTCTTCGGCGGCGGGTCGGGCGGGGCTCCCGGTCTTCGGCGGCGGGTCGGGCGGGGCTCCGGGTCTTCGGCGGCGGGTCGGGCGGCGCTCCCGGTCTTCGGCGGCGGGTCGGGCGGGGCTCCCGGTCTTCGGCGGCGGGTCGGGCGGGGCTCCGGGTCTTCGGCGGCGGGTCGGGCGGGGCTCCCGGTCTTCGGCGGCGGGTCGGGCGGGGCTCCGGGTCTTCGGCGGCGGGTCGGGCGGGGCTCCGGGTCTTCGGCGGCGGGTCGGGCGGGGCTCCGGGTCTTCGGCGGCGGGTCGGGCGGCACTCCCGGTCTTCGGCGGCGGGTCGGGCGGCGCTCCGGGTCTTCGGCGGCACTTCGGCTGCGGGTCCTTCACTCGCTCCAGTCTTCGTTGGCATTGAAGGACCCCCCTCCGCCGAAACACCTCTGAAGGCCAGAGCGAGTGAAGGACCCGACGCCAAAGTGCCGCCGAAGACCCGGAGCGCCTCCAGGTGAGTAAAAATTAAAAAGGCGCCAAAAAATTGGAAAGGCGCCACCTCTGCTGGGTGGGAGAGCGGCCGCTGCCCAGCTCCCCCCCAGCTATGCTACTGAGAGGAGGGCGAGGCAGGCTGCGGAAGGGGAGGTGTTGAGTGGTGCACGTAGGAGAGCATCAATCCTGCCAAAAGGTCATTTACGAGGAGAGAGAACCAAGAGAGGGGGTCGATTTGGTTACAAATCCCAGGCAAGAAAAAAGCTAACACAGCTGTAGGAGTAAACGGCAGGCCTCTGGGCGTGGTAGCAAAGACTGAGTATGTTCAAAGGTAAAGGAAGCTGCAAACATCTCACTGCTGTACTAAGTGTGTGATTTTTAAAAAAATCTTTTGTCTCTAGGTTTTTGTAACGCGTCCATCACCAAGGTATCTGAGACTTAAATAGTGTGTTGGGATGTGGTTTGGAAAAGCAATCTCTGTATCTATTGATAAAGGGTAAAATTTTCAAATGTGCTTCAGCCACTTAGGAGGGATGTCGGTGCCTAAGTGACTTAGGAGCTTTTGAAAATGTTACACAGTGTGTATTCCTGTGTCCTTTAAGCAGGTTTTCTGAAAATGTAAGTGACTGTGAAAGGTATGAGACTGAGCCCTGGAGCAGAGCCAGTGCTAGGCCTAAGCAGACTAAACACCTGTTTAAGGCCCTGAGTAGTTCAAGGGAGCCCCCTAATCATTTTTTCAGTATGTGTTGGGGGGGGGACAAAATACTCCTCCTTAGGGCCCCCAATGAGCTAGCACCACCCTGCTCTAGAGGCCGAAGTTAGAATAATAGAATCATAGACTCATAGGGTTAGAAGGGACTGCAAGGGTCATCGAGTCTAATCCCCTGCCAAGGTGCAGGATTTGTTGTGCCTAAACCATCCAAGACAGATGGCTATCCAGCCTCCTTCTGAAAACCTCCACAACCTCCCGAGGCAGTCTGCTCCATTGTCATATTGTTCTTACAGTAAAGGAGTTTTTCCTGAGATTTCATCTAAATCCACTGTGCTGTAGTTGGAACCATTGTCTCTTGTCCTGCCCTCTGTGGCAAGAGAGAACAACTTTTCTCCATATGTTTTATGGCAGCAGTTCAAGTATTTGAAGACCACTATCACCTCCCCCCTTCATCTCCTCTTTTCCAAACTGAGCATACCCAGTTCCTTCAGCCTTTGCTCGTATGACGGCGATCCATCCCTTTGATCCTCTTTGTCTCTCACCTCTGGATTCTTTCCAGTCTCTCTACATCCTCTCTATACACTGGTGACCAAAATTGGACACAGTTCTCCAGCTGAGGACTAACCAATGCCGAGTAGAGCGGTACTATCACCTCCCATGAGTTGCATGCTATGCCTCTGTTAATGTAACCTAAAATCACATTTACTTTTTTGCAACAGCATTGCACTGTTGACTTATGCTGCAGTTGTGGTCCACCATAACTCCCAGATCCTTCTCAGCAGTGCTGCTGCCAAGCCAGTTATCCCCCTTTCTGTATTTGTGCCTTTGGTTTTTCTTCCCTAAGTGTAGCACCTTTTACATTTGTCTTTGTTGAATTTCATTGTGTTGTCTGTAGCCCAGTTCTTCAATTTATCAAGATCCCTTTGAATCTTAGCTCTACTCTCCAAAGTGCTTGCACACACCCCGCCCCCCGAGCTTTGTGACATCTGCAAATTTGATCTGTCTGCTTTCTATTCCCACATCCATTGTTAATAAAGATGTTAAAAAAACCCAGACCCAGAACAGATCCCTGTGGAACCCCATCCGAGAGCTCCCTCCAATCCAACATCATTCCATTTAATAGTGACTCTTTTGTTTGCGGTTGTTTAGCCAATTATGTATCCACTTAATTTTAGTTCCATTGAGCCCACATTTCTCCAGCTTACTTATCACAATGACATGTGGGACTGTGTCAAAAGTCTTGCTGAAGTCCAGGTATATTATGTCCACTGCATTCCCCCATCCACTAAATTAGTTACCCTGTCAAAGAAGGAAATCAAACTGGTTTGACAGGGTTTGTTCTTAGTAAAACCAGGCTGGCTGCTAGTGATCACCCCTTGTCCTCCCGCTATTCGCAAAGTGAATGTTTTATACATTGCTCTCATAGCTTCCCAGGTATGGAGGCCAGGCTGACTGGTCTCTAGTTCCCTGGCTTCACCTTTCCCCCTGTTTTTAAAGATGGGCACCACGTGAGCCCTTCTCCGGTCTTCCAGGACCTCTCCTGTCATCTAGGAATTTGCAAATATTTTTGCCTGTGGCTCTGAGATTTCTTCAGCTATTTCCTTCAGCACCCTGGGGTGAATAGCATCCGGCCCTGCTGACATGAATTTATTCAGATTGCTCAGAAGATCTCTAATGTGTTCTTTACTTGTCCCGATCTGTAACCCTTCCACTTTATAATCTGTGGTAAATTCTCTAGTCATCGGGTCACGTGTTAATTTTTGGTAGAAGACAGAAGCGAAGTAGGCATTGAGCAGCTCTTCCTTCCTATCATCTTCTGTTATCAGCTCACTTTCTCCACTGATCAGTGCGCCCACACCATCACTGATCTTTCTTTTTTTTGTCTGACATATTGAAGAACACCTTGTTGTCTCTAACATTCCTTGCCAGCTGTAACTCATTCTTTGCCTTGGCTCTCCTGATTTTGTCCTTACACACTCATGCTATTCCCATGTATACCTCCTTGACGACATGCTCCTCCTTCCATTTCCTGCATTCCCTTTTGATTTTTAGATTATTTTCTATCTACTGAACAGCAAAAGTCCAAGTAGTGGCCGAGCAAACCTTCCTTGTGCTGCTTCACCAATATGCTTCAGTCCTGACCTGGAGAGTCACTCTAGGGGGAGGGGAGTTCAGTCTCCTTTCCCAGTTCAATCCTTGCCTTCTCTGCTGAGATAGTCAACAAAACACTCAATAAGGCCAGCTCTGGTGGTGGTCTTGTCATGTGGACTTTTGTCCCCTGGGAGCTGGATGGATACCCAAGAACACATCTCACACAGCAGCCACTGAATGGCCATTGGATGACAGTAACCTTTGATCAGTGTTGACCTGGGCTGAGTTTGACCCAGCAACCAAGATCCCAAGCCCTGGCTGGGATGATTTAGTTGGGGATTGGTCCTGCTTTGAGCAGGGGTTGGACTAGATGACCTCCTGAGGTTCCTTCCAACCCTGATATTCTATGATTCGATGATTTAAAAGGCTCCATATCCATTCCGAGGCTTGCAGAAGGACCCATTTTTACAGCAGCATGTTCTCTCTCTGTCATGTTGTGGCTTCCACAAGCCCGCTGTAGGAGTGAAGTGCCTAGCAATGCTGCCACAGAGACTCTTTGGAGTAATAATTGTTAGAGGGTTCACCTAACCTCCAGCCAAACACCCAGCCCTTCTACCTATCGTGCAGTCCCTCTGACTCTCCCAGTCAGTGTGAACCTGTCATATCCTGCTTCCTAAGATTAGCCTTTCCCCTGGCTTTGTGCTTGTGAGTTAGGTGGACATTAGTGTTAGTTTCATGTAGCTCATGAGTCTGTCTCATACTTTAAATATTTTGTTTGACTTTGGATTTTCAATGGCTTCGGCACCACTGAGAGTCCAGACAAAATGTGAGGATTAAAACAAGTTTCACTTGCCCTGTGAAAAGGTCTGTGCTTGGCAGATCCAAGTGACACTCTCCTCAGAGGGTGTTTTCTGTGGCCTAGCGTATGTGCTCTGGGAGTTTATTGCTCTGCAGCAGTGTTCACGTGGTAAGTGGTACGCTGTAGATTCACACCCTGCCTTGCTGCTCACTAACTCACTGCATAGACAAGCAGGTGATGGGACATGCCCCCCTCCCACTGACAGCAAGCCTAAGGAGCATCAATGCACTGAGGCAGTGCCAGTTAGGTGCAGCTGCAGCGCATGCTCTGCCTGGAGAACGGGAGCTTAAAGTAAAGCTGGCTGCAGAGCCGGGGGAGGAGTTTGCTCAAGAGGAGATGCTACTAGAAACTGCAAGGGAGCCTAACTGGAGGCAGTGACTCGCCTTCCCTGCCCCCCAGCCCTTGTTTACGGCAGACAGACACTGCAGCCCTGAGAGGGGCTCTGGGTGTCTGCCCTCCTTCGGTCCAGCTACAGGGCACTGATGGAGCAGCACCAGGAACTGGAGGTAGTTGGACTCAGAAAGGACCAAGGAGTGAGTTCAACTCCCGTGAACCTAACCAGGGGTGGGGTTCTGGAGGGGACCAGGGGCCAGAGAGGCAGGCCGAGTCCAGGCTGAGAGCTGGCCAACTGCCAATGGTGCAGAATGCAGGCACGATGCCCTATCCCTGATCCAAGGCCCTGAGACAGGTGCTGCACCAGTCCTTGGAGAAGGGGCATTGGTTGAGATGGACCCTGAGCACTGGTGTACGTGGATGGTGGAGTGGCAGGAGCAGGAGGCCAACCAGCAACCTCAGTTCCAGCCGAAATGTTGCAGCAATGAACAGCCCAGCAGCTGCTGCAGGAGATTGTGCCCCACCAGCAAGACTTCTGGAGAGACTTTTCACAGCAGTTAAAAGCCCCAGCCCCTGTCCAAGGAGGCCCAGTAGGGCCCAATACACTGGGGCAGTTCTGCCACCCGTTCTGGTGAAGTTAACTAAGATGGGGCCTGCTGACAATCTGAAGAGATTCCCCACCGCCTTTGAGAGGGTAGTGTTCGCCTCTCAGTGGCCTCCGGAGCATTGGGTGCTAGTTTTAGCCCCTACCTGACAAGACAGGTACCGCTGGCCTACCATGGCCTTGATCCAGAGCAGGCTGGAGGCTCTGATCAAGTGAAGACTGCTGTTCTAGGTTATCTGGACAGTAGTGAAGAAGCACATCGGCAGTGCTTTAGGGCAGAGAGCAACCCCAAGGGGGCTCGCTCCTGGGTGGTGGCAGAGTGATTAAAAAGCATTGCTTCGGTGGCTTTGCCCTGAGCAGTGCTTGGGCTCAAGTAGCAGAGCTGGTTCTTGCAGAGCGGTTTGTGTCCATGCTTCTGGTGACTGGCAGGGAGAGGTTCTCTGGCATTGCCTTCAGTCATCTTTGGATGTGGTGCAGCTGATGGAAAATTTTCTCAGTTCATGTCAATAACGTCACAATGGCATCAAACTGGGAGGGGTTGCAAGAACTTTGGAGGATAGAATTCGAATGACCTTGACAAATTGGAGAATTGGTTTGAAGTCAACAAGATGAAATTCAGTAAAGACAAGTGCAAAAATATTACCTTGAGGAAGGAAAAATCAAATACACTACAAAATGGGGAATAACTGGCTAAGTGGTAATACTGCTGAAAAGGATCTGGAAGTTATAGTGGAACACAAACTAAATATGTCAACAATATGATGAAGTTGCTTAAAAGGCTAATCTCATTCTGCGGTGTACTAGTAGGAGTATCATATGTCAGACCTGGAAGGTAATTGTCCTGCTCTACTCAGCACCGATGAGGCCTCAGCTGGAGTGCTAGTGTCCAGTTCTGGGTACCACACTTAGGAAAGATGTGGACAAATTGAGAGAGAGAGTCCAGAGGAGGGCAACAATATGATAAAAGGTTTTAGAAATCCTGACATATGAGAAAGGTTAAAAAGAACTGGGCATGTTTGGTCTTGAGAAAAGACAACTGATGGGGGAACCCTCAGTCTCCCAGTATGTCGCGGGGTGTTATAAAGAGGACTGTGATCAGTTATCTCCATGTCCACTGAAGGCAGGACAAGAAGCAATGGGCTTAATTTGCAGGAAGGGAGATTTAGGTCAGATATTAGGGAAAACTTGTTAAGTATAAGGATAGTTAAGCTTGGAATTGGTCTCCAAGGCAAGTTGTGGGATCCCCATCACTGGAGGGTTTAAAGAACAGGTTGGACAAACACCTGTCAGGGATGGCTTAGGTTTACTTGGTCCTGCCTCAGTGTAGGGGGATGGACTTGATGACCTTGCAGGGTCCCATTCAGCCCTATATTTCTGTGATTCTACCCTATGGCAATGGAGGCAGAATGAGGACCTAGAGAGACAGAATGCAGTAGAGCTTATATCACCTCACCAATCCCGCTGGCAGGTTCAGGGTTCAAACTTCTGGACAGTGTGACAGGGTCAGGCCAGATGGCTATAGGAGAATAATAGAAGGCAGATATATTAGCCCCAGGCTAAGTAGGTTCCTTTTCCCTGGGTAAGGTAACAGGGAAGGTTCCAGAACAATCAGGAACCTTCTGGAGACAATTAAGACAGACAGGCTGATTAGAACACCTGCAGACAATCAAGAAGCTGTTAGAATCAATTAAGGCAGGCTAATCAGGTCACCTGGGTTTTAAAAAAGGAGCTCACTTCAGTTTGTGGTTTGTGTGTGAGGAGCTGGGAGCAAGAGGCACTGGGAGCTGAGAGTGAGAACGCGGACTGTTGGAAGACTGAGGTGTTCAAGCATTATCAGACACCAGGAGGAAGGTCCTATGGTGAGGATAAAGAAGGTGTTGGGAGGAGGCCATGGGGAAGTAGCCCAGGGAGTTGTAGCTGTCGCACAGCTGTTCCAGGAGGCACTCTAGACAGCTGCATTCCACAGGGCCCTGGGCCGGAACCCGGAGTAGAGGGCGGGCCCGGGTTCTCCCCAAATCCTCCCAACTCCTGGTCAGACATAGGAGGAGGAGTCAACCTGGACTGTGAGTTCAGAAAAACGGCCAAGCTGAGGGCTGCCATGAAGCTCCAAGGTGAGCAAATCCGCCAATAAGCGCAAGCCCCACCAAGGTAGAGCAGGAACTTTGTCACAAGGGACAGATTGGTTCCTTGGTCTAGGAGAGTCTCACTGGGGTGGAGCAGTAAGAAAGCTTGGTCCACGTGAGAAATGGGTGAACTCTGCCTTGTTATAGAAGCCTTCTTCTTGGAGGGAGATGGAGCTGAAAGGGGCTGTTCTCTGAAGCCTCCTTCAGAGGCCCTTCTCAGAGGTTGCTCTTGAGCCAGTGGAAAGCTGCAGACAGAGGCAAGATTAGGTGTCTGAGCTGGGACTACGTGAAGTTGTTTAAAGCTCCTAAAGGGTTGGGGGTGAGGATCTCCCTCCTGTTCCCAATGGGCCTCAGGGAAAGAATCTTTATTAGGGACAATAAGAAAAGGAGGACTTGTGGCACCTTAGAGACTAACCAATTTATTTGAGCATAAGCTTTCGTGAGCTACAGCTCACTTCATCGGATGCATTCAGTGGATGAAGTGAGCTGTAGCTCACGAAAGCTTATGCTCAAATAATTTGTTTAGTCTCTAAGGTGCCACAAGTCCTCCTTTTCTTATTAGGAACAATGTGTTTTAGGAGATTTTAAGGCACTAGCTTCATTTGTGTGACTTTTATTTTGCCCAGTAAGTACCTGTGTACAAGGTAGTGTGGCTCTTAGATTATTTTTAGACTTTCAGCAGTACGCAAGGTCATGCTCCCAATTCAGGGATGGGAGACTTTCCCAGAGGAAGTTGGTACATGGACAGGACCTCAGGGAGAACTTTGCAAGGACGTGGCTCTATGTGGGCACAGGGTACAAATTTCAAATTTGGGATTCAAGGAATGCCTCAAGGGGGTCAGGTCAATAAATGTGCTTGGGGCATGACACTGAATCAGAAAAGGGAGAATTCCCCAAAAGACAGAGTCAGACTCTCAGCCCAGGGCACAGCCCCAAATTCAGAGGTGGATTACTTGCACTGAGGATTTGGTTTCTCGCCTTTGGGACTTGACTCCAATCACAGCTTTGCAGAGAGACCTGAGTTCTCCCCACCAGGTTAGTTAGGTAACAGTGTGGGGAGGAGCTCTATATTGCTCTCTGGAAACTCTTCAACTGATTGTTTTTATTGCTTCGGTTCCTAGCAGATTATAAATTTTATTTAACATTCACAGTTGGAAACTTAGTCTCGGGTCCCCTCCCTGCATCTAAATAGAAAGTAATGCAACCATCCAGTAATTAGAGCCAATTAGTGGCAGGCTTCACACTCTGCATCAGGAGGAGGGCAGTAGTAAGAGAGAGAGAAATCTCAGTTATTTAGGGCTCACATTCCCTTCCATCCCCTCAGAGGGCAATGAGACTAGCACACCAACTAATTAGCAGCAGAAGACTGGGGAACTGTGTAAACCAGGAGCTGAGGAGTACTCAGCTCTGACAGTGAAATCTGCTAGGTGCTGCAGGCACGCAGCGAGACTGACATCCTGGATGAAGATGGATGATACATGGGGCTGTACAAGAGGACAAAGCAATGCCGTGCAATAACAACCTAGTATCCGCCAAAAGTGGGGCATAGGAGGTTTGCAAAACAATGCAGAGTAAAGAAAAGGACAACGGGACTGAGTGGCACTGAGAATCCTGACATAAGAGACACAGGGGAGATTCTGCTGTCAATGCCGTACTGTTACCTGCATAAAACTCTCTGTTATTCGCACACTCTAGGGGCACCCACTTTACCCAGTTCCTAGGGCTCAGGTGTAACCTTCTTTGCAGGTTTGCAGGACCTTTTACCAGTGAAAGAGCCTTACACAATAATATCCTTATCCTCTATTTATTAACAATCACCAGACAGAATACACATGCTGAGCATACAATGCTATGCTCACCAGTCCTGATCAGGCAGGCAGACTTTCCCTGTTGGCCAGGCAAGGTCAGTCTCGTCTGGATTCTGGTTGCTGCACATCACGGTCGTGCAGAGGATTCTTAGCAGCTTTTGTCTTAGGCTGTGTCTTAGAGGTGAGTTCTCCTTCCTCCAGGTCTTTCCTTCTTCTTATTCTTCAGTTCCTTCTGCTGGTATCCTTCTTGAACCCCAGTTTATATAGTGAAACTTGAGTCCTTTTTAGCTGTACCTTAACCAGTCATTTTACTAACATTGTACTAACCAGTCCTAACATATTGTAACAAAATTCTCTAACCAATCATACCTCACCACCTTAATTAATTTACACCTAGCAAAATTAATTATGTAACAAACAGAAACAATCAAAGAACTAGACAGAGATCATAAAGACAAACAATAGAGAAGTGGGGACCATAAAGATAAAGCAATAAAGAAATGAGGATTTCACAACCACAACTATTGATAAGTGATTTCTTGCCAGACAGATGCTAACAAACTAAGTTTTCTTTAACCATCTTAAGATTTGTTTCTTTATCTGGTGATGGTAGGTGCTATTAGACAGGATCGCATTCTTAACAGACTGATTTTACATTGTTTTAATGTAATTTAGATGAAGTGTGAGGATGTGACTTTCTGCTTCTTGGCTAATGGCTGCTGCTCTCCTAATATGGCTGCAGACAAAGGCCTTAGGCCTTACAATATGGCTACAGGAAAAGGCCTTCTCCTTAGTGTGATGGGTTGGACCCTCCTATTGGGATGCTACCTGACGTGCTGGGGTTTAACTGAGCCTCCCTTGCGCAATCAGCCTGGGTTTCTTCTCCCTGCTTTGCTGAATTAGGCTCTCCGGCTTCTTGCAGCACACACACACAGGTAAGGTCACACCCCGCTGCAGACGCAGACTGAAGTCAGCTCTGTGTGAGAGGGCTCCCCCAGCACTCACGTGCCCACCCCTTTTGGGAGACAAACCCAAAATAATGTCTTGCAATGTATAGAAATATTTGTACAGTGCAAACTCATAAAATTTGCCCTCTTCCTCAATATGAAGAGAGATGTGCATGACTTCTTGCTCCCACCCCAGTTAGAAATTACATAAACTGGGTTATTTTATAAACAAGCAATAAAACAAATAAAAGGAAGTTCTCCTTCACTCAGAGCACAGTCAACCTGTGGAACTCCTTGCCTGAGGAGGTGGTGAAGGCTAGGACTATAACAGGGTTTAAAAAAGAACTGGATAAATTCATGGAAGTTAAGTCCATTAATGGCTATTAGCCAGGATGGGTAAGGAATGGTGTCCCTAGCCTCTGTTTGTCAGAGGGTGGAGCTGGATGGCAGGAGAGAGATCACTAGATCATTACCTGTTAGGTTCACTCCTCTGGGGCACCTGGCATTGGTAGACAGGATATTGGGCTGGATGGACCTTTGGTCTGACCCAGTGTGGCCGGTCTTACGTTCTTAATTTATTAACTACAAAAGATGAATTTTAAGTGAATATAAGAGATAACAGACAGAACAAGGCAGATTACTGACCAAATAAAGAAAAATATGCAAGCTGAGCTCAATATACTTAAAAAAACAGGTTACAAAATGTAAATTCTCACCCTAAATGTTGTTTTAGGCTGGTTGCAAAGTTGTTGTGGTTGAGAGTTACAGTTATATTCCTTTTCAGACTGGACTCCTGTCTCAATCTGGACTCCCTCCTTGCCTTCCCTTCAGGTAGCTTTAGTAGTCTTTCTTCTTGGGCAGACAGGCCATGGAGAGGAGGAGTCCCATTTGCCTTCCTCCCCACCCTTCAATAGGATTTACATAGCGGGAATCCTTTGTTTCCCAAACTTGACCCCCCCTTCCCTTCCAGTGAAAAGTTACAAGAAGTCCCAGGTAATGTTTAGTATCAGATGACAAGACCACCTGACTCTGTAGTATCACGGTGTCCATGAATGTCTACAGGAAGGTCAAGCCTTTTCACAGTCCATTGCCTCAGTGATGGGTCATGCGCCTTGTCTGGCTTTTCCATTGTCGTACCTGAAGTGTTAGCAGTGGGCATCACCCAAAGTAGCATAGTTGAAGTACAGATACATAATCAATATTCCTAACTTCAGATACAGAAATGATACAGGCATACAAATTGGATAATCACATTCAGTAATTCATTCCCTTTCCAATGATATCTCACATGAGTCATCTTGCATAAAGTATATCTCAGTTATGTTGTATTCATAACATAAGCATATTTTCATAAAGAATATGGAATGAAATGTCACATTTACAGTATGATGGACTGGATAGGTCAGATCACAGAGATAAGCAAGGGAAGAGATCTGCTGGTCACCCTTATGCCCAGGGAAGGACTGTGGCCTATAGTTACCACATTGCTCTTATGACTATTAGTTTAATACCAGCAATGTGCTCACTGTTGTACAGAGCGTAGCACTGGAGACCATTCTTGGCCTAAAGTGCTTGCAGCCTAAGTGACAGATGTGGGGGAGGCAGGTAAGGGGCAGAACTCAGCAGCCCTAGAACTCACTCCCAGTTTTTGTCTTATGTTCCTAAAAGCTCAGGCTCCAGTGTATCAGCTGGCCACCTGAAGGGGTCGGGAAGGGACTCTTTCCCCCCCATCCCCCCCCACCCCCCCCGTGTGTGTGCTGGGTTTTTATCATCTCCTTCCTCTGAAGCATCAGGACGGGCCATGGCTGGAGATGGGACAATGGGCAAGGTGGGCCAAGGGTGGGCCATTTTCCCCCAGGTTCAATTGGCAGTGACCCTGGGAGTTTTCACTGTCCTCTGCAGTGTATGGGTGAGGGTCACTTGCTAGGATTATCTTGGTACTTCTCACTTAATCATTACCCTGCCATTGCAACTCAGGCCTTGGTGCACCTTGGTCCTTCCTGTTCTCTGTCTGAGGCATGTCCACTCTTCTGGGTGCTGCACTGCATTGCTCTCTTTTTGGTTTGGGTTTACTGTGCAGGTGCTGGCTGGTGCTGGTAGCCTGTAATGTACGGGATGTCAGACTAGAGGATCTGGTGGGCCCCTCTGGCCTTACACTTTATGACTCTATAAGGTTTGCAGGGAAACCTGGAGAAGAGAAATAGTTACAGGGCTTTTTACTTCATATACTTATTACTATAGACTCACTTCTTGTGGGCACCAGAGTGTAACAGAATTTCTCAGTCTGTCCAGCCTAGTACTAAATGTTCCAAGTAATGATGGCTCTTATGCCCTGTCCCTTCCCCTTGGGCGACACTTCTACAACCCAATTAATCTCCTGCTCAGAACTTTTATTTTACCTTTTATCAATTTCATTCCATTTGTCTTCGGTGCACTTCTAGCAGAACCCTTTGCCTCTTTGGGTTTATACCCCTCTCATATCTGCAGACTCTGGTCAGGTCCCCCATTAGTTGTCACATAGCTAAATTATATATTTCTGTTCCTTTTAATCTTTCTTCATAACTCAGACACTCCAGATCCCACAACAATTTGTTGCTCCTTCTCTTTGAGTCTGGTCTTTCAACCAGTTGTGCACCCACATTATAATAATTTAATGTAGACTGCATTTCCCTAGTTGGCTTATGAGAATTTGTCAAAAGCCTGACTAAAATCATGATATATCACACCTACTGCTTATCCCCATCCACTGGGCCAGTAACCCTGTCAAAGAAGGAAATTAGGTGGGTTTGATATGATTTTTCTTGCAAGTCGATGCTGGCTTTCTGCTATTACCCTATCAATTGTTTAATAATTTGTTCCGGTATCATTTCACATATTGAAGTTAGGCTGACTGGTCTATAATTCACCAGCTCTCTTTGTTTGCTTTTTAAATCTAGGTACTATATTTACCCTTCTCCAGTTCTCTGGCGCCTCACCCATCCTCTATGATTCCTTGAAGATAATTGCTAAGAGCTCTGAGATTGCTTCAGCTCGTTCACTAAGTATGCTCAAATAAATTGGTTAGTCTCTAAGGTGCCACAAGTCCTCCTTTTCTTTTTACCCTGAGATGAATTTCATTGGGACCTGCTGACTCGACTACATCTAACTTATCCAAAATAGGGAACCCTGCCCCTGGTACTCTCAGTTTCTTCCAGACACCTGAGCAGCAGGTCAGGACTTCCTCTGCTCCCCTGACTTTCTTGGCTCACCGACTTTTTGTTTGTGCGTGCGTATTTGTTTTTCCCTGGGCAGGAGTTCATTTATTTGTTACCTGCACACTCTCAAGGGCACCCACCTTTACCCTTTTGTGGGCTCAAGGTGTAACCCTGTTAATTTAGGCATCCCATGCTTTATTGTTTGGGGCTCAGGGTATAAGGCACCCAACTTTACCCCTCCGTGGGCTCCAGACTCTGTTCCTCTGTGGGATCAGGGCTCTACCCCTCCATGGGTTCAGGGTATAACACCCATTCCCTGTGGACTCATGGCAAACATCCATTCCCTGTGTACTCAGTGCTCTATGGGTCTGCGGGGTCTTTTACCAGTGAAAGAGCCTTACAAAGTAATAGCCTTAACCTCTATTTATTAACAGTTACCAAAACAGAATGCACATGCTAAGCCTACAATGCTCAACACTCCCAATAAGGCAGGTTAACTTTTCCTGCTGCCCAGTCAGGATCAGGTCATGCAGGGACTCCAGCTTCTGCATGATGTGATTGGCAGCATGCTGAAGTCTGGCAGCTCTGATCTTGGGGCTAGGTCCTGGAATTTGTTCCAAAGAACTTCCTTTTGGACCCCAGTTTATATAGTGAAACTTGAGTTCTGCTTAGCTGTACTGTAACCAGTCATTTTAAACTAAAGTACAGTATTTTTCACCGATCTAGCCCATTATGAAACAATTCTTTAACTAAGAATTACCACCATAGTTGATTTACACCTAGCAAAATTAGTTATGAAACAGACAGAAACAATCACAGCACCCGACAGAGACCATACAGATAAACAATAGAGAAGTAGGAAACATAAAAGCAAAACAATAAAAAGTATAGATTTTACAATCACAATTGTTGATAAGTGATTCCTTGCTAGACAGAATGCTATCAAACAAAGTTTTCTTTAAATATCTTAAGAGATTCCTTGGTTATCTGGTGATGGTGGGTACTATTAGGAGGGGCACCTTCTTAAGCACCTGATATTACATTGTTTTGATATAATGTAGAAGGAATGTGAGGATGTGACTTGGTTCGTGTCTGCTGCTCTCCCAAAATGACTGCAGAAAAAGGCCTCAGACATTACATATATTTATCTAGATGTAGTATTAGTTCAAATAGTAATTCCCCTCCCATAAAACGACAGTAAGATATTAGCTCTGGTTTCATGAGAACAGCTGTTCCTAATCTAGCTCAATTATTTTGATTCATATAGTTTAAGGCCACAAGTGACCATTAGATCATCTGGTCTGAGCTCCTGTGTATCGTAGGCCATTGATTTCACACAGTTGTCCCTATACTGCGCCCAGTAACTGGTGTTTGTTTGAAGCATCTCTTCCAGAAAGGCATCTGAAGACAAGAAGAGAGAGAGAATCCACCACTTCTCTTGGCAGCCTGTTCCAGTGGTTAATCACCCTCATTGTAAAAAAAGGAGGACATTATTTCTAATTTGAATTTGTCTGGCTTCAGCTTCCAGCCATTGGTTCTTGTTAAGCCTTCTTCACTGGATTAAACAGACCCTCAGTGCCGAGTATTTGCTCCCCATGAAGGTCCTTACACACTATAATCAAGTCACCTTTTAATCTCTTTTTTGAAAAAGTAACAGGTTGAGCTCTTCAAGTCTCTCAGTGTTAGGCATTTTCTTCAGCCCTTGAATAATTTTTGAGGCTCTTTTCTGCACCCTCTTCAGTTTTTCAACATCCTTTTTAAAGTGTGGACACTGAACCTATATGCAGTATTCTTGTATCGGTCTTACCAATGCTGAATTATACATGTAAAAATCATCTCCTTACTCCTAGTCACTACTCCTGTTTATACATCCAAGGATTGCATTCACTCTTTGTCCCACAGCCTCAAACATGAAACCCATGGTGAGTTGTTTGTTTGCAGTGACCCCCACATCCTTTTTGCGAGTCACTGATTTCCGAGATGCCATTCCCAATTCAGGCATGGCCTGCATTTCTTGTTCCTAGATGTATAACTTTGCTATGACACATCCTAGGGGGAAGATCAGGGTTAAGACCTGCTGTTCATGTGGGGGTTTGGTGTCTGTAGTAGTCCCGTACCTAATGCTTTTGATGGTTGAGTGAGGGGCACTTCCTCAATAGATACTCCATCCACCTACAGTACACTTCTGAGCCTGAAATGGAAGTGAATCTTGATTTCGGTTAATGTTGAAGGAAGAAGCTGTTAGGACTTCCAGGGGGGATTTAGGGGTCGGTACTGGCTCAAGACCCTTCTCCAAAGCCCCATTCCTAAAATCAAAATCCCATTCAAGAGATCCTTGTTTTCCAAGAGGACCCGAGAAGCCAAATGCATCACTGGACTCCCCATGTATGGCTGTTTCTTGATATTGAAAGCCTAGAAGAAGAAGAGTCAGCCCATCACCCTCTGGAGACTGGCTTCTTTCTGTGAGAGGGAGTGGAAATGGACGCGGTAGAGAACTGGCATTGAAAGGTAGAATGGGAGACCGAAGTAGGAGGTCCCTCTTCCAAGTGTTCCTCTCACCAAGGCTGCAGTCTCCCTTCCTGGCGAGGTTGCCTTTTTGTTTCTGGAGGAGATTGTGACGGGTTCAGTCACAGAGATTCCCCTCAAGATTGTCACTCGATGAGCTGGGATACCACTGAGAACAACCCTCCTTCCAGAACAGGTGCCCCTCCACTCTTGTCTTGCTGAGTTAGACACTCCAGTCAGCTCCAGCACAGACCCAGAGGTTGGGCCATGCCTCTCTGCAGTTCACTGAAACGGAGATTCACTCAGCCAGGGGCATCTCAGTTAACAGGGACTTTCCCAGCACCCAGTGTTCAGCCTTTCTGGGAGCCTGAACCCCAAGTAAATCCGTTTTACTCTGTATAAAGGTTATACAGAGTAAATTCATAAATTGTTCACCCTCTATAACATTGATAGAGAGATATGCACAGCTGTTTGCTGCCCCAGGTATTAATCATTTACTCTGGGTTAATTAATAAACAAAAGTGATTTTATTAAGTATAAAAAGTAGGAGGGAGAGGAATTATTTAAGCTCAGTACCAATGTGGACACAAGAACAAATGGATATAAACTGGCCATCTGGAAGTTTGGACTTGAAATTAGACGCAGGTTTCTAACCATCAGAGGAGTGAAGTTCTGGAACAGCCTTCCAAGAGGAGCAGTGGGGGCAAAAGACATATCTGGCTTCAAGACTAAGCTTGATAAGTTTATGGAGGGGATGGTATGATGGGATAGCCTAATTTTTGGAAATTAATTGATCTTTGACTATTAGTGGTAAATATGCTGAATGGCCTGTGATGGGATGTTAGATGAAGTAGGATCTGAGTTACTATAGAGAATTCTTTCCTGGATGTCTGGCTGGTGAGTCTTGCCCACATGCTCAGGGTTTCGCTGATCTCCATATTTGGGGTCGGGAAGGAATTTTCCTCCAGGGCAGATTGGCAGAGGCCCTGGAGGTTTTTCACCTTCCTCTGCAGCATGGGGCACGGGTCACTTGTTGGAGGATTCTCTGCACCTTGAAGTCTTTAAACCATGATTTGAGGACTTCAACAGCTCAGACATAGGATAGGGGTTTATTACAGGAGTGGGTGGGTGAGTGAGATTTTATGGCTTGCGTTGTGCAGAAGGTCAGACTAGATGATCATAATGGTCCCTTCTGACCTTAAAGTCTATGACTCTATGGTTTCAAGTAACAACAGACAGAACAAAGTAAGTCACCAAGCAAAATAAAACAAAACAAGCAAGTCTAAGCCTAATACATCAAGACACTGATTACAGGTAATATCTCACCCTCAAAGGTGTTCCAATAAGCTTCTTTCACAGACTAGACTCCTTCCTAGTCTGGGCCCAATCCTGTCTCCTGGTACAGATCTTGTTAGTTCCAGCAGACCTCTCTGGTGGTAAGCAGGGGTTTTCTCATGACTGGCAGCCCCCTTTGTCCTGCTCCACGCCCTTTTATAGCTTTGGCACAAGGTGGGAATCTTTTGTCTCTCTGGGTCCCCACCCCTCCTTCTAAATGAAAGAGTATCAGATTTAAGATGGATTTCATTATCAGGTGACATGGTCACATGTCACAGTAAGACCTCTAGTCTCCATTCCCCATGGGCTGGCCCACACATACACAGGCAGGCTTTCAAGTAACTAAGGCCAGTTACAACTGATTTGTTTCTGGAGCACCCTTAATGGCCTCCACTTAATATGTTTACATCAGTGATACAAGTTCATAACTTATTCTCCTAACTCCAGACATAGAAATAATACATGCAAACAAATAGGATGATCACACTCAGTAGATTAGAAGCTTTGTAATGATACCTTACAAGAGACCTTTTGCATAAAGCATATCCCAGTTACATCATATTCACATTCATAAACATATTTTCATAAAACATATGGAGTGCAATGTCACAGATACCAATAGAGAGTTATATCCACTGCACCTTTTCCTAGGTCCTCTTTATTCCATCACAGAGAATCCCATCCCTGGTCACTCCCCTTCTAAGGCAGGACTGAAGGTTCCTTTGGAACCAAAGATCTGAATCAGGTGGTGTGGCAAAATGAGATGATTTGTATGGCAGTGACTTACCTCAACTGATGTTGTACCCAGTGGATGCAGAAGGGTTAAAATGCTCGTGGGGCAGAGCAGGAGACATGAGGTGTTTCCGGTCATGTAACTGTCTGGGGTGGCATGAATGGGTTGTTCAGGCCTGGCTAGAACCAGCCCATATCAATGGAGAATCCGGAATGACAACAGGAACCCCAGCAACTGATCAACTGACACCTAACACTGGGAAGCTCTGCGAAGTGGAAAACGTGGACTCAGCAGGACTCTGCAGGAGGAGGACAGTGGACCGAGGTGTGTCAGAGATGAAAACACAGGAAACTCTCACCTGGGATTGACAGACAAAGGGACAGACACAGAGAAAGGAAACCAAGGTGGTTCCTACAGCAGCATGGCTCAAGGGAACCCTGCTTTAGCCAGTATGGACTGTGTTATATATGGACCTTTGTTTCTTGATGGTGTGATGAAGTGGGAATATTTTGTAAAACTTTTATGGGTCCTGTTTGTGCCTCAGTTCCCCCTATATGCTTCATTGCTTTATCCCAGTGGGTGGAAAAGGACAGTTTGCTTTCAGAGCAGGCAAAGAGACACAGGTGTGGGTGTCACCTGGCTGTCTGGGCATTTGTCCCCATATCAATGGAGCATCTGAGAAGATACTGGCAAATCCAGTCACCAGGACATTGACACCTAGTAACCAATGTCCCTGAGGAAAGAGGGTGAGCAACATTCCCCAGCTGGAGAACAAAGGACTGGAAATCCAAGAGATGGGGGATCAGAGTTGGCTGATGGAAGGAGTCGGGGCTCTCACCTGGTGTCTGACCAAGGCGATCAGACAGAGGGAGACGTACAGAACCTGGACACTGAGGGTCACTACAGTTTGGCTGGGCTCTGGGCCGATGTGAATGGGCCATGCTTTAACCTACAGTTCTCTAGGCTACCCAAAGGACGTCCTGTGCTGTGGGCCAGTGAACTAATAAACCCAACTGTTTTGACCATACTGAGTGTCACTGCAAGTGCCTGGTTAAGTGCATTAATCCCTGAAGAGTGGCCAAGTCTCCATCAGGGTCTGTCTCAGTGGGACTCACTAAACTAAACTAAACTAAAGTCCCTGGAAAAATCATGGAGCAGGTCCTCAAAGAATCAATCCTGAAGCACTTACATGAGATGAAAGTGATCAGGAACAGTCAGCATGGATTCACCAAGGGAAGGTCATGCCTGACTAATCTAATCACCTTTTATGATGAGATTACTGATTCTGTGGATGAAGGAAAAGCAGTGGATGTATTGTTTCTTGACTTTAGCAAAGCTTTTGACACGGTCTCCCACAGTATTCTTGTCAGCAAGTTAAGGAAGTATGGGCTGGATGAATGCACTATAAGGTGGGTAGAAAGCTGGCTAGATTGTCGGGCTCAACGGGTAGTGATCAATGGCTCCATGTCTAGTTGGCAGCCGGTGTCAAGTGGAGTGCCCCAGGGGTCGGTCCTGGGGCCGGTTTTGTTCAATATCTTCATAAATGATCTGGAGGATGGTGTGGATTGCACTCTCAGCAAATTTGCGGATGATACTAAACTGGGAGGAGTGGTAGATACGCTGGAGGGGAGGGATAGGATACAGAAGAACCTAGACAAATTGGAGGATTGGGCCAAAAGAAATCTGATGAGGTTCAATAAGGATAAGTGCAGGGTCCTACACTTAGGATGGAAGAATCCCATGCACCGCTACAGACTAGGGACCGAATGGCTAGGCAGCAGTTCTGCGGAAAAGGACCTAGGGGTGACAGTGGACGAGAAGCTGGATATGAGTCAACAGTGTGCCCTTGTTGCCAAGAAGGCCAATGGCATTTTGGGATGTATAAGTAGGGGCATAGCGAGCAGATCGAGGGACGTGATCGTTCCCCTCTATTCGACATTGGTGAGGCCTCATCTGGAGTACTGTGTCCAGTTTTGGGCCCCACACTACAAGAAGGATGTGGATAAATTGGAGAGAGTCCAGCGAAGGGCAAGAAAAATGATTAGGGGTCTAGAGCACATGACTTATGAGGAGAGGCTGAGGGAGCTGGGATTGTTTAGTCTGCAGAAGAGAAGAATGAGGGGGGATTTGATAGCTGCTTTCAACTACCTGAAAGGGGGTTCCAAAGAGGATGGCTCTAGACTGTTCTCAATGGTAGCAGATGACAGAACGAGGAGTAATGGTCTCAAGTTGCAATGGGGGAGGTTTAGATTGGATATTAGGAAAAACTTTTTCACTAAGAGGGTGGTGAAACACTGGAATGCGTTACCTAGGGAGGTGGTAGAATCTCCTTCCTTAGAGGTTTTTAAGGTCAGGCTTGACAAAGCCCTGGCTGGGATGATTTAACTGGGACTTGGTCCTGCTTCGAGCAGGGGGTTGGACTAGATGACCTTCTGGGGTCCCTTCCAACCCTGATATTCTATGATTCTATGATTCTATGAAACGGAGCTCACAGTATGAAGCAGGGGGCTGCAGGCCCAGAGGTCCCATCTCAGGACAGGAGGCAGTGAAGTTGTGTGGTTTACCCTGGAGGACGAGTGAGATCCCTAGCCGGTCTGTCACATTGAAGGGTTCCCCCTAGAGACTGTTGTAAATTTGGGGACATGGCCACAATCCTGTGGGCCTGTGAGAGAGGGTAATCTCAGCACGTCCTGATGCTGTGTTCCTGTTGGCTAATAAACTTTATTGTGCTTTGAAAAGGCAGTGTGACATCACTGCAAACACTTGCTGAGGTGCATTGATCCCTGAAGACGGTGACAGCCTCGGAACTGGAGTCTGACTCAGATGGACTTGCTGGGCTGTGTGGCCTATCCATAAGGAAGAGTGGGATCCCTTGGGGGTCTGACGCAATAAAAGGGTACCTCCAAGGGAGTGTTTAAAAGCCAGGGCACAGCACAGAACTTGTGGATCTAGGACAGGAGGTTTTTGGAGTCAACCTCACTGCCATCCAGGATGGAGTCTGTGGCTCCCTCCATGGACTCTTCATACCTTATGCATCAAGCTTGGGTTTCCTGGCATCCACCTTCAGTATCAGGGACTTTGTACAAGCCTCTCAAATGGTGTTTAAACTCCCACATCCTTGGACATTTTCATGGGACTTCACTGCCTGAATTGTGGGGGAAAACAGAGCAGTACTTAGAATCATAGAATATCAGGGTTGGAAGGGACCTCAGGAGGTCATCTAGTCCAACCCCCTGCTCAAAGCAAGAGCTATCCCCAATTTTTGCCCCAGATCCCTAAATAGCCCCCTCAAGGATTGAACTCACAACCCTGGGTTTGGCAGGCCAATGCTCAGACCACTGAGCTATTGTCCAGGCTCCACCCACAAACCACACTCCCCCCTCTCGAGAGAGCTCACAGCAGACCGTACAGACGTTCAAATTGCTTGCTTTGCGGTTTCCTTGGGTCTTCGCTCCCCTGCGGTGAGATCCAGATACAACCAAGTGCTCTGCTGGGCTTCCCAGGCCTGGCTGTCCCTCCGTGGGGCTTGGCTGTCCCATATGCTCTGCTCCTCCCCTTCTGGCTGGTAGTTTAGAAAAATAGAAGTGGTGGTACTGTTTCAGGTCATGTTCACAGCCAGACAGAACATACTCATGGCACCGAACATGTGAGGTCAATACCAGGCTATGCAAATCATTATAGTCTGATCATCCTTCTGCTTTTTGATAATTAGTGTTGATGCTATTAGGCTTTAGAGATAACGATCCATTGAGATGACAGGGGAGGCTCTGCTATGGGGGCTGCTATTTCAGGGTGTCTATAGATTAGGGGAAAACACTGCATTTGTTTAACACTTTCCAGGTTATTTTCACAACCCTAAGGGCTGAAAACGTAATTATTTTTTTTACAAAGCGTAGATTCAGGAGAAATAGCCTGGGTCATTGAGCCTGCCTATCTTGACCCCTTTATTCTCATGGAAGCTGTTCTCCATGGACCAAGAGTTCTTTCCTCTTTTCCATTGATCATAGACTATCAGGGTTGGAAGGGACCTTAGGAGGTCATCTAGTCCAACCCCCTGATCAAAGCAGGACCAATCCTCAATTTCTGTCCCAGATCCCTAAATGGCCCCTTCAAGGATTGAACTCACAACCGTGGGTTTAGGAGGCCAATGCTCAAACCACTGAGCTATCCCTAAAACCAGGTGCTTTCAGTGTTGCCCCAGATAAGGTGAAGATCTGGTTGCCTAACAGACGCCTTCTTACTGGACCTCAGCAAATATCTGTATGGTTCTCCAGACTCCGTGATCCCCAGTGTGATCAAGAAATCTAATAGAACAAGGCTCACGTTCTGTGGTTGCCCCAAATGGAGCGATATTTTTGGTACTTGGGGCATCTGTACCTAGCAGTGTAGTCACCTTTCCCTCCTCTGTCTCTTCTGAACTTTCTGTCAGAACACCAAGGACAAAGACTTCAGTCAGATTTGAAGCCTCTGCTGTTAGAGGCTTGGTTCATATGCCCATGATCTTGGGAGATCAAATTTTCTCAAAAGAGTTCCTCTTGTTACTGTTGCAGAGTTAAAAGCCTTCAACTGGAGAACTCTACATAGCCAAATAGGCAACTTTTTATCGGGGCAGCATATGGATACATACCAGCAGTTCTCAAACTTTGGCTACCCGAGGACCCCCATTTTGATTTAATAATTTTTGCAAACTCCCAAGCCAGCTTCTAATTTTCCCAGGGGGTGCTCAACCCCCGTTCAGCCCCAGGCCCCAGCCCCACTCCACCTCTTCCTGCCCCTGCTTCACCCCTGCACCTCCTCTTCCCACCCCCTCCCCTGAGTGCACCCTGTTCCCACCCTTCCCCATCCCTCCCAGTGCCTCCTGAATGCCGCTGAACAGCTATTCTGTGGCATGCAGGAGGCACTGGGAGGGAGGGGGAGAAATTGATCAGCAGGGCCAGCTGCCCCAGACATGACTCGCGGATCCCCTGGAGCCGGACATGATACTTTCGGGGGGGAGGGATAGCTTGTTGTTTTGAGCATTGGCCTGCTAAACCCAAGGTTGTGAGTTCAATCTTTGAGGGGGCCATTTAGGGAGCTGGGGCAAAAATTGGGGATTGGTCCTGCTTTGAGCAGGGGGTTGGACTAGATGACCTCCTGAGGTCCCTTCCAACCCTGATATTCTATGACTCATGGACCCCTGGAGTACCCTTGCAGACCCCAGACCCCAGTTTGAGAACTGCTGATATATACCACTTCTGTAAGGACCTGTTCCAGAAATTTTTGACTAAAAAAAAGTAAAAATCATCTCTGTAAAATCAGGATGGAAAATACTTTACAGGGTATTCAGATTCAAAACACAGAGGATCCCCCTCTGGGCAAAACCTTAAAGTTACAGAAAACAGGAATAAACCTCCCTCTTAACATAGGGAAAATTCACATAAAACAAAAGATAAACTAATCCGCCTTGCCTGGTTTACCTCTACTGGTTGCAATATTGGAGACTTGGATTAGGATGGGTTGGAGAAGGTGGATTTCTGTCTGGCCTCTCTCAGTCCCAAGAGAGAACAACCCCACAAACAAAGAGCACAAACAAAAACCTTCCCCTCCCCTCTCCCCCGTCCAATATTTGAAAGTATCTTGTCCCCTTATTGGTCCTTGGGTCAGGTGCCAGCCAGGTTAGCTGAGCTTCTTAACCCTTTACAGGTAACAGGATGTTGCCTCTGGCCAGGGGGGATTTTATAGCACTGTGGACAGAAAGGTGGTTACCCTTCCCTGTATATTTATGACACAGGTCTACAAAGGGATTTAGGAATTGTAACACCTAAGTTTCAGGCGCTTAGCCTCCCAGTGGAGTTCACAAACCCTGGGTTAGGCACCTGGGATCCCTATACAATGCACAGGGAGAGAGAAGCTCCTGAGCATGGGATCCACAAAAGCCAGCACACTATGCAAGGAGTCACCTAAACTAGCCAATAGCAGATGCTGATGAGAAGATGTGTCCCAAGACCGCCCCCCACACCCCCACCGTCACTGGGACTTAGGTGACTATCTCTGCTTGGGATCTGCAGCTGGAGTCAGGTGTCTGTGCCGTTTCTCGTAAGGAGAGTGATGGGTGCACACCTATCTCCCAACAAAAGGGGGGGGGGGTCTTCCCCTATCATCCTTCACCCAGTGGTTAGGGAACTCAGCCAGAATGTGGGAGCCCCCAGGTCAGTTTTGCCCTCTGCTCAGTGAGCTGAAGGGACTTGAACATAGGTTTCTCCTACCTCTCAGGTTGAGTGCCCTAACCACCAGACTATAGCTTCACTCTTCCTTGCTCTCTCTAGCCCACTGCATACTTAATTATTTATACAGAGTGGAACACCTGCAACAGGAGAAAGTGAGAGAAGTCCACATCAGAATATCCCACACTCCAGTGGCTTGTGTATTCCTGTTAACTGTTTCTGGACCATTAAACTAGCATCTTAAAGAAGCTAAGAAACAGTATTATGTAAAGTAATAAGAACAGCCATACTGGGTCAGACCAATGGTCCATCTAGTCCAGTATCCTGTCTCCGACACTGGCCAGTGCCAGGTGCTTCAGAGGGAGTGAACAGAACAGGGCAATTTATCAAATGATCCATCCTCTCTTGTTCAGTCCCAGCTTCTAGCAGTTTAGGGACACCCAGGACATGGGATTGAATCCCAGACCAACTTGGCTAGTAGCCACTGATGGACCTGTCCTCCATGAACTTATCTAGTTCTTTTTTGAACCCAGTTATACTTTTGGCCTTCACAACATCCCCTGGCAATGGGTTCCACAGGTTGACTGTGCATTGTGTGAAGAAGTACGTCCTTATGTTTATTTTAAACCTGCTTCTAATTAACTTAATTGGGTGACCGTAGGTTCAAGTGTTGAGAAGGAGTAAATAGCACTGCTTTATTCACTCTCTCCACCCCAGTCATGATTTTATAGCCCTCCATCATCTCCCCCCGGAGTCGTCTCTTTTCCAAGCTGAACACTCCCGATCTTTTTAATCTCTCCTCATAGGGAAGCCGTTCCAGACCCCTCAGCATTTTTGTTGCCCTTCTCTGTATTTTTTTCAATTCTAAATCTTTTTTTGAGATGGGTGAATCAGAATTGTACACAGTATTCAAGGTGTGGGCACATCATGGCTTTATAAAGAGGCATCATGATATTTTCAGTTGTATTATCTATTGCTTTCTTAATGTTTCCTAACATTCTGTTGACTGCTGCTGTACTTTGAGCAGATGTGTTTAGAGAACTATCCACGACTCCAAAATCGCTTTCTTGAGTGGTAACAGCTCATTTAGACACCATCATTTTGTATGTGTAATTGGGATTATGTTTTCGAATGTGCATTACTTTGCATTTATCAACACTGAATTTCATCTGCCATTTTGTTCCCCAGTCACCTAGTTTAGTGAGAGCTCTTTGTAACTCTTTGCAGTCTGCTTTGGACATAACTATCTTGAGTAATTTAAAGTATCATCTGCAAATTTTGCCACCTCACTGTTTACCTCCTTTCCCAGATTATTTATGAATACGTTGAACAGCAGTGGTTCCAGTAAGGAGTCTTGGGAGACCCTGCTATTTACATCTCTTCACTGTGAAAACTGACCATTTATTCTTACCCTTTGTTTCCAACTTTTAACCAATTACTGATTCATCAGAGGATGTGCTCTCGTGTCCCATGACAGCTTACTTTGTTTAAGAGACTTTGGTGAGGTACCTTGCCAAAGGCTTTTTGAAAGTCCACATTCACTGTATCCACTGGATCACCTTGTCCGCATGTTTGTTTACACCCTCAAAGAATTCTAATAGATTGGTGAGGCATGATTTCCTTTTACAAAAGCCACGTTGACTCTTTCCCAACATATTGTTTACCTATGTGTCCGATAATTCTGTTCTTTACTCTAGTTGCAACCAATTTGCCTGGTACAGAAGTTAAGCTTATTGAACTGTAATGGCCAGGATTGCCCTGGAGCCTTTTTTAAAAATCGGCATCTGGTATTACCATGTTCCATTGATTATGATCATTCCACCAAGTTTCTCTGATGCCTGGTATATCAATATCCTCATTTAGTACCAGGCACTCAAGTTCACAAACACTTATAAAATGTGTCAATATTTAGTTGTCTGTTTTCATGTGATGTAATTGAATGGCAATCTTTTTTTCATTTGTCTTTTTCTCTTCAGTTTCTACCTGTACTTTATCAACATCTATCCTCTCCTTTTTACTAGGATATAGAGTGTCCTCTTTAATAAATCCTCCCCTAAGGGATGAGTCTGGCCAAGCTGTGTGCTGCTCCACACCTGCTTGCTTTCCCCCAGCCCTTAGTTTAAAAACTCTGTGACCTTTGTAATTTTCATGCCAGCAATCTGGCTCTGTTTTGGTTTAGGGGGAGCCCATCCTTCCCATATAGGCTCCTCCTTTCCCAAAAAGTTAGTTCCTAATACACCTAAATCCCTCCTCTGAACACCGTTGTCTCATCCATGTATCGAGACCCTGCAGTTCTGCCTAACTGCCCCGTGTGTGGAACTGGAAGCACTTCAAAGAATGCTGCCAAGGAATCCTGGACTGTAATCTCCTTCCTAGCAGCCTAAATTTGGCTGCCAAGACCTCTCTTCTACTTTTTCCTATGTCATTGGTACCCTCTATATTACGACCACTGGATCCTCCCTTGCACTGTGCATAAGGCTATCTAGATGTGTCGAGAGGTTGTGGCGGAGTCACCTGGTGATGCTCTGGATCTACTCCATATGAAGCCAGTCAGGACTCTGTGGAAACTTCCTCTCCCCAGAGCAAGAAGCTTACACAGCTTTGACCTTCCTGGGGCTGACCTCGGGGCATTCAGCATCCCTGTCCACACTGTGTGCTTCCCACAGCAAATCCGCACAGGCGGAGCTCCTGGGGAAGCCAGTGGGTCCTGCACCCCAATTCCTCAGTCAGACGTGCCTCTCAGCCAGCCGGGGAAACAGAGGTTTATTAGACGACAGGAACATGGTCTAAAACAGAGCTTGTAGGTACAGAGAAAAGGACCCCTCAGTCAGGTCTGTCTTGGGGGGGGGGCAGGAAGGCCAGAGCCGCATCTGAGCCTCCCCCCATTTCCCCAGCCAGCTCCAAACTGAAACTCTCCAGCCCCTCCTCCTCTGGGCTTTGTCTCTTTCCCGGGCAAGGAGGCCACCTGATCTCTTTGTTCTCCAACACCTTCAGTTGGCACCTTTGTACAGGAGGGGCCCAGGCCATCAATTGCCAGGAGACAGGGTGTCGGCCATTCTCTGTGCAGACACCATCACACTGGCCCCCTAGGGCTCAGCCACAATCACGCACCCTTATCTCACCACCTGGATACTTAAGAACTGCATAGGGGAAACTGAGGCACCCACACAGTATTCAGAGAAAACATTAAGAACATTCCCACTTCGTCACAGAGGTCCACAACCTTTGCACCTGGCAAGCAATTCACTAGGTGGTTCTCCTGGTCATCACAAATCCAACTATTTCTAATAATCAAATCCCCATTACTATTACTTCTGCAGTTAGTAAAAATGATACTAAGGTGCGATTTAGAACTCTTATTACAGAGTTTTATTTATTTTGTATAAGCAGCAGTTCACTCCAGGGACTAGAGCTTTGCACTGTACAGAGAGCACCAAGCTTTTGAACTGAGGCCCCGTTTCTGACAGAAAAATGCCCACTCCAATACTATAGCCTGTTTTGAGTTGAAGCCTGAGTCTGTGCATGGGACTGAGTTTGATGAAAGAATTTGCTTAAATGGTGATTTCCAAGACACGAGGCCTTGCCATTTGTTGTTATGTGTTTTGTTTAAGTATTAACCATCCCTTCCCCTCTTCTCTGTATGGGGGTATCTGGGTGTTCATTGGTCGGTGATTTCGGGAACTCTGAAAAACGCTTTCCTGTCCATCCAGAATTTGCTCTTTCCAGAATTGCCTGTTTTACCCCCCACCTGGTTGCAAATCTGAGGAATTACATAATCTGTGCATCGGAGTGATGCCTATCAGTGTGGTACCTCTGAGAGCACCTGAAGGGCTCGCTTTTCTTTTAACCCTGACAGGGTGCCCCCCCGGCAGCGATGCATCTGCTCAGCCAAGCAGCAACTCTGAGCAGCAGCAGAGCCCAACACAAAAGAGAAGACCCCGCTACACTGCCCGCTCCCCCCCAGCCTCCTTTATGTGTCTGCATGGCCCTCCCACTTCCCCAAGGGCAGGAGGAGGCTGGCTCTGTGCTGGCCTTGGCTGAGGAGGGTTTGGTCTGAGGCAGGTCTTTTTCCAGCCACTGTTCTGGGACAGTGAATTTAAGAGGTTACTATCAGAAGCCATGGAAGGTGGGGGGTGGGGGGGACCTGGCACTGAGATGCTGAGGTGCAGCTCTGTGCACTGAGGGACCCTCACAAAGGGCTGAATGTATACATCAGGGGAAGAGCCTGGAGCACTGAGGCCTAGCTTGAGGTCGAGTGGGGAGGGCAGTGCAGGGGAGCTGGCTGGGAATCCTGCCTTTCATCACCTTTCCCGCTATTGCGGGCAGCTGGCTGGTGACTGATGTTGACCAGAGGAAACCCCAAACCCCTCCCTACGTTTACAGCCCCCAGTCCCCAGAGCAGACAGCAGGAGGGGGGCCCTGTGGTGATGGGGCTGCAAAGCCCTTTGAGAGCCACCAGGCCTAGGCCCCTGGAATGCTTCCACCTGTCCGACCCCGCTCCTCCTCCGTGTCCCACCCCCTCTCTATGCCCCACCCCCCCACACACCCCTGTGCCCCACCCTTCTCTCTCTTCACCACTCTGCCCTGCCCCTCACTCCTCTTTGCCCGCTAGTCTGTCCCCTCCCGATGTCCCCAGGCTGTGTCCCTATTCCACAGGTATCCCAGCCCTGGCTCCCTGCAGCCATTCACAGGCGCCTGCGGGGCGGGAGCTGGAGCAGAGACAGGGAGGAAGCTCGGTTCTGCTGAAATAGGGAGGCTGGCTCAGCAAAGGGCAGGGGGGGATTCCCAGCGTCCCCACCCCCTTCGCAGAGCAGGAGGGGCACAGAGTAAATTACACAAACCTCAGCATTCACCCTCCCCAACCCCATGCACGTCCCCCGCCTCCCACATAAACCATCAGGCCCTGCCCTCCCCCGCCTCTCCGAGGCACTGCCCCCAGCTGCCTCCCACACAAACCACCAGGTCCCTAACCCCCCGCCTCCCCTGGGCACTGCCCCCCCTCCAGACACTGCCCCCGCCTCCCCTGGGCACTGCCCCCCCTTCCTACACACCCCTCCTCCGGACACGGCCCCCGCCTCCCCTGGGCACTGCCCCCCCTTCCTACACACCCCTTCCTGGGCACTGCCCCCGCCTCCCCTGGGCACTGCCCCCCCTTCCTACACACCCCTCCTCCGGGCACTGCCCCCCCTTCCTACACACCCCTACCTGGGCACTGCCCCCCTTCCTACACACCCCTTCCTGGGCACTGCCCCCGCCTCCCCTGGGCACTGCCCCCCCTTCCTACACACCCCTCCTCCGGGCACTGCCCCCCCCTTCCTACACACCCCTTCCTGGGCACTGCCCCCGCCTCCCCTGGACGCCTCCCCCCCACACCTCCCCTGGGCACTGCCCCCGTTTCTCACACAAACCACCAGGCCCCGCTCCCCACATCACTACCCAGCACTGTTCTCCCAGCCCCTACACCCAGGCCGTGGACTTCCCCCAACCCCCTCAATACCCGGCGCACGGCCCTCACCTCTGACAGCCCTCAGGCACCGCTCCCATACACACCACCATCCTGGCCCCCCAGTGCCCAGCACTGCCCGCCGGCCCCACCCCCGGCGCTGCCCCCCAACACTGCCGCATTACCCCCGTCCCTGCACCAACACCCTGGCTCTGTGCCCAGCTTGCCCCCCAACCCCGGCGCTGCTCCCCCTGACACCTGGTGCTGCCCCCCAACCCCCGCCCCCCCACACCCAGCGCTGCCTCCCCGCCCCCCGCCCCCCCGACACCCAGCGCTGCCCCCCCGACACCCAGCGCTGCCCCCCAACGCCCGCCCCAGGCCCCCTGACACCTGGTGCTGCCCCCCAACCCCTGCCTCTCCGACACCCAGCGCTGCCCCCCTGCCCCTGGCCCCCCGACACCCAGCGCTGCCCCCCCGACACCCCGCGCCGCCCCCCGGCCCTAGCCCCCGGGCGCCGCCCCCCAGCCGCGGCACGTGGCTCTGCCCCACACGCAGCCCGGCCAGGGCAGCGCTGGGCAGGTGGCCCCGGGCCGGGAGGAGGCGGCGGCGGCGGCGAGTCCCCGCCCGCCGAGGGGCGGAGCCGCGGCCGCCGAGAGGCACCTGCCGCCCGGCCTGTGCGAGCGGCGGCGCCGGAGGGAGCCGAGCCCCGCGGGGCGCCGCGCCCGGGCCATGCGCCGGCGGCAGCCCGCAGGCAGCGCGGCGGGGCGGCGCGGAGCCATGGAGCCGCCCGCGGCCGGCGGCCCCCGGGGCCCGGGCCGGGCCGGAGCCGCGCCAGGGCGGCCGCTGGCGGGGCTGCGCTGAGCCCCGCGCCCCCGCCATGGCGCTGCCCCGCGGCGGGCCGGGCTGCGCGCTGCCGGGCATCAGCACCGTAACCTATGTCTTCGTTTACAGCCCCAGCGGCGGCCAGGGCGCCCCCCCGCGGCCGGGGCCGGGGCCCGAGCCCGCCCGCCACGCCGCGCCCGCCGCGCTCCGCGGGCCCAAGCGCAAGTTGTACAGCGCCGTGCCCGGCCGCAGGTTCATCGTGGTCAAGAGCTACACGCCGCAGGGCGAGGGCGAGATCCAGCTGAACCGGGGCGAAGCCATCAAGGGTGAGTGCGGGGTGGGCAGGGCATGGCCGAGGTGGGAGCGGGCAGGGGCACCCGTGGGCAGCGCTGATCGAGGGGTGCTGGGCACAGCCGGGGGCAGGGGGTGGGAGCGGGCAGGGGCGCCCGTGGGCAGCGCTGATCAAGGGGTGCTGGGCACGGTCAGGGTGGGAGCGGGCAGGGGCACCCGTGGGCAGCGCTGATCGAGGGGCCCTGGGCATGGCCGAGGTGGGAGCGGGCAGGGGCACCCGTGGGCAGCGCTGATCGAGGGGTGCTGGGCACAGCCGGGGGCAGGGGGTGGGAGCGGGCAGGGGTGCCCGTGGGCAGCGCTGATCAAGGGGTGCTGGGCACGGTCAGGGTGGGAGCGGGCAGGGGCACCCGTGGGCAGCGCTGATCGAGGGGTGCTGGGCATGGTCTGGGTGCAGGGGGTGGGAGCGGGCAGGGGCACCCGTGGGCAGTGCTGATCAAGGGGTGCTGGGCACGGTCAGGGTGGGAGCGGGCACGGGTGCCCGTGGGCAACGCTGATCAAGGGGTGCTGGGCACGGTCAGGGTGGGAGCGGGCACGGGTGCCCGTGGGCAGCGCTAATCGAGGGGCCCTGGGCATGGCCGAGGTGGGAGCGGGCAGCGGCACCCGTGGGCAGCGCTGATCGAGGGGTGCTGGGCATGGTCTGGGTGCAGGGGGTGGGAGCGGGCAGGGGCACCCGTGGGCAGTGCTGATCGAGGGGTGCTGGGCAGGGTACGGCTGGGGGCAGGGGGTGGGAACAGGCAGGGGCGCCAGTGGGCAGCGCTGATCGAGGGGCCCTGGGCATGGCCGGGGTGGGAGCGGGCAGCGGCACCCGTGGGCAGCGCTGATCGAGGGGTGCTGGGCATGGTCTGGGTGCAGGGGGTGGGAGCGGGCAGGGGCATCCGTGGGCAGTGCTGATCGAGGGGTGCTGGGCACGGCCGGGGTGCAGGGGGTGGGAGAGGGCAGGGGCACCGGTGGGCAGTGGTGATCGAGGGGTGCTGGGCAGGGTACGGCCAGGGGCAGGGGGTGGGAGCGGGCAGGGGCGCCCGTGGGCAGCGCTGATCAAGGGGTGCTGGGCACGGTCAGGGTGGGAGCGGGCAGGGGCGCCCGTAGGCAGCGCTGATCGAGGGGTGCTGGGCACAGCCGGGGGCAGGGGGTGGGAGCGGGCAGGGGCGCCCGTGGGCAGCGCTGATCAAGGGGTGCTGGGCACGGTCAGGGTGGGAGCGGGCACGGGCGCCCGTGGGCAGCGCTGATCAAGGGGTGCTGGGCACGGTCAGGGTGGGAGCAGGCAGGGGCACCCGTGGGCAGCGCTGATCAAGGGGTGCTGGGCACGGTCAGGGTGGGAGCGGGCAGGGGCACCCGTGGGCAGCGCTGATCAAGGGGTGCTGGGCACGGTCAGGGTGGGAGCGGGCAGGGGCACCCGTGGGCAGCGCTGATCGAGGGGCCCTGGGCATGGCCGAGGTGGGAGCGGGCAGCGGCACCCGTGGGCAGCGCTGATCGAGGGGTGCTGGGCATGGTCTGGGTGCAGGGGGTGGGAGCGGGCAGGGGCACCCGTGGGCAGTGCTGATCGAGGGGTGCTGGGCAGGGTACGGCCGGGGGCAGGGGGTGGGAACAGGCAGGGGCGCCAGTGGGCAGCGCTGATCGAGGGGCCCTGGGCATGGCCGGGGTGGGAGCGGGCAGGGGCACCTCTGGGCAGCAGTGATCGAGTGGTGCTGGGCACGGCCGGGGTGCAGGGGGTGGGAGAGGGCAGGGGCACCGGTGGGCAGTGGTGATCGAGGGGTGCTGGGCAGGGTACGGCCGGGGGCAGGGGGTGGGAGCAGGCAGGGGCGCCAGTGAGCAGCGCTGATCGAGGGGCCCTGGGCATGGCCGGGGTGGGAGCGGGCAGGGGCACCCGTGGGCAGCAGTGATCGAGTGGTGCTGGGCATGGCCGGGGTGCTGGGTGTGGGAGCGGGCAGGGGTACCCCGTGGGCAGCACTGATCGAGGGGCCCTGGGCATGGCTGGGGTGGGAGCGGGCAGGGGCACCCTGTGGGCAGCACTGATCGAGGAGCCCTGGGCATGGCTGGGGTGCAGGGGGTGGGAGCGGGTAGGGGAACCCCGTGGGCAGCGCTGGGCCCTGGGCATGGCCAAGGTGCAGAGTTTGTAAGCGCGTATGGGGAGTCCTATAGTGGGATAGGGCAGCATGGGACCCCGCTGACCCAGGGCAGTGGCCAAGGGCCCAGAGCAAAGCTGTGCACAGGCAAAGCGCCGTCAGCAGCTGGACAAGGAGCTGGTTCCGGTTCGCTGCAGATCCCCTCTCGGCTCTGAGAGCCAAGGACTGTATGAGGAGGGAGGGGCCAACAGAAGCTGGTGGTGCCTTGCCTGACTGGGACCATTCCTGTGTCCGCTGCCTTTGGGGTGGCCCTGGTGGGTATGCATCGCCTTAGTCATGTTTGTCTTTAGTGGGGTCTGCTTCGTACGGGAGAATTTCCCTCAGGGTTACCCACTCCTCTTCGAAATAGGAAGTGCAGCGAAGATGATTTGGGGGACTGCAGAAACTTACAGTTGTTGCTGCACGTTCTTGCTGTGCTCCATGCATGTTTCAGGGCATGGGGGTGAAGCCAAAGAGTTCCAGTGACCCCCAGACTCTGCTCACTGGGGTTTTGTCAGTATCAAGTGTTCACAAAATTGCTGAAGTGGTGAAGCGGAGGCTGGAAGCTTCCTTTGCTTGGAAGCTGCTCCTAATGGGGTATTCCCATCCTGGCAGAGATGGCGGGGCCTTACCCTGGTGCATATGATTCCATAGGTTACTCTCTTGCACACACTGTTCCTGATGACTGTCTGAGATTTTAGAGGAATCTGGTAGCAGTAACCTACCTAGTAAGCAGCAGCTGAGTTTTGCATCTCCTTTTCTTTCCCTGTGGGCCTAATATCTTACCTGCCTGTCCTACATCTCACCTTTGGCCTAGTTCTGCCCGCGTTCATCGCTGTCTAGATTCCCAGTAATACTGCCTCCCCCTCTAGAACAGGAATATCTTTGAAAAGAGATGCTGTTGAACTGGATGGTTTGGGGCAGAATGCTGGGCAGTCTCCTTTAAGGACATGTTTCAAGAATCGCCTGCTCCTGGCCCAAGACAGGGGGTGGGGCAGGAGATTGTTTTGAGAGGAAACACTAAAGTGACTCTTAGTTTCCCTTTCTTTTTGTATGTTGATTGCTGAACGTTGCTTCACTTCACTGATATTTTCAAGTTTGTCATAAATGTCATACGTCGCCAAACGTGCACGTTGGTGGGAGAGATTATGTTTGAAGCTGCGTTGGCACCACATTTCTCCTTCTCCCCTAAATCCTGGGTTAATATAGTGCCTTGGATGTCTCCTTTCTATTTTTCTTTTATTTTTCCTACTTCTTTCTCCATTATGTATCTCTGCTTTGTGCTTTCAATAGGCACATAAAATAATGGTTGGGATCAACAGCATAGGTGGGTTGCTCTTACTTGTCCTCGTAGCGCAACCTGCAGGGACTCGAGCACGAGTACCAACCTCTGGGCAGACTGTTAGGAAGCTGGGCACAAACCCCAGGTTGTCTGAGTTCCATACTTCGATTTCACCAACCAATTCATAGAATCATAGAATATCAGGGTTGGAAGGGACCTCAGGAGGTCATCTAGTCCAACCCCCTGCTCAAAGCAGGACCAATCCCCAACTAAATCATCCCAGCCAGGGTTTGTCAAGCCTGACCTTAAAAATATCTAAGGAAGGAGATTCCACCACCTCCCTAGGTAACGCATTCCAGTGTTTCACCACCCTCCTAGTGAAAAAGTTTTTCCTAATATCCAACCTAAACCTCCCACCACTGCAACTTGAGACCATTACTCCTTGTTCTGTCATCTGCTACCACTGAGAGCAATCTAGATCCATCCTCTTTGGAACCCCCTTTCAGGTAGTTGAAAGCAGCTATCAAATTCCCCCTCATTCTTCTCTTCCGCAAACTAAACAATCCCAGTTCCCTCAGCCTCACCTCATAAGTCATGTGTTCCAGTCCCCTAATCATTTTTGTTGCCCTCCGCTGGACACTTTCCAATTTTTCCACATGCTCCTTGTAGTGTGGGGCCCAAAACTGGACACAGTACTCCAGATGAGGCCTCACCAATGTCGAATAGAGGGGAACGATCACATCCCTCGATCTGCTGGCAATGCCCCTACATATACATCCTAAAATGCCATTGGCCTTCTTGGCAACAAGGGCACACTGTCGACTCATATCCAGCTTCTCGTCCACTGTAACCCCTAGGTCCTTTTCTGCCAAACCATTCGGTCCCTAGTCTGTAGTGGTGCATGGGATTCTTCCCTCCTAAGTGCAGGACTCTGCACTTGTCCTTGTTGAACCTCATCAGATTTCTTTTGGTCCAATCCTCTAATTTGTCTAGGTCCCTCTGTATCCTATCCCTACCCTCCAGCCTACCTACCTCTCCTCCCAGTTTAGTGTCGTCTGCAAACTTGCTGAGCGTGCAATCCACACCATCCTCCAGATCATTTATGAAGATCTTGAACAAAACCGGCCCGAGGACCGACCCTTGGGTCACTCCACTTGATACCGGCTTCCAACTAGACATGGAGCCATTGATCACTACCCGTTGAGCCTGACAGTCTAGCCAGCTTTCCGTCCACCTTATAGTCCATTCATCCAGCCCATACTTCTTTAACTTACTGGCAAGAATACTGTGGGAGACCGTGTCAAAAGCTTTGCTAAAGTCAAGGAACAACACGTCCACCGCTTTCCCCTCATCCACAGAGTCAGTTATCTTGTCCTGGAGGGCAATTAGATTAGTCAGGCATGACTTGCCCTTGGTGAATCCATGCTGACTGTTCCTGATCACTTTCCTCTTCTCTAAGTGCTTCGGACTTGATTCCTTGAGGACCTGCTCCATGATTTTTCCAGGGACTGAGGTGAGGCTGACCTGCCTGTAGTTCCCCGGATCCTCCTTCTTCCCTTTTTAAAAGATTGGCACTACATTAGCCTTTTTCCAGTCATCTGGGACTTCCCCAGATCGCCATGAGTTTTCAAAGATAATGGCCAGTGGCTCTGCAATCACATCCGCCAACTCCTTTAGCACTCTCGGATGCAGCGCATCCGGCCCCATTTGGACTTGTGCTCGTCCAGCTTTTCTAAATAGTCCCGAACCACTTCTTTCTCCACAGAGGGCTGGTCAACTCTTCCCCATGCTGTGCTGCCCAGTGCAGGAGTCTGGGAGCTGACCTTGTTTGTGAAGACAGAGGCAAAAAAAGCATTGAGTACATTAGCTTTTTCCACATCCTCTGTCACTAGGTTGCCTCCCTCATTCAGTAAGGGGCTCACACTTTCCTTGACTTTCTTCTTGTTGCTAATATACCTGAAGAAACCCTTCTTGTTTCTCTTAACATCTCTTGCTAGCTGCACCTCCAGGTGTGATTTGGCCTTCCTGATTCCACTCCTGCATGCCCGAGCAATATTTTTATACTCTTCCCTGATCATTTGTCCAATTTTCCACTTCTTGTAAGCTTCTTTTTTGTATTTAAGATCAGCAAGGATTTCACTGTTAAGCCAAGTTGGTCGCCTGCCATATTTACTATTCTTTCTACACATCGGGATGGTTTGTCTCTGTAACCTCACTAAGGATTCTTTAAAATACAGCCAGCTCTCCTGGACTCCTTTCCTTCTCATGTTATTCTCCCAGGGGATCCCGCCCATCAGTTCCCTGAGGGAGTCAAAGTCTGCTTTTCTGAAGTCCAGGGTCCGTATTCTGCTGCTCTCCTTTCTTTCCTTAGCAAGTGTAAACTCTTCAGGCACTATAACAGCGATAACATGGAGTCACTGACAGTCCCCTTGGGCACTCTGATCCACCTCGCCACCCAGGTGAATGTACCTTTGTGATAGATGGTCCCTAATACCAACGGCAATATTCTGGTTCCTCCCAATCTCACTGGACCAGTCACTTACCCCATGTCAGTTGTACCTTAGGTCTCACACCAAAGACCATGCTTGTAGCTAATCCTATAATAAAATCTATTCAGATTTATCAACTAGGAAAAGGAAACCAGAGTTATTTACAAGGCTAAAGCATAGACACAGATACCCAAATGAGTTACCTTTCAAAACTTACAATTGTAATAGAAGCTTCTGTAATCAGCAAGCTCTCTATGTCCTTTAGGGCAAACCCAGGCTAAACATCTGGGGATCTCTTGCTTATTCCAAAAAACACCTCTCTCCCCCCGCCCCCTTCCAAGCAGCTCAAGGAGATAGCAAGTTGCTTTTGGTTGGGTTATTCTCCTCTCCCTGCCATGTGCTGTGAGCTGAGCACTCAGCTGTTGGGTAGAGTCCACTTGCAGGGCTCATCTTCATGGGGAAGGGAGCAGAAGAACAAATGTCTTTTGTCCTCTTGTTGCTGGTATGTAGGGACATTGCAGTTGCAGCCACCCACAATAGTGCATCTGGTATTGATGGACCTTTCCTGTAGCACAGCACGTTCTGCTGAAGATCAGCTCTTCACACTAATGAACATCTCTCTCCTGCCTGGTGATTTACGCAGTCAGAGGTTTAGAGCAGAACCAGTCCTGTTCTATCTTACAGTGTCGGGTACAGATGTTACAAGTGACAGTAATGCCGGCAGCAACTGACAAGCATTCAATGAAGTCTAAACGCATCCTTATCATTCTAGTTTAACAATATGAACACCCAGGTGAGCCGGACTGATTCCAGCTCTGTGTTTGTCAGTGTCTCACTGAGACATGGGGACCTTGGCAGGAGCTGGCACCTCTCTGCCAGCACCACAGACCTCTCTCATAATACACAAACAAGGGGACAGTCAATTAAACTGAAAGACAACAAATATAAAACTGATAAAAGGAAATGCTTTTTGCACAAAACACAATTCATCTATGGAATAGACTGCCATAGTGTGTCAGTGAGGCCAAAATTATAGCGGAATTCATGATAGGATTAGAGATTTATGGGATCTTGAGAATATCCTCTGTTACATTAGACAGGATTTTTAAAAATCGTGTAAGAGCTCCTGCTTCAGGGCAGAAGTCAGCCTCCCACTGACAAGGTTAGGAAAAACCTTCCCCATGAGCAAGAATCCCGTCATTTTCACAGCAAGATTTCTTGAATCTTCCTAGAGAGCATTTTATGCTGGGCCCTGTCAGAGAGAGGATACTGAGCTAGGACCATTGGTCTGATCCACTGGTAGGATCTCTGTGCTCAGATTTTAGCCTGGCTCTGACCTGTTGGAAAGCTGAGGATGGGAAGTATACCCGCTCTGTACCTTTGTTCTTGTTCCTGTTTATTTGAAGCTGTGAAAGGCGCTATTTCGACAGACCTGGAGACAGAAGTCCTCTGTCTACAGCAGGAGAGGCAGAGGGCAGGGGTGGGCAGATCTTTACTCTGTCGCTGTGGTGCTGTTCTTGTGGGAAGGAGAGGGATGATCTGATAGATATGGGGCTCTTCCCTTGTAGTTGCTCTTCTAGTTTGCCCTCAGGTTCCCTACCCAGGCAGAAGAGTCTGCTGGGGGTTGTGAGGGCTACTTTGGTACATGTTTGGTCACCAGTTTGTGTACAAACCCGTGCCTCCCATTGCAAGCTGGGGCAGATGTCCGGCTAGTGGCTCTGAGTCTCTTCTGCCTGACCTGCAGGAGTGAGGGACGGTCCCTGGCTGACACGCTGGGGCATTCTTCTGGAGCTGGCTCTGAATAACATGGGTGCCAGAGCGTCAGCCTCTCAAGAGACACCTGGGTCTGGGAGGGAGTCAGGATCTGACCAGAAGTGGGAGGGCAGCTCTCTGAGGTTGGGATAATGTTCACAGGGTGCCAATGGCAATGGAATTTCCACAGATGGAAGTACTGAAAGGTGTGTGGAGGAGCGAGAACTAGACAATCTGTCTGGGGATGGAGGTGCTGTACTGGGAGGAGGGTGCTTTAGGGAGCTAGAGAGAAGCAGGGGGAGGTGTCCCTGGATGGCAGAAGGTGAAGAGGAGAGCCGTCTACAGATGTGGGGGGGCTGAACAGGGGAAGATGATGGGGAGAGTTGTTTGGGCAGGGCTTGGTGGGATCGGGGCTGAGAGAATGGATGTGTAACATTTCTCTCTGTCAGGTTTCAGAGTAGCTGCTGTGTTAGTCTGTATTTGCAAAAAGAAAAGGAGGTCTTGTGGCATCTTAGAGACTAACAAATTTATTTGAGCGTAAGCTTTTGTGAGCTACAGCTCACTTCATCGGATACATTCAGTGGAAAATACAGTGGGGAGATTTATATACACAGAGAACAGGAAACAATGGGTGTTACCATGCACACTGTAAGGAGAGTGATCACTTAAGATGAGCTATTACCAGCTGGGGGGGGGAACCTTTTGTAGTGATAATCAAGATGGGCCATTTCCAGTAGTTGACAAGAACGTCTGAGGAAGGGGGTGGGGGGGAATAAACATGGGGAAATAGTTTTACTTTGTGTAATGACCCATCCACTCCCAGTTTCTATTCAAGCCTAAGTTAGTTGTGTCCAGTTTCTCTCTGTGTCAGTGGTGTGGGGCATGTGAGGGTGTCTCAGTGTGAGAAGTAGCTGTTCAGTTGAAGGTATATTCATAGAATCATAGACTATCAGGATTGGAAGGGACCTCAGGAGGTTATCTAGTCCAACCCCCCTGCTCAAAGCAGGACCAATCCCCAGTTTTTGCCCCAACTCCCGAAATGGCCCCCCCTCAAGGATTGAACTCAGAACCCTGGGTTTAGCAGGCCAATGCTCAAACCACTGAGTGGTCCCTCCCCTGCAATTGCCTGCTGCCATCTTACCCTGTACTGCTCCCTGTCTTTAGAACCCATTGTGCCATCCTGAAGGTGCCTGGGGGTTAAGTTCTTTGTCAAAGCGCTTGCCTTTTCACCATTCCCTCTAGGGCTGTTGAGGCTGCAGGACAAAGTCTCTGAGCAAGTGTCTGATCTGCTGGGCTTGGTGGCATCAGGAACCAGCAGAAGCGTTCCTTGCTATTGAGCCTGCAGGAACTGTTCTCAGCCACAGAGCTAATCGCTTGCCTTCCAGATGGGAATCCTGCCCTTCGCTAGTGGATTTCCTGGGGCGTCTTCAGCACCACATTGAAGCACATATGTGGGGGGAGGAGGGGAAGAGGTGGGGGGATTCTTCTGGGCTGTTGTGCTGGGGTGTGTGTGTGTTCATCTGGACTCTAGTACTTTAACTATCTTGAGGATGGCTGGTAACAAATAACCACACATGAATCAGCATAGAAGTTCCATGTGTAAGTTACTTAAGGACAGAATCCAAGCCAAGGGGAATTCGTCTTTGATCTGCTTCATGCGGATAGGGAGCCATGGGGTGAGAATACTAGGCTAGTGATCATCATCTGCTGGAATTCAGTGTAGCAAGAATGTAGGAAGAAACAGTTGACAGACAAAGCAGAACAAGGGTATTCAACTTCAGGAACACAAACTCTGGGTGAACTTGTGAGCCTGTTGTCGTGTGAGTCTGGTGTGCTTTATATTACCAGAATGATAGAGATTCCTAAGGAATCGCCATGATGCATAGTAGTGGTTTGTCTGGCTTAGGGTTTCATACAGCCATTCGTCAGCAGAGTATCTAAGCAACTCCTGTGTAAAACTGGTAGCACTAGTGAAGTCCCTAGTGAAGTTCATGAAGTCCTGCCTCTCCACCCTTTTGGGGGTTTAAATCTTTGCTTGCGAAGGGGTTGTAGTTTTGTTTGCTTCCTTGGTTCGGATTTCTGGTTGTTGTTTTTTTTTATTTTATTTTGTGTGTGCGCGGGGGGGGGGGTTATGGGATGGGGGGGGGGAGCTGTTACAGTGGTATCATTCTCATGGTGAAAAGGATTTTGTCAAAGCGCAAGGGTTTGCAGTGTTTCCTAACAATAGTCAGACTCTGGATTCGCTTGGTCTCCTCTGAAAGGTCTTTACACAGCCAGAGCCCCTAGACAGAGAATGCTTCGTTTGTGCTTGAGTGCTTCGTTTGTGATCTGTACTGTCCCAGAGGAATGCAGCCGTTTGGTGGTTTGTAGATGGAGATGTGGTCACTGCGGTAGATGGGGCTTAATCCACAATTAGGACCCAGGCCTTAAAATGCCATTTGAAACTGATTGGGAACCATTGGAGGGACTTGAGCACAAGTCTGGTGTACCATGGGGGCCTAAATCACGGAGGAGGCAAGCAGCTGCTTTCCATACCAGCTGCAGCCTGTGCATCATCTTCACATTCAGCTTCAGAAACAGTGAATTACAGTAATCCGGCTGGGCAGTGATGAATGTACGGATTGTCGTGGCCAGGTTCTCGTCCACAATGGAAGGGGTGGAGTTTTCTGGAGAGCGGGATGTGAAAGAAGGTGTTTTTAGTCACTGGGGCTACCTGCTCCTCCAAGCTTAGCGAGGAGTCACACAGGACCCCAACGCTTTGCATCACTTCGACGAATGGGGTCTATGCATGTCATAAAAATAAAGGGAAGGGTAACCACCTTTCTGTATACAGTGCTATAAAATCCCTCCTGGCCAGAGGCAAAACCCTTTCACCTGCAGAGGGTTAAGAAGCTAAGATAACCTCGCTGTCATCTGACCAAAATGACCAACGAGGAGACAAGATACTTTCAAATCGTGAGGTGTGGGGCGGGGGGGGGGGGGGGGGGGGGGACAAAGGGTCTGTCTGTCTGTGTGATGCTTTTGCCAGGAACAGATCAGGAATGCAGACTCAGAACTTCTTTAAAGTTAGTATAATCTAGCTAGAAATGCGTTAGATTTCCTTTTGTTTAATGGTTGGTAAAATACGCTGTGCTGAATGGAATGGATATTTTCCTGTTTTTGTGTCTTTTTGTAACTTAAGGTTTTGCCTAGAGGGATTCTCTATGTTTTGAATCTGATTACCCTGTAAGGTATTTCCCATCCTGATTTTACAGAGGTGATTCTCTTACCTTTTCTTTAATTAAATTCTTCTTTTAAGAAACTGATTGATTTTTCGTTGTTCTTAAGATCCAAGGGTTTGGATTTGTATTCACCTGTACAAATTGGTGAGGATTTTTATCAAGCCTTCCCCAGGAAAGGGGGTGTAGGGCTTGGGGGAAGACATCTCCAAATGGTCTCTTTCCCTGTTCTTTGTTTAAAACGCTTGGTGGTGGCAGCATAGGGTTCAAGGACGAGGCAAAGTTTGTACCTTGGGGAAGTTTTTAACCTAAGCTGGTAAGAATAAGGTAAGAGGGTCTTTCATGCAGGTCCCCACATCTGTACCCTAGAGTTCAGAGTGGAGAAGGAACCTTGACAATGCATCTTTAGGGAAAGGTGCAGTCTGTTCGGCACCTTTTCGAAGCGTTTACTTCTGCCAGCCAGGATCACTTTGTTCTTACCTGGATTCGCAGCTTCAGGGTTAACTGTTCCTTTGACTCCCCTTCTGGTCTTCCTTGAGGGGGACCCACTTAAGGTTTTAGGCTTCCTAGCAATCCCCTCGCTTGGGTCAGAGACCTGCATCTCCCTCTTTTCAGACCCAGAGTTTAAGCTTGCAGTCCCTCTGCACTCCCTGTGATTTCCCAGCAGGTCTGACCGGGATCCAGTATCCAGGGTTAACTCTTTCTCCAAGAGTTGTAACAGTCTATGCCAGTTGCCAAGCAGCTTTCACAAAGCATACTGCATTTACTCTTGGGGGCGGGGGGATTACAAACACATGTTAAAAAACCTGCAAATGCCTACATTCATGCTAAAAGTGTACCAGAGGTCACCCTCAGCTCCAACATAGGACTCTGGTAGGTGTCAGTCTTTCAAACCCCAAACCTCAGTTTGATCCCTTGATTACAAGTTCATGTCAGTTTTTAGCTCAGAAACCAGACCCCGATTGGACAATTCATTTGTTCTTTTGCATAGCTCGGGCCTTTGATCTCCAGTCTCTGGGGACAGGTAATCACAAGTCAATTGCCCTCTCCTCAGAGCATAGCTTCGAAAGGCTGAGCTTTTGGGTATCCAGGGTTATGTAATTTGTGTTAACCACTCCCAAGAGAATCCCAGGAAACCCAGTTAACACTTAGTACCCAAAAGTCCATGCCTGGCACATTTCAGTACAGTGGAGTCGCATCTTACGCGGGGATTAGGTTCTAAAGTCAGCGCATAAGGCGAAAATTGGCTATAGTCAAAATTACCCTTGAAAATCCCCTAAATCACCCATAAAGTACAGTATACACTCCATCAGTCAGCACACAGTCAACCTGTGGAACTCCTTGCCTGAGGAGGTTGTGAAGGCTAGGACTATAACAGGGTTTAAAAGAGAACTGGATAAATTCATGGAGGTTAAGTCCATTAATGGCTATTAGCCAGGATGGGGAAGGAATGGTGTCCCTAGCCTCTGTTTGTCAGAGGGTGGAGATGGATGGTAGGAGAGAGATCACTAGATCATTAACTATTAAGTTCACTCTCTCTGGGGCACTTGGCATGGTCCACTGTTGGTAGACAGGATACTGGGCTGGATGGACCTTTGGTCTGACCCAGTATGGCCATTCTTATGTTCTTATGACTTGATTAATAAAGAATTAAAGGATGGTAATGTAATTAATGCAAATCAACATGGATTTATGGAAAATAAATCCTGTCAAACCAACTTGATACCTTTTTTTGACGAGATGACAAGTTTGGTTGATAAAAGTAATAGTGTTGATGTAACAGACTTAGACTGCTGTAAGGTGTTTGACTTGGTACCACACAGTATTTCAAAACGAGAATGATATAAAATTAACATGGCATGCATTAAATGGATTTAAAACTGGCTAATTGATAGGTATAAAAATGTAATTGTAAACCGGGAATTGTCATCGAGTGGATGTTTTATTTTTTTAGTGGGGTTCCGCTGGGATCAGTTCTTGGCCTTACACTATTTAACATTTTTATCAGTGGCCTGGAAGAAAACATAAAATTCTCACTGATAAAGTTTGCAGATGACACACAAATTGGGGGAGTGGTAAATAATGAAGAGGACAGGTCACTGATACAGAGCGATCTGGATTGCTTGATAAACTGGTGCAAACAAACAAGATGAGTTTTAATATTGCTAAATGTGTACATTTAGGAACAAAAAATATAGACATATTTACAGAGTGGGCGACTCTATCCTGGGAAACAGCGACTCTGAAAATTTTTGTGGGGTGATGGTGGATAGTCAGCTAAGTATGAGCTCCCAGTCAAACACCGTGGCCAAAAGGGCGAATGGGATCCTGGGATGCACTGACAGGGGAATCTCAAATAGGAGCAGAGAGGTTATTTTACATCTGTGTTTGGCTCCGGTTCAACTGTTGCTGGAACAGTTCTGGTGTCCACAGTACTAGAAGGATGTTGATAAATTTGTGAGGGGTCAGAAAAGAGCCACGAGAATGGTCATGCCTCAGGTTAAGACTCTGTCACGGTCATTTTTAATAAAAGTCAGGGACAGGTCACGGGAAATAAACAAAAATTCATGGAAGCCCATGACCTGTCCCTGACTTTTACTAAAAATAACCGTGACAAAACACGGCTGATGGGGTGAGAGCCTGAGCCCTGCCGCAGGAGCGGATCCAGCCCACGCTGCTGGTACGGCTGAAAGCTCAGGGGTTTCCCTGCCACTGGTCGCATTTTGGAGCTCTGGGGTCCCCCCACTACCCCCAGTGGCTTGGAGCTCCAGGGCTGGCATCTCAGAGCTCCGGGTCCCCCTGCCGCCCATGGCGACTGGGAGCTGCGGCGGTCCCCACCACCCCCTGCAGTGGCTTGGAGCTTCGGGGCTGTCCATGGGAAGCTGCGGGGGATCCCTGCTAGCTGGCAGCTCCAGCCCCGCCACCCCAGGGCTGAAGCAGACAGTGTCACAGAGGTCTCTGGATGTCACAGAATCTGTGACCTCTGTGACACACTCTTACCCTTAATCATGCCTTATAGCGATGGACTCAAGGAGCTCCATCTATTGAGCTTAACAAAGAGAAGGTTCAGGGGTGACTTGATCAGTCTGTAAGTACCTACATGGTAAACCAATATTTGATAAGAGGGCTCTTCAGTCTACCAGACAAAGGTATCCCATGATCCAATGGCTGGGAGTTGAAGCTAGACAAATTAATGCTGGAAATAAGGCGTACATTTTCAACAGTGAGGGTGATCAACCATTGGAACAACTTACCCAGGGTTGTGATGGATTCTCCATCACTGACCATTTTTAAATCAAGGCTGGATGTTTACTCTTAAAGCTCTGCTCTAGGAATTATTTTGGGGAAGTTCTATGGTCTGTGTTATACAGGAGGTCAACCTAGATGATCATAATGGTCCCTTCTGGCTTTGGAATCTATCCGTCTATGAGTTAATAGTATGTATAACTGCACATGAGATCAGAGCAAGGGTCTGGTCTGCTGGTTCTGATTGGCCAATACCAGATAATTCAAAAAGAAGATACTAGAATCCACTTAGATATGGAGTAACCTCCTGCCAAAAGGGGAGTTGGTTTCTAACCAAGTCAGTGAGGGGGCTGGCTTGTGCCCTGAAGCAGGAGTGCTAGTAACCTGTATGTTCTCCTGCCTAATGCAGTTCTGTATGTTCTGATCCATATAAAGGTTTGATCCTTCTTTTAATCCTGCAGAGCTGTTGATGATGATATTATGTGGGCAATGAGTTTCCCAGGTTAATTATACCTTGTGTAGAAAAGTAGCTCATTTTATATGCTTTAAACTTGTTGCTTTTCAATTTTGTTGAATAGCCCCTTGTTCTCGTGTTATGTGAGATGGTAAACTGGGTTCTTGTACTTCTGCTGTCTTGTCAGTTCATCGTTTTGTATTATGTCCCCTTGTGATGGGGTGGACTAGGTCCAAAGGCCCCCCTGCTGGGGGCCTCAGGGGTCTGCCATATCCATCCCAGGAAAGGAGCAGTGGAGAGGTCCTCCAAGCAGGCTGGAGTAGCTGCAGGGGAAGCAGCCCATCAGGGCCCAGGAGGGCCATATAAAAGGACCTGCAGAGCAGAACAGCAAGTTGCTGCTGGAAGCTGGAGAAGAAATGACTGCATGCCTGGCTGGCTGAGGGAACTGCAGCACAACAGACAGCTAAGCAGGGACATGGATCAGGGGAGCGAGAGGCTCCTGGCTGGCTGCTAGGACTGAGCCAAAAACAGTTTGCTAGCAGAACCAGGGGAGCAATGAAGGAGCTCCGGACTGGCTGTGGACACTGCGTAAGGACTGAGCCTGGGGAGGATTGCAGGAAGATAGTGTCTCCAGGGTGGAAGTCCTGGGGATACAGCCCCATACCAGGGCTGGACTGGTTTACAGACCGTGGACACAGCCAACCAAGGGAGGTGATGGATTCTTTGTCACGAGAAGTCTTCACATCAAGACTGGACATAGTTCTAAAAGAGACACTAGCTCAATCCAAAGTTATAGATCTCAGTGCAGGAATCTCTGGGTGAGATTCTTTGGCCTGTGTTAGGCAAGCCAGAGTAGTGATCATAATGGTTCCCTCTGATTTTAAAATCTCTGAATTCCAAATTTGTATCCAAGGGGCTCTGGGACTGCCACTTCCACCAGTCCATTAACCTGCCTGTGTTGTTTCCTAACCCCCATTTGCACCTTGGGAAGGTGGGGTTACGCATGCTAGATATTCTACAGGCTCTCAGCTATTACTAGGATATGACTAAATGTTTTCACCAATCATCTCTCCTTTTTGTTGCTCAAGGAGATAACATTCTACCCAAAGACTCTCCAACAAGTAGATAAGACCGTGTATCCAAGCCTGCTGTGACCTGCCAGGACTCATTAATGTCCTGGCACGAGGGCTCACTCTGCCAGATTTAAGGTAACTTTATGAGTGTCTTAGAAGTATCCAATTTTAGACAGAGGTAAAGCTGTGTTCAGGAGCTCTCTTCGTGCTTTTACCTAGCTTCACTCTCTCTAATATCCAGGTCTGATGCTGGATTTGGGAAAATTGAGCCTTCTCAAATCCTCTAGAAGTGACTGCTAACTAATCACCAGGAGTGGGGATCCACGCAGACAATGCTCAGACAAACGTACCAACGATAAGTGTGGTTCTTTGACATTTCTGTCTGTGTGGATCCCTGCCATCCACCGTCCTCCTCTGCTGCTCCAGTGTTTTACGCTATGATGGTGGTTGAGTTAGGGAAGTGCTCAGTGGCAGTTGCTGGGGATGCACCTGCTTAGACACCTTGGGTAGGGCCACATGATCACAGGCAAGGAGCATGTGCAGCTGGGGCAAATGCTGCTCTCCAGAGCGGCTGCGCTTGTGCACACATTGAAGTGGGGATCCACACGAAGTGTCCAAAAGAAGCACATTCAATGTAGATAACTGATGCTAGTTCTCGCAAGGCTAATGGAAGGTCTTTTGGAGCCTCTGGGGATCTGCTCCTTATTGTATCTGCCCCCTGCGGCTGTGACCTCTGTGCAAGGAGAGTTTCAGAGCTACAGGGTTGGATGGAAGAACCTTTCGTAAGGACGAAGATTTCCTAAAATCCTATCCCAAGTTGTTGTCTGGAGGTCTTGGGTTATCACTTAAATCAGACAGCTTCTTTTCTGATATTTTCCTCTGTCTCATGTTCTCCCTGGTTAAATAAGATTCTACACCTTGGATGTTCAGAGAGCTTTGATATTTGACACAAAAACGTTAGTCTTTTAAGAAATCCTCAAGGTAGTTTGTGTCTTCTGGTGAAATGTGAGCCAATCCATTTTCAGACCAGAGGGGATGGAAATGGATAACATCCTCTGTTCTGCTAGGCGGTGTGCTCATTGAAATTCCTATGCCAGTTAGACTAAGAACATAAGAGTGGCCATACTGAGTCAGACCAATGGTCCATCTAGCTCAGTATCCTGTCTTCTGACAATGGCCAGTGCTGAATGTTTCAGGGGGAATGAACAGAAGAGGTCAATTTTAAGTCATCCATCCCCTGTCAACAAGTGACTGTTTCTGGCGGATGGAGATTTAGAGACACCCGGAGCATGGGGTTGCATCCATGACCATCTTGGCTAATAACTGTTGATGGACCTATCCTCCATGAACTTATGTAATTTTTTTAACCCAGTTATACTTTTGGCCTTCGCAGCATCCCCTGGCAATGAGTTCCACAGGTTGACTGTGTGTTGTGTGAAGTAGTATGTCTTTTTTGTTTGTTTTAAACTTTCTGCCTATTGATTTCATTGAGTGACCACCTGGTTCTTGTGTTATGTGAAGGGGTAAATAACATTTCCCTGTTCACTTTCTCCACACCAGTCATGATTTTATAGATCTCTATTATATCCCCCATTAGTTATCTTTTTTATTAGATGAACAATCCTTGTCTTTTTAATCTCTCCTCATATGGAAGCTGTTCCATACCCCTGATAATTTTGGTGCCCTTCTCTGTACCTTTACCAGTTCCAGTATATCTTTTTTGAGATACGGCAAACAGAACTGCATGAAGTCCTCAAGGCGTGGGCGTAACATGGATGTATGTAGGGGGATTGTGACATTTTCTCTTATCTGTCCCTTTCCTAATGGTTCCTAACAGTCTGTTAGCTTTTTTGATTGCTGCTGCACATTGAGCAGATGGTTTTCAGGGAACTAGCCACAATGTTGCTAAAATCTCTTTCTTGAGTTGTAACAGCTAATTTAGACCCGATTGTTTTATATGTGTAGTTGAGATTATTTTTTCCAGTGTGCATTACTTTGCATTTACCAACATTGAATTTCATCTGCTCTTTTCTTTCACAGTCACCCAGTTTTGTGAGACTCCTTTGTAAGTCTTTGTAGTCAGCTTTGGACTTAACTATCTTGAGTAATTTTGTATTTTCCATAAACTGAAGGTTTTTCTGCTGTGGGTGGGAGGGTAACAGATTTTGCTATATCTGTTTGTTACGTGCAAACTGTTGAGGATCTGCACAATTACAACTTGGAGCTCCATGCCCAGTTGTACAAAGTATTATTCTCTCAGACTGGTTGGTCCATATGAGAGAGCAATGTTCAGTCATTTCTCAGTTGGCTGTACTCCTCCACCCTGCCCCTGCGGAGGATCCCCATTTAGGAGGAATCTGTGAAGATGATATAGATATGAAGGAGAAAAAGAGGTCACTTACCGAAGTAACATTTGTTCTACAAATACAATGCCCCACTGACCCTCCCTGCTTGCCTCTGCTTTGGAGATGTCAAGGCTATGCCTGGTGTTAGAAAGGAACTGAAGAAGAGTTGAAGCTGAGAGCTTTTGTAGAACCAAAGGTATCTAAATAATGCTGGAACACAGGGTCAGGCACATGTTTCCTCAAAGGCTAACTTATTTCAAATCCGTTCCGTTGCTGCGTGGCATTCCATGTGCTCGCACAGCATAGATCTGCAGATGCGCTGCATTCCGAGAACCAGAGTTACTTTGGTAAGTCACTACTTTTCTTGCAGACTTTCTTCTTGCAAAAGAGTGAGTGAGTTCTGTCTTCACTAGCTTATCCTCCGTTCACTGAATTCCAGAGATAGGATTCCCTGATGCAAGGGTCAGATTGGGGTACTCAAAGTGTGATATTCTGTGACGTTACACTCCATATTCTTTATAGAAATATGCTTATGATATGAATATGTCATAACTAAGATATATTTTCTACAAGATAGGTCTTGTAAGATATCATTGGAAAGGGTATGATTTACTGAATGCGATTATCCAATTTGTGTGCCTGTATCATTTCTGTATCTAAAGTTAGGAATATTGACTATGTAGCGATTACAACTGTGTGTGTCCTTGGTAAACGCCCACCAAACAGTGGGCCATCAGCCTCGCTGGGCCATTAGGAAGAAACAGTGAGACTTTGAAGATACTAATCTCTCTCCTTCCTGAGACGTGCCCTGGGATGTTCTATGACACCACAAGTCATGTGGTCATGCCACCTGGTACTAAACACCATCTTGGACTTCTAGTGATTTTTTTCACTAAAAGGAGGGGGAGGTCAAGACTGGGAAACAAAAGGTTCCCGCCTTATGTAAATTCTATTTAAGACTGGGGAGTAAGTTGATCTAGGTTCACTCTTCACTGAATCCCCACCCTGGATGAAGCTAAAAAGATCTGAGAAACAAAGAGGGGCTGGGGGAGATTTGAGCCCAGGCTGGAAAAGGGATCTGGTCTGTGAATATTGTGTCTAAAGATTTAAGCTGCAAGCAGGGCAGCTAACTTTCAAGAATTTCTGCAGCCTGCCCAAAAGCAACATTTAGGGTGAGAAATTACTTCTTGAAACCAGTCTCTTTAAGATCTTAAGCTTAGTATGCATGTTTGTTTGTTTGCTTACTAATCTGCTTTGTTCTCTTTTCTGTCCCTTATAATCACTTAAAATCTGCCTTTTGTAGTTAATAAACTTGTTTTTGTTTATTATAAAACCCAGTTTTACAATTTATAACTGTGGGAGAGGGTGGCGAGAAGCTGTGAATATCTTCCTCCACATTGAGGGAGGGGGCGAATTTATGAACTTACACTCTATAGATTTCGCTACAGCACAAGACAATATTCTCTTGGGTGTACTCTCAAGAGGGGAGGTGCACTTGAGTGCTGGACAATTCCCTAGCTGTTTGCAGTCTCGGTGTGATTCTCCAGCTGATGTGTCCCTACCTGTGTGTGTGTGTGTGTGTGTGTGTGTGTGTGCTGCAAGAGGCCAGAGAGCCTAATTCAGCAAACCAGGGAGAGAGAGTCCAGGCTGGTGGAGCAGGAGGGGCTCAGTGAAACCTCAGTACAGCAGATGGCATCCCAAAAGGGGGATCCAACCTATCACGCTCTCCCAAGCCCTATCCAGATGAGCTATCAAAACAAGATGCTGTTCTCAGTAGATAATGTTGATCTTCATGATACGTTTGGCTCTCCCTCCACTTTCTTCTGTGTTTTGAACTGTAGTGGAATAGCTAACGATGCTGGCATTTAGGTTGCCATCACTAGGCTTCATGGTTAACATTCCACGGTGTTGAGCTAAGGCAGTTCACATGCTGCTCTGAGTTCTTGTTTCAGGCTTTCACCACACTCAAGTTGCCATCACTGCATCAGTTTAGTTTCAGTTCACATTTTACAGACGATCTTCCATAAAGGCTGTAAACTCTTTTTTTTTTTTTTTTTCTTTTAACTGAAAGTGGAGATTTTGAAACACAAGACGGCAGCTTCCAGAAGAAATACCACCTCACCGAGCCTGGCCCAATTTAATCTCTGGTGTCATGTCCTTGTCCCAGACCTAAAGTGATAACTCATTTCCACCTTAATCAAGCCACTTACCTCTGGACTTCTGTCTGAAACCTTCATTCCTTAGGGCATTAGGTTCCTCCTGCTTTTATGTCTCAAGTGCAGCTCTTCATCTTTACTGGGCTAAGGCTTTGTCTACCTTATCACTTTTATTGGTCCGGGGTGTGAAAAAACCACACCCCCCACTAACGTTTCACTGACAAGGGCGCCGGTGTGGACAGTGCAATGTCGGCGGGAGACGCTCTCTGCTGACGGAGCTCCTGATGTTCGTTAGGGGTGGTTTCATTATGCTGGTGAGAGAGCTCTTTCACGCCAGCGTAGAGCGGCTACACAGGAGACCTTACAGTGGCACAGCTGCAGCGGGTACAGCTGTGTTGCTGTACGGTCCATAGTGTAGGCAGAGCCTAAGGGCTGGCTACACTTGCAGTTGTAGAGCACTTTGAGCTAAACCCCCCTTCGGAGAGCGCAGTAGGGAAAGTGCTGCAGTCTGTCCACACTGACCGCTGCAAGCGCACTGGCGTGGCCACGTTTGCAGCACTTGCAGAGGCATTGGGAACAGTGCATTATGGGCAGCTATCCTACAGAGCACCTCTTCCCATTCTGGCACTGTGGCTTGTGGGAAGGGGGTGGGAGATGCAGGGCATTCTGGGTCCTGTCCCGACACCCCGTGATGCGTCGGTTCGCATCCCAGCAATCCCTCTGCTTCCGTCCACATTTGGTGCCATCTTTCAATGTTTTTTGTGCTGCGCGCTCTGTCTTCCCTTTCGGTCTGCGGGAATGGAGCCCGAGCTGCTGAGGAATATGCTGACAAGTCACATTTGGCAGTCAAGTTACTCCTTAAGATCCAAACTGACAGTGAGAACTCTGACGATGATATCAACTTGAGTAACGCATACGACACGAGATTGCTTGTGACATTCACGGACATGCTCGTCACCGTGGAATGCCGCTTTTGGGCTCGGAAATAAGCACTGAGTGGTGGGATCACATCGTCATGCAAGTCTGGGATGATGAGCAGTGGCTGCAGAACCAATCTGCCCTGGAGGAAAATTCCCTCCCAACTCCAGATATATCGATCAGCTAAACCCTGAGCATGTGGGCAAGACTCACCAGCCAGACACCCAGGAAAGAATTCTCTGTAGTATGACCCCACCCCATCTAACATCCCATCACAGGCCATTGGGCATATCTACTGCTAATAGTCGAAGATCAGTTACTGCCAAAATTAGGCTATCCCATCATATCATCCCTTCCATAAACTTATCAAGCTTAGTCTTGAAGCCAGATATGACTTTTGTCCCCACTGCTTCCCTTGGAAGGCTATTCCAAAACTTCACTCCTCTGATGGTTAGAAACCTTCATCTGATTTCAAGTCTAAACTTCCTGATGGCCAGTTTATATTCATTTGTTCTTGTGTCCACGTTGGTACTGAGCTTAAATAATTCTTCTCCCTTCGTGGTATTTATCCCTCTGATATATTTATAGAGAGCAATCGTATCTCCTCTCAGCCTTCTTTTGGTTAGGCTAAACAAGCCAAACTCTTTGAGTCTCCTTTCATAAGACAGGTTTTCCATTCCTCAGATCATCCTAGTAGCCCTTCTCTGTACCTGTTCCAGTTTGAATTCATCCTTCTTAAACATGGGAGACCAGAACTGCACACAATATTCCAGATGAGGTCTCACCAGTGCCTTGTATAAAGGTACTAACACCTCCTCATCTCTACTGGAAATACCTTGCCTGATGCATCCCAAGACTGCATTAGCTTTTATCACGGCCATATCACATTGGCGGCTCATAGTCATCCTATGATCAACCAATACTCCAAGGTCCTTCTCCTCCTCTGTTACTTCCAAGTGATGTGTTCCCAGTTTATAACAAATTCTTGTTATTAATCCCTAAATGCCTGACCTTGCACTTTTCACAATTAAATTTCACCCTATTACTATTACTCCAGTTTACAAGGTCATCCAGCTCTTCCTGTATGATATCCCTGTCCTTCTCTGTATTGGCAATACCTCCCAGCTTTGTGTCCTCCTCAAACTTTATTAGCACATTTCCGCTTTTTGTGCCAAGGTCAGTAATAAAAAGATTGGTCCCAAAACCGATTCCCTGAGGAACTCCACGAGTAACCTCCTTTCAGCCTGACAGTTCACCTTTCAGCGTGACCTGTTGTAGTCTCCCCTTTAATCAGTTCCTTATCCACCTTTTAATTTTCATATTGATCCCCATCTTTTTCCAATTTAGCTAATAATTCCCCCTGTGGAACCGTATCAAATGTCTTACTGAAATCGAGATAAATTAGATCCACTGCGTTTCCTTTGTCTAAAAAATCTGTTACCTTCTCAAAGAAGGAGATCAGGTTGATTTGACACGATCTACCTTTGTAAAACATGTTGTATTTTGTCCCAATTACCATTGACCTCAATGTCCTTAACTACTTTCTCCTTCAGAATTTTTCCCAAGACCTTGCATACTACAGATGTCAAACGAACAGGCCTGTAGTTACCCAGATCACTTTTTTCCCCCTTTCTTAAAAACAGGAACTGTGTTAGCAATTCTCCAGTCATACGGTACAATCCCTGAGTTTACAGATTCATTAAAAATTCTTGCTAATGGGCTTGCAATTTCATGTGCCAGTTCCTTTAATATTCTTGGATGAAGATTATCTGGGCCCCCCGATTTAGTCCCATTGAGCTGTTCGAGTCTGGCTTCTACCTCGGACGTGTTAATATCTACCTCCATATTCTCCTTCCCATTTGTCATCCTACCATTATCCCTAAGCTCCTCATTAGCCTAATTAAAGACTGAGGCAAAGTATTTGTTCAGATATTGGGGCATACCTAGATTATCCTTAACCTCCACTCCATCCTCAGTGTTTAGCGGTCCCACTTCTTCTTTCTTTTGTTTTCTTCTTATTTATATGGCTATAGAACCTTTTACTATTGGTTTTAATTCCCTTTGCAAGGTCCAACTCTACATGGCTTTTGGCCTTTCTCACTTTATCCCTACATGTTCTGACCTCAATAAGGTAGCTTTTCTTGCTGATCCCTCCCATCTTCCACTCCTTGTAGGCTTTCTGCTTTTTCTTAATCACCTTTCTGAGATGCTTGCTCCTCCAGCTTGGTCTACAACTCCTGCCTATGAGTTTTTTCCCCCTTTCTTGGGATGCAGGCTTCCGATAGCTTCTGCAGCTGTGACTTGAAGTAATTCCAGGCCTCCTCCACCTTTAGATCCACAAATTCTTCAGTCCAATCCACTTCCCTAACTAATGTCCATATTTTTTTTAAAGTCAGCCCTTTTGAAATCAAAAACCCTAGTCACAGATCTATTTTTGTTTATCCTTCCATTTAGTTTGAACTGAATTAGCTCATCATAGAATATCAGGGTTGGAAGGGACCTCAGGAGGTCATCTAGTCCAACCCCCTGCTCAAAGCAGGACCAATCCCTCAATCGCTCGAACCAAGGTTGTCCCCTACAACCATTTCTTCTATGAGGTCCTCACCACTCAACAAAACCAAATCTAAAATGGCATTCCCTCTTTTTGGTTCAGCAACTGCTTGGTGAAGGAATCCATCAGCTATTGCATCCAGGACAATCTGAGCCCTATTATTATTACTAGCACTTGTCCTCCAGCCTATATCTGGGAAGTTGGACATGTTATTCCTTGACTTTAGCAAAGCTTTTGATACGGTCTGCCACAATATTCTTGCCAGCAAGTTAAAGAAGTATGGGCTGGATGAATGGACGATAAGGTGGATAGAAAGCTGGCCAGATCGACAGGCTCAACGGGTAGTGATCAATGGCTCCATGTCTAGTTGGCAGCTGGTATCAAGCGGAGTGCCCCAAGGGTTGGTCCTGGGGCCGGTTTTGTTCAATATCTTCATTAATGATCTGGAGGATGGCGTGGATTGCACCCTCAGGAAGTTTGCAGATGACATTAAAGTGGGAGGAGAGGTAGATACGCTGGAGGGTAGGGATAGGATACAGAGGGCCCTAGACAAATTAGAGGATTGGGCCAAAAGAAGTCTGATGAGGTTCAACAAGGACAAGTGCAGAGTCCTGCACTTAGGACGGAAGAATCCCATGCACCACTACAGACTAGGGACCGAATGGCTTGGCAGCAGTTCTGCAGAAAAAGACCTAGGGGTTACAGTGGACGAGAAGCTGGATATGAGTCATAGACTATCAGGGTTGGAAGGGGCCTTGAGGTCATCTAGTCCAACCCCCTGCTTAAAGCAGGACCAATCCCCAATTGTTCCCCAGATCCCTAAATGGCCCCCTCAAGGATTGAACTCGCAACTCTGGGTTTAGCAGGCCAGTGCTCAAACCACTGAACTATCCCCCCCTGCTCGTTGCCAAGAAGGCTAATGGCATTTTGGGCTGTATAAGTAGGGCCATTGCCAGCAGATCGAGGGACGTTACCATTCCCCTCTATTTGACATTGGTGAGGCCTCATCAGGGGTATTGTGTCCAGTTTTGGGCTCTACACTACAAGAAGCATGTGGAAAAAATTGGAAAGCGTCCAGCTCCGTGCTTTTGTGCTGGCGATCCACATTCTGCTGGTGGATCCTCCTTTCACTCTCCCTCCAATCCTGTGCTTTTAGATTCTTGTTAAGTGACTGCTGTATTACTTCATGCAGCATGTCTTCTTTGCTTCTACGTGGCCTCTTCCTGAGTCTTTTTGCCGTCTCTCGGCCGGTGATAACACGGGCGGCCGAGATCTCAAGGTTGCATCTGTAAAGACAAAATGCAACACTTACCAGAGGCAGCATTGTTCACACCAGACAGAGCAATGATTCCCCCGTACACAATAGCATAATTTGCCCGTCCCAAAGTGAGCGCACCTAATCCACAGGAGCCCCCAAATGGTGAGTAAGCCCAGGGTGAAGCGTGAGTGATTGTTTCATGGCTGTACTGTCCTCTGGGTTTCTGTGCCTTGGGGAGAGACAACAGCTGCAGGGGGCCCCTATACTGAACACTGTCCCCACATTTTCCACAGGAGTTCGTCCTGGAAGAGATCTCGCTGCTGAGGGTGACCTGGGAAGCAAGGGAGGGTCTTCTACTGCAAGGCGGCTTCTGCCCTGGCCCATATGCAGCTTGTCTGTGTGCAGCAATTGTCCCCCCGCCCCTCATGGCACAGTGGCGTGGACACGTTAGCCTGACTGGGACAAGGACCACAGTGGCTCTCCCGAAACACCTGTGCAAGCACATTGCCAGAGTTCTGGCTGAGACTTTTGAAGAGATCACTGAGGCCGATTACCGCGATGTGAGAGAGCACATCAATGCCCTATTCCGCATCTAGGCATGCATGCAGCCCTAACCCTCCTCGCCCCAAGAGCCCACACCGAATAATTTCCTTCCCAAAATAAAACCCGCTTACCGGGAACCTCCTCTGGTGTTTGTCCTTCCCCAAGCACCGGCTGCTGCGACTGGCTACCTTCCTCAGGGCTTAGAACAGCTCCTGGCTGCATGCACCTAGGGATTCTGGGGTGTCTTCTTCCGCCTCAGCACCCTCGCTCCCGCTTTCCTCCTTCTCCTGCCTTGTTAGACTGGGCTCTGAAGTGTCCATGGTGGTACTCAGAGTTTAGATGGGGTCACCCCCAAGTATCGCATCCAGCTCTTTGTAGAAACGGCAGGTCACGGGGGCAGCACTGGAGTGGCTGTTCGCCTCGTGGGCTTTGCAGTAGGCATCCCACAGCTCCTTCACTTTAACCCTGCACGGCAGTGCGTCCCAGTCATGGCCCCTTTCCAGCATGGCCCTTGATATCTGCCCGAAGGCATCGTAAATCCTACAGCGGGAGCGCAGCTGGGACTGGACAGCTTCCTCCCCCCAAACACTGACGAGGTCCAGCACCTTGCCATTGCTCCATACTGGGGATAGCCTGGCGTGTGGTGGCATGGTCACCTGGACAGATGCGCAGAGAGCACTCCACGCCTGGCTGAGCAAACAGGAAGGGGATTTTCAAAATTCCCAGAGAATTTAAAGGGCGGGTCTGACGGGTGGTCACCTGAGGGCAAGGCAGTAGAGTTCAAAGTGATGACCAGAGGGGCTAGCACAGGCATTGTGGGACACTTCTGGAGGCCGGTCAGAGCGCACTAACAGACCAGGGCATCCACACTGGCGCCGGGGTGCAGAAAACGTTATTCCCCTCGCCGAGGTGGAGCTCCGGGAGCGCTGTAGCCGCAGAGTCAGAGCGCTCTGCGTGCCTTGCCAGTGTGGACAGGGAGTGAGGAGTGCGCCCGGGGCTGCTTTAATGTGCTCTAACTCCCAAGTGTAGCCAAGCCCCAAGACTTTTAGGAAATCCGCTAGACTTTTTGTGGCTTTCTGGGCTCACTGGAAGGGGATTTCCATCTCCACCCAATGTCTGTTCGCCTGGGTCAGAGTATGTAGTGAGAGCTCAAGTAGCATGGCTGCATGTGAGAAGCATCAGGGCTGGTCTGCCAGAGCTAAGGCAGCATCAGTGGCATGTCTCCAGCTCAAGAGACCCATAGGGCTACTGCTCAGGATTACAGAACTGCAGTAGTGTGCTCTTGGGGCTCAGTAATACACTCTCTACCTGGTATCTAAGGGCATGGCTACACTGGAAACTTCAGAGCGCTGTCGTGGGAGCACTCCCAGCGCTCCCGGGACTCCGCCTCCTCGAGGGGATTCGCTCCCAGCGCTCCCGGGACTCCGCCTCCTCGAGGGGATTCGCTCCCAGCGCTCCCGGGACTCCGCCTCCTCGAGGGGATTCGCTCCCAGCGCCGCTGGGAGCCTGTCTACACTAGCGCTTTAAAGCGCTCTGACTTGCTGTCCTCAGGGGGGTGATTTTTCACACCCCAGAGCCAGCAAGTTAGGGCGCTATAAAATGTAAGTGTAGGCAAGCCCTAGATCTCACTCACACTGACTTTGGGAGGGCAGATCGGTCTCCAGGGCTGCTGGAATAATTTGTACAGTAGGGGTGGTGAGAGCCATTGAACCAAACTGTAAACCCAATTTATATAATGGAAACCACTTCGCGCCATGGGGTGCTGCAGCCCCCCCTCCACCGCACTCCTAGTTCCAGCACCTATGTCTGCCTCCTTGTTTAAGTAGAACTTTTCAGCTCCCCTTTGTGTGGGCTCACAGGACTCCTCCTTGTGGAAATGGGCAGCGCTCACCATGAAGAAGGACAGTAACTGCCAGCCCTTGTGAATGCTGAATCTGCACGTTCATTTCATAAGCAGGCCCAAAAGGAGGGACCTGTGCAGCCCCAGCGGGTCACTGCTGTCAGCAGTGCCAGGCACACAGCTCACAGTGGGAATTTGCAGTGGCAGGTCTCACAGAACCCCCTCTACTGTGGAGCAATCTTCCTTTACCAGAGCAAAAGCACCGTGAACCCAAAACCTGAGCTCCTGCTGCACTTGAAGCTAAGAGTTTGGTGCACAGTTCTTGCACTTTTTGTTCCACACACAGGACATGATGCAATCAGACAAGTATTGCCCTGAAACAGTTGTTGGTTTCCTTCTGTCTCTGAGTGTTTTCAAGCCTGTGGTGAGGGTCTGAAAGGAGCTGGTGTTTTCATTTTTCTTAACAATTCCTACCTTTAACATGTCACTTGTGAGCTGCTCCCTCTGCACCTGGTGGCTTTCGGTGTGGTAGTGAGTGTCCAATGGCACGAATTCTTCTCTGCGAGGAGAGGGAGGGTTTATTATGTGAAGAGTCAATGACGCCTATTACTGTATTAGTAAATCAGACTTTAATTAGACTGCCAAGATACACAGGTGCTTAGACTGAATCCTTTTGAGATGATATTGATGGGACCCTGCCCGGCCTGGCCCTTCCCTTCCGTTCCCTAGGACATGTCCCTCGCGTCTGCATTTATATTGGAGGCTCTTTGGGTAGCGATCCTGTGTTGTGTTTTGTTTCTGTGAAGTGCCCAAATCATGGGCCGAGTGAAAATAAAAACTAATAATATAATAGCACAGAGTACGTGCTTTACAGGCACAGAGTAAGGTGGGTTTTTGCACGTGCAGTCTAAGCAGACCTTCTCAGTTAATCACTTCCCCTTTCAGTTAATCAGGATCCCTGTTTTTGGCATCTGGAATGTCCCAGTCACCTATAGAGTATTGCCAGAAAAAAACTGAGTTTCTAATGTTAAAACAAGCAAACAATCAAAGCCAACAATGTTTTTCTTGAAGAAGGGAAAACCCTGCTTGGAGAATTGTCTGTGTTGGTGACCCACATGCTGGGCATGCAGGCTTGGAAGCTTCTTGTCACAATATCTGTTGGGACTGTGCCTCCATGTGACCTCCCGCCTGCCGGCACATAAGGGGACACAGCCCTACCTGTTACTCAGCCACTTTTATCACCCGGGGTGCAAGTTGGCACTCCCTGGAGCTTGCCTCCTGTCTGCACTTGACTGCAGAACGGTACTGCATGGTTTTGGTGCTGTCGTGACAGGTACAGCAATTTCCTGCCATATCTTCGGGAGATCTTAGCGTACGTCTACACTACCCGCCGGATCGGCAGGCAGCAATCGATCCAGCAGGGATCGATTTATCGCTTCTAGTCTAGACGCGATAAGTCGACCCCCGAGCGCTCTCCCGTCGACTCCTGTACTCCAGAGGCGCAGGCGGAGTCGATGGGGGAGCGGCAGCTGTCGACTCACCGCGGTGGAGGCACCCTGGTAAGTCGATCTGAGTACGTTGCGTAACTTAGATCAGCCCCCCCCAGCGTAGACCAGGGCTTCCTGCATGAAGAGATTGTACCGTTGAGGGCAGGACCGGAAGGGAAGACAGTTCCTTGCCTTCAGTACCTGGTTCTTTAAGGTGTTTGTGTGGATCCTCTCTCCTCGGCCGCCTCCGGCTTCTGTGGAGTCTCTCAGCGCCCTGGATTCGGAGTCCGTGACGGAGCTGAGTGGCAGTTGGGCCACGCGAGTGGGGCTTACGGGGCAGCCAGGGTAGGGGCATGTGCTGCTGGAGCTTCCAGACCCGCCCACGTGCGGTGCATGCACACAGTGAGTGGGGCCCAGACAGACAGTGCTGGAAGAGCTACGGGGAAATAACTGTTCTTGTCAGGTGTCCTCTGTCTAACAAAAAAGAACTCAAGCTTCCCTCCCCCGCCGTCTCCTCCTCTGCGGGCCAGGTGTGTCGGTTGTGTATTGGCACTGTGAGAGTGTCTGAGCTAGGAGGAGACATGAAGTCCCCTGCCATCTCTCACTGCTCATTTCCATGCTTCTAGCTGTAACATTTCTTGGCAAACACAGAGCAACCTTTCCTTCAAGTGCAGCCAGTACCATCTCCTGCAGCAGGGGAAATGGGATAGAAAGCCCAGCGCCTAGGCGTGTGGAGTGAGAGACCTTGGAAGGCACGATGAGTGAGGGAAATTGAACCTGGAGAGTGGGGAGCCTGTTAACTATTAGTGAGCCCTGTAACCACACACAAACCAACCAACCTCTGGTTAGAGCTACTTGGCTGGAGACATCCCATTATGGAGCAGGGTGTGTGGGGTGGTGTTGTCTCTACGCAGGTCTGGGGCCACCAAACCTGTGATGTAGGGTTCAGTTGTTGGCATCTCAGAATCAAGGAGATGGTGATGAATTGGAGGGAATTCAGGTATGAATTCACATGACTAGGGTGCATCTCGGCAAATCAGTGATTTGGGATTTAACGTCAGTGTGCAGTATCTGAAGGGGGTGGGCTCCACAGAGGATGATTTAGTTGGGGATTGGTCAGGCTTGACAAAGCCGTGGCTGGGATGATTTAGTTGGGGATTGGCCCTGCTTTGAGCAGGGGCTTGGACTAGATGACCTCCTGAGGTCCCTTCCAACCCTGATATTCTATGAGGGATTGAACATGGGAATAGGACTAGCAGAGACGGGGTGACGTTAGAAAAGGGGAGCATTATTCTGGATACCAGGAAACTGCCTGACTGTGAGATGCATTTGCTCTGTTGTCATTTGGATACTTAACAGCTGGCACTTTTAAAACTCTGCTGGACAAAACCTAGACGAAGGTCTGTCTGGGTAACATTTTCTGAAGTGCCCAAGTCTTCTTGCAGCCTAAGTCCCATTGACTTTCAGTGCGATTTTAGGCACTTTTGCAAATGGGACTTAAGCGTTTGTGAAAACGTTACCCACTGTTTGTCAGTCTTTATACAGCATTGTTGCTGTACATGGGACGGTCTGGGCAAGAGAGGAGCAAGACACTGGTCACAAAGGCTGGCAATCTATGTGAGAATGAAAATACAGCAAGCCAGGGAGGGGATGGTATTCGGAATGAGACGCTGCGTTGCTGGAGGTGGGGTTGGAGGGTTGTTTGATGGGTTTTGTTCATTTCTTTTTGGATTTTGTTGTATTTGTCCCATCATTCGCTTCTTTTTTCATTTTCATTCATGCTCCACCCTAGATGACCTGCTCCATGATCTAGGTAATTATGTTTTTTCGTTCTCCCCCGACCTACAGCTCTCCCACCCCCATTGCCATCCCGACTTCCCTTGGTGAGAGCTGGGAGGCTTCTGGGAGCAGGGGGCAAGGGCTCTTTCCTTCGCTTCCCTCGCTTGCTCCCTCTCAGTCCCAGGCAACTCCAGCCCAGATGGATGGACCAAAGCACAAGGCGTAGGGGCTTCCTTTCCCAGCCTGCTGTCTGTCCTGCAGTCCCCAAAGCTCCTCTCCTGCTTGATGTCCCTTTGGGAGGTCCTCAGAGATGCCAGCAAGGGCGGCACTGTTACTTCCCAGAAGAATGGAGACAAGTTCTTACGGTACCTGGTCCAAAGCTCGGGGAAGGAGTAAACCAGGAGCATCCCAAAGCAGTCTTCTGTCTGTTGGTCAAGCCGATGGCTAAACCTCTTCTTGCTGCACAGTGGTGAGGAGGCCCCATGGCGCGGGGAAGGGCTGAGTCCAGACCCTGCTCTGGAAGAAAGGGCAGGCAGCATGTGGGGCCCACTCTGGCCTTCTTGGTGTGGCGTGCTTGAGTTTCCACCCTTTCCCCAAGCTAGGGCATGAATGTGCATCAGCTGGGCTGAGAGGAGTGTGGTCCACTCTTCTGTGTTATCCTCTCACTCGCTGGCCTGTGAGGTCGTGCACTCACAGAGCACCTGGCCAGGGGACCAACCCCAGGAGGCATCTTTCCTCTGTCACTTGAGCTGATGGAGTAACTGAGAGCCATTGCGGGCTGTTCTCCTCCTGCGGAGCGGACGCTGGAGGGAGATGGGACACACACTTCGCCAGTGGGCTTCACAGCTGTTTGCCAGAAAGCAGGAGAATGCTGAGACTAGGGAATCCTGCGTTCTCTTCTAGGTTGTGGAAGGAAGCATGATCTACTGCTTACACATTCTGCGCTCCCTGCCTCCCCTGCCTGTATACTGTCCTCCTCCCATGTGCTCCCCTAGCCTGTGTGTCTGGTTGTATGTAGTCAGATGAATAAATAGGCCAAAGATGTGAACCTCACCCAGTCACTGTCCATCATTAAGTCGTGTTAAACGAGTCTCTGGGTTTGTTATACAGATACCTCAGCTTGCTTAGCACCATGGCAAAGAGACCATGAAAAATTATTTTAACCTTTTTGTTAAAGATACAGAAAAGAATGAAAATCCAGTTAATGCATTTAAAATGTAAAGTATTAAGTAAGGCTTTTATTTTAACAATGTTCCTTGTTCCCTTTCCCTTTTTAGCTGCAGGGAGTTTCAAAAGGGAAAGAAAAGCCCTTGTTTCACAGCCTTTGAGATGTATCTACTGCCCTTTTGGGTAACAGAGAAGAAATATAGCAGGGATGAGCTGGAGCTACTGCTGTTTGTTGAAGTTTTTAAAACTGTCCCTTTGGGTAAAGAGAGGTTAAATGAGAGGCTGGAGGGGTCGCTGCTGCTGTTGTTGTTAAAGTTTAGTTCCATTTTTGAGGAAAACAGAACAAGACAAACACACACAAAAGGGGAGAGGAAAGAACAGCAAAGAGAGAAAATGCAGCTTCAGGCTCTGATGCTCTCTCACTTGCAGCCTCACTGCTGGAGAGACAGGCATGGCACATAATCTTAGCAGGCACTCTGAGACCTGGCAAACTTGTACCAGCATCAGGTTGTTTAGAGCATTGGTTTTAGCTGCCTCTTTCTGGTCACAGGCTTACAGCAGTGTTGCAGAATATACAGTCTTGGCTGGCTAAGCCAGACTCTTGTTAGATAGAAGGAAAAAGGAGAGAGAGAGGAAAGAGAAGAAATAAGGTAGGGAAGGAAAAGAACACACGCAGCAGGGGTGAGAGGGAGAGTTTCACTTCCCAGTGGTGTTTGGGATTTAGCTGGTGCCTATCTGGGAGGGTGGGGAGGTGATTTGGGTCCCTCTCTCTGCATCGGTCTGATCAAGACGATAAAGGCCTGGGGTCCCAGGACGTGATGGGGGAGGCAGCCATGATGGTGAAGTGGTTCCAATAGGTTTCAGAGTAGCAGCCGTGTTAGTCTGTATCTGCAAAAAGAAAAGGAGGACTTGTGGCACCTTAGAGACTAACAAATTTGTTTGAGCATAAGCTTTCGTGAGCTACAGCTCACTTCATCGGATGGTTCCAATAGTCTCTGCTGGTTCTTTCATCTTCGGTTTGGGGAAGATGAGCTGAGCTGGGATGCGATTAATTGAGCTGGTATGTGAAGCTGACAGGTTGGTTTCTTCAAAGTCTCCTTTCTAAGGACTCCAAAAGGGAGCGAGGGGCAATAGAATTAATCCCCTCATCATTTCGCTCACCAATTAAATCCAGTTATGAAAGGCTGAATTTGGCAGAGGTAATTTCATTTCCACATTTTCTTGTTAACCCAAGTTTGAGCTCACAAAGTCCTTGGACTATAGCAGTGGGCCCTGGTTGTTTCAGCTAATAGTGTCTCTGTCTGGTTTTCTTGCACCTGTTATAACATTCATTGTTGTCAACAACTTGACCCATTTGTCTTGGTTATTGTAACATCTTAGGAATTTTCATAGAATTGTAGGACTGGAACGGACTTCGAGAGTCCAGTCCCCTGCACTCAAGGCAGGACTAAGTATTATCTGGACCATCCCTGACAGGTGTGTGTCTAAACTGCTCTTAACCATTTCCAATGATGGAGATTCCACAGCTTCCCTAGGGAATTTATTCCAGTGCTTAACTACCCTGACAGGAAGTTTTTGCTAACGTCCAATCTAAACCGCCTTGCTACAATTTAAGCCCATTGTTTCTTGTCCTGTCCTCAGAGGTTAAAAACAATTCTTCTTCCTCCTTCTTGTAACAACCTTTTATGTACTTGAAAACTGTTATTATGTCCCCTCACAATCTTCTCTTCTCCACACTAAACAAACCCAGTTTTTTCAGTCTTCCCTCATAGGTCATGCTTTCTAGACCTTTAGTCAGTTTTGTTGCTCTTCTCTGGACTTTCTCCACATCTTTCTTGAAATGTGGCACCCAGACCTGGACACAACACTCCAGTTGAGGCCTAATCAGAGCGGAGCAGAGTGGAAGAATTACTTGCTGACTGTTAAAACTTATCACCTTATTATCTTCTAGGTGTTTGCAAATTGCTTAATTATTTGCTCCATTGTCTTTCTGGGTACAGAAGTTAAGCTGACTGGTCTGTAATTCCCCATGTTGTCCTTATTCCCATTTTTATATTTTGGCACTATATTTGCCCTTTTCCAGTCTTCTGGAATCTCTTCCATCTTCCATGACTTTTTGAAGACCATCACTAATGGCTCAGCTATCTCCTCAGTCAGCTCCTTGAGTATTCTAGGATGTATTTCATCAGGCCCTGTCTGACGTGAAGACATCTAACTTGTCTAATTTCAGAGTAACAGCCGTGTTAGTCTGTATCCGCAAAAAGAAAAGGAGGACTTGTGGCACCTTAGAGACTAACAAATTTATTTGAGCATAAGCTTTCGTGAGCTACAGCTCACTTCATCGGATGCATGCAGTGGAAAATACAGTGGGGAGATTTTTTTATACACAGAAAACATGAAACAGTGGGTGTTACCATACACACTATAACGAGAGTGATCAGTTAAAGTGAGCTATTACCAGCAGGAGAGGAGAAAAAAACCTTTTGTAGTGATAATCAAGATGGACCATTTCCAGCAGTTGACAAGAACATGTGAGGAACAGTAGGGGGGAAAGTAAACATGGGGAAATAGTTTTACTTTGTGTAATGACACATCCACTCCCAGTCTCTATTCAAGCCTAAGTTAATTGTATCCAGTTTGCAAATTAATTCCAATTCAGCAATTCTCTCATTGGAGTCTGTTTTTGAAGTTTTTCTGTTGAAGAATTGCCACTTTTAGGTCTGTAATCGAGTGATCAGAGAGATTGAAGTGTTCTCCGACTGGTTTTTGAATGTTATAATTCTTGACATCTGATTTGTGTCCATTTATTCTTTTACGTAGAGGCTGTCCGGTTTGGCCAGTGTACATGGCAGGGGGGCATTGTTGGCACATGATGGCATATATCACATTGGTAGATGTGCAGGTGAACGAGCCTCTGATAATGTGGCTGATGTGATTAGGCCCTATGATGGTGTCCCCTGAATAGATATGTGGACACAGTTGGCAACGGGCTTTGTTGCAAGGATAGGTTCCTGGGTTAGTGGTTCTGTTGTGTGGTGTGTGGTTGCTGGTGAGTACTTGCTTCAGGTTGGGGGGCTGTCTGTAAGCAAGGACTGGCCTGTCTCCCAAGATCTGTGAGAGCGATGGTCGTCCTTCAGGATAGGTTGTAGATCCTTGATGATGTGTTGGAGAGGTTTTAGTTGGGGGCTGATGGTGACAGCTAGTGGCGTTCTGTTATTTTCTTTAAGCCTGTCCTGTAGTAGGTGACTTCTGGGTACTCTTCTGGCTCTGTCAGTCTGTTTCATCACTTCAGCAGGTGGGTGTTGTAGTTGTAAGAATGCTTGATAGAGATCTTGAAGACGTTTGTCTCTGTCTGAGGGGTTGGAGCAAATGCGGTTGTATCGTAGAGCTTGGCTGTAGACAATGGATTGTGTGGCGTGGTCTGGATGAAAGCTGGAGGCATGTAGGTAAGTATAGCGGTCAGTAGGTTTCCGGTATACTCCTCAAAGAATATTTCCAACACACCTCTGAACAGCATACTAACCCACAGAGACCGTCCTACCAACACTACAAAAAGAAGGATTCTGGGTGGACTCCTCCGGAACGTCGAAACAACAGACTGGACTTCTACATAGAGTGGACCTCTGGGGGAGAGAGTCAGAAGCTTGGAGGGAGGAGCCAAGCCTGGGAAGAAGCTCTGATTCAAAATATGTTGTGCTGTTAATAAAACCAAACCTCAGAATAGGGAGGAGTCTGGTCTCCGCTCCTGTCTACACACTGAGAGTACCTGCCCACACCTCTTTGCTGTAGCTATGGATGTTCCTTTTATCCATGTAAGCTGTTGATTCTTATTTCAATCCTCCTGAGCTCTTGGCCTCCACAGTACATTGTGGCAATGAGTTCCACTGGCTAAATATATGGTCTATAATTTTTTAAAGTTTTAAAAAATTTTAAATGGTTTCTGTTCACTTTAATTGTATGTCCCATTTTTCTTGCATTGTGAGAAGGGGTAAATAAGAGCCGTTGATGTACCTTCTCTACCCATTTGTTACTTCTGTATTTCTCTGTCAGGTCTTCTCATATTCACCTCTTCTTTAACCTGGCCCAGGTTTTTCAGTCTCTCTTTCTATACAAAAGTCTTTTCAGGCCTCTGATCATTTTAGTTACCATCTCTGACACTGTTCTAATTCCATAGTATCCTTTGTGAGACAAGGTGACCAGTACTGCACACAGTATCCAGGTGTGGGTATCCCACTGATTTGTGTAGTGACATTGTAATATTTTCCATATTATTCTGCATCACATTTTGGGGGGTGTTTTTTGGTTTTTTGTGTGCTTGCAGTGGCTGTCTCCCTCATATTGAGCAGAGGTTTCTTTCTTTCTGTGAAAAGAAAAGGAGTACTTGTGGCACCTTAGCGACTCAAATAAATTGGTTAGTCTCTAAGGTGCCACAAGTACTCCTTTTCTTTTTGCGAATACAGACTAACACGGCTGCTACTCTGAAACCTTTCTTTCTGTGGTTACGGTTAGATTAGAATCCAGCAAGCGGTGAGCTGTTCAAGTTATTCAGAGAAATGTCAGGCTGAAAGTGACCTCGAGAGATTGTCTAGTCCAAACCCCTGTGCTGAGACAGGACCAAGTAACCCTAGACTATCCATGACAGGTGTTTGTCCAACCTGCTCTTAAAACCTCCAGTGACAGGGATTCACCAACCTCTCTTGGAAGCCTGTTCCAGAGCTTAAATTATTCTGGTAGTTTGAAGGTTTTCCTAATATCTAACCTGAATCTCCCTTGCTGCACATGGAGCCAGTTACTTCTTTTCCTGCTTTCAGTCGAGGTGGAAAACAATTGATCACAACAATTATAATGGCCGGAACATATTTGAAGACTGGCCCCCCTCAGTCTTCTTTTCTCCAGACTAAACATACCCGCTCTTTTTAGCCTTTCCGCACAGGTCAGGGTTTCCAAACTTTTTATCATTGTTGTTGCTTTCCTCGGGACTCTCCAATTTGTCCACATTTTTAAAGTGTGGTGCTGAGAACTGGACACAGTACTCCTGCTCAGGCCTCACCATTGCTGAGTAGAGTGCGACAATTACATATGACACTCCTGTTAACACACCCCAGAATGAGATTAGCCTTTTTAGCAACCGCATCACATTGTTGACTCCTATTCAAATTGTGATCAACTGGAACCCCCAGATCCTTTTCAGCAGCGCTGCCACCTAGTCCGTAGTCCCCGGTTTGTAGTTGTGCCTTTGATTTTTGCTTCCTAAGTGTAGAACTTTGCACTTGTCTTTATTGAATTTCATCTTGTTGATTTCAGACAAGTTTTCCAATTTGTCAGAGTCATTTTGAATTCTAATCCTGTCCTTGGAAGTGCTTGCAACCCCGCCCAGCTTGGCATCATCTTTAGATTTTATAAGCATACCTTCCACTCCATTATCTAGGTCAGTAGTAAGAATATGGAATAGTACTGGACCCAGGACTGTCCTCTGAGGGACCCCACTAGATACATATCTCCAGGTTGACAGCAAACTATTGATAATTACTTTTTGAGTAGGGTCTTTTAAACAAGTTTTGCATCCATTTTATAGTAATTTCATCTAGACCACATTTTCCCTAGTTTGCTTATGAGAATGTCACGTGGAACTTTGTTGAAAACCTTACAGCAGTCAAGATATGTCATGTCTACTGCAGCCACCAAAGGGCTGAACTGGACTTTCGTTACCTAGGACACCTTCAGGAGCAGGCCTCTGCACCTGCGTGTAGCTGGTGAGCGGTGCAGTGAAATGGAGGTTGCCTGTGGGGATATCACGGGACTTGGCGGGTGCCTCTTTAATATGGGATGTAGGGCAGGGTAAGGGTCTCCCCAAAGCTGTACGCCATCGCTGCTCGTGCCCAGGGCTTGCATAAAGTGCAGCCACAATGGAGCGGAGAAGTTACAAGCTGCTTTTTACTGCCCTGGCTGCAGAGCCAGCATATGTCACGTGCCTGCCGTCGGTCAGCTGTGCCAAGAGCTGCAGGAGCAGCTCATATTCCTCTGCCCTGGCTGGGGTCCTCTCCTCTCTTTGTGGCCTCAGTAGCAGCCTGCTGCGGGGGCAGCTGCTACTCACAAATGAATTCTTCCTTTCATCTGCGCCCTTCCCTCGTTTATTTCTGTGTGGGTGTTTCTGTCTCAGGAAAATTGGATTGCGGGTTGATGAAGCAGAGCCCCTGGGAACTGTGGTGAGCCAGGCTCCACGACTCAAGCAGACGGCTGGGTAGAGTTAACAGCATCAGAATAACAACAACAGGCCCGGTCCCCTGCACCACCAGGAAGGAGCTGAGAGCTGCACATTCAGGGACCCTGCAAGGGCTTCTGTGGCCACTGCAGAGAAGAGACGCTGGTCCCCTAGAGCTCCCTTTGTCTACTCCCCCGTGGAGAGGCCAGGATCTGAGTGGAACAGGGGCCCAGAGCCTGGTTGCTTTGGAGGCTGTGTAGTGTAGGGTATAGAGGCTAGGCAGGGGCAGTCACAGGCCCTGTGGAGTTTTTCAGGCCCTAACCTCTGCCCCACACCTCTCTTCCTCAAGTGCTGCAGCTCCGCATTTTCTTAGCAAGTGTTTTTGAGAGCCTGTGAGAGAAGGCAATAGCCCCAGTGTCTGTGGCTTCCCTGTCCCCACCTGGGAATTAAGGGCTCCGTGGATCTATTGCAAGAGGCTTCACACGGGGGATAAGAAAGCTGAAGGATGAGGCTGTGGGTAGGCTGGGGGTGGATGAAAGGGATTTACTGCCTGGATGGGGAGAGCCAGCTGCCAGCCATGCCAGGATATAATGTACTGAGCCTTGCGAGTAGTAACGTAAAGCCTCGCTTGGGGACCCAGTTGTGGGGTGTCCTCAGAGTTTCTGCCATGGGACAAGTCCCAGCATTCCAAATTCCTCTCTTACGTCCTGAGGTGATGATGGCATAACATTGCACAGAGCATTTCCCAGCCTTTCTCCTGCCCTCGGGAGCTCCGAGACCACGTGATGGGGCAGGGCATTTCAGAAGGGGGCTTCTCTCTGAACAGAGGTTTCCTGCAGCTTCGTTACTTGACTGGTAACACGTTGAGCTACACACACAGATGACCACACTGTGGAGGTGGGAGGGCTTTGAGGACTGATGCTTCTTGAGTCATCCCCACAAGATGGAAAGGGTGATGCTGCCCCTGGGTCTGAATGACAAGACCCTGGGCCATGCCTGAAGAACTGCCATTCAGGCAATGCTGTAGAGCAGTGATACTCAGATTGAGGCTCACGAGCTGCAAGTGGCTCTTTGCAGCACAGGATGTTAAAGCATTGTGTGATTGAATTAGTAACCAGGCTGAGATATTAACCAATCAGGATGCATCTTCTATTTAATAGGCAGGAGGTTTAAAACCAAAGGAAGTATTTTTTTCACACAATGCACAGTCAGCCTGTGGAACTCCTTGCCACAGGATGTTGTGAAGACCAAGACTATAACAGGGTTCTAAAAAGAACTAGATAAATTCATGGAGGATAGGTCCGTCAATGGCTATTTGCCAGAAGGGGCGGGGATGGTGTCGCTAGCCTCTGTTTGCCAGGAGCTGGGAATGGGCAACAGGGGATGGATCACTTGATGATTCCCTGTTCTGTTCATTCCCTCTGGGGCACCTGGCACTGGCCACTGTCAGCAAACAGGACACTGGGCTAGATGGACCTTTGGTCTGACTCAGTCTGGCCGTTCTTATGTTCTTACGTCATTAATCAATTGTAGCTGATAAAGTAATACTACTTGGTCAGTCATTTTGCTGTGAGAATGATTGAGATATAAAAATAGGAACTGAAAGAACGATTCCCATGACTGTGGCTCTTTTGGGTAACGTTGATGGCTAATTTGGCTCCTGAACCCTTAAGGTCTGAGTTTCACTTTTGTCGAGTGTCTGGGGCCTTTCCTACAGGGATGTGTGTGTATATATAAGTGAAGGCGAACAGGACGGATCCTCTGAGCAATGTCCTTGTGCTTTGGGGGCTGGCACAGCTCTGCCCCAAGGGTGTGAATTTCACCTTAGGTCAAATTCATCCCTGTTGCCACTCTGCCTTGGGGATTGCTATGACCTGCCTGCAGGAAAGCCGCCGTGCAGCCCCCGGAGTTACAGGTGTGGGGTCTGGACCGATGGCTCCAGCACTGCAAGACAAGACCCAGTTGCTCGGGACTGGGCAGGAATAGTTTTATGCGGGTGAGGGGCCGTCTCCTGACAGAACAAAACAGCTAAAGTCCTTCTTTGAGAATTGGCTACATGGAGCCCTCAGCTTGCCAGTGCAGAGTTTCTGGACAGCAGTGTCCATGGAAGCTGCCCCCCCCACCCCGTCTGTGCCCTGGCGTCTCTACTCAGGGGCATAGAAGAGGACCCAGCCCTAATGGCGTTCAGTTTCTTCTGACAGCTGAAGGCAGCAAACAGGAGCTCACTGGTACCTGTAGCTCCCCTGAGCTGGCTGAACCAGCTTCACTGCATTTTTGATCCTGCTGGACACTCACCCACTGGACTCCAGTGTGCCCTCCTCTCTCCATCTTGCACACCTTTTCTATGGGATGGCAAAGGCCAAACCCACCAGCTCTGTGCCATGTCCCTTCTGTGAGGGCACAGCATCCTTGACCGATAAACACACCACAGCCCTCTGGTCTCAGGGAAGGTCAGAACCCTGATGCTCTCATTGTAGAGCTGTCACCAGCAGGACTTGCTGGGCTCCACCTCCTTGGACTAGCCATGTGGCCATTGTGCCTGGTGCTAGATACAAGGTTAACTCAGTGTCAAGATTTCCATCCTGCTCTGCTGAGTGTGGTGCCAAAAGCTGAGTGGTTCCCTGCCCAGGGAGTGCCCAGTGTTCAGCAACTCTGCATCTAGGTCCTTGGGGTGAGTTCCAGTGCAGAGAGTAGAAGTACCATTGAGTGGCTGCCCCATGGGTTGAGGACTCTGACTAGTCAGTCAGGCACTGGGGACTGCAAGAATTCAACTCTTGAGCACCACATCACTCTGCTGTCAAACTCTGGTAGGACAAGTAAGAAATCCTGAATTCTGCTATAAGGTGCAACCATAATAAACTCCAGACCAGTAATGCATAGACTAAGTGGTTTAATGGGACCAGTTTCACAAAGCTGATGGAACTCCGTCACCTCAGGTATGGTCTGAAAGGCCCCAGTGCTCGAGCAGTGCAGTATGCTTGAACTATTTAAACTCATAGTAATGCTCAATTTTTTTAATGCTGCCCCAAAGTGTCTCATTTTCAGTGTGCTGCAGAATTGTATTTTGGAAATGCGTAAGTGCATTGTAGAACTTGTGGTCTGGGGTGGTTGAGTAGGGGACAGAGCGGGTTGTGGCATTTGCAGTGGTGTGGGGAGGTGGCTTTGGGATGTGCATTAGCTGGCTTTTTCTGCATAGCTGATCAGCATTGACTAGTGAACAGTGTTAACAGCCCACTGAGATGAGTGGGACAGTTCACACTTCTCACAGCGATTATGTCAGGCGGCCTGAAGACTCCGGCAGACAGCAGTGCATCTCTCTGCCCTTGAGTCCTGTTGGGAAGGTTTTCTTCATAACCGTAAGGGCTTTCGAGTGAAAGCTCCAGTTGTGCAGGAGCATTCTGCAGTCAGGGATGGGTTCTCTGGGAAGTTCCTTAGCTTTGGAATCACAGAGACCTGGGGGATGGGCAGGGACTCCTTGTCCCAGCTTCGGATTTCCAGGGAACCTCCCACCCCTCTGCCCAGCCGAGGGGCAGATTCGGAAGTGCCTGCATGTGACTGCCTGGCTGCTGGCTGCCTGAGTGTGGTCACAAATCAGCATGCTTGGCATCAGACTCTCAGATGTAGGGAACACCACCAACTCACTCTTTTGCAGTGCACGCTTCTGATACTAGATGTGCAAAGGGCAGAGGGGAGGCTGACATCACTCAAGGGCAGAGTTAAGGTCGTTTTGGATGTGCAAACCACCACAGCATTTCCTGGTTTCCTAACATCTGGGTTTTGTTTTAACTCTAGCTTCTAATGCACATTTTGGGCAGCAGCCTTAACTAACTCCAGCATTAACAGTTGAATGGCTTTGAGAAAGAAGAGTCAAGCCTGCACCAGCCCAGAGGTGTGCTTTGCCTATATTTTCCATGAGTCTGTTGTGAGAGCGAGGAGTTGGAGCAGGATTCCTTCCCCTTCGGCTTCTCACTCCTTTGCAGCTCTGGGTTTTCTTTGCAGTCGTTACTGTGAATGGATCTGAGCATTTCCTAATCCGTCTCTCAAAGGCCCTTTCTCAGCTGGAGCTGTAATGGACAATTGTGATTGCAAGTCCTCTTGTAAGCGCCTGAGTTGGAACCCCTCCACAGTGTGGGGCTCGTACAGCGAGGGCTTGGAAAATGGCATCAGCCTGTAATAACCTACCGGATGCTGACTCGCTTTTCTTTGAGAAGACGTTTCAGATCCCTGAGTGGAGTTAATACAGCAACACGTGTCACAGCGTTTCAGTGGGAAGGGATTCAGGCAGCAGACAGTGGGGTTCCCTGAAATCTACGGCTCTGTCTGTCTGGGATCCTCCTCCTCCAGGAGGATAGCACTCAGCTGGGAGGTGTTAGAACAGGCAGCGAAGTGAAGGACCATAGTTTGGGGACATTTCCCACAGATTTCTCCTCTCCCCCAGGTGCAGGGGGCTAGTTGCCGGTCCTGGCTGAGGCCAGTAGGAGTTCTGGGGGGTGTGTGTGTGTCAATGCCGATTGCGGAGTGCCCTCTCCTGCAGAGCACTAGGACCCCCGGCCAGCCTGCCTGTTGGGCTTTCAGAGAGCTGAGATCACCATGTAAGTCAAGGCCCTGCATGTCCCCACTTTGCACCGCTGATGAACATGCCCAGAGTGGCAGCAAATTAACATTCACAGGAGAGCTGCAGCCGCTGCAGTAAGTGCCAGAACAGCCCTGGTCCTCGCTTGGATTGCCCGCCCATGGGAGGCTTGGCAATGAGAGGACAAAGGCATTTAAAATGATAATGAGATAGGGGAAAGACACATCTCGTCTCATGCTGAGGAGAAACCCTGAGCCAGGCTGCGGGGAGGGAAGGGGGAGTGCTGAGTCGTTCTGTGCATCTCTGCTGTGTGCATACAGCATGCTTTGGTACAGTGCCCAGAGGAAATAGATCTGTTCACAGCCCAATACATCTTCCCCTTATCTGGGCGGCTGAGATGGGATCTTGATTCTGGAAAGTCACCCTGTTGCAGGGCTGTTGAGTGGTAAAACCTCCAATGCAGGGGCTGAGGGTTGAGCAGAGTGGGGGCTTCGTTCTCCCATCAGCAGGGCATGCAGCCCCCACTGACTACAACACAGCTGATGGGATCATCTGGCCCTAGAAGTTCAACTGAACAGGCTGGTAACTGGCTAGAGCAGCACACCAGACATGTGGGTCAGTGCTCAGGGGAAGAGAAGGCCCTCAGCACCAATCTCCCCAGTCTTGGGAAAGCAGTCGCTCTTCTCCACTCTGTTGTGTTCTGCTGGGTTATTATATCCTGCTCCTCACCTCGGTATCTCAGCGCCTTCCAGCAGCACGTTACATGACGTGACTGACACTTGTTCTGTGTTGGTCTCTCTTTCTCCCTCCCTCTCTGCAGGGGGAAAAGAGGTGGGATTTTTTTATTGAATATATTCAATTGTGCTGTGCTCCGTGTTTATATTAGCAAGGTCAAGGTCAAAGTCAAAGAAGTAGGGAAGGAGGGAAACTTCTGCTTTATACCGTAGGAGGGGCTCTCTCCTCAACCTTCTGCATGAGAAGGAAAGAACATAAGAACTCAAGAATGGTCCTACTGGGTCAGACCAAAGGTCTATCCCAGTGTCTTGTTTTCTGACAGTGGCCAATGCCAGGTGCCCCAGAGGGAATGAACAAAACAGGGAATCATCAAGTGATCCATCCCCTGTAGCCCATTCCCAGCTTCTGGCAAACAGAGGCTAGGGACACCATTTCTGCCCATCCTGGCTAATAGCCATTGTTGGACCTATCCTCCATGAACTTATCTAGTTATTTTTAGAAGCCTGTTATACTCTTGGCCTTCACAACATCCTCTGGCAAAGAGTTCCACAGGTTGACTGTGCGTTGTGTGAAGACATTCTTCCTTTTGTTTGTTTTAAACCTGCTGCCCAGCTCTGAAACACCTGAGGAGTTCTGTCTGTAAGAGAGGTGCACAGTGTGCCTTGCACTTGGAGTGCAAGCTGGTGAGGTTTGTGTTACTTTTGTAGCTCCTATGGGACATCATTCCATACTCTGGGGCCAGGCCCCAAGAAAACTCTCCTGAACAGGTGAGTTCCACCCGCAAAGTGAGCAAGTTCCATAACATCTGAGGAGCAGAGTTGTTGGCTTCAGTCTTCATCCCAGACCTTCTCACTCTTTTAGATACCTCAGGCCAGACTTCTGAATGCCTTAACAATAAGGGCCTTGAATTTGATGTGATATTCTCTGGGATGCCTGGGAAAGTTCAAAGCATTCACGATATCCCGTATTACTGACGAGACGCACTCCAGCGTTCTTGACTAGTCGGTGTTTCCCAAGTCCAGCTGGGAGGTGTTGAAGGCCTGTATTACATAGGCCAGGTCATTGTCTGCCAGGATCAGAGAGAGTCTCCTAGCCAACCGGAAATGGTAGAAAGTCACATAACAGCAAAGGCAAAAATAATGCCCATATTTTAAAAAGGGAAAAAGGAGAACCCAGGGAACTACAGACCTGTCAGCCGCACCTCAGTCCCTGGAAAAATCATGGAGCAGGTCCTCAAGGAATCCATTTTGAACACTTGGAGGAGAGGAAGGTGATCAGGAACACTCAACATGGATTCACCAAGGGCAAGTCATGCGTGACCAACCTGATTGCCTTCTATGATGAGATAACTGGCTCTGTGGATATAGGGAAAGCAGTGGACATGATATACCTTGACTTGAGCAAAGCTTTTGACACGGTCTCCCACAGTATTCCTGCCAGCGAGTTATAGTAGGATGGGCTGGATGAATGGACTGTAAGGTGGATAGAAAGCTGGCTAGATTGTTGGGCTCAACGGGTAGTGATCAATGGCTTAATGTCTAGTTGGCAGCCAGTGTCAAGTGGAGTGCCCCAGGGGTCGGTCCTGGGGCTGGTTTTGTTCAACATCTTCATTAATGATCTGCATGATGGCGTGGATTGCACCCTCAGGAAGTTTGCAGATGACATTAAAGTGGGAGGAGAGGTAGATACGCTGGAGGGTAGGGATAGGATACAGAGGGCCCTAGACAAATTAGAGGATTGGGCCAAAAGAAGTCTGATGAGGTTCAACAAGGACAAGTGCAGAGTCCTGCACTTAGGATCGAAGAATCCCTTGCACTGCTACAGACTAGGGACTGAGTGGCTGGGCAGCAGTTCTGCAGAAAAGGACCTAGGGGTTACAGTGGACGAGAAGCTGGATATGAGTCAACAGTGTGCCCTTGTTGCCAAGAAGGCTAACGGCATATTGGGCTGCATTAGTAGGAGCATTGCCAACAGAAGGAGGGGAGTGATTATTCCCTTCTATTCGGCACTGGTGAGGCCACACCTGGAGTATTGCGTCCAGTTTTAGTCCCCCCCACTACAGAAAGGATGTGGACAAATTGGAGAGTCGAGCAGAGGTCAACGAAAATGATCAGGGGACTGGAACACATGACTTCTCTTCTGCAGACTAAATAAGCACAGTTCCCTCAGCCTCTCCTCGTAAGAGTGAGGGGGGATTTGATAGCTGCTTTCAACTACCTGAAAGGGGGTTCCAAAGAGGATGGCGCTCGGCTGTTCTCAGTGGTGGCAGATGACAGAACAAGGAGCAATGGTCTCAAGTTGCAGTGGGGGAGGTCTAGGTTGGATATTAGGAATCACTATTTCACTAGGAGGGCGGTGAAGCACTGGAAGGGGTTACCTAGGGAGGTGGTGGAATCTCCATCCTTAGAGGTTTTTAAGGCCCAGCTTTACAAAGCCCTGGCTGGGATGATTTAGTTGGGGTTGGTCCTGCTTTGAGCAGGGGATTGGACTTGATGACCTCCTGAGATCTCTTCCAACCCTGATATTCTACGATTCTATGAAATGGCTCCAGGCAGCAGGCTAACGAGGGGTTAATGTAGTCATACCTGTGTGATGATAAGGAGAGATCAGTGCTGGGGAGGTGGGGGCAAAGCAGAGTGGACAATGCCTGTGGGGTGGCAGGGCAGGGAGAAGCTGCATTTGCAAGTATCTCAGCTTCACTGCTGGTCCTTGTTGCCAAGCGCCACATTGACCCAAGCTGCACCTGAGCCCTGCCTTTGGAATCGTTGAATTAGTTCCAGGGTATTAATGAACTATCAGTCTGAAAAGTCCTCATTAATTTCTGGAATAAATTAATTTCCCCCTTTCCCCACCCAAGCCTGGCTGACTTTGATTGGCACCTGTTTTTTACACAAATGTTTAATTAAAGGCATAATGAGTATAAAATCAGCTCAGCCGCTGGAGATGGGCGCTCGGAGTAGCTCAGGAGCAGCCAGAGCCACAGGCCCTGCTTAGAACATATTGTGATTTCTATTCCACGGGGGGCACGGCACATGCCAGGGGATATGGCCCCTGCCACAAGGCGCTCAGGGGAACAGTACAGCTTGGGAGGGAAGACCTGGGTAATGCAGATACGTAATGTTGGCGACAGGCAGGGTCTCCATTTCTTCGTGGGATAATGAGTGCCTAGCCACTCTCACTGAGTGGGTTACTGTGGGTGTGGTGATAGAGGGGGCAGTCTTGGGGAATATAGGGTACAGCCAAGGGCAATGGATTGTGCTCGAACTGGGTATACACAGTGACTCCGATACACTACTTTCCCGAGACTAACCTCTCTCATAGCAGCATTGGTAGGCACCACATTCTGCCTTATGCAGCTGGCTAGGAGAATGTGTCCTGTCCTCGTGGACAATGACCTGCCACAGTCCAGAACGCTGCAGCATGTCTCCTCAGCAGCGCTGGCTGCCATAGGCGCATCACCTGTCCTCCGCTCGCTACACTGGCTTCCCAGAGACGTTGGGTCAAGTTCAAGGCCTCGCTCCTCTCCCCTCCAGTCCCACCAAGCCACCCTGCCTGCAGAAATTACCACCCAAGGAGGGACAGGAGAGCGGTTAGTTGCATCACTTAGTGTGCTGCTGGAAGGCACGCAGGTGCCCTGATGGTGGGGCAGTGCAAGAACTTGAATAGAACAGAAGTGCCCCAGGGCTTCTCTATCGTTTTTCTTGGGATGCTCCCAGGATTGTGCCAGGCTGAGGACTGTGTGTCCTGGCTTTTGTTGTTGTGCTTCTGTGCACAGATTTCTGCTGTGGCTTCTGTAATAGCTCTCACGTGAATTCCATCTGCTCCTGGAGACTTGTCAGATCCCTGGGGCTGGAGCTTAATTGCTTTTACTTGCCTGCTGCTGATGCTACCCAGGAAAGCAAAGGCAGTCAGTGGCAGATGGCTTGTGAGAGTGATCTCTGCCCTCTGTTTCCCCCTACCCCGTTCTCTCCTTGTCCCCATTCTGGGTTCATGTCCCAATCCATCTCCAGGGCTGTTTGTTACCCCAAATCCTGTTTAGAGGCATCAGTGCTGCTCTGTCACTCAGGTGCATTTCAAGCTCTCCTCCTCATCACAGCCAGGCAGCTGTCTGTTTCTGTACCCCCATGCTACAGAGGGGACCCTGCAGCGCAGAGGAGACGGGGCTTGCTTGGAGTCACACACGAAGTCTGAGACACAGCTGGGAACTGCGCCCAGCTCTATGGAGTCCTAGGCCAGTGCTCTCAGCACAGAATGGAGTCCTGATGGCATCCCCTGTCTCTCCATGGGGCTGTGACCTTGCTTAGCTTTGAGGCACTTTCTTCATTGGGTGATTTCATCCTCGGAGTCTCTTCCTTGGATTTAGGAGACGTTTCTCCTCGTCAGCATTTAAACTCTACTTTCTTGGGCCCCTCCCAGCCCGTCAGTGTCGGGGTTCCTGGGCCCAACCTGTTCCTTCCGTCTGATGGCTGCAGGCTCCTCTTCCCAGCTACGTCGGATCCCTTGAGCCTGCAGGTTCATCGGCCTCTGGCTCTGCATCCCCTGATGTCACTACTGACTTGGGCTGGCTGAAGCTGGGCATTTATATTTGATTTCAGATGTTCTCAGATGTAATGATATCGTTCTTGTTTTTCTGAGTATGGGTGCATTTCCAGAAGGGGCTGTCTCTGACCCCTGGGCAGGGAGCAGACGGGACAGCGGGTTACTGATGCAGATGCTAAAATGGGAGGAATGTGGAGTGCAGTGGGGACAGAGAAACAACGCAGAGGGGCTGCCTCTTTAGTCTCGAGAGTCGAAGGATGTGTCTGTCCTCAAGCTTGACGGAGTTCTCTGTGCGAGCTGTGATTGAGCTAGTGCACTAAAATAGACATGAGCCATGGTGGAGCGGGCAGGAGGACAGGCTGGCCCCCTGAGTAAGCGCTGACGGTCCCGGGCAGGACTGTACTCGGGATGGCTAGCCTGTGCCATCACCCTCCCCGCCATGGCGACGCTTCTGTTGCTAGCATGCTAGCTCAATCCATTGCATCGACCTGTGGTAGATGTTACACCTTCAGCTTGAATGTAGATGTACCCAGAGCGGAAGGGCTAATCTTGCTGTCCTGCTGCTGCTAACTGCTTTCCACCCCTACCGTTGTCCTCGCAGTCAGCGAGATCAGTCCTAGCGCAGGAACGGCTGGAAACACCTTTTCCATCCATGACTTCTCCAGATGAGTTTGTGGGCTCCTAGATGCATAGATATGAAACCAGAAGGGACCACTCTGATCATCTAGTCTTGCCTCTTGCATAACACTGGCCATAGGACTTCCCCCAAGTAATTCCTGTTTGAATTAGAGCAGATCTTTTAGAAAAATAGTCAATCTTGATTTAAAAATCTCCAGGAATGGAGGATCCTCCCTGACATGTACCCATGTGTGAATGTGGGTCACCTGCGGGCGAGGGTGTGTACCCGTGTGTGAATGCGTGTACGCCTGCAGGCAGGTGCGCGCCCGTGGGTGAAAGTGGGCACACCTGCGGGTGAGGGTGTGTACTCGTGTGTTTGAATGCGGCGGGTGTGTACCCATGTGTGAATGTAAATTGTTCCAGTAGTTAATTACTCTCTGTTAAAAACGTACACCTTATTTCCAGTGTGAATTTATCTAGCTTCGGCTTCCAGCCATTGGATCTTATTCAGGAGTTCTTTATTTTAATCAAATTTCTGTTCTCCATGTAGATAATTATAGACTGTGATCAAGTCACCCCTTAACATTCTCTTGATTAGACTAAATTGGTTGAGCTCCTTCAGTCTGTCACTCTAAGGCAGGTTTTCTAATACTTCGATCATACTTGTGACTCTTCTCTAAACCCTCTCCAATTTATCAACATCCTTCTGGAATTGTGGACTTGCTAGGGTTTGCAAGGGGGGAGGAGCAGAGAGGAGGAGCACCTCTGCTGTACGCCTTAGAAGGAGAGGAACTCCACCCATGCAGAAGGTTGAAGGAGAGAGTCCAGATCTGAAATACCCAAGAGGAGCTCTGCAATTGAGGGTGCAAAGTGTCTTCCCAGATGTGCAAAACCTCCATCTGTACCTGTGTCTAAAAGTAGGACTGCAGGTTTTGTGTGCACATGCCTATGCGTGCCTGTGTGTGAATGTGTGTACGCCTGCGGATGAAAGCTGGCACACTTGTGGGTGAGGACGTATACCAGAGGGGGAATGTGGGTATGCCTGCGGGCGGGGGTTTAGATCTGTGTGTGAATGCGTGTATGCCTGCGGGCGGGTGTGCGCTCATGGGTGAAAGTGGGTACGCCTGCGGGTGGGGGTATGTACCCATGTGTGAATGCGGGCAGGCATGTACCCATGTGTGAATGCAGGTACTCCTGTGGGCCGGCATATACCTGTGGGTGAATGCAGGCATGCCTGCGGGTGGGGGCATGTACCCATGTGTGAATGCGGGTACACCTGTGGGCGGGCATGTACCCTGTGTGAAGGTGGGTATGCCTGCGGGAGGGGGCATGTACCTTTGTGTGAATGCGGGTGTGTGTGTAACAGTGTGTGAATGTGGGTACGCCTGTGGGTGGCTGTGTACCCCTGTGTGAAGGCAAGTACGCCTGTGGGCTGGGCTGTGTACCCCTGTGTGAAGGTGGGTACGCCTGTGGGCTGGGCTGTGTACCCCTGTGTGAAGCGGGCACGCCTGTGGGCTGGGCTGTGTACCCCTGTGTGAAGGCGGGTATGCCTGTGGGTGGGGCTGTGGACCTGTGTGTGAAAGTGGGTACGCCTTTGGGTGGGCGTGTACCCCTGTGTGAATGTGGGTGCACCTGTGGGTGGGGCTGTGGACCCGTGGGCGAAGGTGGGTACGCCTGTGGGTGGGGCTGTGGACCCATGGGCGAAGGTGGGTACGCCTGTGGGTGGGGCTGTGGACCCGTGGGCGAAGGTGGGTACGCCTTTGGGCGGGCGTGTACACGTGGGCGAAGGTGGGTTCGCCTGTGGGCAGGGCTGTGGACCTGTGTGTGAAGGCGGGTATGCCTGTGGGTGCGCGTGTACCTGTGTGAGAAGGCGGGTACACCTGTGGGCAGGGCTGTGTACATAAGAACATAAGAATGGCCACAGTGGGTCAGACCAAAGGTCCGTCCAGTCCAGTCCAGTCCAGTATCCTGTCAGCCGACAGTGGCCAACGCCAGGTGCCCCAGAGAGAGTGAACCTAACAGGTAATGATCTAGTGATCTCTCTCCTGCCATCCATCTCCACCCTCTGACAAACAGAGGCTAGGGACACCATTCCTTACCCAATTCCTGTACCTGTGTGTGAATGCAGGAGGGCTTGTGGCCTGTGCACAGAGTTCAGTTTCTGTGACCTGTTCCATCCTTGACATCTGCTGAGGCTGCCAGCACGGGAGCAGATCGTGCAATGTGAACGGCTGCTCAGCGTGAAGTGGCCTGATACCCAGGGGCCACCAATCAGCTGGGGGATGGGCAGGTCATTGTCCCTGCTGGCCTGGGTGGCCTAGTAACAAGGATCTTTCTAGCTTCCCTGATCCCTTTGACTGCCAGCTCGTCTCTCCCAGATCCCTTATTAACAAACTCAAATGAAATCAGGCTTTGTGCTGAAAGGCCCTGCAAACACCTGCCAGAGGCCCGGTGCGCAGCCAGCTTATTGGTGTAATTGGGCATTTTACAGTCAGCTCTTGTAATTGCGTTTTAATTTGTTAGCAAGCGAAGCTGCTGTGCCAGGCGAAATGCGGACCCAGCAAGTCATGTGCGGGGCACTGGCCGCCTTTGAAAGGGGCATGTGGGCCTTAAGGTTTGACCCCATCATTGACTTCTGGGCTTCAAGCAGTAAGAGGGCCCCAGAGCCTCAAACTCTGCCATTTGGAAGAACAGCAGCCTCCAAGCTGTAACAGCCAAAAGCCAATTGTGCTCGCGCTGCCCAGTCATGCCAGGGACTCGCAGTCCAGAGGGCAATTCCTACTGTTCTTTATACGTTTCTTACCAGACACTTCCAGCACTGGTGCTGGGTCATGCTGGCCCAATTGGCATGTACGCAGTCGTGTATTTGTCTGTGCACAGCCACGTGAGATGATGTGTTCATGCCTGGGTGTGTGTGTAAGTGCAGGTGGGAATTAGCAGAGCCAGGGGTAGTGTTCTGTCCAAGATGCTGGGCTTGCTCCCAGTTCCACCGGGACGCTGAACAGCGCAAGAACACGCTCTCTTTCTAATGTGGAAACAGCAAGAAACCAGAGCCCAAGGGCCCAGGAGGAAATGTAAGGTCCCAGCACAAGGCTGCTCCTCAGGCATGGCACTGGGATGGAAATTGGGTCAAAGTCACTGACAGCTTTTCTGGGGTGAGCCTCAGGAATTCGTGGCTCGCACTGAGCCAGTTTGTGCCTGGAGTATGTCGCGGGGAGGTCCCGCGGATCTGGATCCCTGCCAAGAATGCTGGAAAGTGGGGTCTCCAGCACCTGGCCAAAGGAGGAAGGGATGGGGGAGAGGCTGCATTGTCTCTCCTGGGTCCCCTCAGAGGGATATGGATGCCATCTAGAGCACCTAGGACAGGGTTCTCGAACTTCACTGCACTGCAACCCCCTTCTGACAACAAAAATTACTACACAACCCCAGGAAGGGGGACCGAAGACCGAGCCCCTCCACCCCAGGTAGGGGGGCCAAACCAGAAGCCTGAGCCTTGCCCTGCTGGGTGGGTGGGGGCTGTAACCTGAGCTCTGCTGCCCAGGGCTGAAGCCCTCTGGTTTTGGCTCCAGCTCTTGGCGGTGGGGCTTGGACTCTTGGCTTCAGCCCCAGGCCCCAGCAAGTCTAATGCCAGCCCTGGCGACCCCATTAAAAGAGGGTTGCGAGCCACTTTGGGGTCCTGACCCACAGTTTGAGAACCGCTGACCTAGGAGAAATGGGAGTTCTCGGTGGCATGGGATTCTGGTGTAGTTTGGTGCTGCCTCTCTGTGGAGGAGCTAATGTGGCCCGTAGCCCTGCAGATGAGAGCCTTTAGGAAGCCCTCTAGGCACACAGAGGCAGTGCAGTTGCTGGTCCCAGCAGTGTCCCTGCTGGTCATATGAAAAGACTGGTGGAAAGGCGATCAGTTGCAGTGATGGCCCTGACTGGACCAGAGAGGAGGTGGCTGCCCTGTCTCTAGCCCATCCCTCAGCTCATCACACCGGAGCTGGATGGCTGCAGGGAAGAGCCTACGGTCTGGGCATTTCTGAGGTTGAGGAAAAGCCTCTGAGACTCCCACACTCTGTCAGGAGGGTAAGGGCTCTTCTCCTCTGAGTCTCAGCCCTCTGCCCTCAGCCTCCTTTCCTTGAGTTGCCTCATGCTGTAGAGAGCTAGTGTGGTGAGGGGATGTACTGCAACCTGTCCTCAGAACGGCCCCCATCTCCCAGGCTTTGGGTGACAGCTGGTATGTGTGGACCCAGCGGTTTACACCTTCCCCCCTCACCTCTTCCAGCCCCCTGCCTTATCCTGCCTCTCCCCTACCGCATGCTAATCTTACACACCCTCCCTAACCTCTGATCTCTGCTTGTTTCTCTCTGTCATGTGCTGTGGGTTGGGAGCAAGGCGGGGTAGCTTGGGGGTGTTGTTACTCTGGGTGCAGCCGGTTTTAAGAATGCACAGTGAACGGTTGCTGTTTGAGCACCTTAACTTGCAGAATAGATGCAGAGAAGGGCTCCTAGGGTGATCCGAGAAATGGAAAACCTACCTTGTGGGAGGAGACTCAAAGAGCTTGGCTTGTTCAGCCTAAGCAAATGAAGGCTGAGGGGAGATAGGATTGCTCTCTATAAATACATCAGAGGGATAAATACCAGGGAGGGAGAGGAGTTATTTAAATTAGGGGTGATGTTATCACAAGAAGAAGTGGAAATAAACTGGCCATCACCAAGTTTAGGCTTGAAATTAGGCAAAGGTTTCTAACCATCAGAGGAGTGAAATTCTGGAGCAGCCTCCCAAGGAGAGCGAAAAACCTAACTGGCTTCAAGATGGGGATTGGTCCTGCTTTGAGCAGGGGGTTGGACTAGATGACCTCCTGAGGTCCCTTCCAGCCCTGATAGTCTATGATTCTATGGAGCTTGATAAGTTTACGGAGGGGATGGTCTGACGAGTTTGCCTACGATGGCATGTGGCCAATCTGCAGCTGCTAGCAGCAAATATCTCCAACGGCCAGAGACGGGAGACTAGGGGGGTGGGGCACAGGGTGCAGCACAGGGCACGGGTCACCTGCAGGTTTAAACGAGAGTGAATGGTGGATTCTCTGTAACTTGAGGTTTTTAAACCATGATGTGAGGATTTCAGTATCTCAGCCAGAGGCTAGGGGTCTACTACAGCAGTGGGTGGGGGAGGTTCTGTGGTCTGCGATGTGCAGGAGGTCAGACAACATGATTACGATGGTCCCTTCTGGCCTTAATCTATGAGTCTCTTGACTTAGTTGTACCTCTGAGACTGCTCAATTGGGAGCAGCCCTTGAACACCCGCAATGCTTCTGAAAATACCCATCCCCCCGGCCATGTCCTACCCGGCCTCTGGGGAGAGCTCAAGCCACTAGCTGCTCAGATCACGAGTTTGCCCAGCCACCAGCTTTGAAAGTCTCCTGGACTCAGCGTCCAGGTCACTCCTGCGATAGGCACCCATGGCTATTGGTGCTGGTCTAATCTATTATCAGTTTTGGCCTGAGTCTGTCTGTCTGCCTCGGTTTCTCAGTGTGTGAAATGGGGAGAATGATGTTTCCCAACCTCCCAAGGGTGTGTGAGGCTCAGTTCATTCTCGCTGTGAGGACTTGTTTATGAGGGTGATAGGAGCCACAGAAACGCCATAAATACGTAACGCGCCAGGGAGGGTCCCAGTTTGTAACTCAGTGTCTCTGTCAGGCGGAAGTGGCGCATCAGGGACACGAAAATCCAGGTGAACCCAAAGGGCTCTGCACAGGGCACTGGTAGGAGCTGTTACGTAGAGGGAAGAGCTGAGTGTTGCTGATGCAGCCTTGAGGGGCCTTTAATGAGCAGCCCCGTGTTAGTGCGCTCCGAGAGGGTTTGGGTGGAGACTGAGTGTCCTTGGGAGTACGTCCACGAAGTGTCACGGAATCACTGGGGGAGCCGGGCCCCTGAGAGAAGCAGAGAGGAACGACGGCAGCGAGCAGTGGGGGGAGCCCAGGACATGAGTAGCAGAGGGGGCAACTGGTCCTCCGAGCTGTCTCACAGTCCCCTTCTCCCTGGTTCGGTAGCTCTGCGATGCTCCATGCGTTGGCGCTGCCTCACTCCCCCCCACCCTCGCAGGCTCAGGAGCAGCTGAGAGGTTACTCCATTGATCTTATGTTGCCATGGGGACGTGGACATGGGGTGCAAATACACCTCTCGATCCATGCCATTGATATTAACCAAGGGAGTGCTGACCTCCCTTCAGTCGTGGGAGACACCAATCCTAGAACCAGCAAACACATGGAACGGTCAACAGACTTCAGTTGACCCCAGATTGGCGTGAGCGTCTGGGAGCTGAGACCACGTTGACAGGAGCTTTAGATACACTTTACATAGAGCTAGCAGAGCATCATTCCCCTCCAGCCACCCAAAACAGAGATCAGGAGCATGAATGCTAGTAAATGGTGACATTAGTGGAATAAAATGTACTCACTAGGCAGAGTTACCTCTACTTGGAGAATACACCTCTCCAGGCGCTCCAGCTGCTCCTATTCTCCATTCCCATGGCAGAGCAGTGCATCCTCCTTGAGGACAAATACTACAAGCAGAGGATTGAGGGTCCTATTAGAGCTACTAATAGGGTCTGGAGTACTGTCATGGATGGGTATAAACTGTTCAGGAAGGACAGGGTGGCCAGAAAAGGTGAGGGAGTTGCACTGTATGTAAGGGAGCAGTATGACTGCTCAGAGCTCAAGTATGAAACTTCAGAAAAACCTGAGTGTCTCTGGATTAAGTTTAGAAGCCTGAGCAACAAGGGTGATGTCGTGGTGGGAGTCTGCTATAGACCACCGGACCAGGGGGATGAGGTGGACGAGGCTTTCTTCCGGCAAGTCGCAGAAGCTACTAGATCGCACGCCCTGGTTCTCATGGGTGACTTCAATCATCCTGATATCTGCTGGGAAAGCAATACAGCGGTGCACAGACAATCCAGGAAGTTTTTGGAAAGTGTAGGGGACAATTTCCCGGTGCAAGTGCTGGAGGAACCAACTAGGGGCAGAGCTCTTCTTGACCTGCTGCTCAGAAACCGGGAAGAATTAGTAGGGGCAGCAAAAGTGGATGGGAACCTGGGAGGCAATGACCATGAGATGGTCGAGTTCAGGATCCTGACACAAGGAAGAAAGGAAAGCAGCAGAATACGGACCCTGGACTTCAGAAAAGCAGACTTTGACTCCCTCAGGGAACTGATGGGCAGGAACCCCTGGGAGATTAACATGAGGGGGAAAGGAGTCCAGGAGAGCTGGCTGTATTTTCAAGAATCCTTATTGAGGTTACAGGGACAAACCATCCCAATGTGTAGAAAGAATAGTAAATATGGCAGGCGACCAGCTTGGCTTAACAGTGAAATCCTTGCTGATCTTGAACATAAAAAAGAAGCTTACAAGAGGTGGAAGATTGGACAAATGACCAGGGATGAGTATATAACTATTGCTCGGGCATGTAGGAATGGAATCAGGAAGGCTAAATCACACCTGGAGTTGCAGCTAGCGAGGAATGTTAAGAGTAACAAGAAGGGTTTCTTCAGGTATGTTAGCAACAAGAAGAAAGCCAAGGAAAGTGTGGGCCCCTTACTAAATGAGGGAGGCAACCTAATGACAGAGGATGTGGAAAAAGCTAACGTACTCAATGCTTTTTTTGCCTCTGTCTTCACGAACAAGGTCAGCTCCCAGACTACTGCACTGGGCAGCACAACATGGGGAGGAGGTGGCCAGCCCTCTGTGAAGAAAGAAGTGGTTCGGGACTATTTAGAAAAACTGGACGTGCACAAGTCCATGGGGCCGGATGCGTTGCATCCGAGAGTGCTAAAGGAATTGGCGGATGTGATGGCAGAGCCATTGGCCATTATCTTTGAAAACTCATGGCGATCGGGGGAAGTCCCGGAAGACTGGAAAAAGGCTAATGTAGTGCCCATCTTTAAAAAAGGGAAGAAGGATGATCCTGGGAACTACAGGCCAGTCAGCCTCACCTCAGTCCCCAGACATGGAGCAGGTCCTCAAGAATCAATTCTGAAGCACTTAGACGAGAGGAAAGTGATCAGGAACAGTCAGCATGGATTCACCAAGGGAAAGTCATGCCTGACTAATCTAATTGCCTTCTATGATGAGATAACTGGTTCTGTGGATGAAGGGAAAGCAGTGGACGTGTTATTCCTCGACTTTAGCAAAGCTTTTGACACGGTCTCCCACAGTATTCTTGTCAGCAAGATAAAGAAGTATGGGCTGGATGGATGCACTACAAGGTGGGTAGAAAGTTGGCTAGATTGTCGGGCTCAACGGGTAGTGATCAATGGCTCCATGTCTAGTTGGCAGCCGGTATCTAGTGGAGTGCCCCAAGGGTCGGTCCTTGGGCCGGTTTTGTTCAATATCTTCATTAATGATCTGGAGGATGGTGTGGATTGCACCCTCAGCAAGTTTGCAGATGACACTAAACTGGGAGGAGTGGTAGATTACGCTGGAGGGTAGGGATAGGATACAGAGGGACCTAGACAAATTGTAGGATTGGGCCAAAAGAAATCTGATGAGGTTCAACAAGGACAAGTGCAGAGTCCTGCACTTAGGACGGAAGAATCCAATGCACCGTTACAGACTAGGGACTGAATCGCTAGGCAGCGGTTCTGCAGAGAAGGACCTAGGGGAGATACTGGACGAGAAGCTGGATATGAGTCAACAGTGTGCCCTTGTTGCCAAGAAGGCCAATGGCATTTTGGGCTGTATAAGTAGGGGCATTGCCAGCAGATCGAGGGATGTGATCGTTCCCCTCTATTCGACATTGGTGAGGCCTCATCTGGAGTCCTGTGTCCAGTTTTGGGCCCCACACTACAAGAAGGATGTGGATAAATTGGAGAGAGTCCAGCGAAGGGCAACAAAAATGATTAGGGGACTGGAACACATGAGTTATGAGGAGAGGCTGAGGGAACTGGGATTGTTTAGTCTATGTAAGAGAAGAATGAGGGGGGATTTGATATCTGCTTTTAACTACCTGAAAGGTGGATCCAAAGAGGATAGTTCTAGACTGTTCTCAGTGATAGCAGATGACAGGACAAGGAGTAATGGTCTCAAGTTGCAGTGGGGGAGGTTTAGGTTGGATATTAGGAAAAACTTTTTCACTAGGAGGGTGGTGAAACACTGGAATGCGTTACCTAGGGAGGTGGTGGAATCCCCTTCCTTAGAATTTTTTAAGGTCAGGCTTGACAAAGCCCTGGCTGGGATGATTTAGTTGGGATTGGTCCTGCTCTGGGCAGGGGGTTGGACTAGATGGCCTCCAGAGGTCCCTTCCAACTCTGTTATTCTATGATTCTATCATCTGCTCCTTCAAAACCCAGCCTGCAGCTAACCTTCTCAGAATCCCAGAGGGCAACGCAGGAGAAAAGGAGGCCATTTGTTCCCACTCTGGGAAAGGGCTTAGTGCTGCAGGTCAGGCTCAGGCTTGGCTTCTGCCCGAGAACAAGAGAAAGAGACTGGCCTACATGAGGGGAAGAATAGCACCTGAACAAAACGTTCAGACAGCTGTGAACAAGCTACTCCTGCCCTGGGGCCGTGGCCTTCAGCCATGACAGTGCTCACTAATCCTCAGGCCCAAATGCTTGTATTAATTTAGATGGAATAAATGGGCCCAAAGAGTCAAAGGTATTTGCATCACCAGTCACTGCCCAACCGTAAACCAATTTTTAAATCAGTTTTGGGGTTTGATATACAGAGACCTCAGCCTGCTTAGTACCGTGGCAAACAGACCATGAAAAACCCTTCTAACCTTTTATTAAAGTTACAGAAAAAGAAGGAAAAGCAGTTAAAGCGTGTGAAATGGGAAGTGTTATTTAAGCCTTTTATTATAACAGTATCTCTGTAGCTATAGAGTCTTCTTTTAGCTAGAGAGTCTTTAGAAGGGGAAAAAGCCCTGTTTGACGGTTGTAGATGGTAACAGCTGTCCTTTTGGGGTTCAGGGGAAGAGAAAAAGTGAGCTGAAATGGGTTGGAGCTGTCATTTCTGCTGTTGTCTGATCCTGTTTTCGAAAAGACAAAACAAAACAAACAGGGAGAAAATGAACAGCACAGAGAGAAAATGCAGCTTTTGCCTTTGGTGCTGACATTCGCTTTGAACCTCACTGCTGGAAAAAAGCAGGCATGGCCTATGGTCTTAATCACCCACCCAAGACCTGGCTAACTTGTACCAGCATTAGACAGTTTAGGGCACTTCCGTTAGCTACCTTACAGCAGTGTTGCAAAATATCCAGTCTTAGCTGGCTAAGCTAGATTCTTAATGAACAGAAGACAAGAGGAAAAGGGTAGGAAAGAGAAGGTGGGAAAGGAAAAGGACACACGAGGGGGTGGGTGTGACAGTCTCAGATCCCAGGTAGTGTTCAGGACTGGTCTGATCAGGATATATTGTAGGATGAGGATGACAAAGATCCAGTGGGTGTCACTGTGGATGCTGACGTCCCAAGACACAGCTCGGGTGGCAGTCATGTTGGTGAAGCTTGTTTCTGGTCCACCCATCTCCCAGCCAGCCAGTGTTGTCAGGCAGCTTGAATCACATTTCTCTCCCAAAGTCTTTTCTTTTCAAAATCTCTAAAGGGAGTGATGAGTGGAACAGCCCATCCCCTCCTTGTTTTGTCCACCAATTAAACCTTTTTCATTACTATTTATGGTTATAGGTTATTGTGACACCTTATGACCTTTGACTTACATCTCACAATTAGGGTAAAGTTGTAGGCCCAGTTATTGCACCGCTCACCTCTGACCCACCCTCTGCTATCGTGCTTGCCTGCAGCCATTATAGGCCATAGACCCTCAGCACCCATATGTTAAAATATGGTTTAAGAATAGTTCGATAAGTTATATGTATTGAGCTCAGCAGGGCCTGATGAAATTCATCATAAGGTACTTAAGGAACTAGCTGAAGCAGTCTCTGAACTATTAGCAATTATCTTTGAGAACTTCTGGAGGACAGGAGAGGTCCAAGAGGCCTGGAGAAGGGTGAACATAGCAGCATTCATTAAAAAGGAGAACAAAGACGACCTGGGGAAGTATGGACCTGTGAGACTAACATCGATTCCTGGAAAGATATTGGAACAGGTTATTAAACAATCAGTTCCTGAGAAATTCAAGGATAATAGGGTGATAAATAATAGCCTACATGGATTTGTCAAGAACAGATCATGCCAAACCAACCTAAATTCCTTCTTTGACATGGTCACTGGCCTGGATGGGGGAAGCTGTAGTTGTGATATATCATTACTTTATAGTAAAGCTTTTGACACACTCCCACATGACATTCTCAGAAACAAACTAGGGCAATATGTTATGGATTAAATTACTATAAAGTGTGCGCACATTGGTTGAAAAACTGTACTCCGAGATTAGGGATCAATAGTTCTTGGAGTGATTGGTCATGTGTATTCCACAGTAGGTGTGAATGCTTGCCACGTACACCGGCGTCGGAAGCTTTTCCCCTAGCAGTACCTGTAGGGGAGCACCCAGCGACTCCTGGAGTGGCACCTCCATGGCGCAGTATAAGGGGAGCTGCGCGCTCCCCCCACCCTCAGTTCCTTCTTGCCGCCAGCGAAGGTACGTCGGAACTGCTCTGCTCCAGCTCGTCCCCAGAACTCTTGTTTGTTCAGCGTTGGTACCTGGAGTTTAGTTTAGTTTAGTTTAGTTAGTGCGCCCGGCCTGGGGCATGCCCCGCCCCCCGGGTTTTAAGTCATGCGACACTTGTAGGTGACCGATGCCAGTGAGCGTTCTGCACGCAGACTGTTTACGCTGTTGGGGTGAAATCCAACGCAGTGATCGCTGCAAGACTTGCAAGTTGTTTAAGCCTCGGACCCAGAGAGAGAGAGAGAGATTAAGCACCAGGCCATCCTGATGGAGTCGGCGTTGACCCCGACTCTGGTGCGCCGCTCCGAGTTGGCACGAGGTACCGTGGTGTCAGTAAGCAGTGACCCACTGGCGGCATCTACCAGTCAGCACCGCTCCCTGTCCACGGGGCACGCCAAGAAGGCTGAGAAGAGGAGCAAGAGGAAAAGAGGAGCACTGGAGCAAGACTGGGGGAGAGGCTAGACCCATGTTGGGCAGTCCTCGGTCCCTGTTGGCCGCTAGGCCTCCGACTCAGATCAAGTGGAGTAGCCCGGCCAGTTCGGAGCAGGCTTCCGCCGATGGCCGGATACCCTCCACGCCAGAGGCCCTGCAAGCAGCTCACGATGTTATGTCCATGCTGGTACCAGGAGCACCGCCAGTGTTGGCCCTGCGGTCCAGAGGTAAGCCGCCGCTGGGATCTCTGCAGTTGTCCCCGACTCGGTACCGGTCTTGGTCGAGGGAATGTTTCTGACACCGTTCACTGCTCAGCAACCGTCCCGTGCGTAGTCCATGCAGGTCGACCCCCACCAGGTTGTCTGGCTGGGTTCCGTCTGACAGAGACTCCTGGCAAAGCTCTGCCTTGAGAAGCGGATAATGACAGGATTGAGGCAAACGCCGCCCAAGGTCCTTGTCTCAGAAGGGCTATTGTAGCCAGTCGCAACACAAACATCGGTGCCGTTCTCGTTCATCGTCTCGCTCCAGGACCCGGCCACAGCACTGCTCCTGTAGCCCTGGGCGTCGATCACCATCGCTTCGCCGTCCCTGATCTGCCCGCCAGAGCCGATTGCGGAGCAGCTGCTACTGGGAGTACCGTTCTTCCGCGTCGGGGTCGTGGTCTCGTGGTCAGCACCACTCCCGGCGTCGCCGCTTCTCCCGGTCTAGGGACACCGGCAGGTCGTACATCAGCCCGGCCTCCCTTCATAGTCGTCCATCAATGGGTCAGGCCAGCCAGCCTGCTCTGCCGGTGCCACAGCAAGTGCAGTGGCATGGGGCCCCGTGGCCGGCACAGTAGTACCAGTGGGCACCGTGGCCCCCAACACAACCCCTGGTGCGGGCTCGCTCGGTGGCCGGAGCCTCGGAACGGCCATCGGCCTCCCACTCCCAGCCTCCGAGGAAGGAGTCGGTGGGACGTGCATCTTTGGCGCCGTGCCCGGAGAGCGACCAGGGGGTGGATCCTCCAGTGCCGGTGGACACGCAAAGTACCCCGCCTGCCTCCTCACCCTCCCCTGATGAGGCGATTACGGCCCCTCCTCCCTCCTTCCCACAGGAGGACTCTAAAGCGCACCAGGAGCTATTGAAAAGGGTGGCATCAAACCTCAACCTTCAGGCAGAGGAGCTGGAGGAGCCCTTGGACTCCCTTTTTAACATCCTGTCCACCTCAGTACCGGGCAGGGTACCACTCCACGAAGGGGTGGCAAAAATTTCAAATGCCTTGTGGCAAACTCTGGCCTCTTTGGCCCCCATCTCTAAGAGGGTGGAATGCAAGTATTTTGTGCCCACCAAAGAACATGAATACCTTTACACCCACCCTACTCCTAACTCCTTGGTGGTTGAGTCGGTCAATGGCAGAGAACGGCGGGGCCAACTAGCCCCTACTCTGAAAAATAAAGATTCAAGGAAGCTGGATTCATTTGGGAGAAAAATTTATTAGTCATAGAATCATAGACTATCAGGGTTGGAAGAGACCTCAGGAAGTCATCTAGTCCAACCCCCTGCTCAAAGCAGGACGAACCCCAACTAAATCATCCCAGCCAGGGCTTTGTCAAACCTGACCGTAAAAACCTCTAAGGAAGGAAATTCCACCACCTCCCTAGGTAACCCATTCCAGTGCAATAAAAAAAATATTTTTTTTTTAATAAAAAAAAAAAGAAAAGAATAAAAAAAGAAAAATGTATTAGTCTTCGAGCTTCCAGTTACTGGTGGCGAACCATCAGGCTCTCCGGGGCCAGTATGAATTCAATCTATGGGGCTCTCTGCCCAAGTTCGAGGACTCCCTCCAGGAGCGTGACAGGAAGAAGTTCAAAGCTCTGGTGGAGGAGGGTAGAGCAGCTGCGAAGGCAACCCTGCAGGCAGCATCGGATGCAGCGGACACAGCTGTGCGGTCCATGGCCTCCACGGTGCCCATGAGACGGGTGTCATGGCTCCTGCTGTCCGGGCTGTCCAGTGAGGCGCAGAGCTCCTTGCAGGACCTCCCGTTTGACGGCAAGGCTCTGTTTGCGGAACAGAAGGACATAAAACTGCATGGCCTGAAGGACTCCTGCACTACGCTTAAGACTCTTGGCCTCTATGTTCCGGCTCCTGCTAGACTTAAGTTTAAGCCGCAGCAGGCTCCCACCCAGGCCACACACTCTAAATATGAGCCCCCTTATAATGGGACTATAAGAAATGGCCGCAGACAGAGTCTCGGTCTGCCCCCCAGCCTGGGTCCTCCAAAGGCAAACAGGCAGGGAAACGGCAGTTTTGACGGGACACCCGGGGGTGACCTACCAGTTCTCATCAGGGATCCACCCTCAATAAAGCTTCCCTTCTCTAACTGGTTGTGTGCTTTTCTCCCGGAGTGGTCGCGGCTGACCTTGGACCGATGGGTCCTCAGCATCATCTCTTGGGGCTACACCCTCCAGTTTACTTACAGTTTACCTCCACCTACCACATGAGTCAGGATATCTTCCTGCCGGTCCTCTGCCCCAAGCCCCATGTGTCCAGCGAGGAACGCCGTCTCCACACGCTGGATGTGAGACAGGCTCTGGCTTTTTACCTGGAGCAGACCAAGCCATTCAGAAAGGCTTCACAGCTGTTCATCACCTCGGCTGAACGCATGAGGGGTTGGCCAATCTCCACTCAGCGGCTCTCCAACCGGATCACCTTGTGCATCCGTACCTGTTATGACCTGGCAGGAATCCCTCTGCCGTCAATTGTGAGGGCATACTCGACTAGGGCACAAGCCTCGTTGGTTGCCTTTTTAGCCCATGTCCCCATTCAGGACATTTGCAGGACTGCTACATGGTCTTCAGTTCACACATTCACCTCGCATGATGCGCTCGTCTCCCAGACTAGGGAGGACGACGGGTTCGGCAGGGCCGTGCTCTGTCCCGAGAGTTTGTGAACTCCTACCCACCTCCAACAAATATAGCTTGGAATCACCTATTGTGGAATACACATGAGCAACCACTCGAAGAAGAAAAGACAGTTACCTTTTCCATAACTGGTGTTCTTCAAGATGTGTTGCTCATGTCTATTCCACATCCTGCCCTCCTTCCCCTCTGTCGGAGTTGTCTGACAAGAAGGAACTGAGGGTGGGGGGAGCGTGCAGCGCACCATGGAGGTGCCACTCCAGGGGTCGCCGAGGCGCTCCCCTACAGGTATTACTAGGGAAAAAACTTCCGACACCGGTGCATGTGGCAAGCACACACGCCTATTGTGGAATAGACATGAGCAACACATCTCGAAGAGCACCAGTTACGGAAAAGGTAACTGTCTTTTCACTTTTAAACTGGAAAGTTATATCAGTGGAGACCTTCAGGTATCTGTCCTGGGTCCAGTATCTAGTGGGATCCCACAGTAGTCTGACACTGTTCAATATTTTCATTTATGACTTGGATAATGGAGTGGAAAGTATGCTTATAAAGTGTGCAGATGACACCAAGCTGAGAAGAGTTGCAAGCACTTTGGAGGTCAGGATTAGAATTCAAAATGACCTTGATAAATTGAAGAATTGGTCTGAAATCAACAAGATGAAATTTAATAAAGACAAGTGCAAAGTACCACATGTAGAAAACAGAAATCATATCCACTACTACAAAACGGGGAATAACTGGCTAGATGGTAATACTGCCAAAAAGGATCTTGTGGTTATAATGGATCACAAATTGCATATGAGCCAACAACGTGATGCAGTTGACTAATCGCTCTAGGATATATTAACAGGACTGTCATATGTAAGACATGGGTGGTGGTAGTTCCACTCTGTTTGGCACTGGTGAGGCCTTAGTGGAGTATTGTGTCCAGTTTTGGGCACCATGCTTTAAGACCGTGGTTTTCAACCTGTGTTCCGTGGACCTCTGGGGGTCTGCAGACTATGTCTAAGATTTCCAGAGGGGTCTGCTCCTCCATTTGAAATTTTTTAGGGATCTGCAAATGAAAAAGAAGTTTGAAAACCACTTTAAGAAATCTGGGACAAACTGGAGAGTCCAGAAGAGAGCAACAACAATGCTAAAAGGTTTAGAAAACCTGACCCGAGGAAAGGTTAAAACAACTGGGCAAGTTTAGTGTTGAGAAGAAAAGCCTGAGGTGGGAGATGATAACAGGGTTGTTAGAAAGAGGAGGTGAATGACTGTTTTCCATGTCCACTGCAGGTAGGACAAGAAGTAATGGACTTAATCCTCAGCCAAGGAGTGTGAAAGGGTGATTGGCCCCTTTAAGAGGGAGCAGGGCCTGTGCACCTGTGACTGGTCAGCTGACCCCAGTTAACTTTAAAAGAGGGTACCCAAGCATAGGAGAAAGAGAGACAGGATGAGTCAGAGAGCTGCAGGAAGCAGCAGTAGGTGACAGCAAAAACAGAGAAGTTCCTTGAGAGGAGAGGCAGTGAGACCCTGATGGGGAAAAGCTTAGGGTGGCAGTGCTCTGCGAACAGAGCATGGACGGTTCCCACGTGAAGCCCTGACACAGGAAGGACTGAGAGGTAAAGGGGAAGTTATGTGGGAGCTGTAGCCCAGGGTGGACTGAGGAACTGCTTATTATGTGTGGAGAATGCAGGCCTAGTGATTGCCCCTGAAATGAGGGGAGAGTGATCAAAGTGGGGTGGGGGGGGTGGGGAGATGGAGTATGTGGAAGCCTTCTTAGCTGAGGAAGTGTCTCTCCTTCCGAGCTGGCATATGGAGGGCACTGGTGGCTGCTGGAGCTTCCACTCCGGTTTTTCAGGCAGCCAGACTACAGAAGCACTTGGAGCTGTGAAGGGATTGGTGCTGGAGGAGCAGCAGTGCTATCTCCAGGAGCTAGGTCCTGCACAAGGTGCGAGGAGCTCAAGGACATGAGGTTTCAGGCCCAGCAGAGGATGTGTTTGGCAAGTGGGTCAAATAGGGAGTGTTTGCCCCCATGTGGACGTTAGTACTTGCTACGCTGGGCAAAGCTCAGAAGAAACCGGAGAGATTCTGGGTGATACCCTCATGGGAGGCCTGGGTGTCATATGTTTTCATTGTGCTGTTGCCCCACAAAGACTTCAGACTGGGGGAAGTCTGGTCACGGACGGTTTGTGTGCCCCATGGGAGGTTTGCAGACCAAGGGAAGTACTTGTCCCGGGAGAGAGGCCAAGCGGGAGAGGGTGCAGCAGATCCTATCACAGAGATCAGTAGATCTAAAGTCCATGAGGCAGTCTGCAGCACCAGAATCTCCTGGGGCAGAAAAGGGCTGTAACCTGCTGGCTGAAGTACAAGGGCAGGAGAGCCAGACACCTCCCCTAGCCAAGGCTGGGGAGAGGGAATTGAACCAGAAGGTTGAGCGGGAGAAGGTGACGAAGTGGATACAGCATCATAGTCCGTAAAAAGACACGTCTGTAGTTTTGTCCCAGCAACAGTGAATGCCCCAGGATAGGCATGGTACAGTCCTCTCCAAGAGGGTCACTTGCATGAGCGTGTGCTCCTCTGAGGAGAAACAGGCTGTTTTCCTGGGGGTGCAAGTCCTTGTCGCCTCACAAGGCATGCACTGGGCCAGTTGTCCTGTCAGCCTGGTACCTGGCTGGGAGCTCAGTGCTAGTGCAGCGGGAGATGGAAATACCAGAAATGCGTCTTGGGAGACAGAGCAAACAAGTAGGATTCTCTGGTGGAATTTATCACGGGTCTTGCAGTGAATGAGATGAGAGGGCTGGCCTGCGCCCAGGCCTGGGTTGAATGAGCAGGAGTTGCTGGGAGCGACCTGTCTAATGAAGGGGAAACAATGTGAGATCAGAGCAAGGTAAATCTTTATCCAAGAGGCTCTGAGGAGCAGCCTCTGGCATCACAGCAGGGAGGATCATTCACAGATCAGTGTAAGGGAGATGAGTGGAGAAGGGAAGAAAGGAACCACCATAGCAGCCGGGTTTACAGTTCCGTCTCCGAGCTCCTGCAAACTGACAGGAAAGGAGGAGCCCTCAGAGTCCCTGAGACGAGATAGGAGGAGCAAGCTATGAAGATTTGCAGACTCAGCTGCTCTGAGCCCTTCCCTCATTATTACTGGTAAATACTGATGATATGGTAGTGCCCAGAGGCCCCGCTCGGGACTGGGGCCCTGTTGTGCTGCACAAGCACAGAGCAGAGGGTCCCTGCCCTAATGCACTTGCCTTTATTGACCGCAGCAGATGAGTGGCGGGGGTGTATGGATACAGCGTATAAGCCAATGGGCTTGTGAAGAACTGGCCCTGCTCGGTTGGCTACACGGATTGCAGATTTTGGCTTTTTTCCAGTAACTGGGATTGGAGGCAGGCAGCAGGAAAAGGAAAGCGGAACAGTCCGGTCTCACCTGCCTGGCCTGTTCTGTGGGCGGCATGACAGAGATGAGCCTTACAGCTGGGCTGGAAGGAGGCTCAGGATGTAGAGGTTTGGATTTTTGTCAGGGCTTTTTCCCCAGGCATACAGGGCTGCGTGGGAGGCAGGGAGAAGCTGGCTGGTAGGCAGAGAAGGCTGGGAATGAAAGGAAAGTGAAGGCAGGGTGGCATCAGGATGGGTTCCTAGGTCAGCTACATAAGACAGAGGCAGTTCAGACGGGCTGAAAGGTGAAGACAAGATGCATGTGTGGGGGGAGGCTAAAGGGGAGCCTACAGAGAACCCAAAGAGGTGGCTGGTGTGTGGCTGAAGCGACAAATGAGGACACTCCAGCAGCAGCGACTTTCTGAAGAGACTTGCAGGGAACCAGGTTGTAGGCGTCAAGGCCAGAAAAGTGGAGGGGACAGTTACTCCCATCTCCAGCATCCTGATTTGTTCCTGTTCAATGATATCCCCATTTTCCACATTATCCCCCTGCAGTAGTCAGGACATGAGGTGAGGAGGGCTCGAGGAATTTCTGCCGGTGTGGACAGAGGAGAGGCCAGACTTTAGAGATTTCTGGGATAAGAAATTGGCAAGATTTAGAAGTGGGCTGAGCAGGTGGGTCCAGTGAGGGGTGAGTCAAAGCTGAAATCCAGGTCACAAGCCTGAGTGGGAGGATGGTGGTGGTGTCCACAGAGAGAGAGTGGGGGAAAGGGCAGGCCTTGCCGGGCATTCACGATCTTCAGCTGGGAGCGTCACCTCATCTGGCCCAGAGTCCAGGCAGTGCATACAGAGGGTGGCTATGGAGAGCCCCGGAGTTGCCCTGGTGCCTTGCAAACATGCGACATGGACAGTGCAGGGCGTAAATTCCACGCTCCAGAAGACGGGAGGGTCCTACACCTACAAATGCAGGAGGGAGATGAGCAAGGTGACAATGTGAGAGGCTCCCGTGGCTATTCAGTGAGGCAGCAGCACAGCTTGATGGCTCTCGAGGTCTCTCCTCCACCTCCCTGTGGTATGGTGACGCTTTGTGACCCTTCCCCCAGGGACGCCTGGTGTGTCACAGTCAGACCCCTGCTCGCTCCCCAGTATGGAATTGCCCTTGTATGGGAACTTTCTACCCAGCATGCATCTCTGGGTCATGTCCCTACGTGGGTGGCCTTGTAAACACACATGCATGTACCTGCACCCGGGTGCTTGTGCTGAGCACAAATGGACAGACTCAGCAAAGCTACAGTTACCAGAAAGCACCAGTCAAGCTCTTTGAGATCACTGAGAGCCTTGGGTAGACAGGCTACACTTGACACGTGCACGAATGCCCGTGCTCTCCGTCCATTTCTGGGCATGATGCAAGGGGTGGGATATTGTGAAACCACCCTGTGCTCCCCAGGAACCAGAACTTGGATTCTGCCAAGGAACACAAGGAGAAACCTCTGGCAAGCGGAGTTAAGGACAATAAGGAGTTTTAAAATATATTAGGAACAGAAAGAATCCTGACCATGGTATTGGCCCATTCCCAGCTGGCAGTGGTAGGGTTATCAATGATGATACAGCAAAGGCAGACATGTTCAATAAATGTTCTGTTTTGGAGTGTGGGGGAACAGACAGATCACGTTGTGGTATCATAATGCTCTTTCCATTCCACTGATCTCCGTGAAACAGCTGCTACTAAAGTCAGACATTTTTAAATATCGGCACAACATTAGCTTTCTTCTGGGACTTCCTCGGTGTCCCAAGACGTATAGAAAATCAATATTAATGATCCAGCCAGCTTTTAAAACTCTTGGATTCAAGTTATCCAGGCCAGCTGATTTAAAAATGTCTTTTCTGCTTTGTTATTGATAATTCTACCACTACCATCAGGTCATGGACCAATACCACTGTCAGGGCTCTTATTGTTCCTAATATACTTAAACTCCTTATTGCCTTTAACTCTGCCAGCCACACATTTTATTTTCTTTGTGTTTCTTAGCTTCCCAATTTCTAGCTTTGGATTTATATTCATTACTATCTATTGGCCAACGTCCTGTTTCTTCCACTTGCTATAGAATAATGTTTTTATAGCTGCCTTCACTCCCCCTCTAAACCAGTTTCTTTTACCCAATACGGTTTTCTCCCTTGGTTGTAAAAAGAAAAGGAGTACTTGTGGCACCTTAGAGACTAACCAATTTATTTGAGCATAAGCTTTCGTGAGCTACAGCTCACTTCATTGGATGCAAGCTTATGCTCAAATAAATTGGTTAGTCTCTAAGGTGCCACAAGAACTCCTTTTCTTTTTGCGAGTACAGACTAACACGGCTGCTATTCTGAAACCTCCCTTGGTTGTGGCATTTTGGGCAACTAGTATAGTGTTCTTAAACAATTTCTGATTATCATTCATATTTTTCTGATTAAATTCTTTCTCCCAGCTTATTTGGCTTGTATGGTTTTCATCTTGTGAAATTAGTCCTCTTACATACTGTGACAGGGTTGGGCTAGACGGCTACAGGAGGGTAATAGAAGGCAGATATATTAGCCCCAGGTTAAGTAGGTCCCTTTTCCCTGGGTAAGGTAATAGGGAAGGTTCCAGAACAATCAGGAACCTTCTGGAGACAATTAAGACAGACAGGCTGATTAGAACACCTGCAGGCAATCAAGAAGCTGCTAGAATCAATTAAGGCAGGCTAATCACGGCACCTGGGTTTTAAAAAGGAGCTCACTTCAGTTTGTGGTGTGCGTGCGAGGACTTGGGAGCAAGAGGCACTAGGAGCTGAGAGTGAGAACACGGACTGTTGGAGGACTGAGGAGAACAAGCATTATCAGACAGCAGGAGGAAGGTCCTATGGTGAGGATAAAGAAGGTGTTGGGAGGAGGCCTTGGGGAAGTAGCCCAGGGAGTTGTAGCTGTCGGACAGCTGTTCCAGGAGGCACTCTAGACAGCTGCATTCCACAGGGCCCTGGGCTGGAATCTGGAGTAGAGGACAGGCCCGGGTTCCCCCCACATCCTCCCAACTCCTGGTCAGACACAGGAGGAGTTGACCTGGACTGTGGATTCACGAAAACGGCCAATCTGAGGGCTGCTGTGAAGCTCCAAGGCGAGCAAATCCGCCAATAAGCGCAAGACCCACCAAGGTAGAGGAGGAACTTTGTCACAACACATATAGTTGGTACTTTATCTGTCAGTCACTGGTTTGGACTCTATTCTGTTTGCACATTATAAATGTGATTGAATCATGGTTTCTGGCACCTAAGTTACCATTAATTTTTAGAGACAAGGTAGATGAGGTAATATCTTCTATTGAACCAGCTTCTGTTGATGGAAGGTATAAGCTTTCGAGCTACACAGAGGTTTTCCTCAGGTCTGGGGAAGGAAACGGAGTGTCTGACAAACATTATTTTTTAGTTCTATGATCAGTTCCTCTCAAGATGAGTGTCCATTTCTAGTGTCTAAATCAGGAAAGCCTGATTAAAGGATGAGAAAACCTGCTTTTTGATAGACTCAAGGATCTCAATCTATTTAGCTTAACAAAGAGGAGGTTAAGAGGTGACTTGATTACAGTATACAAGTACCTACATGGGGAACAAATATTAGATAATAGACTGTTTGGGCTAGGAGAGAAAGGGATAACACTAGCCAGTGGCTGGAAGTTGAAGCCAGAAAAATTCAGACAGGAAGTAAGGCATGAATTACCTTCACCGTTAAAAATTTACCATGGGTTGTGGTCGATATTCCATCACGGAAATCAAGATTGGCTGTTTTGTAAAAGATCTGTGCTAGGAATTTTTGCAGGGAAGGTCTATGGCCTGTGTTAGACTGGAGGCTGGACTAGGTCACAGTGGTCCCTTGTGGCCTTGGAATCTGTGAATAAAATTGGAGGGGCTGGGGTCATTTGGGCCCCTAACAAGGAAAACTCTAGAGCAGAGAACAGGCTGAGCTATTCATTCTCTATAGGAACCAGTGGCTGGGCATCGTTCGAACGTGCAGTACAGAGCCTCTTCCTCGTGCGGTTTGCGCGGATTAGGGTAGGGCAGCATTAATTTATAAGTTATGCTAATAGTGGTTTTCGTTATGTAATGACAGGTGTGCACCGGGGTAAAGGGCACAGAAATGATGCTAATTAATAGTAACTCTAGCTGCTAAACTCTTCCCAGGGTGTTGTATTCGGAGGAGGCGAGAGTTGGCAGGTCCTGGAGGCGATGGTTACCCAGGGGTACAGGAGGTGGATTGGAATTTGAGAAGGCAAGCTCTCCAGAAGACCATGTTGCTTGCAGTGCTGCAACTTTCTCCTTGGTGCAGCATAGGCCTGGGAGAGCCCAGGCGTGGGGACGGGCATGATAAAGCTGCTAGGCTGGGGAAATGCTGTCTCAGGACAGGAAAAGAGAGAAGCCACTTCCTTCACGAGGCTTTTACCACCTCAGCTGGGAGGCGTGGTTGCTCCCATGATGACAGCGAAATAAAACAAAGGACCCTAGGGAGGTTAATTGCAAGGGGAGGAAATAACAGCAGATTCAGCTTGAATAATACAGTAAATGTGCACAAAGCCCAAATACTGAATGGGAGGAAGAACCAGTGTGCTGGGATTGACTGGCCCAGCAGGAGAGCGGGGAGCAGAGTGCCACAGCTAGTGAGCAGCCCCGTGATCACACTCCTGTAAACCTCTCCTTCCTCACATGCATACACCCGGCTAGTGGTGCCATAGAATCATAGAATATCAGGGTTGGAAGGGACCCCAGAAGGTCATCTAGTCCAACCCCCTGCTCGAAGCAGGACCAATTCCCAGTTAAATCGTCCCAGCCAGGGCTTTGTCAAGCCTGACCTTAAAAACCTCTAAGGAAGGAGATTCTACCACCTCCCTAGGTAACGCATTCCAGTGTTTCACCACCCTCTTAGTGAAAAAGTTTTTCCTAATATCCAATCTAAACCTCCCCCATTGCAACTTGAGACCATTACTCCTCGTTCTGTCATCTGCTACCATTGAGAACAGTCTAGAGCCATCCTCTTTGGAACCCCCTTTCAGGTAGTTGAAAGCAGCTATCAAATCCCCCCTCATTCTTCTCTTCTGCAGACTAAACAATCCCAGCTCCCTCAGCCTCTCCTCATAAGTCATGTGCTCTAGACCCCTAATCATTTTTGTTGCCCTTCGCTGGACTCTCTCCAATTTATCCACATCCTTCTTGTAGTGTGGGGCCCAAAACTGGACACAGTACTCCAGATGAGGCCTCACCAGTGTCGAATAGAGGGGAACGATCACATCCCTCGATCTGCTGGCTATGCCCCTACTGATACATCCCCAAATGCCATTGGCCTTCTTGGCAACAAGGGCACACTGTTGACTCATATCCAGCTTCTCGTCCACTGTCACCCCTAGGTCCTTTTCCGCAGAACTGCTACCTAGCCATTCGGTCCCTAGTCTGTAGCGGTGCATTGGATTCTTCCATCCTAAGTGCAGGACCCTGCACTTATCCTTATTGAACCTCATCAGATTTCTTTTGGCCCAATCCTCCAATTTGTCTAGGTCCTTCTGTATCCTATCCCTCCCCTCCAGCGTATCTACCACTCCTCCCAGTTTAGTATCATCCGCAAATTTGCTGAGAGTGCAATCCACACCATCCTCCAGATCATTTATGAAGATATTGAACAAAACCGGCCCCAGGACCGACCCCTGGGGCACTCCACTTGACACCGGCTGCCAACTAGACATGGAGCCATTGATCACTACCCGTTGAGCCCGACAATCTAGCCAGCTTTCTACCCACCTTATAGTGCATTCATCCAGCCCATACTTCCTTAACTTGCTGACAAGAATACTGTGGGAGACCGTGTCAAAAGCTTTGCTAAAGTCAAGAAACAATACATCCACTGCTTTCCCTTCATCCACAAAACCAGTAATCTCATCATAAAAGATGATTAGATTAGTCAGGCATGACCTTCCCTTGGTGAATCCATGCTGACTGTTCCTGATCACTTTCCTCTCATGTAAGTGCTTCAGGATTGATTCTTTGAGGACCTGCTCCATGATTTTTCCAGGGACTGAGGTGAGGCTGACTGGCCTGTAGTTCCCAGGATCCTCCTTCTTCCCTTTTTTAAAGATTGGCACTACATTAGCCTTTTTCCAGTCATCCGGGACTTCCCCCGTTCGCCACGAGTTTTCAAAGATAATGGCCAAGGGCTCTGCAATCACAGCCGCCAATTCCTTCAGCACTCTCGGATGCAACTCGTCCGGCCCCATGGACTTGTGCACGTCCAGCTTTTCTAAATAGTCCCTAACCACCTCTATCTCCACAGAGGGCTGGCCATCTCTTCCCCATTTTGTGATGCCCAGCGCAGCAGCCTGGGAACTGACCTTGTTAGTGAAAACAGAGGCAAAAAAAGCATTGAGTACATTAGCTTTTTCCACATCCTCTGTCACTAGGTTGCCTCCCTCATTCAGTAAGGGGCTCACACTTTCCTTGGCTTTCTTCTTGTTGCCAACATACCTGAAGAAACCCTTCTTGTTGCTCTTGACATCTCTTGCTAGCTGCAGCTCCAGGTGCGATTTGGCCCTCCTGATATCTTTCCTACATGCCCGAGCAATATTTTTATACTCTTCCCATGGTGAACCTGAGGCCATGTCTACCCAGGATCACTGAGTTAAGCCATATTAACTACAGGTGTGAATTCAAAGTGCTTTAAACTGCTGTGTGGGTGCTGTCCTTCAGAGGTAAAGTGATCTTAATTCCCTTTAGTTTCAGAAGCAAATTGAGGCAACCTTACTTGGGAACGAGTGTTCACATGGGGGCTTAATTCATTTTAAGTTGATTCCATTCAAACTAAATGGAAAGATAAACAAAAGTACATCTGCAACTAGGGTCCTTTTTTTATTTTTTCAGAAGGACAAACTTAAAAAATGATGAGAATTAGTTAGGGGAACTGGGTGGGCTGAAGACTTAAGGATCTGACCGTGAAGGAGGCTTAGCATTACTTTAGGTTAAAGTTGCAGAAACTGTCAGGAGCCTGGATTGTAAAGAAAGGGGAGAAATCTCCTAGAGAAGGGTTGCAGACCAAACTAGATGAGCAAGGGTCTCAAACAGGTTATTAAGAGAGAGTCTTCAAGGAGTGGCGGAAGGGAGGGATCAGCAAGGAAAGCTGCCTCTTGGAGGTCAGGAAGTGTAGGGATAAAGTGAGAACTGCCAACAGCCAAGCAGAGTTGGACCCTGCAAAGGAAATTAAAACCAATAGTAAAAGATGCTTTAGCCATATGGGCCCACTGAGGAGATTAAAGATAATCTAGGCATGGCCCAACACCTAAATTGATACTTTGCTCCAGTTTTTAATGAGGGTGATAGGAAATTTGGGGTCAGTGGCAGGGTGGCTAATTAAAACAAGGATATGGAAGTAAAAATTACCACATCCTAAGTGGAAGCCACACTCAGACACCTTAATGCGACCAAATTGGGGAGCGGGGTGGGCAGTTAATCTCTGTACAAGAATATTAGAGGAATTGGCGCATACAGTTGCAAGCAGAGCCCTCGCAGGACTAGTATAGAGCCCTGCAGCGGGACTGGGGTCCCATAGGACCTGCTGCCATAATAGCAGGGGCAGGATTAAAAGTGGTTCTGCACAGGGCTTTGATTGCAAGCCCAGCAGTCAGGATTTCTAATGAATCTGTGAACTCAGGGTTGTACCCTGTGACTTGAGAACTGCATATATGGTACATCTATTTAAGAAAGGGGGAGTGGGGAAGGGATCCGGGAAGCTACAGGCCCGTTAGGTAGATCTCAGTTGTATGCCAGGTCTTAGGACAAACTTGGCAAGAGAGTAATTAAAGGCATAGAGGTAAACGGTGACTGGGATAAAATTCAGCACGGCTTTACAAAACGTAGATTTTGCCAGCAGCCAGACCAAGCTGATCTGTCTTTGGGAAGATAACTGGTTCTTTAGACAAAGGAAGTGCAGTAGGTGTAATCTACCTGGATGTCAGTACAGCATTTGATACAGTTCTACATGAGAAATTATCAGTTAAATTGGAGAAGATGGGGATTAATATGAGAACTGAAAGGTGGATGAGGAACTGGTTAAAGGAAGACTACAATGGGTCATCCTGAAAGGTGAACTGTCAGGCTGGAGGGAGGTTACTAGTGGAGTTCCTCAGGGATTGGTCTTGGGACCAGTCTTCATTAAGGTTTTCGTTATTGGTCTTGGCACAAAATTTTGCAGATGCACAAAGTTGGGAGGTGTTTCCAATATGGAGAAGATCGAGAATATCTGACTATGGCAGGGCGCAGCTGGGGAGCCTCAGTTAGCTCCTGCCACCCGAGCCCCAGTCAGGGGGAATGGACTGGGGCTAGGTAAATAGCCGAGGTTTGCCTAATCACTGACTGCATCTGCCAGCCTCAGTAGGCAGGAGCTATAAGGGTGGGAGGAAGGGAGTGAAATGGGCGGGGGGACCAGGAGGGAAGGGAGGCTCAGGGAGAGATAGGAGCCTGCTACTCTGTTGTTGACCAGGCCTGTGTTAGGTCAAGCCACTGTAAATTGCCTGTATGTAGTAGGAAACTGGTGATGGGAAATGGACAAATAAAGATCACAGATGTTGCACCAGCTTGGAGTGTCCCTGAGTCAGTGAGGAGAGGGTCAAGGGGCTGGATATGCAGGGACGTGCCGTGCACCCCATTACACATACAAGAAGATTTGGATGACCCTGAAAACAGGAGTAATAGAAGTGGGATGAAATTTAATGGTGCAAAGTGCAAGGTCATGCATAGAGGGACTAAGAACGAGAGTTTTTTGCTCTAAGCTGGGGATTTACCAGTTCGAAGTAATGGTGGAAAAAGACCTGGTGTATTGGTCGATCACAGGATGACTGAGCTGCCAATGCAGTATGGCCATGAAAAAGGCTAATTCCTCACCCAGTGCATCCCAGGATTACATTTCCAGCAGAGAGAGAGAAAAAGAGAGAAGTTATTACTATTGTACAAGGCACGGCACCTGGAATACTGTCTGCAGTTCTAGTGTCCCATGTTTAAGAGAGAGGAATTCAAACTGGAACTCGTTCAGAGAAGGGCTCCGAGGATGATAAGAGGAATGGAGAACCTGCCTTATGAGATGAGACTTAGGGGGCTTGGCTTGTGTAGCCTGACCAAAGGAAGGCTAAGAGGAGATATGATTGCTCTCTGTAAATACACCAGGGAGGCTGTGACGTTCCCCTCTGGTGTTATCTGGACAGGTGATCTGCTAGGTCACCCCAATCCTTGACTCTGGGAGCCAGCCTGACCCTGCTCTGCTGTGAGAACCCCCATTCCTGGGCTGTTCACGCACGGCCTCTGGCATGTAAGCTGCTTTCAGCTACTTGCAGCCGAATGACACGAGCCAATATCTCCGGTCCCAGACACAACCCTAGGAACCTCCACCTTGCAGTGTCCAGTTATGTCTGTTGGACGCCGCAAGCTTATATGAGTTTGTCAATTTAACAAAGAAATTGATATGCACCAGGCTTTTTCTCCCAAGGGGAGCCTCCAACACACTTCAAGCCAAACACACTGCTTCGGGTATTATAAACAACCAGATTTATTAACTATAAAGATAGATTTTAAGTGATTATAAATCAAAGCATCACAAGTCAGAGTGATTACCAAAATAAAATATAAGCACGCAGTCTAAACTCTCAACCCTATTAGACTGGGCAGCAACTAGATTAAGCAGTTTTTCTCACCCCACTGGATATTGCAGTCCTTAATATACAGGTTTGTTCCTTAAACCTGGGCCAATCTCCTATATTGGAGTCTTCATAGACTCATAGAATATCAGGGTTGGAAGGGACCTCAGGAGGTCATCTAGTACAACCCCCTGCTCAAAGCAGGACCAATCCCCAACTACATCATCCCAGCCAGGGCTTTGTTAAGCATGACCTTGAAAAGCTAAGGAAGGAGATTCCACCACCTCTGTAGGTAACCAATTCCAGTGTTTCACCACCCTCCTAGTGAAAAAGTTTTTCCTAACATCCAACCTAAACCTCCCCCACTGCAACTTGAGACCATTACTCCTTGTTCTGTCATCTGCCACCACTGAGAACAGTCTAGAGCCATCCTCTTTGGAACCCCCTTTCAGGTAGTTGAAAGCAGCTATCAAATCCTCCCTCATTCTTCTCTTCTGCAGACTAAACAATCTCAGTTCCCTCAGCCGCTCCTCATAACTCATGTGTTCCAGTCCCCTAATCATTTTTGTTACCCTCCGCTGGACGCTTTCCAATTTTTCCACATCCTTCTTGTAGTGTGGGGCCCAAAACTGGACACAGTACTCCAGATGAGACCTCACCAATGTCGAATAGAGGGAGAATGATCACGTCCCTCAATCTGCCCCTACTTATACAGGCCAAAGTGTCGTTAGCCTTCTTAACAACAAAAGCACACTGTTGACTCATATCCAGCTTCTCGTCCACTGTACCCCCCAGGTTCTTTTCTGCCGAACTGCTGCCGAGCCATTCAGTCCCTCGTCTGTAGCGGTGCATGGGATTCTTCCGTCCTAAGTGCAGGACTCTGCACTTGTCCTTGTTGAACCTCACCAGATTTCCTTTGGCCCAATCGTCTAATTTGTCTAGGGCCGTCTGTATCCTATCCTTACCCTCCTATCGTACCTACCTCTCCTCCCAGTTTAGTGTCATCTGCAGACTTGCTGAGGGTGCAGTCCACGCCATCCTCCAGATCATTAATGAAGATATTGAACAAAACCAGCCCCAGGACCGACCCTTGGGGCACTCCGCTTGATACCGGCTTCCAACTAGACATGGAGCCATTGATCACTACCCGTTGAGCCCAACGATCTACCCAGCTTTCTATCCATTCATAGTCCATTATAGTCCATTCATCCAGCCCATACTTCTTTAACTTGCTGGCAAGAATACTGTGAGAGACCATGTCAAAAGCTTTGCTAAAGTCAAGGAATAACATGTCCACTGCTTTCCCCTCATCCACAGAGCCAGTTATCTTGTCATAGAAGGCAATTAGGTTAGTCAGTCATGACTTGCCCTTGGTGAATCCTTGCTGACTGTTCCTGATCACTTTCCTCTCCTCTCAGTGCTTCAGAATTGATTCCCTGAGGACCTGCTCCATGATTTTTTCCAGGGACTGAGGTGAGGCTGACTGGCCTGTAGTTCTCCGGATCCTCCTCCTTCCCTTTTTTAAAAATGGGCACTACATTAGCCTTTTTCCAGTCATCTGGGACCTCCCCCAATTGCCAGGAGCTTTCAAAGATAATGGCCAATGGCTCTGCAATCACATGTGTCAACTGCTTTAGCACTCTCCTTTAGCATCCGGCCCCATGGACTTGTGCTCATCCAGCTTTTCTAAATAAATTCTACTGCTCTCCTTTCTTCCCTGTGTCAGGATCCTGAACTCAACCATCTCATGGTCACTGCCTCCCAGGTTCCCATCCACTTTAGCTTCCCCTACTAATTCTTCCCAGTTTGTGAGCAGCAGGTCAAGAAGAGCTCTGCCCTAGTTGGTTGCTCCAGCACTTGCACCAGGAAATTGTCCCCTACACGTTCCAAAAACTTCTTAGTTTGTCTGTGCACCGCTGTATTGCTCTCCCAGCAGATATTGGGGTGATTGAAGTCCCCCATGAGAAGGGCCTGCGATGTAGTAACTTCCGTTAGTTGCCAGAAGAAAGCCTCGTCCACCTCCTCCCCCTGGTCTGGTGGTCTATAGCAGACTCCCACCACGACATCACCCTTGTTGCTCAGGCTTCTAAACTTAATCCAGAGACACTCAGGTTTTTCTGCAGTTTCATACCAGAGCTCTGAGCAGTCATATTGCTCCCTTATATACAGTGCAACTCCCCCACCTTTTCTCCCCCGCCTGTCCTTCCTGAACAGTTTATATCCATCCATGACAGTACTCCAGTCATGTGAGTTATCTCACCAAGTCTCTGTTATTCCAATCACATCCTAATTCCTTGACTGTGCCAGGACTTCCAGTTCTCCCTGCTTGTTTCCCAGGCTTCTTGCATTTGCGTATAGGCACTTAAAATAACTCACTGATCGTCCTGCTTTCTCAGTATGAGGCAGGAGTCCTCCCCTCTTGCGCTCGCCTGCTCATACTTCCTCCCAGTATCCCACATCCGCACTTACCTCAGAGCTTTGGTCTCCTTCCCCCGGTGAACCTAGTTTAAAGCCTCCTCACTAAATTAGCCAGCCTGCTTGCGAAGATGCTCTTCCCTGTCTTCATTAGGTGGAGCCCGTCTCTGCCTAGCACTCCTCCTCCTTGGAACACCATCCCATGGTCAAAGAATCCAAAGCCTTCTCTCCAACACCATCTGCGTAGCCATTTGTTGACTTCCACGATTCGACGGTCTCTACCTGGGCCTTTTCTTTCCACAGGGAGGATGGACGAGAACACCACTTGTGCCTCAAGCTCCTTTATCCTTCTTCCCAGAGCCACATAGTCTGCAATGATCCGCTCAAGGTTGTTTGCAGCATAGGTCTTGGTCACTTGCAGCATAGGTGGGGGCAGGAGAAGGGCCCAGTATGTGTCCACTCTGTCTGTTTTATACTCTCAGTCCATGTGCTTGGAAAACACAAGTCCAGGCATGTCTGGGGGCCATTGCTGAGTCTCCAGGCAAGGTTGAGCAATTCCCCTGGTGTAGCCTCATGCAGGTGAGTCATGGAATTGTAGCTCCCTTGCTGGACAATGGCTGTTGATGGGCTGTTTCACACCCAGTCCGGGCGTTGGTGACTTTCCTTGCTGTTGCTTCTGGGGAGCGAATATCTGGCTGATTCCCCAACTTCCAGCATGTTTTAGTGACCACCATACAACGCAATTCTCATAACTTCATACACGTCAACGATACACATCTATGGACAGAGAAATGACTTTCAGCAGAGCATAACCTTTTCCCAATCCCTTACAAGGCCTGCTTTATATGTAAGATCATGATTTTATGAAAATGAGGAATATGGGGGCTACAGTACGCTCCCCCAAGGTATAGAATGTCACAGAGGGAGAGGTGCCATTTTAAGTTATGGGGTGATGTTGTCACAAGACGAAATGGGTATAAACTGGCTATTGACAAGTTTAGGGTTGAAATTAGACCAAGGTTTCTAACCACCAGAGGAGTGAAATTCTGGAGCAGCCTCCCAAGGGGAGCAGTGGGGGCAAAAAGCCGAACTGGCTTCAAGACTTGAGCTTGTTAGGTTTATGAAGGGGAGGGAATGAAAAGTTGGCTGCAATGGCATGTGCTCCATCTGTGACTCTGAGTAGCAAATATCTCCAATAGCCAGAGATGGGACACTAGATGGAGAGGGCTCAGAGGTTACTACAGAGAATTCTTTCCCAGGTGTCTAGCTGGTGGGTCTTGCCCACATGCTGAGGGGCCTCACTACCATATTTTGGGTCAGGAAGGAACTTTCTTCCAGGTCAGACTGGCAGAGACCTCCCCTTTACCAGTCTGCAGCACGAGGCATGGGTCACTTGCTGGTTTGAATTAGAGTACATGGGAGGTTCTCTGTAACCTAAATTCTTGATTTAGTCCTAAGTGGAACACAGGATCTGGTCCTAGAGGTGCATATAGCTGGACCGCTTGCTAATAGTGACCATAATATAATAAATTTTAACATCCGTGTGATGGGGAAAACACCACAGCAGCCCGCCATGGTATCATTTAATTTCAGAAAGGGGAACTACACCAAAATGAGGAAGTTAGTTAGACAGAAATTAAAAGGTACAGCGACAAAAGTGAAATCCCTGCAAGCTGCATGGAAACTTTTTAGTCAACATAATAGAGGCTTAATTTAAATGTATACCCCAAATTAAAAAACATAGAGAACCAAAAAAGTGCCACTGTGGCTAAACAACTAAGTAAAAGAAGCAGTGAGAGGCAAAAAGGCATCCTTTGAAAAGTGGAAGTTAAATCCTACTGAGGAAAATGGAAAGGAGCATAAACTCTGGCAAGTGAAGTGTAAAAATATAATTAGGAAGGCCGAAAAGGAATTTGAAGAACATTTAGCCAACGACTCAAAGTAATAGCAAATTTTTTTTTACGTACATTAGAAGCAAGAAGCCTGCTAAACAACCAGTGGGGACACCGGATGATTGAGATGCTAACGGAGCACTCAAGGGTGATAAGGCCATTGTGGAGAAACTAAATGAATTCTTTGCATCAGTCTTCTCAGCTGAGAATGAGGGAGATTCCCAAACCTGAGCCAGTCTTTTTAAGTGACAAATCTGAGGAACTGTCCCAGATTGAGGTGTCATTAGAAGAGGTTTTGGAACAAATTGATAAACTAAACAGTAATAAGTCACCAGGACCAGATGATGATACTCACCCAAGAGTTCTGAAGGAACTCAAATCTGAAATTGCAGAACTACTAACTCTGGTCTGTAACCTATCATTTAAACCAGCTTCTGTACCAGCTGACTGGAGGACAGCTAATGTGACACCAATTTTTAAAAAGGGCTCCAGAGGTGATCTTGGTAATTGCAGGCCAGTTAGCCTGACTTCAGTAGCGGGTGCACTGGTTGAAACGCTAGTAAAGAACAAAATTGTCAGACACATAGGTGAACATAATTTGTTGAAGAGTCAACATGATTTTTTTAAAGGGAAGTCATGCCTCACCAATCTACTGGAATTCTTTGAGTGTGGCAACAAGCATGTGGACAAGGGAGATCCAGTTAATATAGTGGCTGGTTTCAGAGTGGTAGCTGTGTTAGTCTGTATCAGCAAAAACAATGAGGAGTCCTTGTGGCACCTTAGAGACTAACAAATTTATTTAGGCATAAGCTTTCATGGGCTATAACCCATTGCATCAGATGCATGGAGTGAAAATACAGTAGGCCGGTATAAATATACAGCACATAAAAGATGGGAGTTGCCGTACCTCGTTGGGGGTCAGTGCTAACGAGGCCAATTCATTCAGGATGGATGTGGCCCATTCCCAACAGTTGACAAGAAGGGCTAAATATCAACAGGGGGGAAAATTACTTTTTTTAGTGACCTAGCCACTCCCAGTCTTTATTCAGGCCTAATTTGATGGTGTCAAGTTTGCAAATTAATTCCAGTTCTGCAGTTTCTCGTTGAAGTCTGTTATTTGAAGTTTTTTTTGTTGAAGAATGGCCACTTTTAAGTCTCTTATTGAATGTCCAGGGAGATTGAAGTGCTCTCCGACTGGTTTTTGAACATTACAGTTCTTGGTGTGTGATTTGTGTCCATTTATTCTTTTGCATAGAGACTGTCCGGTTTGGCCAATGTACATGGCAGAGGGGCATTGCTGGCACATGATGGCATATATCACATTGGTAGACGTGCAGGTGAACGAGCCCCTGATGGTGTGGCTGATGTGGTTAGATCCTATGATGGTGTCCCTTGAATAGATATGCAGACAGAGTTGGCAACGGGCTTTGTTACAGGGACAATCCCTCACTCTCACAGACCTTGGGAGACAGGCCTGTCCTTGCTTACAGACAGCCCCCCAACCTGGAGCAAATACTCATCAGCAACTACACACCACACAACAGAAACACTAACCCAGGAACCAATCTTTGCAACAATCCCATTGCCATCTCTCTCTGCATATCCAGTGCCCAAATAAATTAGTTAGTCTCTAAGGTGCCACAAGGACTCCACGTTCTTTTAGTTAATATAGTGTATTTAGATTTTCAGAAAGCCTTTGTCAACGTCCCTCACCAAAGGCTCTTTAAGCAAAGTAAGCTGTCATGGGATAAGAGGGAAGGTCCTCTCATGGATTGGTAACTGGTTAAAAGATAGGAAACAAAGGGTAGGAATAAATGATCAGTTTTCAGAATGGAGAGAGGTAAATAGTGGTGTCCCCCAGGGGTCTGTACTGGACCCAGTGCTATTCAACATATTCATAAATTATCTGGAAAAAGGGCAAAAAGCGAGGTGGCAACATTTGCAAATGATACAAAACTACTTAAGCTAGTTAAGTCCAAAGCAGACTGCACAGAGCTACAAAGGGATCTCTCAAAACTGGGTGACTGGGCAACAAAATGGCAGATGAAATTCAATGTTTATAAATACAAGGTAATACACATTTGAAAACATAATCTTAACTATACATATAAAATTATGGGGTCTAAATTAGCTCAAGAAAGAGATCTTGGAGTCATTGTGGATAGTTCTCAGAAAACATCCACTCAATGTGCAGCGGCAGTCAAAAAAGCGAACAGAAATTTGGGAATCATTAAGACAGGGATCGATAATAAGACAGAAAATATCATCTTGGCTCTATAGAAATCCATGGAATGCCCACATCTTGAATACTGCATACACATGTGGTCACCCCATCTCAAAAAAGATATATTGGAATTGGAAAATGTTCGGAGAAGGGGCAACAAAAATGATTAGGGGTCTGGAACGGCTGCCGTATAAGGAGAGATTAATAAGACTGGGACTGTTCAGCATGGAAAAGAGACGAATAAGGGGGGATATGATAGGGGTCTATAAAATCATGACTGGTGTGGAGAAAGTAAATAAGGAAGTGTTATTTACTCCTTCTCATAACACAAGAACTAGGGGACACCCCATGAAATTAATAGGCTTTAATAGCAGGTGTAAAACCAACAAAGGAAGCATTTTTTCACACAACGCACAGTCAACCTGTGTGGAACTCTTTGCCAGAGGATGTTGTGAAGGCCAAGACTATAACAGGGTTCAAAAAAGAACTAGATAAATTCATGGAGGACAGGCCCATCAATGGCCATTAGCCAGGATGGGCAGGGATGGTGTCCCTAGCCTCTGTTTGCCAGAAGCTGGGAATGGGCGACAGGGGATGGATCACTTGATGATTCCCTGTTCTGTTCATTCCCTCTGGGGCACCTGGCGTTGGAAGACCGGATACTGGGCTAGATGGACCTTTGGTCTGACCCAGAATTGCTGTTCTTATGTTCTTATGTAACCTGAAGTCTTTAAATCAAGATTTGAGGGCTTCAGTGTCTCGGCCAGAGGTGAGGGGTCTATTACAGGAGTGGGTGGGTGAGGTTCTGTGGCCTGCAATGTGCAGCAGGTCAGACTCGATCATGATGGTTCCTTCTGGCCTTAAAGTCTGAATCTAAGCACTGCACTTTAAAGTCATACCATTAGCTAACTTGGTTTAACTCTGCATGTCAATAAGCCCTCAGACGGTCAGGTCTTGGGAGAGTTTGTTCTGTAAATGCCCAGCCCACCCGAGGGTGCTGTAATAAAAAATAGGGCATATAGAAAGACGATTGCAGTTTTGTGCGGCATATGCAGAGTTCTTGCATCATGGAGCAAGGAGGTGATAGTCCCTGTCTAGGGTTATGTTGACACAGCAAAAAGAGTTGTGTGTTAAATCAGGTTATTTAACCCACTTTAGCTAACTCAGGTTAAAATAGAGAAGACATGGCAGCTTGGCTTTTAACGTGCGCCAGCTGCTCGAATTCAACCACTGGCTCCCCACCAGGCTTTAACTCGAGCTGCAAACCCTCATTCAAGCCATGTTGACATGTCTTTGCTACTGTTTTAACCTGAGGTAGCTAACCTAGGTTAACTAATCGGACTTAAGAACACACCTTTTTTGCAGTGTAGATACCCTGTGTGGCTCAGAAGATGCCACGCGGAAATACATCAGTATTATCTATTCCTTAATATCTCATTGGCTCCACCTGCCAGTGATCAGACTCGGAGCTGTCCACCGTGCCCCACGAGTCTGTTTCTCCATTCTTCACCTGGGGCAATATCAGGCAACTCTTTCTCATTCCTGGGGGTGGTGCAGGGTCTGTTCATTTACTTCTCCGGCTCAGCCTGCAGTTAAGGGTTGGCCTCACCAAGGCAACGTGGGCTTGCTAACTAGTCCTACAGCTCCATTTGCTGGGGCCTGGATGGTGAAGGTGATGGATCGTCTGAGTGCCTGGGGTTTGGGTGAGAGGGAGCTGGTTTGGGCTTCATCTGGGTGAGACTGGGGTGATTCTAGGACCTCCCTCTTTTTGCCTGCCCTTTGTTACTCAGATTAGCCCTCCGGGTCCTGTTGAGTGCCCTGAGAGCAGCAGTGCCTGAGAGCAGTTCATACCAGCTGTGCTTGCTGTAAAGTTGCTGCTCACCCCTGTTGCATTTGGGGCTTCCCCACAGTGATCCAGGTGTTTCACCTTAAGGCTGGGCATGGCCTTTGTGGTGCTGTGCCCGCAGAGCACTCTGCAGCTGGTGCAGAATGCTTGGCGAAGCCTCTGACTGGGAGCATGACACTGCTCTGCGATCTGCACTGGCTCCAAAGTCACTTTTAGAGGTCATGAAAGGTGATGGATTCAACCTATAAACCTTTCATGATTTTGGCCTTTGTTGCTGCAGTAATGCACAGGAATCAGTGAGGTGTCAGCCGACCAGTGCCCTGGTTTAGTTAGGAAAAGGCTGCTGGCAAGATGCCAGCGAAGGACCCTTGGTTCTGGAATTCACTTCTGCCCTTGGCCTAGTCTTCCAGAACTGTTTCAAGGCTCCTCTCTTTTCCTGGGCTGTTGGAGTGGGTGACTTGGGAAGGGAAGGTTATTAGTTAGCCCTGACAGGTTGGGAGGATTTTGCCATTGATGTTGAAGTGTCCTGATAGTAGATAAGACATCTAAGCTGTACCTTAACTCAGGTTAAAAGAGCAGCGAGGACAAGGCCACTCGGGTCTGAACTCCGGTTAGCAGCTTGAGTTCAGCCCCAGGCTCCTCACTGCTCTTCTAACCTGAGTTAGCTAGCCTAAGTTCACATCATCGCCTCTTTCTGCAGGGAAGATGCACTCAGCATTTTCTAGTTCTGGGAGCACCAGACTCCTGGGATCTAATTCCAGCTCTGATACTGACTTGCTGTTTGGCTTTGGGAAAATCACTGTCCCCTCCATGCCTCAGTTTCCCTGTTTGTAAAATACTGGCAGTACTTCCCTGCCTTGCAGGAGACATCTGAAGTTGCAAAGTCAACACAGTCATGATGTTGAGACCTTGTTTCCAAAAAGTCTCTGACATCTGGAACACACTGGCTTCCCTTCCAGTGCTTCCTGTGAACGGGGTGGATGCTCCTGGCTCTCTCTCCAAGCGTTTCGCTGCATGCACCCCAGGTCTCTCACTTTCTAACTGAGACGGCTGGAAGGACAAAAGACAACCCTTTCCGAGGGCTCTTAGGTGGCTCCTTCTTTCCCAGGTTGTGCACGTCCACAGACCGTGCACTTGGACATGGTAATTCTGTACCCTGCAGTGCCCCTCTCCCTGTTCTGATCTCTGCCCATTTCTCTTTCCGTAGTGCTCAGTATTGGTGAGGGTGGCTTCTGGGAAGGAACCGTGAAAGGACGGACCGGTTGGTTCCCGGCAGAATGTGTTGAGGAAGTGCAGATGCGACAGTATGATCCACGGCAAGGTAAGCTTCCCTGCTCGGGTAGGGCAACTGTCTCAGATGCTGGGCTGAGTGCTTCCTCTGCAAGGCAGCCACGTCCAGCCCCCATCAATTCAGACTGGTTGATGTCCACTTACACAAAACTCTCAGGCTGCCCATCTTCTGCCCTGGGTGCCCAGCCCAGAAACTGAAACCCACAAAATAGCAGAAGTTACAGTCGAGTCAGTTTGTCACTGATTCTCTTGCTGCTCCCAGTCCAGAGTTCCCACTTGCAGCGTCGTGACCTATGTGCTTGCCGCCCTGTGGGAGCATTATTTAGTCATACAGGGCAACGGCTTCAAATCCTACCACTGATTTTTGGGTGCCAAATTTGAGATGGTTCAGATGTCCCCAAAGGAGTGGCTGTAGCGCTTTCAGCAGTGGCTGTTGGTGTGATACGGCCTGGGGCTCCTGTCCCCTTAATCAGGTCTCAGCTTATGCTTGTGCAGGAAGCCAACTCCCATGTGCAGGAAGCCATGTTCCTCCCATGTGCATCTCGTGCTTTCCTCACACCGTTTGAACACAAGACGCACTGAAGGCAAAGCGGCTGAGTGACATGGAGCTGGTTTGCTTCCCCTGCCAAGTGCCTTCTACAGTGCCATGTGCAGACACTGGCTTAGTGAGCAATTGCTCACCTCAGGAAGCTCTGGCCTCCTGGAACAGCACCTAGCACGGCACGAGTGGCTAGCAAGGGGCCAGTCCATCTGGTGCTTTCCATACATCTGAAAAAAGACACAAGTTACATCTGATCCTCCAAAGAGGCTCCATGTGTGGGGAGGGCCTTCTGGGAAGGAGGTGTGGTCATGGCAGAGCCCTTCCAACGGCTGTGTAAAACAGGCATCTTGCTGACTCTGTGCAGAGGGCCGTGGCAGGCGCTGGCGTGGAGTCCTCGAGTGCCCATGGACTGCACTGTTGATGAACATCCTGCAAGGCTCGTATGGCGCACCAGCTCTGCTAGAGTTCAGACTGAGAAGACTTTCTGTTCAAAGGGTCACTCTTCTAACTGTGCTAAAATGCACACACTTACTGAGATTGCCTTGGCATGTGGTATGCCTCATGGGGGCATGGGTTTGGGGGAGTGATCCAAATTTGGGGTCACTTGAGCGAGGGGTTCCTGAAGTGCAGCTCCCCGCACCAGTTCTGGAGGTTGACAGATTCTACCAGTGTTTTCTGCACACACCTGGGGCTCAAACTGTGGCTCTGATTTTCCCCCATTTGATCTCAGTTGCCTGACTTTGGTCCCAGCTAGTGCAAGATTCCCACAGCCTCTTGGGGGGAACAAAGTAGAAACATTATTAAAGGAAGAGTTTAGCTCTCTGTGTTAGCACATGCTAAGCACTCCCACACCAGACTGCAACGCATGCGTGCAGAAAGACTAGCCAAGAGTTTCAGGCCAGCCAGCTTTCACGTGACCTGAGTGGCTTAGGAGCATGCTGTGGCTGGACTTAAGCTACTGTTGGGCACTGCAAGTTCAAACCCAACCTTGGCAGAAAATGTAACGTGGACCTGTTGCTATACGCTGCCTCTAGCAAATGGTGGGGGGGGGGGGTAGTCTGAGTAGAGCGGAAATCCAGGAGGTGCTGAAACTATTCTAATGACATGAATTTTTGCGGGGAGGGGGATAAATGGGGTTGCGTGGGCAGAGGGACACTGGAGGAGTGATATGGGGCTGGGTTGCAGGGTGCATGGGGGGGATCATGTCAGGCCCACATTCTCCCCTACTATGTGTGTGTGATGAGGACTGGGAGGCCTGCCCCATGGGACCTCTGTTCCTGTTGCCATGTGTTACTGGGACCCTTCCCTGCCCCCTCTCGTCAGCTGGGGATTCCTGCCCATCGAGGCTGTCTAAGCCCCTCTCCCTGCCCAAGGAGGGTGAAGGCTGACACTCTGAGGGGTTGGAGCCCCTCTCCATGGGAGCCCTGCTTCTTTGTGTGGGAGGTTCACCGAGCACACTGAGACGGAGCTGAGAATGGGCATGCTTGGGGCATTGCACCAGCTAGCAAGTGCCCTCACTGGGGTGGGGGCGTGAGACGAATGGAACAGTTTGCGTGCCTCAGAACCATTGTTTCAGGCTGTCTTCATCTCCAGGGGCTGTCCTGGCTCAGCTAGGAGCAGGCCACTTCGCTCTGAGTCTCGTATACTGCAGCTGTAACTGTGCGGCTCGTTCCCGCCATCCTTCCCCTGTTCTTCCTCAAATGTCCCATCTTAGGACTGTCCCGTGCCGCACACCTGAGCAGAGCAAAGTGGTTGCTGATGCATTTCGTGCAGTAGCTTACGGGAGTGCCAGCTCCACTTGAGTTCGGGTTGAGAAACTCTGAATGTTCAAAGGTCGACTTTTGGAAGTGCGGTAAAATCTATATGCCTACTCCCCTTGCCTTGGCGTTTGCTGTGCCTCATGGCAGTGCGGGTAGGGTTAGTGAGCCAAATCTGGGTTCGTTTGAGCCAAGGATTCCTGACATGCATGCTTCCAAAAACACCGTTTCACAAAACCCACAGATTCTGCCTGGCTGTGTGTGTGTGTTGTTTTTTGCACAGGTGGGGCTCAAACCAAGGCTCTGAGCATCCCCCAGTTGCTTGATATTTATCCCAATTAGTGCATGGCACCCACAGACCCACTGGGGAAGTGTCAAAGGATGACACTCCCTCTTTAAGAGGGAAGAGGCCAGTGCACCTGTGGTAAGCTGACCCCAGTTGGCCTTAAAAGAAGGTCAGGAGGTGAGAGCTGCCTGGGAGTAAGGGATTATTCTGTGATTCTATGATTAGCAGGTGAGAGCTGCTGGAGATCGGAAGAGGTCCCTGAAGGAAGCTGTAGCTGTTGCCTGGGGGAAAGCTGAAGGCCGGAGAGCAGCAAGAGGGGTTTGCCAGCTGATCTCTCAGGGCTAGAGAGGGCTGAAGGCAGGGCAACGGTGGAGGGACTTAGCCGCTGATGTCTCCACGCTGGAGAGCTAGAGCCAGAGGGTGGAAAGGGGGTGAGCTGGGGAAGGGAGGGTCCTGGTGCAGATGAGCTCCCAGTAGAGAGGCTCCTCTTGCTGAGAAGAGCAGGGTTGCACTCCAGCCGGAAGGGCTGGGGTGGTATGGAGAAGGCCAAAGGGGAGCCTTTGAAATGTGAAGTATTAGATAACACTTTCATTGGAACAGCCTCCCTTGATCCCGCCACCTTTAATCATAGAATCATGGACTATCGGGGTTGGAAGGGACCTCAGGAGGTCATCTAGTCCAACCCTCATTAAGTATTGTAGCACCTGTGGGATACAAATTCACTCACTGAATTTGTATCCCACTCTCTCACTTTAGCTGGAGAGAGTCTTAGAAGGGAAAGACCCTGGTTTGACAGTCCCTCAGATGGGGCTAACTGTCCTTGTGGGGAACAGAGACGCTAGCTGAGATGGGTGGAGCTGCTGCTGCTGTCAAAGTCCAAACCCATTTTTTCTGCGGGGGAGATTGGGATTCATCTGGGGTGGTGATGTCATGTGGGTCCCTTTTGGTGGGACAGGAAGCTGCTCAGGACATTCCTCAGAGACGGTCCAGGGCCCCACGAGGTGGTGGTGGTGGTGAGGACATCCATGATGGTGGAGCTTGCATCAGTACTCTTCATCTGTTCTTCCAAGTTTTTCTAGGTGTTCTTTTCCCCATAGTCCTTTTTGTTCTTTTAAGACCCCAAAAGGGAGTGATAGGTGGAATGGCCCCTTCCCACATTAGTTTGTCTTCCATTTAGGCCCAATAGCCAACACACTAATTCTGGGTTAATTAATTTCTGATCCCATGTCTTGTTCTGTTTTTACCAAGCATGTGTTCAATACAATCCTTGAATTCTATCAACATGAACTAATTTAGTCTGTCTGGTTGTCTTGCACCTGTTTATAACACTTTTTATTGAAAATAACTTGACCTGCTTTCCATGCTAAATTCTGAAGCAGGCCAAAGTTAGAGACTAATTGTTACAACAACCCAGCAGGGGGAATCGGTTCTGAATACCTTGGACTGTGTGAAGCTCTGAAGGAGCCCTGAGAAGGGGAAACTGATGCAGGGCTGCTATAGAGCCACCACAGGCCACAAGGGGGCACTCTGGAGGCAGCATACCCAGTTACGATTTTTGGGCAGTGCTGGCTCCACTGTATGGTTGAGCACGACTTTCTGTTTAAAGGATGCCTCTCCTAGGTTCTCTAAACTCAGCATGCTTACGCAGAGTGGCCTGAAAGGTTCTGTGATTTGTGGGAGGGTGAGTGGTCCAAATTTGGGTTCATCTGAGCAAATAGTTCCCGAGATATAGATCCCTGGGGGAAAAACAGTATTTTACAAAATAAGCAGGTTCTGACAACTTCTTTGCATAGATCTGAGGATCAAACCCTGGCCCGGATTTGTCCATCACTTAGCCCTTGCCTCAGCTAGTGCACGGCACCCACTGGCCCTTTGAGGAAGCAACACAAAGTTATTAAAGGAAGAGTTCAGCTCTCTAGAATGGGGTTTGCAATCAGTTGTGTGCTGAGGCTGAAAGGAGCATGCGCAGCAAGATGACGAAGGGGATTGGCAGACATAATACCTGTGGTCATTGAACCTGCGCTATACCCATGCAATCAATGTAAATTCAAACCCTACCCGGGGCAGAAATTGTGAGAATGAACTGTCGACAAGTTGCTCCTGTCCACCTCTTTCCAGGGTTCTGTACTTTTGGGGAATGTGCCCTGCTGACTTGCATGGCTAACGTCCAGGGGCTCTTTTCTGAAAGGTAATAAATCTCACATGCTGCACAGCTATGTGAGAACAATTTCTGGTCATGCGGCTATTTTCTACCTGCTGATTTATTACAGCACAGAGTCACAGCATCGTATATTCTCAGGCCAGCAAGGATCCTTGTGATTAATCTAGTCTGACTACGGTATAATACGGGCCGTAGGATTTCCCTGAATTAACTCCTGTTTGAGCCAGAGCCTGTCTCTTAGAAAATGTTCCAGGTGCCCTGGACTGTGAGTCACTGTACTACCCCCTGCCTCTCATGCAAGGTAGCCTTGCCTGTGTCTGGCTGGGTGCCAGCTCCTTAGCACCACCAAACTCTCAGGCACTCTTCTCTGGGCTAGGCCAGCCCTGTCCTTGCCTTACAGGTTATCAAGAGGGGCACCTGAGTCCCTTTGAATTGTTCCCTGTGAGATCCAGCTCCTGAGACTGGTTCCTCACAGAAATCCACATCCTCTGCCCCCAAAGGAGCAGCATAGCCCAGTTTTTCCTGAAATCATTGCTGCTTTATGACACACAGCATGTGTGAGCACTGACAACCAAACAAAAGTGCATTTCATTAAGAAAGACTGGAGGGTTGAGGGTTTCAGAGTAGCAGCCGTGTTAGTCTGTATTCGCAAAAAGAACAGGAGGACTTGTGGCACCTTAGAGACTAATTTATTTGAGCATAAGCTTTCATGAGCTAAGGCTCACTTCATCGGATGCATAAGGGTTAAGTAGAGGTGAGAGGGGGTGGAAACCTGGTTGCGCTACAAAACAGACTCGTAACCCAAACCTGCACCTACACTGAGTGGTCCCCTTTCCTATCTAACCAAGCACATCTCTCTTCCCCCACCCACCTCCCAAACAGGTTCAGTCTGTGGCAGAGGTGGGTGGTTTCCCAGGAAGCAGGATCCATTTTTTTCAAGAGAACATCCCTGCTCCCCAGGATGTCTTCTCCGGGAAAGGCTAAAGTGCTTTTCCCCTCCCTGTTATACAGGAACGGTTTTGTGGCTTCCCTCAGAGACAGGGTGGCTCTCTGTCTGTTGTGTTGTTCCTCTTGTCTCTCCCAGTGGTTGTGATTGTTTGTGGTTGTCCTGGCTGGTTTATCATTGAAAGTCTCGGGATGGAGCAAGGCTGCACTAGTGAGCCTGGGGTTCCATCACCAGCAGACAAGGGCTGGGTGGCAGCTCGCGCCCCGGCAGAAAGAGGTGTTGCTGCTGCCCATCTCTCAGGGTTTTATGCTGCCGCACAGCACTGTAGTGCCCAAGCGCCTCCCACATAAGCACTAGAGCAATAGCGAAGTCCATAGAGGCCTTTCTGGGGCCTCTGACGCGCCTCCCTTTCCAGGGTAAAGACTCTGACTGGGGTCGGGCTTGTAAATTTATTTTATTAAAAGAACCCTATGTACTTTGGGTTGGAGGGCTTTAGGCTGACTTTGGGGGGATTGGTTGGTTTGGGATTTGAGCGGTAGAATTGAGGGTGCTAATGTTGTGAGTTTTGTTGCCATGATGTAAAAGCCTTTTTGAAGAAGGTTTTGCAGCTTTTCCGAAAGAGAGCCAGACTCTGGACCTGTACCAGCTGTCACATGCTTTGTCCTGCGCTTTGTGCCTGTGTTTTCCCAGAGGAGCGCAGCATTATGGTGCCTCATAGATGGAAATTTGGTGTGGCCAGTCACAGAATGGAAGCTGATTTTTAATATGTCTGGGGCTTGTTCCATTAATTGCCTTGAAAATTAGAACCAAGACATTAAACTCACATTTGAAACTGACGGGGAGCCCAGTGGATGGACTTGCGCACAGGCTGGATGTGCTCGTGGTGGCCTAGCTCATGGAGGAGGCAGGCGGGCACATTCTGTACCATCTGGAGCTGGTGCATCATCTTCATATTCAGCTTCAGATGCACAGTGAGTGGCAATGATCCAGGTAACAAACGCATGTGTTACTGTGGCCTGCTCCTTGTTTGAGAGGAGAGGACAAGTTTCCTAGCAAGGGGAATCTTTCACCCAGAAGGTGAAGGAAGCTGGGTTTCAGGTTCAGATGCTACCCGGTTTCCCAGCTTAGTGAAGAGTCAAACAGGACCCCAGCACTTCACACCATTTAGACAAGTCGGGGCTGTGTAACTTCAATGGACGGTGAGGACAGTGTCCCAGCTAGTTCTTTGAAGCACTTTCTCCTTCCCAACCAGCATCACTTCAGTTTTACCTGCATTCAGCTTGAGCCAGCTGCTTTCTCTCCAAGAGCTGATTTCTTGTAGAATTCAGACGTGTCTGTAATGGCCGTGATGCATCGGTGAAGAAGATGACGTAGAGTTGAGTGTCATGGGCATGCTGTTGGCAGCTCACTGTCTCCCCGTTCTCATGTGGATACTGGAGAGAAGTAGACAATATGGACCCCTCTGCAGGCAAGGAGCGCTTGCCCATCACTCTTCTGCGCTCTTCTGGAGAGGAAGACTAGAGCCACTGCGGTGCTGGGCCCTTCATTCTGGCTGTGTCATGTTGGTGGGTTAGCAGTGCCTTGCAGCCTCCTGGGTCAGAGGCTGCAGAGAGGCCCAGCAGCCCGTGCATGGAGCACTTGCCTATCCCTGGCCTTATGAGGGGGGTATTCTCTTGCGCTGCTAGAGCCATCTCTGTGCTGTGCCCTGGTCTGAAGCCTGATTGGGAGGCATCCAGGATGGTGGCTGATGTCACATCTTGCTGGAGCTTGGTGGTTAGGACTTTCTCAGTTATTTTGCCCAGGAATGGAAGGTTAGTGACAGATGGTCGTTTGAGAGAACTTAATGACTGAACAAAGCTTCGTGAGGAGAGGGTGAACTGTTGCGCATTTGAAGGTGGTGGATAGAAGCATTGCTCTGAAGGAGACATTGACTGTTTCCATTAGTAATAGGTGTCGTTGTTCTTCACCATCCTCCACCAGCCAGGAGGGGAATAGATCCTTTCCACAGGTAGTGGCAGGGATATTTTTCAGAGTTTCTTGAGTTTTGTCATGTGTAATGGGGCCAAAGCCAGACAGGGGTCGTGGGGTAGGTAATATTCACTGCTGAGGGGTGGAACTTTCTTTCCTATTTTCATGACTATTCAGTTGTTCTTATCAACAAAGTATACTGACAGCTTTTCACAGCAGGAGATGCCTGGGTCTGGTGCCTAGGCTATGAAGTGGGTTGATTAGCGGGCTCAATATGCAAAATAACTCTGCTGCCCTTGATTCTGTGTCGCTGATCGTGGAGGAGGAGGAGATTTGTTTTGCCTCCTTTATTGCAGTGGTGAAATCCTGTCAGAGTTGTTTGTGTGGCATTCAGAATACTTGGTGTGCTACTAGCATTCTAACTTTCCTGGGCACAGCATCTGCCGTAGCTCATCTATGAACTGTGGTGATCTTCTGAGTCAGTGGGGTGGGGAAGTGCTGGCAGCTTGGGGCCAAGGCATCTGAGGTAGTGGACATCAGGCGAACGTGGTGTGGTACTAACTCATCTGTGCCTTGGGCTGCTTCTTGTAGGCCAAGTTGGAAACCTAGCGGTTCAGGAATCTTGGGAGGCACCAGCTTTGGCTCTTCACTACCCTGGAGGGAAGGAGGGAAGTCTCTGAGCTCTGCCTGGGTATTGGAGACGTCACCTACAGGAGAGGGGTATGTTGGTGACATCTCCAATGTCTAGTCCAAAGCCAAAGATAGGATCCAGTGTATGTCTGGCTGCACGTGTGGATCCAGAGACTGCCTGCAAGAATGCCATACTTTCCGTGTCCTCAATGAGATCAAGTACTATTGCATCTTTTGCATTGTCTATATGGAGACTGAAGTCACCAAAGCCATGAATTCTGGGGGACTCCAGTACTGTGCTGGGCAGAAGCTCTGGGAAATCCTCCAGAAAATAGACCAGGTTTCTGTCTGGAGGTCTGTACGCCATTAGGAGCCCTAGGTCCCTCTTGTCCTTTGCCTCACAGAACACAGGGATGTACTTAAATGTGTTTGTTGCTGGGGTGGAACATCTTCTGTATCTGAGTTTGGAGAGGAACCGGAGAGCTTCTGTCTCCTCTTTTTTTCATGGTGCATTCTGGGGTCTCTCTTGGCCTCTGGTATATAGAGTATCCTCTGGGAGGCTTGGTGTGTTAGGGTAGGGATGGACCATTGAACCATTTCTGTGATGCAAGTAAGGACGGGACTTCATCCAAAATGGGATAATGCATGGTCCAGTCAGGAGCTAATGTGGCCCGTAGCCCTGCAGATGAGAGCCTTTAGGAAGCCCTCTAGGCACACAGAGGCAGTGCAATTGCTGGTCCCAGCAGTGTCCCTGTTGGTCATATGAAAAGACTGGTGGAAAGGCGGCCAGTTGCAGTGATGGCCCTGACTGGACCAGAGAGGAGGTGGCTGCCCTGTCTCTAGCCCATCCCTCAGCTCATCACACCGGAGCTGGATGGCTGCAGGGAAGAGCCTACGGTCTGGGCATTTCTGAAGTCAATGAAGCCCTCTGAGGGCTTGTCTACACTACGGGCATTAGAGCGGCACACCAGCTCTGCCACTACCGAGCCGTAGTGCAGGCCCTTCTACAGCAGGGGAAGGGTTTTTTGTTGCTGTAGGAAATCCAGCTCCCCAAGTTGCAGTACCAAGGTCTGCAGAAGCATTCTACCATCAGTCCAGCCATCAGGACACCAGGCGTTAGGTTGGCCTAGCTAGAGTGCAGCTTTGAAAGTCTCCCAGACTCAGCTTCCATGCCCTTCCCATGATAGGCACCTCATGGCTGTTTTGTGCCAGCCTAATCTAGTAAGAGTTTTAGCCTTAGTGGCTATTTTTCGTGAACGTTCTGCTTTTAGAGGCATTGAGGATCTGTCCTTTTCCAAACGCTCCCAGAGATTGAGCACAGCGTGGCTCCGTAAACTGGTTTTGAAGCACCCAAGCCCAGCTGTCTGCTTCCATGTCCCTTTTCCTGTCTGGGCTCATGTACATCCTTATTTTCACACTCCATTAGCCTAATGTGGAGTTATGCATTGCTGTCACCTAAAATAGGCTCCCAAAAGCCTGTCTGATTCACATCTGACTTACTACTAATGGGGAAAAAAAATCTCATCTCTTTTTCTGTGCAAGAGCTGAGCGACTGCACTTAGAAGCGGGAGCAGGGGCAGTATGATTGGAAATGAAAGATTGTCTATCTTGGCTATTTGAAATTTCCAATTCCAAGACTTAAAATGGAAAGATCTGGTTGAATATTGATAAGTGCAGAATCTGTGGTTCGTCTTTTCTGTGAATATGTGTAGAAGACGGTCTCTGAGAATTCGAATGGAAAGGATTTCTGGAGTGAGCATCTGTTCCTGGATAAAAACAACAAGGAGTCCTTGTGGCACCTTAGAAACTAACAAATTTATTTGGCCATAAGCTTTCGTGGGCTAAAACCCACTCCATCAGATGCATGGAGTGAAAAATACAGTAAGCAGTATATATATATAGCACATGAAAAGATGGGAGTTGCCTTACCAAGTGGGGGGTCAGTGCTAACGAGGCCAATTCAATTAAGGTGGAGGTGGAAGCCCACGAAAGCTTATGCCTAAATAAATTTGTTAGCCTCTAAGGTGCCACACGGACTCCTCATTGTTTTTGCTGATACAGATTAACACAGCTACCACTCTGAAACCTGTTCCTGGATAGTCTCCTAGGAGGAGCCAACCTGGTGCAGTGCTGTGGCTGGTCTGGGAACATATCTGAAAACCTAGGAAAACAGAACAGTGTCAAGGCAGACCATGATAGCCAAGGCTGTGGCTGCTTCTGCCTTTTGTAAAAAGAAAAGGAGTCCTTGTGGCACCTTAGAGACTAAAAAATTTATTTGAGCATAAGCTTTCGTGAGCTACAGCTGAATGCATCCGATGAAGTGAGCTGTAGCTCACGAAAGCTTATGCTTAAATAAATTTGTTAGTCCTTGTGACACCTTAGACTCCTTTTCTTTTTGCGGATACAGACTAACACGGCTGCTACTCTGAAATCCGCCTTTTGTGTGTCTGAGATCAGCCCTTTTCGTTGGTTCCTACAGCTAGAACTATGGTCCATGCCCTCATTACCTCCTGTCTTGCCTGTTGACATCTAGACTGGGCCCAGGACACAGCTGCTGAGATCATATTCCTGGCCCACTGCTCTCACCAGTTCACCTTCTTCCAGTTAATTCTCTACCACATTCAAGCTTGTCATCCCCTTCAAGATTCTGCATTTCATTGTGTCTCCTTGCTTATTCTCCCTTGTCTCTTACTGGATCACCCGTGCATCCCTTTCACTCTGCCATTGCGACCAGCCTTGACACCCAATTTGCCCACTTCTCCCACAACATTCTCTGCATTTTCTTTCACACTGTCCCCTGTGCCTGGAATGCTCTTCCTTAGTGTTTCTGAAATTGCAGAACTGCTAATTGTGATATGTAACCTTTTGCTTAAAGCAGCCTCTGTACAGATGATTGGAGGGTAGCTTGTGTAATGCCAGTGGGATTTTTTAGAAAATCTTCAGAGGAGATCCTGGGAATTACAGGCTGGTAAGCCCAACTTCAATAGCAGGCAAATTGGTTGAAAGTGTAATAAAGAACAGAATTATCAGACATATAGATGAACACGATTTGCTGGGGAAGAGTCATCATGGCTTTTGCAATGGGAAATCGTGCCCCACCAATTTATTAGAATTCTTTGACAGGATCAACAAACGTGGACAAGGTTGATCCAGCTTATAGAGTGTACTTGGACGTTCAGAAAGCCTTTGACAGGGACCCTCACCAAAGGCTCTTAAGCTAAGTGAGCTGTCAGGGGATAAGAGGGAAGGTTCTCCCATGGGTTAGTAACTGCGTAAAAGACAGGAAACAAAGGTTCGGAATAAGTGGTCAGCTTTCGTAATGGAAAGTGATAAATAGTGGCATCCTCCCAGGCTCTGTACTGGGACCAGGGCTGTTCAACGTATTCATCAATGATCCAAAAAAAGTGGGGGAAGCAATGAGGTGTCAGAGTTTGCAGATGATACAAAACTACTAGATAGTTAAGTCCAAAGCAGGCTGTGAAGAGTTACAAAGGGATCTCACAAAACTGGGTGCCTGGGCAACTAAATGACAAATGAAATTCAGTGTTGATAAATGCCAAGTCATACATATTGCAGAAATGATTCTAACTGTTCATACAAAACGATGGGTTTTGTATTAGCTGTTTCCACTCAAGAAAAAGATTTTGGAGTCATCATGGATAGTTGAGAACACATCTCCTCAATGTGCAGCAGCAGTCAAAAAAGTGAACAGAGTTTTAAAAACCATTAGCAAAGGGTCTGATAATTAAAATATTACAGTTCCACTGTTTAAATCCATGGTATGCCTACTCCTTGAATACTGCGTGCAGTTCTGGTCACCCTATCTCAGAAAAGATATATTTGAATTGGTCAAGGTACAGAGAAGGGTAAAGGTACAGAGAAGGGCAACAGAAGTTATTAGGGGTCTGGAACAGCTTCCACACTAGGAGAAATTAAAAAGACTGGTACTTTCAGCTTGGAAAAGAGACGGTTAAGGTTGTGTGTGGTAAAATATATGAAATCAACAATGGGATGGAGAGAGTGAGTAGGGAAGTGTGATTTATCCCTTCACATAACATGAGAACCAGGGGTCACCCGATGACATGAATAGGTGGCAAGTTTAAAACAAACAAAAGGAAGTATTTCTTCACACAATGCACAGTCAGCCTGAGGAACTCGTTGCCAATGGATGTTGTGAAGGCCAAAAGTATAACTGAGTTAAAAAAAAAAGAACTAGATAAATTTGTGAACAGGTCCATCAATGGCTATTAGACACGGTGGACAGAGATGTCACCCCGTGCTCTCGGTATCCCTAAACCTCTGACTGCCAGAAGCTGGATCTGGATGACAGGGGATGGATCGCTCTGTAATTGCCCTGTTCTGTTCATTGCCGCTGAAGCACCTGATTCTGGATACTGGGCTAGATGGACCATTGGCCCACAGGTCTGCATTTCTCTCATTTAAATGCCTGCTCAAGACCCACTTCTTCAACATCTATCAAAACCATGCGCTGGATCCCGCCTACACTACATTAGCAATTCAAAGAGGGCTTAAAGCTGCCGCAAAGGAGCAGCTGAGGGTGTCTCTTGCTTAGGGCAATCCCTGTGTGGTGTGTCCGTCTCCTGGGCCCCTCCGTCATGGGAGATGTGCTGGGAGTAGGCTGGGGCACAACTGAAGCTGTTTTAACTAGCACCAAGATCTGATCAGGCTGTGGAGGGGGGACAATGGCTCAATGCCACCAATGAGCCCCTATCTCTGCAGCACACTTGATAGAGCACTAGGGGACTGAGTCTTCTACTTACTTGTCTCATGTATTTTTCCTCTGAGTGAACTGCTAATTTATGGGGAGGGAACTAATTAGCCATGGTCTATCACCACCACCCTTTTCCCTTTGCACATACGGTATGCTGTGTTCCTTCCTCCGCACCCTGCCCCCCAGCCTGTGAGGTCTGCGGGACAGGGAGGGCTGCTTCCTCCCTTTGGAAAGTGCCTAGTGCCTGAATGATACTAGGATGGCAATTTGTAGGGGGTGGCTATTGCACCTTCAGCTCCTGAGGTCAGAATTCAAGCTTCAGGTCACAAGTCAAATGAGTTTAATAGTCCCATTTTAATACTCTGAGTGTGACCTTGTCTAAATCAAAACAAGGCTTTGGCAGAGTTCATAGTCTCTGTGCAGGAGAGGCCCACAGTGGACGTAGCCGGTGGTGCTGCAGGTCAGGACAGATCTGTCAGCCAAGCAGCATAGTTCTTGGGGGTTCTGCACATCAGGAGTGAGGTGCACTGAAATCAGAAGGGGAGTTGCAGGGGTTGCAGGAAGCTGGAACTGAATTGCTCGAGCAGAGGTCTGTGGAGCTCAGCATGGGACTAACTGGGGTGTTACAAGCCAGGGTTTTGGAATTGCTACCCCCTGAATCATTGCCTGGAGTATTGGCAGACTTCACCGTGTTACAAGCTTGGGCCGTGGGGGTAACTAGCTATGCGCTCTGAGGTTACGGGTATACAGCTGCTGAGGTAGCAGTCCCTTGGGGGCTGGTGGGAACTGGCCTGGTCTGGGCTCATTCAGAAGGGCGATCATTCTCTGGAAACTGTGAAGACAGAGTTCCCTGACATGTTGAGAGCTTTGCAGCTGACTGGGGTCCCAGCTGGAGTTGTGTATGCAGCCCATGCACACGTGGAAACGTGCACAGAAAGGGCTGAGGGCTGAAAACAATGGAGCAGTCAATTACAGAGCATTGATTGACAAGGCCGACCAGCTGCCTGGGAAAGTGGGCAAATTAAAAACCGTCTTCTAAAAGCACTGATAACCTCTCCTCTCCCCGCAGGCCTGGCGTGCCAGCCAGAATCCCAAGCAGGGCTGTTCCCCACCACTGACAGTCATTGCTTGCATCACACAGGAAGTGGGAATGCGCCTTGCAGCTGCTTGGTTCAGCACTTTGAAAATCCCCTTCATTTGCCTTCCACTTTGCTGGCTCTCATCTCCAGCCCCACCTCATTTCCTCTATCTCCTCCTCAACGCAGGCCTCCTGTTCGGCTGCGTTGCCAATAACCTGGACTCCCTTCTTGACCCTAAACTCTCCTCCTCCTTCATCTCATTAGGTGCGCTGCCCCTGCACTACTGCCTTCCTACACCGTGGCCATGATTCCCCAGCTCGGCCTCTGTCTTCTCTTGCCTCGCTCTGCTAAATTCCTCACACAGGCCTCCATCTCCCCTGAGTTTGAGTCCACCTCTAGTGAATGCTTCAACTCACCTCCTTGCATGTACAAAGCATGACCCCATCACAGACTATCTCAGACCTGTTACGTCTCCCAGTTGTGGGTTGGCTGTTCAGAGACCCCTGAGTCTCCTGTTGTTTATGGGCACGCCCCAGGCAATGGAGGGAATAGAATCATAGAAGATCGGGGCTGGAAGGGACCTCAGGAGGCCATCTAGTCCCACCCCCTGCCCAGAGCAGGACCGATCCCCAACTAAATCATCCCAGCCAGGGCTTTGTCAAGCCTGACCTTAAAAAACCATGAAGGAGGGAGATTCCACCACCTCCCTAAGTAACGCATTCCAGTGCTTCACCACCCTCCAAGTGAAAAAGTTTTTCCTAATATCCAACCTAAACCTCTCCCACTCCAACCTGAGACCGTTACTCCTTGTTCTGTCATCTGCTACCACTGAGAACAGTCTAGATCCATCCTCTTTGGAACCCCCTTTCAGGTAGTTGAAAGCAGCTATCAAATTCCCCCTCATTCTTCTCTTCTGCAGACTAAACATCCCTAGTTCCCTCAGCCTCTCCTCATAAGTCATAAGGAATGAAGACTGTGGAGCAGCATGGTGTGGAGCGAGTGGGTGTTGGGGTGTGGGTTCCTGCTGTTCAGCAAACGCAGGCAGAGGCAGCTGGTGTGCAGCAGAATGGAAGTGATTAGAGGGGAAATGGGCTTGGTCACCCTGCAGCAAGTGGTGTGAGAGAGGCAACTACCAGGGATAGTTTTCAGAGTAGCAGCCGTGTTAGTCTGTATTCGCAAAAAGAACAGGAGGACTTGTGGCACCTTAGAGACTAACACATTTATTAAATAAATAAATGTGTTAGTCTCTAAGGTGCCACAAGTACTCCTTTTCTTTTTACCAGGCATAGTGCAGAGGGAGAATTAGTGAGGAAGGTGTTTGGCCAATACACCTGGGTTCGCACCCAAATCCTTGGGCAGAAGGGGTTAAAAGCCCCACTAGAACTTTAATTCCTAGCTAGGCATGCACGGCATAACATCTTGGCTTTCTGTCTCACTGGGCTACACAGATTTTATGTATTTATGTTTTAACACATACAGTTTTGATCTAACTTTGTAGTATTTTGGACAAGCTGCAGTTCCCAGAGAAGAGATGGTCAGGTGCAACGTGGGGCTGAGCTGCTCCTAGGGCACCAGCGGTTTCATTGCGGCTTTTAAGTCCCTCCTGAAATCTCTTCCTCTTGTAAGGAAAAAATCCAAGAGAACTTACAGGAGAGGGAAAGAGTGGGTGATGTGCTGTCAACTCTAGTAACCCGGTGACTTTATTTGTATAAACAGGGAAATGCATATTCATCAAATCTGCAAATTAGGGTAGTACATCATTTGCTTAAAACTCCAGATTTCTGGACCTTCGACCTTAACAAGTATGTTCTATGCACAACTGTGGCACTATAAATCCACATTAACAAATATTCTCCCCAACAGAGTTGGTTAACTTAAGGCTGTTCATTTGTTTTAATAACCCTTCGACATATATCGCAAGAACCTTTCACTGAAAAACCCTAGCCTGAAACCAGTTCTGCTGCTAGTGTGCTGAGACCGTTGTCTGTCATGCTGACTCCGCCTGGTCTGGCTGCATACATCTGTTTTCTCTTGTCTTAGATTTAGTTGTAAGCTGCTTGGGGCAGGGACTGTCTTCTTGTTCTGTGTTTGTACAGCACCAAACACAACAGCGTTCTAGATGCTACAGTAATACAAATAATAAGCTCTAAAAAGTATGGAAATTGCCTGTTACAGTTCATACACCCCAAGAACAACAACCCTGTTGTGTACAATTCGATTGTACAAACTATCTTGTCTTTGACTCTCGAAGCTGAGACCTTGGCATAGTTCCTGACCCTCCTGAGGTCTTGAGAATTCTTTGCTGTAGAAGCAAAGAGGCTTATAGCTTAGCCAGTTAAGCGCTTCGACACTTGAAGATTTGTGTCTACAGCTTTGAAGTAGTGAACTGCTAACCTAACGATGTGTAATCTGTAAACACTGATTTCCCTGATGATGAAAAGGGAAAAACTTTATTCTTTGAAAGTGGTTATTTTCAGAGCTGTCCCATGTAGGAGTGTACATGTGTAAGTTTAGTAATCATTGCCTTTCAGAAGGACGGCAGACAGAGAGCCTTGCATTTCTAACTTGTGTTTTTTTTTTTTAAAGGGACCATTTTTAAGTCCTTGTAATTTGCATGAAGTTGTAAGCACAGTAGGGAAAACTAGATCTTCTTATTATTAAGGACAAAGATTTCATAGGACAATGTTATTTCTGTAGAAAGTGAGTGGGGTAAAGGGGTCAGGGGAAGGCTCATAATGGAAGCCTGGATACCCCCACTGCTATGGAGTCACAACTAACACCTCCATAAAAAATATGGCACCTATCCTTGTTCAGTCATTGAGGATTCGTTTGAGAATTCATCTCGTTTGTTTTTTCCGTTGTCTATTGATACTGTAATAGCTGTTGCCAGCTTGCTGTTATCATGTAAGAAGAGATACTGGAAACTTTTTCAGTAACAGTAATCCCTTACTTCACTGTTGCTAAGAACTGCACAGGTGGGTATTGCTGGCCTGCCTGTCTAGCTCCAAGTGCCAGCAAAGTGTGTCTGCTGGTAAAGCTCACCGCGTAATGATTCCCAGGAGTAACAAGACTATCACTGTCCCTTTATTTTTTCTGTATTCAAACTGACGACTTGTGACTCAGGAGATTGGTCTTGTACTGCTTGCGTTTCCGAGTTGGGCGTTCAGACATTCTGTTTTTCCATGTTTTCATTCTCCTCCTGCTCGATTACTTTAGCGCTCAACAAACCGTTTCCATTTCTTCTACAGATATCTTGTTGAGACAGAGGATGGAGATAAGATCTTGGAGCACTTACATGTTGATCAGGTTTCAGAGTAGCAGCCGTGTTAGTCTGTATTCGCAAAAAGAAAAGGAGTACTTGTGGCACCTTAGAGACTAACCAATTTATTTGAGCATAAGCTTTCGTGAGCTACAGCTGAATGCATCCTATGAAGTGAGCTGTAGCTCACGAAAGCTTATGCTCAGATAAATTGGTTAGTCTCTAAGGTGCCACAAATACTCCTTTTCTTTTTGTGTTGATCAATCACCTTTGCAGGTTTCCATGCTCCTTTCTGACGAATACAAACAGACTCTCCGTTTTCCAGTGGTGATAAAGGCTCTGCACCTCTGTCAAAGAAATATTTTCCTCTTTGCTTGTCTCAATTTTAGCTGGTTTGTATTGCTCCTTGTAACAGCTTGTGTTGCATCAATTTTAAAGTTGGCAATCTGGTCCTTAGATGTCTTCCTATGAGGAGTTGAGTAGGTGATCCCCAGTCTCCCATCGATGTATTCCCATAGCCCAACAGGCTAAGATCAGTATCTATGTTACCAAACAAGATTTTTTTTCTGAATCCTTTTTACAGTTCCATTCAGTTGAGGAAACAATGGACTGGAATTTTTGTGAATAAAGTTCCATTGCTTTGTAAAAGGTTTAAAATCTCTGGAGCAAAACTATGGCCCATTTGTCACTAATGAGTTCTCCAGGTATGCCATACCTTGCAAACATAGACTTGCAGTGTCTGATGGTAGATGCACTTAGAAATCTGCCCCCTTCAAAACACTAAGTATTTGAAATAATATTCAACCAGAATAAGATAATCTGCACCTTGAAACTCAGACAGGTCAATGACAAGTTTCTGCCAAGATCTATTTGGGACCTCATGTGCTAGCATTTTTGTTTCTGAAGGTTTGACACGTATTGCAAGACTGTACCGTGTCCTCAATTTGACTACACATGCATAGCTAATAGATAGCATCTCAAGCTCTCCTTTTCCATAGTTCTGTTCCCAGGTGACTTTCATGAATAAAAGCCAAGATCTCTTTTCTGAGGCTTTCCAGCACAATAATTTTGTCACTTTTAGAGACAAGTCCATCTTGCATTTAGTTCCTCTTGTGACAGACCCAGACCAGTGGGGTACAGGAGACTGGTAGAAGGCAAATATACTGGCCGCTGGATAAACAGTTTTCTGTTTCCTGAGTGACCAGAGCAGAGGCTGCCCTAGAGCAATCAGGAACCTGCTAGAACCAATTAAGACAGGCAAGTTAATCAAGACACCTGGAGCCAATTAAGAACTTTCTAGAATCAATTATGGCAGGCAGGCTAATCAGGACACCTGGTTTAAAAAGAACCTCCTGTCAGGAGGGGGGCATGCAAGGAGCAGGGAGCGAGAAGGCGTACTGCAGGAGGACTGAAGAGTTCAAGCATGATCAGGCTTCAGAAGGAAGATCCTGCAGTGAGGATAAAGAAGGTGCTGGGGGAAGTCATGGGGAAGTAGCCCTGGGAGTTGTAGCTGTCATGCAGCTGATACAAAGAACACTGTAGACAGCTGCTATCCACAGGGCCCTGGGCTGGAACCCGGAGTAGAGGGTGGGCCCGGGTTCCCCCCATCCCCACAACTCCTGATCGGACACAGGAGGAGTTGACCTGGTCTGTGAGAAACATCAGAAGGGAAGGTCTAAACTGGAAAGGGATCTAGCCTTTCCCCGACCCTCTAGGTGGGACACATACTGTGGGGATTGTTCTCCGTTTCCCCCATGCTGGCCAGTGATGAGGTTAGCTGAGTGGACAGCAGGTTTGAGCCACTAGCAAAAGTGGCCAAACTGAGGGCTGCCGGGAATCTCTGAGGAAAGCAAATCCGCTAAAAAGCGCAGGACCCACCAAGGCAGAGGGGGAACTTTGTCACGCTTGCTGTATGACCAATAAGCATGTATATCTTCTGGTACTGCAGGTCTCTTGTCTGGCCATCCTTGCAGAGTAGTTTGTCTTAAAGTTTGTAGGGCGGCATAATTTGCAGTAGCTGCTTGAAATTCCTTTCATTTCTGTCTGAAATAGGCAAACAAGGACATTGTGAGATGCATTGCACCATCAGCTTCTTCTGAACTTTCTCCTTCACCATGCTACATGAATGTGTAACGCTGACAGACTCCAGTCATCAGCGGGCAGGATTGAACCGGGGACCTCTGGAGCTTAGTGCATGAGCTAAAAGCCAACTGGCTCTTAGCTAAGGCTGTAGAGCAGACTCATTTTCTCTCTCTCTCTCTCTCTCTCTCTCTCTCTCTCTCTCTCTCTCTCTCTCTCTCTCTCTCTCTAAGTGGTCTTGGTGCCACTAGATGGGACAGGTTTCAGAGTAGCAGCCGTGTTAGTCTGTATTCGCAAAAAAGAAAAGGAGTACTTGTGGCACCTTAGAGACTAACCAATTTATTTGAGCATAAGCTTTCGTGAGCTACAGCTCACTTCATCGGATGCATCTGATGAAGTGAGCTGTAGCTCACGAAAGCTCATGCTCAAATAAATTGGTTAGTCTCTAAGGTGCCACAAGTACTCCTTTTCTAGATGGGACAGAACACCACACCCAGGAGGTGTGTGGGTTACAAACGCTCTGGATGAAGCATTAGCAGTTGCTAACTCTTTCCCTGGTCTGTATGCAACCTCCAGTTAATATTTCTGGAGCATTGGCTACCATCTTTAAACCCTTGGTGGAGCAATGTACAAACGTTTTCTGAAAATGGCCTGAAGTAGTTTGTGGTTTGTTTCCACAGCCACTGTTCCCCCCATAGATAAAGTGATGAAATAAAGTACAACCAAATACTGTCACCAGCGTTTCTTTTTCTATTTGGGAATAGTTCTGCAGTCTAGTTGTCAGACCTCTGGAGCCATAAGCAATAGGAGCTGTCTTTTGCAGCAGTACGGCTCCAATCCAGTAGAACTTGCATCCACTGACACAGTGATTGGTTCTTCGACATTAAAGTACCTTCAGCCCTTGTAAGCAGTTCTTTCAAGTGTTCCTCTGCCACCTCGGGTATTGGCACCCAGGCAAACTTGATCTGTTTTATCAACAGTTGCCTTCAAGGAGTTGCTGCTGTTGACATGTGTGAGATAAATGTCCCGAGGTAAGTAACTATTCCAAGAAAACTTTGCAATTCAGCCTTTCAGGTCGACATGGTCCTGTCAGTTATTGCAGCAGTTTTTGAGTAGTCAGGTTTTAGGCCGTCTTTGGTCAAGTGAAGCCCCAAATATCTGATCTCTGTCAGAGCCAGTTTTCATTTGCTCATGTTCAGTTTCAGGCTCCTTTCATGAGGCCTGTCTAGACCTTGCTTCTGCCTTTCACCATGCTATTTCCTCACATCAGGGTTTCATCACTGCAACTTTCAGCTCCTTCCAGACCTTCCGTTATCTGTTGGCTCATTCCTTGGTCCACTTCAGGAGCGGAGCAGGTGCCAGAAGGCAGTCTGGTGAACCTGTACCTGCCAGACAGTGGGCTGGATGTACAGGACCTCTAGAACTTTAATCATCCAGCTCTATTCGCCAAAATCCGCCACTGACATCTATGGGTGAAAATTATAGCTCTTGCTGACTGGCTGGTGATTTCTTCTACTGTAGGCACCCGCAAACGTTCCCTTTGTATTGCTTTTCTCAGATTTCCTAGCATCTCAACCTCATCTGTCTACACTTACTAGAGAATTGACCCATTTTGTAGGTTCTTGCACTTTTGCAACAGTTCCATGTGGTGCAGTTTTTTTTCTGCTTTGTCCCTTAATGCCACTGGCACTTTGCGAGGTGTATGAATCACAGGTGGTGCTGGTGAGTTCATTTTTACGGTGTACTTACCTGGCAAGTACCCTAAATCTTCAAAGACATCCTTGCAGTCTTTAAAAAAAATCCCAGTTACCTTCTGGATCTTTGCACTAAGTTTAAACTTGTCACAGCCTGTAAACCCAGGTTGTGAGTCAGATTCCACCACCTGAAATTCCAGCAATGCTTCCTTATCCTGATACTCACAGTCCAGATTGCATTTACCAGGAACTTGCTTCCCCTGAGTAGATTATCAGTCAGATAAGTGAGCTACAAAGTGGTTTGGCCCTTAAAGTGTAGTATAATGTGGCCCTGGGGTGCATAAATGGGAATCTCAGGTAGGAGCAGAGAGGTGATTTTACCTCTGTGTTTGGCATTGGTGCAACCGCTGCTGGAATCCTGTGTCCAGCTCTGGTGTCCACACTTCAAGAAGGATGTTGATAACTGGAGAGAGTTCAGAGAGGAGCCATGAGAATGATTAAAAGATTAAAAAACCTGCCTTATAGTGATAGACTCCGGGATCGTAATCTGTTTAGTTGAACAAAGAGAAGATTAAGGGGTGATTTGATCACAGTCTGTAGGTATCTACCTGGGGAACAAATATTTGATAACGGACTCTTCAGTTTAGCAGAGAAAGGTATAACATGATCCAATGGCTGGAAGTTGAAGCTAGACAAATTCAGACTGGAAGTAAGGTGTAAATTTTTAACAGTGACAGTAATTAATTTTTAACAGTGACAGTTTACCCAGGCTTGTGGTGGATTCTCCATCACTGGCAATTTTTGAATCAAGAGGTTGGGTGTTTTTTCTAAAATATCCTCTCTAGGAATTGTTTAGCAAAGTTCTACACCTGTGTTATAGGGCAGGTCAGACAAGATGATCACAGAGGCCCCTTCTGCCTTAGAATCTATGAATAACTTAACAGAATCACATTGGCCTGTGTCCCAGTATCGATTTTGAAACTCAGTTTTGTGATTATTAACAAGCAAATCAATATTCCACTCGTCCTTGGGAGGCTCAGTACTGCTCACATAGCAAGGAACGGATGTTGTGAGTGCTCGTGGCCCCTGTGACGGGAGAACACCCCTTTGCCCTGGTCCTTTCCAGAGTTTCACATTTTGGCAAAATAGCTGCATTTGTCACGTTCTTGCTCACATGCAGGACATTCCTTTCGGCATGGCTACAGCTGCATTTATAACAGCCCTGAGTTGCCACTGACAGGTTAGTCAGTCTTTCTTCTCTCGATCGTAGGCTTTTATGAGCACCAGGACACCACCCAGTCCATGGCCTCATATGTAGGTGCTTGCTAAAGGGGGATTTATGCTGCAATGTGTGTACATATATTTCCTGTGCAGAGACATGGAGGATTCAACTGAAATCCCTTTCTCCTCCCCACTGCTTCTCTTCTTTCCTTTGGACTTAGGGAAAAATAGAGGACTGCCGTGGAAGCGTGTGGGTTGCACAGCCCATTTTAAACAACAGAGTGTTAAACACGGGTTTGCCCTTAGTGTGGACAAGAACAGCCATTAGTTTTAAGTGTTAGCTTGTCATGGTTAACCATAGGGGTCTCCTCCCATTGCACGCTTGTTACAGTATGGCCCAGTTCCCCTTTAAATGCGCAACCAGGCAGTTGTGAGGGTGCCCAATCACTGGGTCCCACATATAGCTATGCCAGCTGGGTCTGGGCAGCGTCTAGTCACTGCCTTTAGCTCTGGGTATGTATGCCACACTCCCAGGCTCACACCTCTAGTCTGAGCCCTTCCTTGAGACATGGAACTCTGAAGTCCAGCTGCCCCAGACCTGGAACCGGAGCCTCAGACTGCCCGAGGCCCCGTCACTTTACATCAGAGGTGTACCTATACGAAGTGGAGTTCACGGTTGGGTTCAGATGTAACCCACTCTGTCACGCTGACCCCCGTCGTGCAGAAAAGGCACGACATGTATTTAGGTGCCTGAACAAGTGCTGAAGAGCCTAACTTCAGGGAGCCCTTTTTGAAATCCAGGGCCTTAATCGAATACCAGAACTGTCAGAAGTGTATCAGCACCAGGGGGTGCTGGGTTGATTGTAGTGACCTTTGTAATAGGACCTAACATGTCTCTTCCTCCTCTTTTCTGTATAAACCTTCCAGTTCATGTTAATGGCTCAGGCTGGGTTACCTACTGTGGCTCTTTCCTGCCACTCCTTTTTCCCCTCTGTCTCCTGATGTTCAGCTCTGATGGGCAGACTCCAGGAAGGTAGATCATCTAATTGTGATAGCTTACAGTGCTCCCAAGGATGTGAGCCCAGCATGACTTATACTCATGTAACTGAGGTCAGAATTGGGGCCAAAGTCCCACCGATTGGCTTTTGGATAATAACATTGTTAATGTAAATATCTGTAAGAAACAGATGGATAGTTCTCATCCTATCCCAGAAGTATTTTTGTCTTATCGCGCCCTTTCCTCCCCTCTCCTCTAATTAAGCAAAAGGAGAGGAAGACCTCCACCCAGAGCCAGGCACACCACAGAGGCAAAGGACCTCGTAAAAGGGTGTTAGTTCTCGGACCCTGCATAGTTACTGTGTGCTCTTGTAGCCAGACCGCTGGCAGGTCAGTCTGATTAGTTCTAACCCAGAAGGATAAGAGTTTGGTTTCGAATGTCTCTGCTGATGAGGGAACTAGGCTCAAGGACATGGGGAACACAAGAAACTACCGAGCTCAGGAGCCATTTATGGCTAAAATATACGTGATGCTCTTTAAATTGATTGTGGCCACAGGGTACACAGCAATCCTTCTTCGAGTGCTTGTCTGTATGTGTTCCACATTGGTGCACATGCGCTCCAAGCGCTAAGCTTGGAACGCTTTAGGCGGCCGTGCCTGGTGGTGGCACCTGCACTGTGCATAGCCTCAAGCCCCTCCTCCCTTGAGGCTATAAAAGGGGGTGAAGCGACCAACCAAGCCTCGCTTCCGTTCACTGCTCTTAGCTGTAAGATAAACGGAGCCAGCGGGCAGTGTCCCATCCCATCCACTCACATATTAGTGTATCTGTAAATAGTTGTTTGTGGTAGCTACAGTATGTTGTAATTTATCTGATAGTTAATAGTGTGCTTTGGTTTGGTGTTTCCAGTTTATGAGACTTTCCTCGTTTCCTCAAAACTCCTCAGGTTTTAAATTTTGTTTGTCACGTGGGGTCGCTATGCCCCTTAATCAGGACCGGCTCTAGGCACCAGCAAACCAAGCACATGCTTGGGAGGCACAATTCCATGGGCGGCATTCCGGGTGGGTTGGTTTTTTTTATTTGGTTGGGTTTTTTGCTTTAGCAGTTGTGCTCTTGGAGTTGTGGTGGGTTTTTTTGTTTGTTTGTTTGTTTGGTTTTTTTGCTTGGGGCAGCAAAAAACCTAGAGCCGGCCCTGCCCTTAATGACACCCTCTCTATTTGTCCTTTATTGCCTGGTCGAGGTACATGGCCAGGGAAAATGTAAGGATTGTTAGTCCCTTACACATCTGAAAGAACTCCCATTCTTCGAGTGATGGTCCCTAGGGTACTCCACTGAGGGTTTACACATGAACACCATGTGTCTGGAGCCGGAGAATTTGAAAGTGGCATCCATTGGTCCACACATGCTTCCTGACTCGCCTCCGGGTTTCTTCTGAGGTAACAAAGGGAGGGACGGGCCAACCATGTCTCCAGTTCCTTCTCACTGCCGCATGGTCTGGACCGGAGCTATCAGTGTCCTCTTGCAGGTGACACAGTTGTATATAGTTAGTTTTTACAGATTTTTTTCACTCTTTTACTGTTTTATATAGTTTTGAGTAGTTTTAGTAATTTTAGGCGTTGAATGGGTCGTTCAGGGGTTTGTTTTCTCCTAAACTCCCCAGGCTTTATAATCTGCGCCTCCTGCCTGTGCTCTTTCTTGGTCAGCGGTGAACATCAATCCTGCTTCTACTGCTTGGGAAAAGGCCACATGGCATCCAGGTGCAGCATCTGCCAGTCCTTCCCCACCCGTACCCGCGAATCCCAGGCTCTCCGGGATTCTATCCAGCCTATCTCCCGATACCCTCTAGAAGCACCTAATGGAAGTTGCCATGAGGCCTCCTTCGGAACCACACTGGGAAATGCCCCTGTACGTCAGCCTGAGACAGCCAGGAGTGCACCTCCAGCTACAGAGTCTAGACCCGGTACCGGCAGTACCACCACTATGGACCCTGCGCCAGGGCCTAATCGGGAGATAAGAAAGCATGCCCATAAGCATGGCATTAAGCCTTCCTCCAAACGCCAAACCCAAGAAAGGGGACGCTCTTTCCAGAAGCTCTAGTCATGGAGAAGGAATGTGCTGTAAGCCACACAACCATGAGAAGAGGTCTCAAAGATGACAGATTCACCGGTACCGAGTACCGAACCTCTGAAACCTTCAACATCAGCACCCCATAAAGTATGAGACCCCCCCGCCCACTTCAGGGAAGTCCACTGTCCCGGCGCCAGTACCAGATAGAAAGAAAGAAAGAAAGAGTACCCTTAACACCGGGGAGATCGGGGAGAGCACCAGAACCCCAGGAAGTGTTTGCCCTGGGGGAGCCGGCATCTCCACTCCTTTTGGGACCCTCCTCATAGAAGGCAATCAGGATGGTCATGCATGACTTACCCTTGATGAATCCATGTTGATTGTTCTTGATCATCTTCCTCTCCTCCAAGTGCTTTAAAATTGATTCCTTGAGGACCTGCTCCAGGATTTTTCCAGGGACTGAGGTGAGGCTGACCGGTCTGTAGTTCCCTGGATTCCTCTTCTTCCCTTTTTTAAAGACATGCACTATCGTCTGGGACCTCCCCTGATCACCATGAGTTTTCAAAGATAATGGCCAATGGCTCTGCAATCACATCAGCCAACTCCCTCAGCACCCTCGGATGCATTGCATCCGGCTGCATGGATTTGTGCATGTCCAGCTTTTCTAAATAGTCCTTAACCTGTTCTTTCACCACTGAGGCTGCTCACCTCCTCCCCATACTGTGCTGCTCAGTGCAGCAGTCTGGGAGCTGACCTTGTCTGTGAAGACCAAAGCAAAAAAAGCATTGAGTACTTCAGCTTTTTCCACATCATCTGTCACTAGGTTGCCTCCTCCATTCAGTAAGGTTCCCACACTTTCCCTGACCTTCTTGTTGCTAATATACCTATAGAAACCCTTCTTGTTACTATTCACATCCCTTGCTAGCTGCAACTCCAATTGTGATTTGGCCTTCCTGATTACACATGCTCGAGCAATATTTTTAGACTCCTCCCTAGTCATCTGTCCAAGTTTCCACTTCTTGTAAGCTTCCTTTTTCTGTTTAAGCTCACCGAAGATTTCTCTATTAAGCCAAGTTGGTCGCCTGCCATATTTGCTATTCTTTCTGCACATTGGAATGGTTTGTTCTTGCACCCTCAATAAGGCTTCTTTAAAGTACAGCCAGCTCTCCAGGACTCCTTTCCCTCTCTTATTAGTCTCCCAGGGGATCCTGCCCATTCGTTCCCTGAGAGAGTCAGTCTGATTTTCTGAAGTCCAAAGTCTGTATTCTGCTGTTCTCCTTTCTTCCTTTTGTCAGGATCCAGAACTCAACTATCTCATGGTCACTGCTGCCCAGGTTGCCACCCACTTCTACTTCCCATACCAATTCTTCCCTGTTTGTAAGCAGCAGGCCAAGAGGAGCACGGCCCCTATTTGGTTCCTCCAGCACTTGCACCAGGAAGTTGTCCCCAGCACTCTCCAAAAACTTCCTGGATTGTCTGAGCATTGCTGTATTGCTCTCCCAGCAGATGTCAGGGTGACTGAGGTCCCCCATGAGAACCAGGGCCTGTGATCTGTAAACTTCTGTTAGTTGTCCGAAGAAAGCCTCGTCTACCTCATCCTCCTGGTCTGGTGGTCTATAGCAGACGCCCACCACGACATCACCCTTGTTGCTCTTGCCTCTAAACTTAACCCAAAGACTCTCAACAGGCTTTTCTCCAGTTCCATACTGGAGCTCTGAGCAATCATACTGCTCTCTTACATACAGTGCAACTCCTCCACCTTTCCTCCCCTGCCTGTCCTTCTTGAGCAGTTTATACCCATCCATGACAGTGCTCCAGTCATCTGAGTTACCCCACCAAGTCTCTGTTATTCCAATCACATCATAGTTCCTTGATTGTGCCAGGACTTCCAGTTCTTCTTGCTTGTTTCCCAGGCTTTTTGTGTTCGTGTACAGACACCTAAGATAACTAGCTGATTGCCCTCCTTTCTCAGTATGAATCAGGAGGCCTCACCTGTTGCATCTTCCTCCTTGTGTTTCCTCCCAGTGTACCAGTTCCCCACTTACCTCAGGGCTTAGGTCTCCATCCCCCAGCAAACTTAGTTTAAAGCCCTCCTCACTAGGTTAGCAAGCCTGCCTGCAAAGATGCTCTTCCCTCTCTTCGTTAGGTGGATCCCATCACTTCTTAGCAATCCTTCTTCCTGGAACAACATCCCATGGTCAAAGAATCCATGGCCCTCTCTCCGACACCCCCTGTGTAACTACGCATTTACCTCCACAATTAGATAGTCCATACCTGGGCTTTTTCCTTCAACAGGGAGGATGGACGAAAACACGACTTGCGTCTCAGACTCTTTTATCCTTCTTCCCAGAGCCACATAGTCTTCAGTAACCTGCTCAAGGTCATTCTTGGCAGTATCATTGGTGCCCATGTGGAGAAGTAGGAAGAGGGTAGTGGTCCGAGGGCTTGATCAGTCTCAGCAGACACTCTGCCACATCCTGAATTCTAGCTCCAGGAAAACAGCACGTTTCTTGAGTTTCCCAGTCTGGATGGCAGATAGATGAGTCTGTCCAGGGTCTGTCCCCGACCACCACCACCCATCTCCTCCTCTTAGGAGTGATGGTTATGGAACCACCATCCCTAGGACCAAGCATCACACACCTTCCGTCGATGGGGTCAGAAGAACATAAGAACGGCCCTACTGGGTCAGACCAAAGGTCCATCTAGCCCAGCATCCTGTCTTCTGACAGTGGCCAATGCCAGGTGCCGAAGAGGGAATGAACAGAACAGGGAATCATCAAGTGATCCATCCCGTCGCCCATTCCCAGCTTCTGGCAGACAGAGGCTAGGGACACCATCCCTGCCCATCTTGGCTAATAGCCATTGATGGAACGCTCCTCCATGAATTTATCTAGTTCTTTTTTGAACCCTGTTATAGTCTTGGCCTTCACAACATTGTCTGGCAAGGAGTTCCACAGGTTGACTGTGTGTTGTGTGAAAACATACTTCCTTTTGTTTGTTTTAAACTTGCTGCCTATTAATTTCATTTGGTGACCCCTATTTCTTGTGTTATGAGAAGGAGTAAATAATACTTCCTTATTTACTTTCTCCACACCAGTCATGATTTTATAGACCTCTATCATATCCTCCCTTAGTTGTCTTTTTTCCAACTGAAAAGTCTCAGTCTTATTAATCTCTCCTTATATGGCAGCTGTTCCATACTCCTAATCATTTTTGTTGCCCTTTTCTGAACCTTTTCCAATTCTAATCTCCTTCTGATCCCTTCCCTCAGTGGACTCTTCCAGACCATTCTCCACCGTAGTACTGTGTGGAGAGCCTGAAAACGGTTTCTTACCTCTATCTGCACTGGGGGTACATGGGTTCTCCTCTTTCTTCTTCTTGAGGTCACATGCTGCCATTTCTCTTCCCCGTTCTGCACTGCCCTCTCTCATTCTTCAGCATGCTGTGTCTGTAGTACCAAATGCTGACTTCTATCCAGAAAGTCTTTATTTTCTCTGATTCAGCACAGGGTTGATACTTGGGTCTCTAGTCCTTTAACCTTCTCTTCCAATATGTCAAGTATCAGAGGGGTAGCCGTGTTAGTCTGGATCTGCAAAAGTGGCAAAGAGTCCTGTGGCACCTTATAGACTAACAGACGTATTGGAGTATAAGCTTTCATGGGCACTCCTCCCCAGACAAGACGATTATCATCCATGCATCCCTCCTAGGGAACCCCTGAATTCTTCAGGAATCCAGAATGCGTATCAACATCCTGGAGCTCTGAGCTGTAAGGAAGGCATATCAGGCCTTTCTCTTACTCATCCATTCCCATCGTATTCTCATCATGTTTGATAACACCACCACTGTTTGCTACATAACAAACAGGGGCACGAGGTCAACAGCTGTGCTCAGAAATAGTCACCCTTTGAAACTGGTTCATCGCTCACCAGATCATCTTGTCTGTAGCCTATCTCCAAGGGACAAAGAATGTGATTACAGACTCACTCAGCAGGCAGTTCGTGACCCACCATGACATCACAGTACCGACAAATGGAGAACTCCAGCCAGAGACCTCTTCACATCCCCAGTGAACAGATAATGCAGCGCATATTGCTCCAGATAGGGTCTGGGGCACCACTCTCAGGGCAATGCTCTCCTCCTCCCCTGGTCAGACCAACTCAACCACGCCTTCCCTCCTCTCCCACTCCTACCACGAGTACTTCACAAGATCAGAAGAGACAAAGCAACAGTCCTCTTGATCGCCCCCTACTGGCCCAGACAGTTTTGGTTTCCCAATCTCCCTCATATGTCTGTCCATCCCCCAGTTCCCATCCCCGCTCTCCCCAATGTCCTGACACAGCGCAACGGCAGCAGCAGCCATCCCAGTCCATAGGTACTTCACCTCAGAGTGTGGTATTCGAATGAGCATCTTCTGTAGAATGGGCATGCTCATCAGACATGCCCAGCATCCTCTCCAGCAGCAGGAAGGAATCCACTAGGCATTGTTACCGAGCTAAGTGGTATGCTTCATCTCCTGGGCAAAGCACAAGAGACTTTTCCGAGAAGCAGTGGGGATTCTCCTCCTCCTGAACTACCTCCTGTCCTTGAAGGCATTGGGTCTTGCCCTCAGCTCTCTCAAGGTCCACTGGCGGCAATTAGCACCTTTCACCCCTACAGTGGAAGGACACTCGTCTTTAACTGCTACATTTTGGAAGGGCCTCATGAGAACCTTCCCACCTGTTCAACCCATCACTCCCGAGTGGGACCTCAACCTGGTTCTGTCTGTACTGACAAAACTGCCCTTTGAACCACTGGCATCGTGTTCTATGTCCCTCCTTTCCATGAAGGTTGCTTTCCTTGGTGCTATCACTTTGCTGAGCCGGCTCGGTGAATTTTTGGCCATGATGGCTGACCCTCCTTTCACGACTTTCTGTAAAGATAAAGTCTCCCTTCACCTGCATCCCAAATCTTTGCTAAAGGTCATCTCCCTGTTCCATGTTAATCCATCCATTCACTTACTTGCTTTCTTCCAAAGCCACACACCTCTGAAGAGGAACAGTGACTCCACTCCCTCGATGTCCGTCGGGCCTTCTACCTTCTTGGACAAGACTGAAAGAGTTAAAGGGCAAGCAATCTCTACACAACGAATCTCCAAGTTGGAGATTTGGGGGTTGCATTACACTCTATCAATTATCTGACCTCCCACCACTGTTGGGGGTGTGGGCCCATTCCACGAGAGCCCAGATTTTGACCATTGCCTCCTGCCACAATGTGCCGCTTCAGGATATCTGTAAATGGCCACGTGGAGTTCAGTACTCACCTTTGCTACGCATTACACCTTGGTGCAGGACTCCGTGGTAGACGTCTCTCAGAACGGCTGTCTTCCACTCAGCCCTTCCATCTTCATCCTCGCACCCTCTTCCGACTTAGGTACTGCTTGTTAATCTCCCTCAGTGGAATACAGTGGGACCATCACTCGAAGAAGGAGAGGAGGTTACTTACTTGTAACTGGAGGTTCTTCGAGATGTGTGGTCCCTATCTATATTCCACTCCCCACCCTCCTTCGCCTCTGCTGCGGAGCTGTTGGGATTTGCGGTGGAGAAGGAACTGGAGATGCAGTCGGTCTGCCCTGTCCTTCATAACCTCGGACAAAACCACAAGGTGAGTCAGGGTGCATGTGTGGACCAACGGACACTACTTTCAAATTCGTTGACTCTGGATGCATGGTGCACATGCATAAACCCTCAGTGGAATACAGATAGGGGCCACACATCTCAAAGAACTTCCAGTTACAGGTAAGTAACCTCCTCTTACTGAACAGGTAAGTAACTTCTCTCTCTCCTATCCTGGACAGACGAGAGATCAAAACGCAAGTCTTCAGTTGAGCAGGAAGCCAGCATTGCCATCAGGGTCCATGCATGTAAACTCATTACTCTAGCCAAATTTCCAGAAATCCTCAGGAAAAAAAACCCCAACACCTGACAGGCATAGAGTGGAAGAACTTGTGAAACATTTATGACCACTCCCCACACATACTTTCCCTGTTACTCCCCCAGTATGTTGTTAGCACAAAACACAGGCAGATACAGATATTCTTCATCACAAGAATCTGCTGGACTCTTACTCTGCAGCTGAAGTAGAGTTAAGAAGTGTTTTTCTTCCTCTGCTATTGCAGTCACTAACTCCTGATCAGCTGAACGCTTCCCGACTGTATCCCTCTGACAGCCCCAACTGCCTCCACATAACCCCAGAACACAGCCCCTTTTGTGAAGAACTGTAGAGCTTCGTCCCTGTCTCCGTAGCTAGAGAACAAGAACTGTACTTGGAACCCCAGGATAAATTATCAAAAGCTCCTGCATGATTTCGGAGCCTAAGTTCCATTTTCAGAAGTGACTGAAGCACTTAGGAGTCTCTTGGTGAAAGTCAAAGGGTGCTAAGCGTCTAAGTGCCTGAAGTCGCTTTTGAAAACGGGACATAGCAGCACTTTTGATAACTTTACCTCCGGCCCGAAAATGCCTCTCTCCCCATTTTTTCAGAATTCAGCCGATTCACACAACGAGATATTTGAAGCCGTACAAGAAATCAGTCACCATATGTGACAGTACCATACCTTTCTCCGTTAGTCAAGGACACTGAGGTCACCTACTGACTGAGACTACCAATGCCATTATTTTGAGAGAGAGAGATGTCCCTCCCACCCCTTACCATGTCACAGTCCAGCCACTCAGTCCAGTGTTTCTAGACTCTTCAGACCAGACCAACTAGCACCTGGTATCAGATCTTCCATTCCTGAGCAAGGTAACTGGAAAACAAGCCAAGTGCTGCCTTCAGCTGTTCACCCCCAATATTCTGAATCCTTCCCAGTCACACGCCATGGGCAACGGGAAAATGTCCATTCTTATATTGGTAGTTTTCTTTGTGATATTTACTGGTGATCATCCTGTACTGCCTTCTGCAGAGTGGTCAATATAGGTGTAAATATAGGAATGGCCCTGTGGCAGGTACCCAGGCCCTTTCAGGTCCCCTGCTGGAGGCCTTGTGGTTCTATCATACCCCATCCCAGGAAAAGAGCAGCCAATCAGAGCACAGCAGGCTCAGTTAAAAGGAGCTGCAGGGCCTGAGCAGGTCAGTTGCTGGTGGGAACCAGAGGAGCAAGGAAGGGGGAACCAGAAGACTGGTTCTTGTGGCATTGGCACTCTGTGAGGAAGAGCTTCAGCCCTGAGTTAAGGGTGAAACAGAAGGAGCAATTATTAAACGTGGCTGCTATTTGTAGAGTGGCCTAACACCCAAAAAGGGGATAAGGCTTGTTTAGAGGCCCATGAGAAGAACAGGACTTAAAGGGACACCAAAGAACGGCTAAAGGACTTAAAGAGTCTCCAGGGAGGAAGCCCAGGAGGCACTGTTATGTACCAGGACCGACACGGACTTCAAGCTCGCCCAGAAAGGGCTGAGGACTGAGCCCAGAGACAGGGCTGCAGACATTACTGAGGGCACAGGGACAGGCTCTCTTGGACCTTTTACCCCAGAGGAGGTGCCTGCACATGCTAGACTGTGTCATTTAGCCAGAGGGCTGAGCCACTGAAGTCCCGTCTGACAAGAGCAACCAGCCAACGGGGCAACAGGAAAGGAAAGAGTGCAGGTTTGCACCCAGCCAACAGGAGGTGCTCACGATAGGAGGTTGTTCCAATCATTCCTTTGAGGTCACGCCTAGAGAGTGGTGATTGGCAACTGCCCTTCTGTCACCAGAGTGCTCACTGACAAAGTTCAATGAGACTTTGTCGTTTCTCCCATCCTAATTCGGATCTGTGAAGGGAAATTGTGGGACATTGTTTACTTGAACACCAGCAGTGCACAGATAACATCCAACTTTGTCCATCGCATACTTCTACTGCTAATATGTAATTGCCTAGCTATCCCAATGCTGGCCAAGACCAGCACCTGGATGACAGACAGCTGGAGGAAACTGAACCCAGGCAAAGTGACGGTGGGAAGAGAAGAACGTTTTGAAAATCGAACCACCTCCAGTTGCTGTGGAGGGAGTCTGCCCTGTTTGTAGCCTTGAATTCTTTCCAGAACCTCTCAGCTGCTGGGGACTCAAATAGCTGCAGCTGCTAACAGGTCATGGTGGTATGTGGATGGGAGAGTTGGACTAGATGACCTCCTGAGGTCCCTTCCAACCTTGGTGCTCTATGAGTCTATGAGAGATGGAACAGAAAGGAGAAAAACTAGAGAAGTAGAAGTTGTGTGAATTGCAGTACGATCCCTGAAAGTGTGATCAGCTAAACTGATACATCTGAGTTTTCTTTCTGAGGCTTTGGCTAGTGTTTTGTCCCTGGAGTTTGGAAGTGCGTGGGGAGCCTGTGGCTGTGATCTGCAAGTAGAACTCATGCCCCTCGTGATTAGCAGTTTCCAGTGGGATTGGTACAGAGACTGAATTGATATATCTCGGTTTCCAGCAATGGATGAAAAGTAAGTGTCCATGCTGCTGCTTCTGGAGTGGCCGCTGCCTTTGCTGCTGCTTACCACAAAGTACTGTTGTCATGCCAACAGACTGCTCGTGTCTTCATTCTTTACTTTCTCTGAAGAAGCAGAAATCAGTACTGAGCAAGTGCTTGTCTGCCGATACCATTCTGTTGTGTAATCCGTCCTCGGGACAGCTGGGATAAGGACCTGCGGGACCCCTGATCATCATCCAGTCTCACCCCCTGCATATCACAGGCCATAGGACTTCCCTGAATTAATTCCTGCTTTAAGTGCAGTGAGTGTGTTTTGAACTAGAGCGTATCTTTTTAGAAAAATATCCAATCTTGATTGCAAGGATTTCCAGCAATGGAGAATCCACCACAGCCCTTGGGTATGTTGTTCCAGTGGTTAGTTACTCCCACTGTTAAAGAATTGTGCCTAATTTCTAGTGTGAATATGTCTAACTTCGGCTTCCAACCCATGTTATACTTGTTGTCCACTAGACTGAAAGGCCCTCTATTGTCAAATTTCTGCTCCCTGTATAGGTCCTTACATACTGTGCTCACATCACCCTTAACCTTCCCATTGTGGGACTGAAGGAGCTCAGTCTGTTTAGCTTATCACTCTAAGGCAGGTTTTCCAATCCTTTAATCATTCGCATAGCTCCTCAGGGAACCCTCTCCAGGTTAGCATTATCCTTGTACTGTGGACACCAGAACTGGACACTGTATTCCAGTAGTTGTTCAACCAGTGCCAAATACAGAGGTAAAATAATCTCCCTACTTCTACGCAATATTCCCCTATTTATACATCCGAGGATCGTATTCGCCCTTTTGGCCACAGTATCACACTGGGTGGTGTTAAGCTGATTGATTTTCCACCATAACTCCCAAATCCTTTCCAGAGTCCCTGCTTCCCAGGATAGAATGCCCCATCCTGTAAGTGTGGCCTTCATCTTTGTTCCGAGATGTATGACTTTTACATTTGGCTGTATTAAAATGCATATTTATTTGCATCCAACCTAAAGTGATCCAGATCACTCTGTATCATGACCTGTCCTCTTCAGCATTTAACACTCACCCCCCCCCCCCCCCCCAGGGTTTAAGTCATTGATGATAATTTTAAATAATGTAGGACCAAGGATTGATCCCTGGAGGACCCCACTAATCCGTTTAATGTGGGCTGTGTTAATTCTGAAGTGTTCTAGTTTTTTAATCAAAATGTCACACAGTACTTAGTCTCTAAATGCCGTACAGACGTCTAATTATATTACATCAACTCTATTACCGTTTATCAACCAAACTTGTAGCCTAATAAACAGATAAGTTCTTTTCGTTAGGTCCATGTTGATGGGCATTAATTATATTATCCTGCTTTAACTGAGTTCCATATTAGCCATTCTGTCATTTTGCCTGGGCTAAATGTCAGGTTGACAAGCCTATAATTACCTGCGTCATCTTGTTTGCCTTTTTTAAATATTGTCACAGCATTAGGTTTCTACCTGTCTTCTGTAGGTTCCCCAATGTTCCGAGACTTATGGAAAATCAACATGAACAGTCCAGACTGCTCCGCGGCCAGCTCTTTAAAAACTCTTGAATGCAAGTTATTTTAAAATGTCTGATTTTAAAAATGTCCAACTTTAGTAGCTGCTGTTTTAATATCCTCCTGAGTGACTGTTGGAACGGAGTATTTTATCACATGATGTGACTACACCAAACACAACAAAAATATCTATTAAACACTTCTGCCTTTTCTGCATTATCATTGACAATTCTACCATTTCCATCTAGTAATGTACCAGTGCCCTTGCTAGGACTCCTTTGGTTCCTAATATACTTTTAAAACACCTTATTTTAACTCTGCAGGTCAGATTTTTCCTTGTCTCCTTATATTATTTTTTTTATTAGTAGATGCAAGCCCATGCTGTCTGTACAGGTTGGGCAGCTGGGCCAATTAATCCACCATCTATGCAGACCAGTGAAATTGGTGTATGTAAATTAGCTGTAGAGTGAGGGTGATGATTGTTTGAGTTACCTCTGATACCACATTGGTCTAGGAGTCTTGGCATGGCATAGATGCATTTCTCACTGTAGCTGTACACTGCATGGGTGTAATTCATAAGTTAAAATAGCTGAAAACTTAAAAATTGAATGGTAAGAGGCCACGAATCCCAATGATGTTTGAACCTGGTGATACTCACCAAAAGAGCTCTCAGCCATGCTCATACTGGTATCCATCACTTCACACTGACTCGACAGACATTCTAGACTTCAGAATGACACAGACAGTGACAATCCTGAAATTTTATTATATAGATTATTTGTGTTCCTGCATCACCTAGGAGCCCTAGTCATGAACCAGAACCCTGTTTGCTAGGCACTCTGCAAACACAGAACCAAAAGGTGGTCCTTTTGCCTCCCTTATGAAATGGATGAGTGAAGCAAGATGAAAGTGACTCCATCTACCCTTGCTAGGTCTTGTTGTTAGTGAGCACCATTTCCGTCTGCAGTGCTGGAATGCTGGGAAGTGTCCAGGAAAATGAGCATGGCCATTTACCCCGTGTACACGGATGATCAGCTCTTCACTCGGTGCTGCGGAGTGCTTTCTGCAGGTCAAGCACTCGGCCAAAGCATCTCATAATTGTCAAAAAGATTGATGAGATTATCTTCTTCCTCATGTGAACCCAGGTCTGTGAAAATAATAGGTGTCAGCTTTGGACAGAACAGAGTTCTTTCACCCAGAAAGTTCATGTACGTTTGAAGCTCTCGTTTATTATTTCAGTGATTGAGCACATCTTAATTTCTGTCTGCAGAATCACAGGTGTGTCTCTGGAGCTGTGAACTGGGCAGTTGGCTAATATTCCTTCTGGTTTGTTGTGCTGTTGTCTAAAAAAGCATTGCCCGCAATGCCAAGCAGCTGTGCCTCCAGAGGGGCATTGGATCCAGTGCCACGCAGTTGTTGGGCCCAAAGGGGCATTGCACTAGGTTTATGCTGAGATTTTGCTGGTGTGTCTGCTATTACCAAGGAGACTCTGGTGGAGAGTCACACAAAATGAATCCTTTTTTCATCTCCCCGAATCTTTTGGAGATGGAACTAATTTGTTTTCAGGGCCAGGCCTATAGTTGTAGCTGGGTGACTGCCCTTCACCTCAGTGGAAATTGTCCAGCTCTGAATGTGTAGGACTCTAAGCCCATTAAATCTACCTGCATGGTGTTGTGTGATGATTGCGAATGATCGCCCAACACCATCAATTGCAGAGCAACGTTCAGTGCAGGTGCTTTTTTATAAATGCGGCAGGTGTGAAAATCTGCCTGTGGGGGGAAGAATTCCTTGTGTGGCCCCTGGTCTCTGTGGTCGTCTTCCCTCTTTCAGGGGTGGCGTCTGGTCCCTGTGGTGTACAGAAAGCAGCTACAGAAGCTTGTCTGGAGCAAATGACCCATTAAGTGCCAGAGGATCTGGCCCTTTAGGGGGTTGGTGCTCTGCTTGTGAACCTGCAAAGGGGGAGGATAGCCAAAAACTCAAAAGCAATAACAAAATGTTTTTTAAGTAGATCAGAAGCAGGAAGCCTGTTAAACAACCAGCGGGGCCCCTGGATAATCGAGATACTAAAGGAGCACTTAAAGACAATAAAGTCATCGCAGAGAAACTAAATGAATTCTTTGCTTCAGTCTTCACCGCTGAGGATATTAGGGAGATTCCCAAACCTGAGCCGTCTTTTGTAGGTGACAAATCTGAGGAATTGTCACAGATTGAAGTGTCACTAGAGGAGGTTTTGGAATTAATTGAGAAACTTAACAGGAACAAGTCACTGGGACCAGATGGCATTCACCCAAGAGTTCTGAAAGAACTCAAATGTGAAATTGTGGAACTATTAACTATGGTTTGTAACCCGTCCTTTAAATCAGCTACTGTACCCAATGACCCAATAGGGGGGAGGGATAGCTCAGTGGCTTGAGCATTGGCCTGCGAAACCCAGGGTTGTGAGTTCAATCCTTGAGGGGGCCATTTAGGGATGGGGCAAAAATTGGGGATTGGTCCTGCTTTGAGCAGGGGGTTGGACTAGATGACCTCCTGAGGTCCCTTCCGACCCTGATATTCTATGATTCTATGACTGGAAGATAGCTAATGTAACGCCTATATTTAAGTAGGGCTCTAGAGGTGATCCTGGCAATTACAGACTAACGTCAGTACCGTAAGTACAGTACCGTAAGTAACATTATCGTAAGTACAGTAACGTAAGTAACGTTACCGTAAGTAACGTAAATACAGTAAGTCAGTACCGTAAGTCAGTAACGTCGGTACCGGACAAATTAGTTGAAACAATAGTAAAGAATAAAATTGTCAAACACATAGAAGAGGATACAGAGGGACCTAGACAAATTAGAGGATTGGGCCAAAAGAAATCTGATGAGGTTCAACAAGGACAAGTGCAGAGTCCTGCACTTAGGACGGAAGAATCCCATGCACCGCTACAGACTAGGGACCGAATGGCTAGGCAGCAGTTCTGCAGAAAAGGACCTAGGGGTTATAGTGGACGAGAAGCTGGATATGAGTCAACAGTGTGCCCTTGTAGCCAAGAAGGCCAATGGCATTTTGGGATGCATAAGTAGGGACATTGCCAGCAGATCCAGGGAGGTGATCGTTCCCCTCTATTCGACATTGGTGAGGCCTCATCTGGAGTACTGTGTCCAGTTTTGGGCCCCACACTACAAGGAGGATGTAGAAAAATTGGAAAGAGTCCCGCGGAGGGCAACAAAAATGATTAGGGGACTGAAACACATGACTTATGAGGAGAGGCTGAGGGAACTGGGATTGTTTAGTCTGCGGAAGAGAAGAATGAGGGGGGGATTTGATAGCTGCTTTCAGCTACCTGAAAGGGGGTTCCAAAAAGGATGGCTCTAGACTGTTCTCAGTGGTGGCAGATGACAGAACAAGGAGTAATGGTCTCAAGTTGCAGTGGGGGAGGTTTAGGTTGGATATTAGGAAAAACTTTTTCACTAGGAGGGTGGTGAAACACTGGAATGCGTTACCTAGGGAGGTGGTGGAATCTCCTTCCTTAGAAGTTTTTAAGGTCAGGCTTGACAAAGCCCTGGCTGGGATGATTTAGTTGGGGATCAGTCCTGCTTTGAGCAGGGGGTTGGACTAGATGACCTCCTGAGGTCTCTTCCAACCCTGATATTCTATGAAGAGCATAAATTGTTGCACAAAAGTCAACATGGTTTCGGTAAAGGGAGATCATGTCTTACTAATCTATTAGAGTTCTTTGAGGGGGTCAGCAAACACATGGACAAGGGGGATGCAGTGGAGATAGTGTACTTAGATTTCCAGAAAGCCTTTGACAAGGTCCCTCACCAAAGGCTCTTATGTAAATTAAGTTGTCATGGGATAAGAGGGAAGATCCTTTCATGGATTGAGAACTGGTTAAAAGACAGGGAACAAAGGGTAGGAATAAATGGCAAATTTTCAGAATGGAGAGGGGTAACTAGTGGTGTTCCCCAAGGGTCAGTCCTAGGACCAATCCTATTCAACTTATTCATAAACGATCTGGAGAAAGGGATAAACAGTGAGGTGGCAAAGTTTGCAGACGATACTAAACTGCTCAAGATAGTTAAGATCAAAGCAGACTGTGAAGAACTTCAAAAAGATCTCACAAAACTAAGTGACTGGGCAACAAAATAGCAAATGAAATTTAATGTGGATAAATGTAAAGTAATGCACATTGGAAAAAATAACCCCAACTATACATACAATACGATGGGGGCTAATTTAGCTACAACTAATCAGGAGAAAGATCTTGGAGTCATCGTGGATAGTTCTCTGAAGACGTCCACGTAGTGTGCAGCGGCAGTCAAAAAAGCAAATGGGATGTTAGGAATCATTAAAAAAGGGATAGAGAATAAGACGTAGACTATCCTATTCCCCTTATATAAATCCATGGTACGCCCACATCTTGATTACTGTGTATAGATGTGGTCCCCTCATCTCAAAAAAGATATACTGGCATTAGAAAAGGGCAACTAAAATGATTCGGGGGTTTGGAATGGGTCCCCTATGAGGAGCGATTAAAGAGGCTAGGACTTTTCAGCTTGGAAAAGAGGAGACTAAGGGGGGATATGATAGAGGTCTATAAAATCATGAGTGGTGTGGAGAAAGTGAATAAGGAAAAGTTATTTACTTGTTCCCATAATATAAGAAGTAGGGGCCACCAAATGAAATTAATGGGTAGCAGGTTTAAAACAAATAAAAGGAAGTTCTTCATTCAGCGCACAGTCAACCTGTGGAACTCCTTGCCTGAGGAGGTTGTGAAGACTAGGACTATAATAGGGTTTAAAAGAGAACTGGATAAATTCATGGAGGTTAAGTCCATTAATGGCTATCAGCCAAGATGGGTAAGGAATGGTGTCCCTAGCCTCTGTTTGTGAGAGGGTGGAGCTGGATGGAAGGAGAGAGATCACTAGATCATTACCTGTTAAGTTCACTCCCTCTGGGGCACCTGGCATTGGCCACTGTCGGTAGACGGGATACTTTGGTCTGACCCAGTATAGCCATTCTTATGTTCTTATGAAGGATTGACTGGCTCAGTCTGCAGAAGGCCAGAGCAGCATAGACAAAAATGAGAGTTTGCTAAGTAGAAACAAATGTTCAAATTGTCTGGTGAGGAATTGACTGTAGGATTTGACTGGAGACTGGCAAGTGTAGAACCTAAGAAAGGGAGAAAAAGTGATCTGAGCGACTACACACCCATTAGTTTGAGCTCAGCAGCGTGCAAGGGTTTCGAACACATTTTGAAAGAGAGAATAATTAAAAAAGGAGGTAAATGGAAAATGGGATATAATGCAACATAGATTTACGTAAGGTGGATCATGCCTGATTAATCCAATATCCTCTTCTGATAAGATAACTGACTTTTTGTTTTTAAGGGAAATGTGGTAGATTTGATCTAGCTGGACTTCAATAAAGCATTTGATACTTTGCCACATGGGAAATTATTAGTTAAACTGGAAAAGATGGGGATTAGTACAAGAATTAGCAACAAGAAGAAAGTCAAGGAAAGAATGGGCCCCTTACTGAATGAGGGAGGCAACCTAGTGACAGAGGATGTGGAAAAAGCTAATGTACTCGATGCTTTTTTTGCCTCTGTCTTCACGAACAAGGTCAGCTCCCAGGCTACTGCACTGGGCAGCACAGCATGGGGAGGAGGTGACCAGCCCTCTGTGGAGAAAGAAGTGGTTCGGGACTATTTAGAAAAGCTGGATGAGCACAAGTCCTGGGGCCGGATGCGCTGCATCCGAGAGTGCTAAAGGAGTTGGCGGATGTGATTGCAGAGCCATTAGCCATTATCTTTGAAAACTCATGGTGATCGGGGAAGGTCCCGGATGACTGGAAAAAGGCTAATGTAGTGCCCATCTTTAAAAAAGGGAAGGAGGAGGATCCTGGGAACTCCAGGCCAGTCAGCCTCACCTCAGTCCCTGGAAAAATCATGGAGCAGGTCCTCAAGGAATCAGTTCTGAAGCACTTAAAGGAGAGGAAAGTGATCAGGAACAGTCAGCATGGATTCACCAAGGGAAGGGGCTAATCTAATTGCCTTCTAGGACGAGATAACTGGCCCTGTGGATGAGGGGAAAGCAGTGGACGTGTTATTCCTTGACTTTAGCAAAGCTTTTGATACTGTCTCCCACAGTATTCTTGCCAGCAAGTTAAAGAAGTATGGGCTGGATGAATGGACTATAAGGTGGATAGAAAGCTGGGTAGATCGTCGGTCTCAACGGGTAGTGATCAATGGCTCCATGTCTAGTTGGCAGCTGGTATCAAGCGGAGTGCCCCAGGAGTCGGTCCTGGGGCCGGTTTTGTTCAATATCTTCATTAATGATCTGGAGGATGGTGTGGATTGCACCCTCAGCAAGTTTGCAGATGACACTAAACTGGGAGGAGAGGTAGATACGCTGGAGGGTAGGGATAGGATACAGAGGGACCTAGACAGATTAGAGGATTGGGCCAAAAGAAATCTGATGAGGTTCAACAAGGACAAGTGCAGAGTCCTGCATTTAGGATGGAAGAATCCCATGCACGGCTACAGACTAGGGACCGAATGGCTAGGAAGCAATCCTGCAGAAAAGGACCTAGGGGTTATAGTGGACGAGAAGCTGGATATGAGTCAACAGTGTGCCCTTGTTGCCAACACAGAGGAGAATTGGAATATCACATGGGAAGAACTGGATGATCTTGGGAACTGGAGTAACAGAAATGGGATGAAATGTAATAGTACAAAGTGCAGAGTCAAGCTCTTAGGGACTAATAATGAGAATTTCTGCTATCAGGTGGGGGCTCCTCAGTTGGAAATGACAGGAGAAGAGAAAGACCCCTGGTATTAGTTGATCACAGGAAGACTGAGTTATCGTAGGACGAGGTCACAAAAAAGGGAAAGACATCCTGGGATCACATCAGGCAAGGTGTTTTCAGTATAGCTAGGGCAGTAGTAATGCGATTGCATAAGGCATTGGGCAGATCTCCCAGAGTCTGGTATACAGTTCTGGTCACCCATGTTTAAGAAAGGGCTACAAGGCTGGTCCGAGGAATGGAGAGCTGACCTTACGAGACGAGGCTAAAAGAGTGAGGCTTAGAGGAACATCAATGCTCTCTGGAAATGCACACAGTGGGGAGACACCAGGGAAGGAGAATAGCTATTTAAGCTAAAGCAAATGGGAATCAACTGGCCGTGAACAAAGTTAGGTTGCAAATTAGAAGAAAGAAAGTTTGTAACTGTCATTGGAGTGACGTTCTGAAAGAGGAGGAGTGGGGGCAAACAACCTAGCTGGTTTTAAAATTGAGCGTGATACATTTATTATTAAGGTTGATGTGATGGGATTGCTGGTGATAGCAGGGGACTAGACTCGATGATCCAGGGGATCCCTTCCTTTTCTGCATATAAGGATAAGTGGTGAGGGGCATGGCTGCAGACCTTTGGGGGAAGAGGTGACAAGAAAAGGCCCTAGGGATTCAGGGACTTGAACTGGAAATGGTACTCCCTCTGAGCAGTGACACAGCAGAGCTGGGAACTCCTTTAATTCTGGGGCTGGCCTAGAGCTGAGACATTACTCATTCTTCAGTCCTCTCGGTATCTCCCCAGTATTTATGTTCCTCCTCTGTGGATGCTGCTGCCATCCACTTGCAGAAAGTCGTAGTGGATTTGAAATCATTGTGTGACCTGTTTCAGAGTAACAGCCGTGTTAGTCTGTATTTGCAAAAAGAAAAGGAGTACTTGTGGCACCTTAGAGACTAACCAATTTATTTGAGCATGAGCTTTCGTGACCTGTGTCATTGAGCCCAGAGCAGTCTTGGAGCAGCTCCTCTCAGTTTCTGTTCCACGTGACTTTATTGAGAAGCTGAACGAGTGTTGCCAAAGTGGGGGAAGAGAGAGAGAGAGACCCCCTCAGGCTTCAGTCTGCGGAAGGGAGGGTGCGGCTTTGGTCTGCTGTATCGATTTGTCAGTGGCATCCATTCCTGATCTCAGGGCAGGTGGCTCCGTAGCACAATGCTGTGTTTGTGTCCATCTCTCTCTCCCTCCTTTTCTTCCAGGCTCAGGCAGTTTTTTGTCATCACTTTTTAGTGAGACCTGTAATTCTCATTTGAGGAAATATTTTTCTAGCATTTGTTTGTTTTTCAGACATTGGAGGAGAAAATGTCTCTCCTGGGTCATACTTCTTGCACATTTTCTCCTTGTCGGGTTCGGACTGTACAGTATACTGTCGCTATAACACCCTTCATAACAGCAAACCTTTGGCACTAATGAACTTGGTCCCTGGATGTTTCCTCCAGGAGGGGCCATGACCAGGGTGAACATCTCCAGCTCCAAGGCCATGGCCCCTACCCCAGGCCCGGGGCTGGAGTAGCTGTCAGCCCCCACACCCACCCCGTGGCAGGGCTGTTTCTCTCGAACAAATCCCTGGCTATAACAGCCTGGCTTGGCTCCCCCAGGGCTCATTATCGCAAGGGTGCTTCGTACCTCCCAATTTACACCTCTGCTTTCTGATCACTGGTTATGTCTTCGGTGAGAACCGATCTTAGCTTTGCATATTCAGTTGAGACAGGACTGGGTCTTAACAGCCAGTCTGCAGTGTACGAGAGGGCGGTTTTACCACCCGAGCAGGGCCAGTGCAAAGGCAGAAACTCTGTTCTCTCCCAGGTTCTGAAGTAACCCACTGCAGCAGAACTGACCCCAGAAAGGCCCAGAGCAGTTTCTAGAATTTCTGGGGAGTTTTCTCCTCTGATACCAAGTCACTCTATGAAAAGTTGCTAGAGAGGACGGAATGTGCCAGAGATTGTCTTGTGGCTTTGATTACTCCCTTCTCTGCACAATTTCTGGTTAGGGGGGAGTGGGCCCTGGGAATTAAATATGCAGTAAAATACCTCCAGCTGTGGTTCATACAGTCTTGTGTTCCACTACTTCCTGCAGGAGCTAACAGCTGCTTCAGAGGAAGGTGAAACCCTCCATCGCGCATTTGTCCAATTGTGCCAGGCGGCAGTAATTACCCTGATCGATCCCAGTCTCCTGTCTTAAAATCTGTCCTGCTTCTGGGGCAGTTTTAAAGTGGCTAGGAGAGGGGGGAAGGGGAGCTTTCACTTAATTCCACACATTTGACACGTTTTTCCAATTTAAAATAAGAAGCAGATGGTCTACAAGAGATGAATAATAAGAATAAAGAAGTATTTGTGCACTTGGGTGTCTGTACACAAATACGAGGAGCATAGGAAATAAACAAAAGGAACTAGAAGTGCTGTTGAATGATGAAGATTATACCCAGTGGGCAAAACTGAAACTTGGTGAGATGATTCTTGTACCTGGTATGTTACCAGTGTTGGCAGCGGTCTCCAGCAGACTGTATCGTAAGAATAGGAGACACTGGTATGGTGTTGTATATTAAAATATTCACAAGCTAGTGTGAAACAAATTGGTACCAGAGATAATGACGTTCTTAGGGTAAAGTTAAAAGGAATGAAAATCAAAGGTGAAACAGCTGAGTACATCTGCTACAGATTGCTGGGACCAGAAATATGTAGAATTGTAATGAATCCCAGACACAAATCCACTCACCATAACAATGAGCATAGTATAAAAACTTAAGAATTCTCATCTTTGGATTAATTGATTCTTGAACACACCTCTTCCCTACGGGCCACTTCACCTTCAATGGTTATTTGAAATACATAACTACTTATACTAAACAATCTGTTCCATCTTGTATTTAGCTGTGACACTCTGAGTAAGTTTCCCAGACCTGAAGAAGAGCTCTGTGTAAGCTTGAAAGCTTGTCTCGCTCACCCACAGAAGTTGGTCCAATAAAAGATATCTCACCCACTTTGTCTCCCTAATATCCTGGTACTGACACAGCTACAATAACACAGCTTATGGTTTCTAAGCTAGTTTTGGGTTTTTCAGGTTTGTCAGGTTGCTCTAGGTTTTGCTGTGTCACCAGCTCAGAATGCTTTGCTACATGTATACTGTGGCTAGGACAGTTATAGTTGCTGAATGGTTTTTATATATTAACCCAATAACCAGCCTGTCTCTGATATATTTTCATGATTTGCATTCCCCAAAATCACAATAGTTAGCCAATGTGCGCAGAGCTCTTATAAAGCATTCAAGATTTCCCCCAGTTCTTGAATTCTCTGGTGAAAACATGTTCTTTCATAAACCACATTTTTCTGAGATCTAAAGTATGATCAAACATAGAACCCTTTCATAGTTATATTTTTGACTGTTTTCAGTAAAGTCAAAGAATTTAAAGGTATGCTCTGCTTGCTTCCCCAAAGCATAAATCAAAGAAGATGCCTGAATATTATCAGTTTCCTCAAGGAGCTTGGTAGTATTGTGAAATCTTGCAAAATATTGTTTCCAGTCTGTCCATTCTGAAAGTTTGTCAAATCTGACATTCTCTGGGGCATTGAAGAGTGGCATGTGGATGAGATTCTGCAACCTTTGTTGCTTTGATCCTTCTGTCTGCAAACTTTGTTTCTGTTTTCCTTCTGTTTCTATTCTTAGTTTACACCAGACAGTATGTCATGTTCTTCTGTACCAGATGTGGACTGGTCACAGAGTTTGCTTATACACCCCAGATGTGCTCTTCATAAGATCCTTTAATTCTCTGCCAGGTGTGGCTGAGGTTCATTTAAATAAGGTATTGTACATGGCGCTGCCTAGTGGCTGAACAGTATAATACAGATTAGTATTCCATGACCCCTTGGCCCCATGTCTGGCAGTAGAGTGAACTCTGCATTGAGTCCCTGGAACAAAAGAGCAGAGCAGGGCTTGGATGACATTAGTTCCATGTTTTTACCCCATATCAAATGGCCTGGAAAGGCAGAGGACCCCACATTCAAGAGTAGGTCTCTCCAGGGCTCACGGGGGGGGGGGGGGGGGGGCTACGAGGTTTCTATTCACTAGGAAAGTGAAATCACAAGACTGAGGAGTACATGTTTTCCATATTTCTGAGGCTACGGAGAAGTAGATGCTGTACAATAATTTGAGGCAATCTCTGAAAAAAGAGAACGCAAACTCGTGCTGAGAGAGAGGTTGAAGAGTGATGACAAGTTAGGAGCAATCTCTCCACAACAAGGGTAGTGAGAACTAGAACCCTGGGAATTAGAAATGAAAAAGATTTATTTAGTTCTGTGGTCTGTCAACAGACAGCGCAGAATTACAGCATGTTTTCTCGTGTTTGTCTTGGCCAAGTTTATGTGAGCCAAGGGATGGGGTTTCCAACATTTCCCATGGGAAGCTTTTTAGGCTTAACAAATTTTACCATAAGCAAGTTTTTCCTGACACTCTTCCTACATTTTCCCTTTCTTAACTTCATCCCATTCCTCCTTGTTCATTTATTAGTGGATTTAAGGCCAGACGGGTCGGTTGATGATCATCTAGTTTGGCCTCTGCTTAACACGGGCCCGAATTTCACCCAATGGTTCCTGCAGACGAGGGAATTATTCTCCTTTGTTACAGAAGTGAATGCTGTTGAGCCCCATAACTGGGGCCGAACTAGAATGAATCTTCTATAGAGGTGTCCCATTTCAGATTAAAGACTCCAGGTAGTGAGATGTTTCAATGATTAAGTCCATCATTGTTAAAAAATTGCATCTTATTTCCAATTTGATTTATTTTTATTTCAACTTCTAGCTTCTGTATGTCACGGTAAACAATTCCTCTCCGTTCAAGTATTGCAGATGGTCCCCCCCCTCCCCACATTAGTCATTGTTGAAGTAAGCTGAAGTTTATGTGACGTTCTTAGGCTTGGAATGGGGAATGGAATAGATATGAGCAACACATCTTGAAGAACATCTATTCCATTCCCCCCGCGCCTTCCCCTCTGTCGGAGTTGCCGGCAAGAAGGAACTGAAGGGGGGTCGGGCCGGCAGGGTCGTATATAGAGCGCCATGTCGGCGCCACTCCAGGGGGCTCCACAGCCGGCCCGACGGGTGCTGCTAGAGAAAAGTTTCTGACATCCGTGCACGCGGCGCACGAACACCTACCTGGAATAGATCTGAGCAACACATCTCGAAGAGCAAGAGTTACAAAAAGGGTGAGTAACCGCTTTTTATGGGGGCAGGCCTCCTCTTCCTCCTGCTGCTGTGTCAGCTCCAGCTCTAGGCCCTTCAAGACCTCCAGGAAGTTCCAGACAGTCATTTAATGGGCCTGTCGAGGTCTTCATACCAGTCTCCATCTCTCCAGACCCAAATCCCCCCACCTTTGCAAACCCTCTGTCCCACTTCCTAAATGCTTGGTCCCGAATTACTTCAGACCAGTGGGTCTTGAGCTCGGTGGAGGTGCGATTTACCCTTCAGTTTGTTCCCACGCCCCCCCATCATGCCCCTCTTCAGGGACTACTCTCACGGGGAGTTTCGCATTGTCTAGACTTACGGGTTCCCCATTTGAACCTTTGGCTACTTGCTCTATGCTGCATCTGTCAATGAAGGTTGCATTTTCCGTGGCCAGAAGGGTAGAAGAGCTGCATGCCTTCATATTCAGGCCTCCATATACAATATTCTTTGAGAACAAGGTGTCCGTGCATCCTCACCTGACATTTGTCATCTTTCCATATCAACCCGCCCATTTATTTGCCTGCATTCTATCCAGAGCTGCATTCAAGCAGGGAAGAGGAGCATTTACATACCTGGGATTTCAGAAGAGCTCTGGCGTTCTTTCTGGGTGGTCCCAGGCACTTCTGTAAATCCAGGGCTGGATTAACCTTTTGTGGGCCCTGCGCCAAACCTGTTTGTGGGCCCCGCATGAGGAACGATTGTAGAAGCCAGGAGAGCGACGCCGAAGTCGTCTTCCACACAGCACATGGCTGCACAGGGTTTTATTTACAAGGTTAAGTAGCAGGTGGAGGGGGCTGCCACTAGGGTCCCAGCAATGGCAGCCCCAGGGCAGAAAGATACACGCACACGTGTGCATCAAATACACAATACAGGAAAAAATACAAACTAAAACCCAGTGGGTAAAAACAGTGAATAAAAGCCAAAGCACCAGCCGCGAGCTGCTGCCACGAAAAGGGAACTCGTGCCCTTCACACAAACTACCACGCTGTGAGTCACATTTCTGTGTGAAATTGGGGCGGATTTAAAAATATGAAAATCGTTATTACATTTTATTTACAGTGTCATTATTCATACTGGCCTTGCTTGGCCTTCCCTTCAGACAGAGAGACACAGAGACAAGGCTCAGGGCCAGCTGTGCCCCCAAAAGACCAGGCCAACCCTCCAAATTGCACCAGACCCACATCCCTCCCCACAACGACCCCCCTGAACCGCACCAGACCCACGTCCCTCCCCAGACCAACCCCTCTGCATTGGATTAAACCCTTCTGTGAACCAACCCCTCTCAACCCGAAGCTCCCCATTGTCTACCAGAACAGGGCTCCTCCAGGGCTGAGCTGCTTCAGCGGCGTCGTAGCCGGGCTGGGCCGAGCTGCTTCGGCACAGAGAGTGTCTAAGTGGGTCGCCTCTTGCATTTGCCTGAGTTATTCTACCCAGCTAGGGCCCCACTCCAGTAGGGCCCATTCTACACAAGCCACTGCCACCTAAATAAAATGGCTCAGCAAATAGAGGAGAGTGATGCTCAGCCATCACTTGGAGTTGCATCCGTCTGGTCAAGAGCTCCCTGCCCACTGTCCTCTGTCGGGGCACTGCTCACTACGCTCCCACCAGAGGGGGAATGTACAGGGGCCCTTGAAAAATAAAGAGATTACTTGCTGCTCTGTATTGTTCTTTGAGAGCCACTTCGTGCATTCCCCTTCCCTACCCACCTTCCCCTCGGCCTCGGAGTTCTCACCACACCTCGGGACCCTGCTGTGCTCAGGAGAAAGAATTAAGGTGCCTGGGGGCTGCGCTTCCTGTGTCCGCTGAGATGCTGGCAGCTGAGGTCAGTAGGGGCATGGCTAAGGCGGAGGTTCCATGACTTGACCCTTGGGAGCACCAGGCCACACACACCAGGCCCACTGCACAGCGGAAGTAGGTGACCTTTCTTCATCCCCACGTTTCACAGAGGGAACGGAGGCACACAGAGGGGAATGAGATGCCACACAGGAAATTCTACCCGTGGCAGAGCCAGGACTAGAATTCAGAGTCCCAGCTCATGGCTGGAAGCTACACAGCCACCCTTTCCGGCTGTTAACACAACTCTGTGCGTGTTCTTATCTGAGATACCATCACAAGCTGCTTGTCAGAGCTGGATCCACCTGCAAAGGGAATCAAAAATACCCTGCGCAGGGGTTAATAATGGCCCTTAGCAGCCGGATCCATGCTGGGAAAGAGGAGGAACGCTGCCTGAGTAGCCTGCAAGTGTTAGGCCTTTGAAATGCATCAGGCCCCCAGAGGGGTGGGGAGGCGTGCAGGCAGAGGTGCTAAACAAGGGAAGACGTCATCCATGCTGGCAGGCCAGGGGTGGGGTAGGTAAAGACCCTGCCCCTGCCCCATATCTTCGGACACTAGTGCTGCTGTCAGAAGAGCTGCACCAGCCAGTTGCTTCTGAGCACTGGGAGCTAGATAATGCCAAGGTCTCCTGCAGGCATGCTGCTGGGGGAAGGCTCGCGGTACCCCTTCCAGTCCAGGACAGTGTGGCCTTAGAAGTGCAAGGAGGAATTAAATACAATATTGAGAGAGAGAGAGACGGCCCTTCTGACAATTAAACTAATAGTGTGACAGATCTTATATATTGCTACACATGTGGATCTCAGCCGCTTAACAAATGGTCTGATATGCTCTTTTATTGTCTGAGGAGTAGTCTGTGATTGTGTAATGAATATGCCCAAGGGGCGGAGTTAAGGTCACTTAGGCAGCCTTCACTTTGGCATTTCCTGAGTGTTCGCTGCTTAACCATAGGTTGTTAATGTTCTTATATTTATTTGCATTTAATTAGATATACGTATTAAACTACCTGCCTAGGGAGAATTGTCTTTGAAAAGCTTTACAAAAGCAATTTGTTTTAAGGAATGATTTAAGAGGGTGCTTGAGTGAAGGCTATATCCCCTGAGTTTGTCTGCCCTGTCTGGTTTTCAGGCTGTAGCTTTTCAGCATCTCCTCTGTTTATTTATTCCCACACCTGTTTCCCTATTTGGGTCTCTCCCTTGCAGGCTGCCCTGGCCCTCCTCCTGCATATCAATGAACTGCCACCTCCGTGTGAGCACAGCCCCACCCCTGGGGCTGCCCCAGCACTTCTAGCTGCTCTGTTAGCTTCCACGCTAGGGTCCTCTTGCTCTGTCTCCTCTAAATATAGAGCCTCCCCCCTCCACACCTATCTCCAAGTAGCTCTTTTCTCTCCATCCATCAGCCACTGTCCCTGGTGCCTACTTGACGGCTTCATTAACCACGAGCTCAGCAGTGGCTATATTTAGAAGTTGGGAGGAGAATGTGCTTTCGGGCTGTGGACAGCCCATTAATCCAGCTCCCTCGTGCAATCACGATTCTCTGCTCTGATCTGGAATGAGATCGATAGCAGTGTTTTCAGATGAGGAACAAGCGTCTGTGAGTGGAAGGTAGGAGATGGGGGAACAGGTAGACGGGAGAGAGACCTGAGGAAGAAATGGGAGCAGAGGGGGCAGGGGAGAGTGCAGAGGGCAAAGAGAGGGGGCCAACAAACCACAGGTGATGGATTACTGGTAAATAGCAGCCAAAGAGTGGGTCCCTGCATCCAACATCCAGAGACTAGGGAAGTCTGGGGAAGGAGCCAGGGACAGACAGAGAGAAGAATGGAGACGAAAACACAGAGGTGGGGTCTTTATCCCTTGGACTAGGAGTCTGGCCATTGGGTGCCAGCTTCATTCTGACTGTCCCACAGTTCAGCCTCGTTCTCATCAGTCGCTGCTAATCGTCTGACTCCAGTCCCACTCCCCGCCCCAAAGAACCCGTAAAAATGAGGCTACAGCAGCAAAGAGGAGCTGCGACCAGGGTCACACCCACCCCATGGCCCCGCCCCAGCCAGCCGGGTGGGGCTGGCACCAGGGGACACGCCCACCCATGGCCCCGCCCCAGCCAGCCAGGTGGGGCTGGCACCAGGGGACATGCCCACCCCATGGCCCCGCCCCAGCCAGCCGGGTGGGGCTGGCACCAGGGGACACGCCCACCCCATGGCCCCGCCCCAGGCAGCTGGGTGGGGCTGGCACCAGGGGACACGCCCACCCCATGGCCCCGCCCCAGGCAGCCGGGTGAGGCTGTGACCAGGGCACACCCAGCCCATGGCCCCGCCCCAGGCAGCCGGGTGAGGCTGTGACCAGGGCACACCCAGCCCACGGCCCCGCCCCAGGCAGCCGGGTGAGGCTGTGACCAGGGCACACCCAGCCCATGGCCCCGCCCCAGGCAGCCGGGTGAGGCTGTGACCAGGGCACACCCAGCCCATGGCCCCGCCCCAGGCAGCCGGGTGAGGCTGTGACCAGGGCACACCCAGCCCATGGCCCCGCCCCAGGCAGCCGGGTGAGGCTGTGACCAGGGCACACCCAGCCCATGGCCCCGCCCCAGGCAGCCGGGTGAGGCTGTGACCAGGGCACGCCCAGCCCACGGCCCCGCCCCAGGCAGCCGGGTGAGGCTGTGACCAGGGCACGCCCAGCCCATGGCCCCGCCCCAGGCAGCCGGGTGAGGCTGTGACCAGGGCACACCCAGCCCACGGCCCCGCCCCAGGCAGCCGGGTGAGGCTGTGACCAGGGCACGCCCAGCCCACGGCCCCGCCCCAGGCAGCCGGGTGAGGCTGTGACCAGGGCACGCCCAGCCCATGGCCCCGCCCCAGGCAGCCGGGTGAGGCTGTGACCAGGGCACACCCAGCCCATGGCCCCACCCCAGGGGCCACTCTCACCTAATTCTGTCCTGTATCTTGGTTACTTTCATGTCCAGCCTGCTGAGGGCTGGGTGCAGAGGCTGAGGCCGGGCAGTTCGGGCTCTGCACTCTGTCATACTCCAGCTGTTTGTGGGGATGGCAGTTCTTTCTGGGCAGCCTCAGACAAGATTGTCTGCTTTTCCCAAGCCGTGGAGCTTTGATCTCCTTGCGTTACAACAAGCCTGCCCACCTCTCATCCCCTTCCATATACGACTGCATCCTCTGTCCCTGCTAGTCCCTCTCTCCTTCCCTGCCCTTGTCCGCCTGGCTCTTGCTTGTGTCCCTTCTTGTTGGCCTCCATCTTGGTTATGACGGGTGTCACATTGTAAACGCAAGAACTGTAGGTGCCAGCATGTTCCGAGTGGGCCATGGGTCCCTAGATAGATCTGTTATACAGAGAGAAGCTGCAAGGATGGTTGTACTCACAACTCAAAAGCCTCTTGCTCCTCCTGCTGGTTTGCCCCACGCTCTTGATGAGAGGGAATGCAGCAGCATAACTATGCAGGCCAAGAAAGAATCTGAAGAGCAACTAGCTAAGGATAGAAAAACTAACAGCAATCTTTTTAAACTATATCAGAAGCAGGAAGCCTGCTAAACAATCAGTGGGGCCACTGGACAATGGAGGTGCTAACAGAACACTCAAGGAAGACAAGGCCATTGCAGAGAAGCTAAATGAATTCTTTGCATTGGTCTCCACTGCAGAGGATGTAAAGGACATTCCCACACCTGAGACATTCTTTTTAGGTGAAAAATCTGAGGAACTGTCCCAGACTGAGGTGTTGAGAGAGGAAGTTTTGGAACAAACTGATAAATTAAAAAAGTAATAAGGCCCTGGGACCAGATGAGAGTCACCCAAGAGTTCTGAAGGAACTCAAATATGAAATTGCAGAACTACTAATTGTGATATGTAACCTATCGCTTAAATCAGCCTCTGCACCAGATGATGGGAGGATAGTTAATGTAACACTAATTTTTAATAGAAGACTCCAGAGGCGATCCTGGCAACTACAGTCTGGTAAACCTAACTTCAGTACCAGGGAAATTGATTGAAACTATAGTAAAGAGCAGAATTATCAGACACATAGATGAACACAGTACATTGGAGAAGAGTCAACATGGCTTTTGTAAAGGAAAACCATGCCTCACCAATCTACTAGAATTCTTTGAGGGGGACAACAAATGTGGACAAAAGCAATCCGGTGGATATAGTATACTTAGACTTTCAGCAAGCCTTTGACAAGGTCCCTCACCAAAGGCTCTTAAGCAAACTAAGCCGTCATGGGATAAGGGGGTATGTCCTCTCCTGGATCAGTAACTGGTTAAAAGACAGGAAACAAAGGGTAGGAATAAATGATCATTTTTCACAATGGAAAGAGGTAAATAGTGGGGTCCCCCAGGGATCTGTTTGGGGACCAGTGCTGTTCAAAGTATTCATAAATAATCTGGGAAAGGAGGTAAACAGTGAAGTGCCAAAATTTGCAGATGATACAAAACTACTCAAGATAGTTAAGTCCAAAGTAGACTGTGAAGAGTTACAAAGAAATCTCACAAAACTGGGTGACTGAACAGCAAAATGGCAGATGAAATTCAGTGTTGATAAATGGAAAGTAATGCATATTAGAAAAACTAATCCCAACTATACATACAAAATAATGGTGTCTAAATTAGCTGTTGCCACTCAAGAAAGAGATCTTGAAGTCATCGTGGATAGTTCTCTGAAAACATCTGTTCAACGTGCAGCAGCAGTCAAAAAAGCTGACAAAATGTTAGGAACCGTTAGGAAAGGGATAGATAATAAGACAGAAAATATAATGCAGCTGTATAAATCTCTGGTACGCCCACACCGTGAATACTTCATGCAGTTCTGGTCACCCCATCTCATAAAAGATGTATTAGAATTGGATAAAGTACAGAGAAGGCAGCAGAAATGATTAGCGGGATGAAACAGCTTCCATATGAGGAGAGATTAATAAGACTGGGACTGTTGAGCTTGGAAAAGAGATGACTAAGGGGGGTATGATAGAGGTCTATACAATCAGGACTGGAGTGGAGAAAGCGTTATTTCTAGGGAAGTGTTATTTACTCCTTCACATACCGCAAGAACACAATGAAATTAATAGGTAGCAGGTTTAAAACAACCATAAGGAAGCATTTCTTCACACAATGCATAGTCAATCTGTGGAACTCATTGCCAGGGGATGTTGTGAGGCCAAAAGTATAACTGGGTTAAAAAAATAATTAGATAAGATAATCGATGATAGGTCCATCAATGGCTGTTAGCCAAGATGGTCAGGGACGCAACCCCATGCTCTGGGTGTCCCTAAACCTCTGGCTGCCCAAAGCTGGGACTGAATGACAAGGGGGTGGATCACTCGATAATTGCCCTGTTCTGTTCATATCCTCTGAAGCAATTTGTGCAGGCCACTGTTGGAAGACAGGATATTGGGCTAGCTGAACGACTGGCCATTCCTACGTTCTCACTCTGCCCCTAGTATAGAGACAGAAGCTGGTGAAGAGTTTCTGGTAACAGGCTGCTAAGTGATCCTTGCAGTTGCTGCCTGGACACTTCTGTTCCAGTAGTTTGGGGGCGGGGGGGGGGGCGTCTGTGATGGCCAGTGCAGCCATTTCTCTGAGGGCATGGCCAGGTGCCCCTTGCAAATTCTTCAGACTTTCTTCATCCAAGGCTGCAGCCTGTTTCTTGATGTTCTGTCACGAGCAGAGTTCATGGATGTGTTTCCAGGAGTACAGGCTGAGGGGGGCACCCAGGGGGACCAGATAGCAAGGGGACAGGGGGTGGGAGGTAATAGGCTCGTATATATGACAAAGCCCTGAATATCGGGACTGTCCCTATAAAATCAGGACATCTGGTCACCCTAGGGGCACCTGTTCCCAGGGCTGAATGCGAGCAGGATGGCGAGTTGCTGTGAGTGATCTTGGAGTCAGGACAACAGCAGCCCTTTTGCAGCTGTCTGTTCACCGTTCGCATCATGTTATTGCCCTAGCAAGCTGTTAACATATTCCTCTCCAGGCACAAAGTGACATCTTGCCAATAAGTGTGTTGTTAATTCCTTGGCTCTCGGAGCCAGCTTTCCCCAGGGCCGCGGGGCCAAGGCTCAGTGAAGGATCAGCCAGGCACAGGACTGTGAGGATTCGTGTGGCGGCCTCAGCCCCCATTGCACCTGCATCCATCTCCAGGAAGTCTCTCTTGGCATTAGGTAAATGTCCTCCACTAATGGGCCCAGCAACAGGACCAAAGAAGGCAAAATAATGAGTCAAACAGCGACGGCAGCCGAGATTGACAAGGCTGGTTTTGGGCAGAGCTTTCGTTTGCACTGTGACGATCTGCGTTCTGTCACTGTCTGCTCGTCACGGGGATGGAACTGCTGGAGTCCGACAGCTCAGCACCCGGGGACCACTGCAGGCATCTACTAGGCTGCCGCTGTGGCCTTGCCACCTAGGTGGGACGGCTCCAGGTGCCTGCCCTGCTCACTGCACTCTCACCGTCTCCTTGCGCCCAGTGTGGGTATTTCTGCCACTGCATATGCTGCATGCGCCCTGCTGCCAGGTCGTCTCCAGGTGTGCACGTGTCCGCAGCACAGCATGGCTGTTTTTTCTAGACTCCTCACTCTCACCGGGCCTCTGTGAGCTTTCGCCACGTTCTCACTGTGCACTCCCCTCCCATTGGGATTCTGTGCATGTGGGCACTCTCCTGCCCGATGGGATCACAGAAAGCACCTGCCCTGCTCTCACCACCCGCTCCAGAGCACCAGGTGTATCAGGGCACTCACCATGTAGATGGGACGCTGCTGCAATCTGTCGTACTCTCACTGTGTTCTCATAAAGAACATAAGAATGGCCAGACTGGGTCAGACCAAAGGTCCATCCAGCCCGGTATCCTGTCTTCTGACAGTGGCCAATCCCAGGTGCCCCAGAGGGAGGGAACCTAACAGGTAATGATCAAGTGATCTCTCTCCTGCCCTCCATCTCCACCCTCTGACAAACAGAGGCTAGGGACACCACTCCTTACTTCTGACTACATGCTGCAACTACTGAGTGAATTGGGGCACTTGCCCTCTAGATGGCCTCCCCATGGGCATGGCTGTGCCCTCCCTACACGCTTGCTGTAGCAGTATATTGCTCAGCTGTTACAGAGAGGGGTGCGGTATCAATACCTTGGGTGATGGATGCGGAGAGAGATGCGTGTCTGCTGTGGTTGCCACCTATGAGACATTACGGTAACATCTGCTCTAGTCTGTGTTCTATTTAGGCTCTGATGCTGCGCCATCATTGTGGTGTCTGGGCACTTTCAGTAACATGTTGAGTAACAAGACTAGTCTCTTTCACAGGTGGTTCTTTCGCCATTTCTCTCGGTGGACAGTAAATTGCATATGGAGATAATTTTATGTTCTGTGTATTTGTTGTCTGTAAGGATGGTGTGATACGTGTGTTAATTTGCTGCTAGCTGGCCACCCTGGATGGGCCCCCCCCAGTGCCCGCTCTGCTGGTTCGCTGCACTGTACGGGCAGTGTTCACCAGTGCCTGATCTGCACAGGTGTGTTCTCACCACTTGCATGGAGCGAATGTGACTGCCAAGCACTCACTACCCTCTTGAGGCTCATCCTGGGTCGTCCAGGTGCTCATTGTGCATAAGAATAGTGGCTGCGACCCTCTTATTCTGTGCTCAGCCCGTGCTGACCCGGCACACGTCGACATGGGAGTCCAGAGAAGGTGTTACCTGCATGCAGGCCCTGCGGAGCTGTTCAGAGGCAGAGTCTATCTGCTTTCCCGGACAGAGCCCTTCTGTCAGCCCGGGGCTCAGATTAGCTGATAATAGGCTCTGTTTGGAACATCTGCTTGATCAAGACTCGCTGATTATCCGAGCTGCTGAGACAAGAACTGGAAGGTCCAAAGGTTAAATAAATGTCTGACTAAACAGCAGCAGCAGCTTTGGACTTAGCCAAAGTCTCTCAACTGTGGGGTGAGATTACCCTCTGCTGGTGACAGGGAGACCCTACACTGTCAGCACCAGAGGACAGAGGAAACACACCTCCTGCGGCACCACTCCGTGCCCGAATGGGCCGTTCTGACTCCTGGGACAAGGGACCGTTCACAGCTCCTAGCGCAGGAAGGAGATGAGTGGGGACCAATCCTAGTATTCCACAGATCACAACTGATCGCGCATGGGAGCAGCTAGCACACTTCAGAGGAGGTGGAGGGGCATGGTTTGGTATGCAGGAGGCAGCAGGCTCAGAGCATCACACGCCTGGAGGACCGGGAAGAGTGTGCTGGGGGTGCGGCGCACAGAGGAGCATCACCCTGAGTGTCCACACCACAAAAGGGACCTTGCTGTGAGATTTCACTCCCCGCCCCAACCTCTTTTCAGGCAAAGCATTTAGCCAGCAGATTCTCCCTAGAGGCAGAAAGGATTGTTGTCACAATAGTGGAAATAGAGTCCGAGGATGCATGTCCCCTGAAGGGACTGTTATTGATGGGACACTGGGAACTCGGGAGCTGGGCTGGAAGCAAACGGCCACGTGGGCAGAGCAGCGCACAGAGTTTAATAAAGTCCTACTTTCATTCAGCTTCGCGCATTACCAATCAAACACGGTGGCAGTGTCTGAGCAGTGTGTTCTCTGGAGTGCAGCAGCTGGCAGTGGGAGCCCTGGGATGTAATCTCAAGTCCCCTGGAGCCCTGGGTTTTGCAGACACAAACCTAGGCCAGCAATGGACCCAGTGGAACTGTACGCAGACCTGGCCATGCAGGAGAGTAAAGCTGCTGTTTTCCCGTATTGGGGAACAAGGCAGAGATTCTGTACCACTCTGAAACTCCTCCCTTGCCTCACGGCAATCCTGGGGCCCTGGACCCATTGCTCCCCGAAGCGGAATGGATCTGTGGAGCAACGCAGGTGTCTCACTGGAGACTAAGGTGAAGGGGAGAGAATAAACTCCGGGGTTACTGCCTCACACACACTGGCTACTACATGCAGTTCTGGGGACTCCCTAGTTCAGGCAGTTCGGGTCAATCACCACGTGCAGGAGCGGCTGCTCCAGGAAGTCAGTCTCGCACTAGACAGGTGCCTAGACATGGGGCGTGCAGCAGGGAGCCTCAAGAGGAAGGATGGAGGCCCTGGGAGGCACGACACCCCCAGAAGTAAATGCAGGAAGACAACAGCAAAGGAGAGCAGGCAGTTCCATACCCATAGTGAGATGCATTCACTGTGGGAAACAGCCTGAGCGGATAAAGGAGACATGCCCTGCACTAGGCTGGCATTGCAGGGACTGTGGCAAGTTGAACCGTGTTAGCCGTATGTGCCAGAGCAGAGGCAGTTCTCAAAATGATTCAGTCAGACGTGTACCAGTGGAGCTGGCACATCAGCCAGCGGTGATGACATCATGACTCTCTCAAGTCCAAGAGCATATCATGTTCAGGCTGTCGGAACAGGAAACCGGCAAGGGGTGATACCAGCCTCCATGCATAGTAGGGAAACGGCCAAGGCAATTTCACTGCATAGAAGGGCCTTCTGCAGTGTGATTCCTGGAGGTGAACTGGACTCGATCACCGCTGTGGAAAAGAAAAGTGGCAATCTAATAATGTACAATAATAGCATAAGCAGCCCAGAGGAGAATGAGACCTCAGAGTAACCAGCCTGAAAAATGCCGGGCGGTCCTGCTGAAGTTTGTGGTGGTGGATGGTAAGCACCGCGTTCCCCTTTTGGGGAATACTGCCATACAAGCCATGGGTCTGGTCAGGGTGCAGCATCAGAACTTAATAACTGCAGTGCACAAAGCAAAAGGGGGACTCCTGTGGACAATGGAGACAATTTTAAAAGCCCATGGGGATGTTTTCAAAGGCAGTGGGTGCCTGTAAGGGAAGCTGCGCCTGGAAGTAGGCCCCACAGTGGAACCTGTGTTCACCATGAAGGAACATTCCAGTGGCACGGTGTAATCCTGCATGCCTGGAGCATGAACGTCTACAGAGCAGGGATATCATAGCACCTGCAGAGGCCACTGTGGCCTGGGTAAGCAGCATGATGGTGTAAAGGAGCCATTCGGCAATTATGTATCTGCACAGGCCCAATGCCAGTGAACCAGGCTTTGAGAAGATACCACTGTCCACTGCCCATCATTGATGACATCTGGCCAAAGCCAGAATCTTTACAGCGTATGATGTCAGGAAATGGGTTTTGGTACATAAGCCTGAATAAAGAGTCCAGCATGCTGACAGCCTTCGCAACACCATTTGATTGCTACAGATGGCTGTGTATGGCAATAGGTATAAGCCCAGCACCAGAGCAATTCCAGAGAAGGCTCAGCCAAGCGCTGGAAGACTTGGCTGGGGTGAAAGTAATTGCAGATAATATCCTTGTCGTGGGTGAAGGGAGTCATGACAGAACAAGACACAGAACTTACACGCTTTTTTGCAGCTATGCAGGGATAAGAACGTAAACTCAACCCAGAAAAAAACTCAACAGTGTGCTACTAGCCAGGAGAGCGACTGATACTCCAGTTCGATAAATTGGAAAATGGATTGAGGATAGCTCTTTTGTAGGAGAAGCCAGTTACTCAGCCAGTTGAATCCTGTCAGAGAAAGAACCAGGGTACGCCCAAATAGAGAGAGACCTTCTGGCTGTGGAATTTGGAGTGGAGCAATTCCATCAGTGCCCCTATGGCTGCCCAGTAATAGTGCAATCAGATCACAAATTGCTAGAGATGATCATGGCAAAGCCCCTTCTGAGTGCTCCAAAGAGATTGCAGCGCACCTCCAGCACTACCAAGTAGAGCTCAGATCTTGTCCAGGATGATTACTGGAGTTAGCTGGCAGCCCGAGCAGGGCATATATATCCAGCATCAGTGAGCTGGGGAAAGGGGATCAGGACATAGTGTGTTAATGGAATCAATCTCCAGTTTCAACAGTGAAACTGATGGAAACCAAAGAGGCTAGGGAAAAGGGCACCCAGCTACAGCCAGTCAAGAGAGCGATACTAGCAGGTGGCCAGAAGACAAAATCCAGGTACTGTAGGAGTAGAATCATACGTTCAAATGAAAGATGGGTTGAGTGTGTAGGATGGAAGGATATTTCGAGGACAGAAATCTGCTGTCCCACCTCATTACCTAAGGATGTCATGCAAAAAATAAAAGGAGTACTTGTGGCACCTTAGAGACTAACCAATTTATTTGAGCCTAAGCTTTCGTGAGCTACAGCTCACTTCATCGGATGCATTCAGTGGAAAATACAGTGGGTAGATTTATATACACAGAGAACATGAAACAATGGGTGTTACCGTACACACTGTAAGGGCAGAAAAGGTGGGGGAGTAGCACTGTATGTAAGGGAGCAGTATGACTGCTCAGAGCTCCGGTACGAAACTGTGGAAAAACCTGAGTGTCTCTGGATTAAGTTTAGAAGTGTGTGCAACAAGAGTGATGTAGTGGTGGGAGTCTGCTATAGACCACCGGACCAGGGGGATGAGGTGGATGAGGCTTTCTTCCGGCAACTCACGGAAGCTACTAGATCGCATGCCCTGATTCTCATGGGTGACTTTAATTTTCCTGATATCTGCTGGGAGAGCAATACAGCGGTGCATAGACAATCCAGGAAGTTTTTGGAAAGCGTAGGGGACAATTTCCTGGCGCAAGTGCTAGGGGAGCCAACTAGGGGGGGCGCTTTTCTTGACCTGCTGCTCACAAACCGGGTAGAATTAGTGGGGATGGGATGGGAATCTGGGAGGCAGTGACCATGAGTTGGTTGAGTTCAGGATCCTGACGCAGGGAAGAAAGGTAAGCAGCAGGATACGGACCCTGGACTTCAGGAAAGCAGACTTCGACTCCCTCAGGGAACAGATGGCCAGGATCCCCTGGGGGACTAACATGAAGGGGAAGGGAGTCCAGGAGAGCTGGCTGTATTTCAAGGAGTCCCTGTTGAGGTTACAGGGACAAACCATCCCGATGAGTCGAAAGAATAGTAAATATGGCAGGCGACCAGCTTGGCTTAATGGTGAAATCCTAGCGGATCTTAAACATAAAAAAGAAGCTTACAAGAAGTGGAAGGTTGGACATATGACCAGGGAAGAGTATAAAAATATTGCTCAGGCATGTAGGAAAGATATCAGGAGGGCCAAATCGCACCTGGAGCTGCAGCTAGCAAGAGATGTCAAGAGCAACAAGAAGGGTTTCTTCAGGTATGTTGGCAACAAGAAGAAAGCCAAGGAAAGTGTGGGCCCCTTACTGAATGAGGGAGGCAACCTAGTGACAGAGGATGTGGAAAAAGCTAATGTACTCAATGCTTTTTTTGCCTCTGTTTTCACTAACAAGGTCGGCTCCCAGACTGCTGCGCTGGGCATCACAAAATGGGGAAGAGATGGCCAGCCCTCTGTGGAGATAGAGGTGGTTAGGGACTATTTAGAAAAGCTGGACGTGCACAAGTCCATGGGGCCGGACGAGTTGCATCCGAGAGTGCTGAAGGAATTGGCGGCTGTGATTGCAGAGCCCTTGGCCATTATCTTTGAAAACTCGTGGCGAACGGGGGAAGTCCCGGATGACTGGAAAAAGGCTAATGTAGTGCCCATCTTTAAAAAAGGGAAGAAGGAGGATCCTGGGAACTACAGGCCAGTCAGCCTCACCTCAGTCCCTGGAAAAATCATGGAGCAGGTCCTCAAAGAATCAATCCTGAAGCACTTAGAGGAGAGGAAAGTGATCAGGAACAGTCAGCATGGATTCACCAAGGGAAGGTCATGCCTGACTAATCTAATCGCCTTTTATGATGAGATTACTGGTTCTGTGGATGAAGGGAAAGCAGTGGATGTATTGTTTCTTGACTTTAGCAAAGCTTTTGACACGGTCTCCCACAGCATTCTTGTCAGCAAGTTAAGGAAGTATGGGCTGGATGAATGCACTATAAGGTGGGTAGAAAGCTGGCTAGATTGTCGGGCTCAACGGGTAGTGATCAATGGCTCCATGTCTAGTTGGCAGCCGGTGTCAAGTGGAGTGCCCCAGGGGTCGGTCCTGGGGCCCGTTTTGTTCAATATCTTCATAAATGATCTGGAGGATGGTGTGGATTGCACACTCAGCAAATTTGCGGATGATACTAAACTGGGAGGAGTGGTAGATACGCTGGAGGGGAGGGATAGGATACAGAAGGACCTAGACAAATTGGAGGATTGGGCCAAAAGAAATCTGATGAGGTTCAATAAGGATAAGTGCAGGGTCCTGCACTTAGGACGGAAGAACCCAATACACCGCTACAGACTAGGGACCGAATGGCTAGGCAGCAGTTCTGCGGAAAAGGACCTTGGGGTGACAGTGGACGAGAAGCTGGATATGAGTCAGCAGTGTGCCCTTGTTGCCAAGAAGGCCAATGGCATTTTGGGATGTATAAGTAGGGGCATAGCGAGCAGATCGAGGGACGTGATCATTCCCCTCTATTCGACACTGGTGAGGCCTCATCTGGAGTACTGTGTCCAGTTTTGGGCCCCACACTACAAGAAGGATGTGGATAAATTGGAGAGAGTCCAGCGAAGGGCAACAAAAATGATTAGGGGTCTAGAGCACATGACTTATGAGGAGAGGCTGAGGGAGCTGGGATTGTTTAGTCTGCAGAAGAGAAGAATGAGGGGGGATTTGATAGCTGCTTTCAACTACCTGAAAGGGGGTTCCAAAGAGGATGGCTCTAGACTGTTCTCAATGGTAGCAGATGACAGAACGAGGAGTAATGGTCTCAAGTTGCAATGGGGGAGGTTTAGATTGGATATTAGGAAAAACTTTTTCACTAAGAGGGTGGTGAAACACTGGAATGCGTTACCTAGGGAGGTGGTAGAATCTCCTTCCTTAGAGGTTTTTAAGGTCAGGCTTGACAAAGCCCTGGCTGGGATGATTTAACTGGGACTTGGTCCTGCTTTGAGCAGGGGGTTGGACTAGATGACCTTCTGGGGTCCCTTCCAACCCTGATATTCTATGATTCTATGAGAGTGATCACCTAAGATGAGCCATTACCAGCGGGGGAGAGGGAGAGGGGAGAAAAGAAAACCTTTTGTAGTGATAATCAAGGTGGGCCATTTCCAGCAGTTGACAAGAACATCTGAGGAACAGTGGGGGGAGGGGGGGTGGAATAAACATGGGGAAATAGTTTTACTTTGTGCTGCAGAGGAGCCAGTAGTTATGGTACATGTAGGTACCAATAACAGAGGGGGAGGTAGGAGAGAGGTCCTACAGGCCAAATTGAACTGCTGGAAATGGCCCACCTTGATTATCAGTACAAAAGGTTTTTTTTTCTCCCCTCTCCCTCTCCCCTGCTGGTAATGGCTCATCTTAGGTGATCACTCTCCTTACAGTGTGTATGATAACACCCATTGTTTCATGTTTTCTGTGTACATAAATCTCCCCACTGTATTTTCCACTGAATGCATCCAATGAAGTGAGCTGTAGCTCACGAAAGCTTATGCTCAAATAAATTGGTTAGTCTCTAAGGTGCCACAAGTCCTCCTTTTCTTTTTGCGAATACAGACTAACACGGCTGTTACTCTGAAACCTGTCATTATGCAAAAAATACACACTTCACACCTAGGCATTGACAGCTACCCTAGATGGGCTTGAGAGTGAGTTTACTGTCTGGGAATGAATACCCAACTTCGCAGCTTTATGTGGGGAGTGACACCTGCCTGTTGGGTGACAACTGCCAGCAGAAGCAGAGTCTGTTACCAAAGAAGCTGCCCACCTGGCCAGAGGAAAAGGTGGTAGTGGACTTACTTACCTCCAAGAAAAAGCAGTACTTGATTACAGTGGACTACTTTTCAAATTTTTGGGAGGTTGCTGCCCTGCATGATACAAGAAGCAGGCCACTGATTGGCACACGAAATGTAAATTGTACATCTAGGAACGAAGACCAAAGGCCATATTTACACAATGGAGGGCTCTGTTCTGGAAGCAGTGACTCTGAAAATGATTGGGGGGGTGGGGTCCTGGTGGATAATCAGTGATCATGAGCTCCCAGTGCCATGCTGTGGCCAAAGGGGGTAATGCCACCCTTGGGTGCATAAACAGGGGGATCTCAAGGAGAAGTAGAGAGGTTATTTTTCATCTGTATTTGGCACTGGTGTGACTGCTGCTGGAATACTGTGTCTAGTCCACAATTCAAGATGGGTGTTGATAAATTGGTGAGAGTTCAGAGATCCATGAGAATGATTGAAGCGTTAGAAAACATGCCATATAGCGATAGATTCAAGGCGCTCTATCTGTATAGCTTAACAAAGAGAAGGTTAAAGGGTGACTTGATTGCAATTTACAAATACATACATGAGGAACAAATATTTAATAATAAGCACTTCAATCTAGCCGAGAAACCTACAAAACAATCCAATGGCTGGAAAAAGAACAGGAGTACTTGTGGCACCTTAGAGACCACAAGTACTTCTGTTCTTTTTGCGGATACAGACTAACACGGCTGCTACTCTGAAATCTGTCAATGGCTGGAAGTTGAAGCTAGAGAAATTCAGACTGGAAATAAAGCACAATTTTTTAACAGGGTAATTAACCACTGGCACAATTTACCAAGGGCTGTGGTGGATTCTCCATCACTAACAGTTCTTAAATCCAGATTGGATGTTTGTCTAAAAAAAATGGCTCTGGGAATTATTTGGGGGCAGTTCTTAGGCCAGTGTTACACAGGAGGTCACAATAGTCCCTTCTGGCCTGGGAATCTATGAACGACTGAAGGCTGTCTTTATGAGATGTGGCATTCCAGATACTATATTCACTGACAACAGTCAACAAACCCCAATCTACCTTGGAAGAATTCAAAGACTTTGCACACAAAAGGGAGTTTGACCACAACACCTCCTCCCCAGCACACCCACAGAGTAATGGTAAGGTGGAATCAGCTGTGAAAATAACCAAGAGGCTGTTTCTTCTGGATCAGATCGCTTGTTAGCATTTTTGGCCCACAGGGGTATCAAAACAGGCCAGCACAGGCAGCGGGGGAGGGGGGGGGGGGAAGGACCAAAACCCTGGTACCAAGGAGAGGAGACCTGTTGCAGCCAGAAGGATGAAGATGCCGCCCAGAGGAGCTGGCCAACAATCAGAGAAAGCAGGAACTAGAGTATGTCAGGTCAGCCAAGGACCTACCAGCCTTGGAGACAGGCACTTCTGTGAAGATCCAGCCATTAGAGAGGTACCAGCAGGAGTGGACTAAAGGAGTTGTGAGGGGTGCAATGGGACCCCAGTCATACAAAGTGACTACGTAAGAGGGACACGTGAACTGAAGGAACAGGAGACACTTAGGAGCCAGCAGACACAGTCCCCAGAGAGAGCTGACAGAAATACAGGGATCGTCTGGATACTGGATGGAGAAACAGAGAACCACCCAGAGACAGCCCCGCAGGGAGGAGGGACACTCCACGGAGAGACAGGTGACAGGGAGACAGAGATAGGTCACTTCTGGTGTGGTCACCTGGTGAGGAGACCAGTTTATCTCAAAGACTGTGTAAGCAACTGAGTCTGTGTTACAGTCAAGATGCCAGCTCAGGTATGTGCTAGCAACCTCTGGCTGAAGAGACACGGGGTGAAGGTCAGGGCATCAGCTATTTGTTTTTAATAACTGTTAAAATGTTCAAAAGTAGGGAAGATGTATTGTGACTGGTGGAACTGGAGTCGGATCATAGAATATCAGGGTTGGAAGGGACCTCAGGAGGTCATCTAGTCCAACCCCCTGATCAAAGCAGGACCGATCCCCAACTAAATCATCCCAGCCAGGGCTTTGTCAAGCCTGACCTTAAAAACCTGTAAGGAAGGAGATTCCACCATCCCCTAGGGAACGCATTCCAGTGCTTCACCACCCTCCTAGTGAAAAAGATTTTCCTAATATCCAACCTAAACCTCTCCCACTGCAACCTGAGACCATTACTCCTCGTTCTGTCCTCTTCTACCACTGAGAACAGTCTAGATCCATCCTCTTTGGAACCCCCTTTCAGGTAGTTGAAAGCAGCTATCAAATCCCCCCTCATTCTTCTCTTCCGCAGACTAAACAATCCCAGTTCCCTCAGCGTATCGTCATAAGTCATGTGTTCCAGTCCCCTAATCATTTTTGTTGCCCTCCGCTGGACTTTTTCCAATTTTTCCACATCCTTCTTGTAGTATTGGGCCCCAAACTGGACACAGTACTCCAGATGAGGCCTCACCAATGTCGAATAGAGGGAAACAATCACGTCCCTCGATCTGCTGGCTATGCCCCTACTTATACATCCCAAAATGCCATTGGCCTTCTTGGCAACAAGGGCACACTGCTGACTCATATCCAGCTTCTCGTCCACTGTAACTCCTAGGTCCTTTTCTGCAGAACTGCTGCTGAGCCACTCGGTCCCTAGTCTGTAGCAGTGCATGGGATTCTTCCCTCCTAAGTGCAGGACTCTGCACTTGTCCTTGTTGAACCTCATCAGATTTCTTTTGGCCCAATCCTCCAATTTGTCTAGGTCCCTCTTTATCCTATCCCTACCTGCCACCGTATCTACCACTCCTCCTAGTTTAATATCATCCGCAAATTTGCTGAGAGTGCAATCCACACCATCCTCCAGATCATTTATGAAGATATTGAACAAAACCGGCCCCAGGACCGACCCTTGGGGCACTCCACTTGATACCGGCTGCCAATTAGACATGGAGCCATTGATCACTACCGTTTGAGCCCGATGATCTAGCCAGCTTTCTGTCAACCTTATAGTCCATTCATCCAGCCCATACTTCTTTAACTTGCTGACAAGAATACTGTGGGAGACCGTGTCGGAGGGCCCATGTTCCGTGGAGGAACTGTTATGCGCAGGACACAAGGAAGACATGGGGAATGCAGGGAGTTAGGCTGGAGGCAACTCGGCCAGAGGGACAGAGCAGTGCACAGGGTTTGTCCTTCAATTTATCCTCCCTTCCCATCTGTTGTGTTCCTCTCCCTCACTCTGCCCCTCCACACATGCTAGGGAACAGGGAAGCTGCCAGGTTAGATCAGACCAGTGCTCCTTTAATGAGGTATCTGGTTTCTGAGAGTGACCAGAAGCAGTTGCTTCAGAGGGAGGGGCAAGAAACTCCATAATGGGCAATTTATTGAATAACCTGTTCACGGAGAAGCTTCTTCTGGACCCCATCAGTAGGTTGTTGGCTTATGCCCCGAAGGGTTTATATCTGTTCTTTAAAGACTCCATGTCTCAAGTAACGATAGAAGATCTCATTCTGTGTAACCATCAATCCATTTTTGAATCCTATTAACGTCTTGGCCTCAATTGCGTCTTACGGCAGCGAGTCCCGCAGATTAATCATGGGTCATATAAATAAAAAGTGTTTACTTCTATAGTTTTAAATTGTTGCTTTTTAGCATTTCATTGGAGTTCCAGTTACTGTATTAGGAGAGAGGGTGAATAGAAGCGGCTGATTTACCTTCTCTCTCTCATTTTGTATTTCTCTGTCATGTCACATCTTAACACAGTTCATATCTTTTCCAGCTCACCAGTAGGAAAGTTTCTTCAGCTCTCTAATCATTTCCTTTGCTCCCGCTGTTTCTGTTAGGTCTTTTTTGAGGTGCTGTGATCAAAACCAGGTGCAGCAGTCCAGCCCAGAGTACCCTGTAGATTGCTAGAATAACACCAGCATTGGCATTATTATTTTCTATCTGCTTTGCTGGGGCTGGTCTTCCCTGAAAACTTACATCGGCATAGCAACGTCTCTCCGGGGTGTGAAAAGTCTATTCTCCAAGAGCCATAGTCATGCCAACCCAATCCCCAGTGTATACAATGCTAGACTGACAGACGCATTCTTCCAGCAACCTAACTACCGTCGCTTGGGGAGGCGGGTTTACTACAGCAACAGGAGTACTTCCCTCACGGCTGGAGTGAGTGGCTACGCTGAAGCGCTAGGGTGCTGCTGAAGTGTTTTAATTGTAGACAGACCAACACTTGTGTTGCTGTCATTCATTGTCTTTGCATTCTGAGCTGCCCTGGCCCGTTGCCTCATCCCCCTGCATGTACTGTATTCACTTCTATGATTCTACTGCATTCACTTCTCTTGGCCGTTCATCTCGCACGGGTGGCTGAGGTCTCAGGACAGCACCAGCTCTGTCCTTCTCTTAGTAGCACTGTCTTCCACAAGAAGCAGCCAAGTTGGCCCCCCCTTCCGAAGTCTAGCTGCCTAGGTAGCTGCCTTGCCTTGAAAGAAAGACTCTGGATGCCCGCAGATGCAGCTTCTCCGAAGCACATCTGAGAGGCAGCTGCTCCTAGGACTGTTAGCACCACACTTGGCTGCCCACCCCCTCTCTCCCCAGCAACCTGCTCCCATGTCCCCATGTGTGCATTTGGACAGAGCTGAATGTAAATGTATACCTCTAGAAACAGAATGCAGCCATGCTTACAGGCTGTGCGGGAACTCTGAAAAATATTTGGGGCTTGTGGTGAAGAATCAGCTGAATGTGAGCTCCCGGTGTGATTCTGTACCCAAAAGGACTAATTTAATCCTGGATCCATAAATGGGGGTCTCGGGTATGAGCAGAGAGGTTATTTGACCTCTGTGTTTGGCACTGGTGTGACTGCTGCTGGGATCCTGTCTCCAGTTCTGCTGCCCACAGTTCCAGAAGGATGCTGATGAATTGGAGGGAGTCAGAGAAGAGCCAGGAGAATGACTATGATTCTAGTAATAAACGACATAGATTGAGCTCCTTGAATCTAACAAAGAGAAGGTGAAGGAGTGACTTGGTTACAGTTTCTAAGTGCCTGCATGGGGAACAGATAGTTAATAATGGGCTCTTCAGTCTAGCAGTCGAAGGTGTAACACAGTCCAGTGACTGGAAGCTGAAGCTAGACAGATTCAGACTGGAAATAAGGTGTAAATTGTTGATAGTGAGAGTAATTAACCATTGGAACAATTCACCCAGGATCACAGAGAATTTTAAAATCCCTGACAATTTTTAAATCCAGACTGGATGTTTTTTCTAAAAGCTCTGCTCTAGGAATTATTGTGGGGCAGGCCTCTGGCCTGTGCTGTGCAGGGGGTCAGACCAGATGATCACAGTGGTCCCTGCTGACCTTGGAATCTATGGGCATGTCCGCGCTGCAAAAAAACGCCTGCAGCTGGCCCTTGTCAGCTGACTTAGGGTCACAGGGCTCGGGCTGCAGGTCTGTGAAATTGCAGTGTAGATGCTTGGGCTTGCACTGGAGCCTGGGCTCTGGGACCCCATGAGGGAGACAGCCCCAGAGACTAGGCTCCAGCCCAAGCCTGGATGTCTGCACTGCAATTTTATAGCCCTCAGCCCAAGCTGCGGGTGTTTTATTGCAATAGTTTCTGCACCCACCAAATGTGTTTGAACTTAAAATCCAGACCTAAGGGCCAGGTCCAACTCCAGTGACAAGAGTGGGAGCTGGATCAGCGACATATGAGAGTGTGTCTCACCTGTACCTTACTCCGTGTGGGTTTCTGAACATTCGTTAAGTTTTGGGACAAACCTTTGGTGCTTGTCAACCAGTGGGTTGGAAGCCATATTGAAAAGTCCTTGTAGAAAACTCTTTTCTGTTATGTGCTTGTGGATCTTTATTCAGAGACACTCTGAGAAGTGAAGAAGTGTCTATGTATGGACACCTTCTGGGACAGAGGAGTATGCGTGCAAGATCTCTGCAAATGAGTCTGTGTGGGTACATACAGAGATGAAGAAGAGTCTGTATGCACAAATGGGTGTCTGTGTAGACACGTACCTGGAGGGAGCAGGTAGAGGAGCATGTGCATGCCTGCTCATGCAGTCACATACTTTCAGGAAGATGGTTCTTATCCCATCTTTCAGCAGCATGAGAAATCTCTGCTTTTTTCTTACAGAAACGAGAGAGGACAGGACAAAGCGTCTCTTCCGACATTACACTGTGGGTTCATATGACAACTTCACCTCTCACAGGTAAGTGCCAGACTACCTCGTCGGTGAGAGATGGCAGAAAATGAGACTGGTATCTCCTTTATTTGTGTTACAGTAGATCATGGGAAGGGAGCTTCCTTCAGTCAATCCACATTCTATACTGACAGTCCAGGAGTGGGTTCTTTAGGCAAAAAGCTGAGATTGGTGATGACTATGAGGTTGGTGCCTGAGATTAGGAATAAAAGTACTTTTGGCGGCAGAGGAGTAGGGGTCCGAGAAGTGCCTTTTTTTCCTAGTGACCCACGTTGGGGAATTGTGTTGGGCATCCTGGGAGCTGGAGCCTGAGCACTGGGTAGGGATGGAGAGTCCATGGGGCCGGATGCGTTGCATCCGAGAGTGCTAAAGGAATTGGCGGCTGTGATTGCAGAGCCATTGGCCATTATCTTTGAAAACTCGTGGCGAACGGGGGAAGTCCCGGATGACTGGAAAAAGGCTAATGTAGTGCCAATCTTTAAAAAAGGGAAGAAGGAGGATCCTGGGAACTCCAGGCCAGTCAGCCTCACCTCAGTCCCTGGAAAAATCATGGAGCAGGTCCTCAAAGAATCAATCCTGAAGCACTTACATGAGAGGAAAGTGATCAGGAACAGTCAGCATGGATTCACCAAGGGAAGGTCATGCCTGACTAATCTAATCGCCTTCTATGATGAGATTACTGGTTCTGTGGATGAAGGGAAAGCAGTGGATGTATTGTTTCTTGACTTTAGCAAAGCTTTTGACACGGTCTCCCACAGTATTCTTGTCAGCAAGGTAAAGAAGTATGGGCTGGATGAATGCACTATAAGGTGGGTAGAAAGTTGGCTAGATTGTTGGGCTCAACGGGTAGTGATCAATGGCTCCATGTCTAGTTGGCAGCCGGTGTCAAGTGGAGTGCCCCAGGGGTCGGTCCTGGGGCCGGTTTTGTTCAATATCTTCATAAATGATCTGGAGGATGGTGTGGATTGCACTCTCAGCAAATTTGCGGATGATACTAAACTAGGAGGAGTGGTAGATACGGTGGCAGGTAGGGATAGGATACAGAGGGACCTAGACAAATTGGAGGATTGGGCCAAAAGAAATCTGATGAGGTTCAACAAGGGTAAGTGCAGGGTCCTGCACTTAGGACAGAAGAATCCAATGCACCGCTACAGACTAGGGACCGAATGGCTAGGCAGCAGTTCTGCAGAAAAGGACCTTGGGGTGACAGTGGACGAGAAGCTGGATATGAGTCAGCAGTGTGCCCCTGTTGCGAAGAAGGCCAATGGCATTTGGGGATGTATAAGTAGGATCGAGCAGATCGAGGGACGTGATCGTTCCCCTCTATTCGACATTGGTGAGGCCTCATCTGGAGTATTGTGTCCAGTTTGGGGCCCCACACTACAAGAAGGATGTGGATAAATTGGAGAGAGTCCAGCAAAGGGCAACAAAAATGATTAGGGGTCTGGAACACATGACTTATGAGGAGAGGCTGAGGGAACTGGGATTGTTTAGTCTGCAGAAGAGAAGAATGAGGGGGGATTTGATAGCTGCTTTCAACTACCTGAAAGGGGGTTCCAAAGAGGATGGCTCTAGACTGTTCTCAGTGATAGCAGATGACAGAACAAGGAGTAATGGTCTCAAGTTGCAGTGGGGGAGGTTTAGGTTGGATATTAGGAAAAACTTTTTCACTAGGAGGGTGGTGAAACACTGGAATGCGTTACCTAGGGAGGTGGTAGAATCTCCTTCCTTAGAAGTTTTTAAGGTCAGGCTTGACAAAGCTCTGGCTGGGGTGATTTAATTGGGGATTGGTCCTGCTTTGATCAGGGGGTTGGACTAGATGACCTCCTGAGGTCCCTTCCAACCCTGATATTCTATGATTCTGTGGTTCTATGATGGAGAGCTCTGGTTCTCTGCTGGAGAAGGACAGAGGGGACGCTATGTGTGTGCGTGAGATAAAACAGGGACAGGTGTGTTAGAAATGCCATAGTTGAGATAAGGCTGGAGTGTTCTGGGACTGGAGGTCTGGAGGTGGTATGTGGTTTGCTGCATTTGAGACAACCCCAAGATAAAATGTAAAGAGTTACAGCACTCAGCGTGGAAATAGTTAAGAGAACGGGGTCTCTGTTGTTACACAGCCATGCTTGGCCTGGGCTATGCGTGGCTGGGAGACATTCGGAACAGAAGGGGTCCTAGAACTTGGTTTGGTGTTTGAATACAAAGCTGCACCTGGAGCTGGGTTTCTATGTGAGGTGTTTGGCTGTATAGAGAAGGGGATAGGCTTGATGGTGCTTTGAGGATATGATCTCTGCTTACTCCTATGCGGCTGTGCTTGTATAAGGTGTTGGTTGGTGCAGGAGAATGGGATAGGCATTACAGAACGTGATACGATATGAACAAATTGTCACAGATCTTTATAGGAAAACAATCTCTCCAACCACATTGAAATCCTTCGAGTGTGTCAACAAAAGAGTGGATGAATGTTGTTCTATTGAGGTTCTGATAACAAGACCATCAGTGTGGTGTCTGGGCACATTTGGGGAGAACTGGTAGATGTAATTTATATGCATTTTCAAAAAAAGCCTTTGACAAAGTCCCTCAAGAGGGGCTGGTAAGGGTACTGTGTGGTCTTGGGTACGAAGCAAAGTTCTGCCCTAGATCAGAAACTGGCTAAGAGACAGAAAATGGCAATATGTGAATAGTGGGGATTCCCCAGGGTCTGTGCTAGGTCTAGCGTTGGATTTGTTTAATATATTAACATCTTGAGAAAGGCTGTGAATAGTGAGGTGTCAATTTGCAAATGGCACAAAATTATTTAAGCCAGTCAAGACTAGAGTGGATGGTGGGATTTAACCAAGACAGATGAATGGCAGGTGGAATTTACTTTTGACAAATGCAAGGTGTTGAACATCAGAAGGAACCATTTGAACTACTCATTCCAATTACTGAGTTATAACTTCAGTGTGATCACGTAGGACTAAAGACCTGGTATCGTTGTGAGCAGCTCAGGGGAAACATCTGCTTGGTGCACAGGGACAGTCAAAAAGCAAACAACATGTTAGGTTGTATAAAGAAAGGAACAGAAGATATTACTGAAATTGTTGTAATATCATTATATAAGTGGAAGATACAGCTTGGAATGTTGTATTCAGTTCTGATCATCCCATCTCAAACGAGAGAGAGAGAGCAGAAATAGAAAGGGTCCAGTGGTGAAAATGTCCAGGAGCATAGAAAGACTTCGGTATGAGAGGAGACTGTAAAAGTTAGGGCTAAACTGGGTACTCCTATTTGCTCTCTAATAATACAATAACACAAAGGCTTAGTCTGTGCTATAAAGTTTTGCCGGCATAGCTGTGTCGACAAGAAATGTGAAAGAAATCACACCTCCTAGCTGACTTTGCTGTGCTGGGAAAACCCATCACGCTGATGCAGCTATGCCGACAGAAGAGTACTTCTGTCAACTTAACTAGTGTCATATGGGGCAGTGGTTTGGCTAAGCCGTCAGAATTCCTTCTCGGGCCAGCTTAACCGGTGACTCCAGCAGGGGGCTCTGCCAGCAAGGCCATACCAATATAGCGATATTGGCAAAGCATTTGTAGCGTAGACCAGCCTGCAGATGCTCAATGAAACTGAAATGCCATGTGTTCAAAACTGATAGAACAAAATACTTTTTACGTAAAACATAATGAACTTGTTGAAATCAAAGCCAGAAGTTACCATTTAGATCAAGAGTTTAGAAAGGATTAGGTATTACTTTAGATAGGATGAAAGCGATAAAACCTTCATGCTTCAGAGAATAAGCCAAACGCTTACTAACAAGGAGGAAAAGTCCTCTATGAGCCGATTATTCCAAAATTGTTGGGTATGTGGTTTCTTGTACATTCTCCTGAAGCAGCTGATATTTAGCACTATCAAAGACGGGAGACTGGGTTAGGTGGACCGTAGGGCTGATCCAGTGCAACAATTCCTCTGAAGTCACTGTGGGTGGCTAGTGTTGGATAACAGATTGAGTTGCCCTGAGGGAAAGCTGGCTGGGAAGTGCTGAAGTCACAACGGTTAGGTTAGTATTAGGGCGAGGAGACTGTTTGGGATGTTGAGATTAGAGACATGCCACTGATGCTTCAGTTGGTTCTGGGTGGAGATGGTTTCCGTGACATGGCTGGTTTGGGCATGTGGCAAATAGCTCTTGTTGCCTTAGAGAGGCAGGCTGGAAAGGGTGTTAGGGTTATTATAGGATGAGGATTGGAATGGCGAATGAAAAGAACTGGGGCTGGTATTGAGTAGCGTGGTACACCTATTTGCCTGGCCGCCCATCACCACTGGTAAAGTTAGCAGATAACACAAAAATTGGGGGAGTGGTAAATAATGAAGGGGACAAGTCACTGGTGCAAAGCAATCTGGATCGCTTGGTAAACTGGGTGCAAGCAAACAATATCAAATAAAAAACCACAGCAGGAGGACCAAAATAATGCCACCATGGCTAAACAGCAGAGTCTGGAGGCTGTTAGAGACAAGAAGGCATCCTTTAAAATTTGGAAGTCAGTCCTCATGAAGAAAATAGGAAGGAGCACAAACGCTGGCAAGTAAAATGTAGACGTGTAATAAGGCAGGCCAATACAGAATTTGAGGAGCCCTTGCTGGAGATGCAAAAACTCAGAGTAAAAATTTTAAAGTACATGAGGAGCAGGTTGCCTGTGGATCACACTGTAGTGGGGTTACTAGATGACAGATGTGTTAAAGGAGAACCCCAAAGACAAGACCACGGCAGAGACGCAAAATGAATTCTTTGCATCAGTCTTCAGTGCAGAGGATGTTACATCAGAGCTATTCAGTTTGGACGACAAATCTGAACGGTCCCACATTGATGTGTCAGTGGAAGAGGTTTTAGAACAAATGGATAAATTAAACAGTAATAAGTTATCAGGACCAGTTGGAATTCACCCAAGAATTCTGAAGGAACTCAAATATGAAATTACAAAAAACTACTAGCTGTGGTATTTAACCTATCACTGAAATCGGCCTCTGTACCAGATGACAGGAAGGTAGCTAACGTAACACTGATTTTTAAAAAGGGCTCCAGAGGAGCTACTGGCAACTACAGGCTGGTGAGCCTGACTTTAGTACTGGGCCAATTGGTTGAAACAGTAGTAAAGAAGAGAATTTTCAGACACATAGATAAACACGATTTGTTGGCTTTTGTAAAAGGAAATCATGCCTCACCAATCTGTTAGAATTCTTGAGGGAGTCAGCAAGCATGTAGATATAACATACTTGAATTTTCAGAAAGACTTTGACAAGGTCCAATTCCAAAGGCTCTTACGTAAACGAAGTAGCCTTGGGATAAGATGGAAGGTCCTCTGATGGATCGTAACTGGTTGAAAGATAGGAAACGAAGTATAGAACTAAATGGTCAGTTTTCACAATGGAAAGAGGTGAACAGTGGAGTCCCCCAAGGATCTGTACTGGGACATGTGTTGTTCAACATATTCATTAATGATCTGGAAAAGGGGGTGAACAGTGAAGTGGCAAAGTTTGCAGATGATTCAAAATTATCCAAGATAGTTAAGTCCAAAGTAGACTGCAAGGAGGTAGAGGGATCTCAGAAAGCTGGGTGACTGGGTGACAAAATGGCAGATAGAACTCAATGTTGATAAGTGCAAAGTAATCCACATTGGAAAAAATAATCACACCTATATACAGAATGATGGGTTCTAAATTAGCTGTTACCACCTAAGAAAGCGATCTTGGAGTCATTGTGCACAGTTCTCTGAAAACTGCCGCTCATTGCACAGCACCAGTCAGAAAGGCTAAAGTATGTTAGGAAGTACTAGGAAAGGGGTAGAAAATAAGAGAGAAAATATAATAATGCCACTATGTAAATCCCTGGTGTGCCCACATCTTGAGTGTGCGTAGTTCTGGTGGCCCCTTCTCAAAAGAAAAAAATATATAGTGGAACTGGAAAAGGTTCCAAGAAGGACAACAAAGATAATCAAGCGTGTGAAATGGCTTGCATAAGAGAAGATACTAAAAAGGTTAGGGCAGTTCACCTTAGAAAAGAGAAGACTAAAGAAGATATGATAGAGAGCTATAAAATCATGAACAGTATGGATAGTACTTACCTTTTATGTTACTTTACCTATGAATAGTGTTTACCCTTTCACACAATACAAAAACCAGGGGTCACCTGATTAAATTAATAGGCTGCAGGTTTAGTACAAACAAGAGGAAGTACTTTTTCACACAACACGCAAGTAACCTGTGGAACTCATTGCCGTGGGATGTTGTTAAGGCCAAAAATATAACTGACTTTGAAAAAGAACATGATAAGTTCATGAAGGATAGGTCCATCAATGGCTATTAGCCAAGATGGTCAGGACACAACCCCATGGTCTGAGTGTCCCTAAGCCTCTGGCTGCACAAAGCCAGGAGTGGAAGACAGGGTTGGATCACTCCATAATTGCCCTGTTCTGTGCACTCCCCCTGAAGCTCTGGTATGGACCAATGTTGAAGACAAGGTACTGGCCAAGATGGACAATGGTCCGACCAACAATGGCAGCTCTTGTGTTCTTAATGTGCATTTTAACACAGCTAAATGTATACGTCTAGGAACAAAGAATGCAGGCCATGCTTACAGAATTGGGGACTCTATCCTGGGAGGCAGTGACTCTGAAAAAGATTTGGGGGTCATGGTGGATAATCAGCTAAACAAGAGCTTCCAGTGTGGTGCTGTGGCCAACAGAGCTAACGTGATCCTGGGGTTCATAAATGAGGGAAGCTCTGGTAGGAGCAGAGCGGTTATTTTACCTCTTTCTCTGGAACTGGTGTGAACGGCTGGAATCCTGTGTCCAGTTCTGGTGCACACAATTCAAGAAGGATGTTGATAATTGAAGAGGGTTCAGAGAAGAGCCTCAAGAATGATTAACGGATTAGAAAACATACTGTATAGTGATAGACTCCAAGAGCTCCATCTATTTAGCTAAACAAAGAGAAGGTTAAGGGGTGACTTGATCACAGTCCGTAAGTATCTACGTGGGGACAAATGTTTAATGGGCTCCTCAGTGTAGCAGAGAAAGGCATGTTCCAATGCCTGTAATTTGAAGCTAGACAAATTCAGACTGGAAATAAGGTGTAATTTTTTAACAGTGACAGTAATTAACCATCGGAACATTTTACCAGGGGTTGGAGTAGATTCTCCAGCACTTAAAATTTTTAACTCAAGAGTGGATGTTTTTTCTAAAAGTTCTGTTCTAGGAGTTATTGTGGGGTAGGCCTCCTGTGCTGTACTGGAGCTCAGACTAGATGATCACAGTGGTACCTTCTGGCCTTGGAATCTGTGACTCTGTGATCAATGATATGAGGTTGGAATTGCTGCGATTTTCTTTGGAAAATAGAAATATCACAAATAGTGAGAACTTGTTTTCCTCTTTGCCCTCAGCAGCTCCTTCAGAGCTGAGATCTTTTCTTCTGAAAGCATTTTTCCAGGCAAGGGGAGCAGTAGACAGATACAACAGTGTACAGGTGCATCTCCCAGGTGGCTGATGTGGGTAGCCCCTGTTGGGAAAACCCAGATCCAAATATTATAGATTAAGGTGCTGTGAACCAACAGTATATCGGGGAAGGAAAATTCTGATTTCAGACTGGGGCAGAGAGCAGGCAAGTCTCTCCAGGAGAAGGGAAACTCTGATTTCAGATCTGAGCAGTCCAAGCTCACTAGCTTTCTAAGGCAGTGGTCTAGGGCGGAACTGCTGATACCTGCTCCCAGCAGGCCAGCAGGCCATGACATGGTATCCCCAGGAGTGCATAGGTTGGGTTGGCCTAACAAGCTAGTACATCTGAAACTCATTTGTTGCAGAAGCTGTACAGCAAACCAAACCGTGCAGAGGTGGTGAGATAATATCTAAGGTACTGTCGGCTCAGTATAGCAAAGCAGATTAAAATGATTTGAAGGAGAGCACTTATCCTGCCATCTCTCACTTCACTGGAGATCTCGAGAGTGGAAAGAGATCAACTCAATTACATTGTTTAAGGAAAGACTTCAAGGTGCTTGAGAAAATTATATACCATCTAGCTTAAATTGCAGGGAAAGTCTTTGTAATAGTTTCCAGGTGTGAATGGATGTCCCCCAGTGTGCAGTACGGAACAGCTGGATCATAGCAAAATAGCAGGTTTGTGGGCTTAGAAGATTTACTCATCCTCCTCTTAGGCTCTCCTTGCAGTTTATTAAACTAACAGCCAGGCTGCAGCTGCAGCCCCGCCTACTGGTAAGGGTCTGCGGCAACACGAGAGGAGGGGAACCAGGCCCTCCCACTCCACCAAGTTCCAATGCGGGGGCTCTCTTGGGTATCGTAAGGCAGCAGTCCGTTCCCTGTGGTCCAGCTAACACTCTCCCGTGTCTCTTCCTACCTCTCTGCCCCTCCTCGGCCGGTGTCATGGCTGGCAGTTGTCCCTGGCAGTCTGTTCCATGGGTCTCAGTGGGGTGCCCCAGCTCCACGCCGTAGGCCTCTCCCTGGGAATGCCGTCCTGGCATAGTCCTGCTGCAGCAGTGAGCGCAGATCTGCTTCTCTCCACCGCCACCCTGCTGCGCTGAAGAGACTCCCTGTTAAATCCCTGCCTCAGGCCAGTCAGCTGGGCCTCCCAGGCCCAGAGCTGCTCCTGCACCCTTCGCTCTCCAGTGGGAGGTTTACCCACCCATCACATATCTGCAGACTTGAGCAGGGATGATTTTATGTTCTCTTTCAGGCCATTAATAAAAATGCTAAATAGCATAGGGCCACGACCTGTTACCTGTGGGACTGCACTGGAAACAGACCGCTCAGTGATGGTTCCCTATTTACAATCACATCTGGAGATCTGTCCATTAGCCGGCTTTCAATCCATTTAATGTAGGCCATGTGAATTTTATCTTTCTAGTTTTGAATCAGAATGTCATGCAGCATCAAATCAAATGCCTCACAGGAGTCTAAGTGTATTACATCAACTCTATTATCTTTATCAGTCAAACTTGTGATCTCATCAAAACAATCAAGTTAGTTTGACAGGATCTATTTTCCATAGAACCCTGTTGATTGGCATTAATTATATTAACCTCCTTTAATGCTGTATTAATTAAGTCCCATATCAGATTGTCTTGCCCAACTCCAATGTCAGATTGACAGACCTATAATTAGCCAGGTCCTCCCGTTTACCCTGTTTAAGTACTGGCACAAGAGCCGTCTTCTGGAATTTCCCCAGCATTTTGTAGCGTATTGAAAATGAGCATTAAGGGTCCAGCGAGCTGCTCAGCCAGAACTTTTACTGATCAAATGCGGGAGGGATGTCAGAGTGTGTGATTAATAAAAGACAGCAATCCCACTCAGCCGGGGCCATGGCCCTGCTGCTCTTCCTGGCTGGGCCCACGCATCCCTGCTGTTTCCCATCTCCAGTTTCGGTTTGGCTGCTTTCATTTCCCACCTCTTCCCCAGTCCCACACTGCACATGTTTCTTGGGGATGAGACCCACAACTCTCACTTTTCCACCTCTGTCAAGCTTTGGGTTTTCTCTAGGGCCCACCAGTGTAGCGCCTAAAAGGCAGTTCCTCATGGCACTGGTTTCCAGTCCAAGTCCAGCCCATCTTTAAGAAAGGGAAGGAGGAGGATCCGGGGAACTACAGGCCAGTCAGCCTCACCTCAGTCCCTGGAAAAATCATGGAGCAGGTCCTCAGGGAATCAATTCTGAAGCACTTAGAGGAGAGGAAAGTGATCAAGAACAGTCAGCACGGATTCACCAAGGGCAAGTCCTGCCTGACTAATCTAATTGCCTTCTATGACAAGATAACTGGCTCTGTGGATGAGGGGAAAGCAGTGGACGTGTTACTGCTTGACTTTAGCAAAGCATTTGACACGGTCTCCCACAGTATTCTTGCCAGCAAGTTAAAGAAGTATGGGCTGGATGAATGGACAATAAGGTGGATAGAAAGCTGGCTAAATCGTCGGTCTCAACGGGTAGTGATCAATGGCTCCATGTCTAGTTGGCAGCCGGTATCAAGTGGAGTGCCCCAAGGGTCGGTCCTGGGGCCGGTTTTGTTCAATATCTTCATAAATGATCTGGAGGATGGCGTGGATTGCACCCTCAGCAAATTTGCAAATGACACTAAACTGGGAGGAGAGGTAGATACGCTGGAGGGTAGGGATAGGATACAGAGAGCCCTAGACAAATTAGAGGATTGGGCCAAAGGAAATCTGATGAGGTTCAACAAGGACAAGTGCAGAGTCCTGCACTTAGGAGGGAAGAATCCCATGCACGGCTACAGACTAGGGACGGAATGGATAGGCAGCAGTTCTGCAGAGAAGGACCTAGGGGAGATAGTGGACGAGAAGCTGGATATGAGTCAACAGTGTTCCCTTGTTCCCAAGAAGGCCAATGGCATTTTGGGGTGTATAAGTAGGGGCATTACCAGCAGATTAAAGGATGGAGTCATAGAATCATAGAATATCAGGGTTGGAAGGGACCCCAGAAGGTCATCTAGTCCAACCCCCTGCTCGAAGCAGGACCAAGTCCCAGTTAAATCATCCCAGCCAGGGCTTTGTCAAGCCTGACCTTAAAAACCTCTAAGGAAGGAGATTCTACCACCTCCCTAGGTAACGCATTCCAGTGTTTCACCACCCTCTTAGTGAAAAAGTTTTTCCTAATATCCAATCTAAACCTCCCCCATTGCAACTTGAGACCATTACTCCTCGTTCTGTCATCTGCTACCATTGAGAACAGTCTAGAGCCATCCTCTTTGGAACCCCCTTTCAGGTAGTTGAAAGCAGCTATCAAATCCCCCCTCATTCTTCTCTTCTGTAGACTAAACAATCCCAGCTCCCTCAGCCTCTCCTCATAAGTCATGTGCTCTAGACCCCTAATCATTTTTGTTGCCCTTCGCTGGACTCTCTCCAATTTATCCACATCCTTCTTGTAGTGTGGGGCCCAAAACTGGACACAGTACTCCAGATGAGGCCTCACCAATGTCGAATAGAGGGGAACGATCACGTCCCTCGATCTGCTGGCTATGCCCCTACTTATACATCCCAAAATGCCATTGGCCTTCTTGGCAACAAGGGCACACTGTTGACTCATATCCAGCTTCTCGTCCACTGTCACCCCTAGGTCCTTTTCCGCAGAACTGCTGCCTAGCCATTCGGTCCCTAGTCTGTAGCGGTGCATTGGATTCTTCCATCCTAAGTGCAGGACCCTGCACTTATCCTTATTGAACCTCATCAGATTTCTTTTGGCCCAATCCTCCAATTTGTCTAGGTCCTTCTGTATCCTATCCCTCCCCTCCAGTGTATCTACCACTCCTCCCAGTTTAGTATCATCCGCAAATTTGCTGAGAGTGCAATCCACACCATCCTCCAGATCATTTATGAAGATATTGAACAAAACCGGCCCCAGGACCGACCCCTGGGGCGCTCCACTTGACACCGGCTGCCAACTAGACATGGATGTGATTGTTCCCCTCTATTCATAGAATCATAGAATATCAGGATTGGAAGGGACTTCAGGAGGTCATCTAGTCCAACCCCCTGATCAAAGCAGGATAGATCCCCAATTAAATCATCCCAGCCGGGGCTTTGTCAAGCCTGACCTTAAAAATTTCTAAGGAAGGAGATTCCACCACCTCCCTAGGTAACCCATTCCAGTGTTTCACCACCCTCCTAGTGAAAAAGTTTTTCCTAATATCCAACCTAAATCTCCCCCACTGCAACTTGAGACCATTACTCCTTGTCCTGTCACCTGCTACCACTGAGAATAGTCTAGATCCATCCTCTTTGGAACCCCCTTTCAGGTAGTTGAAAGCAGCTATCAAATCCCCCTCATTCTTCTCTTCTGCAGACTAAACAATCCCAGTTCCCTCAGCCTCTCCTCGTAAGTCATGTGTTCCAGTCCCCTAATCATTTTTGTTGCCCTTCGCTGGACTTTTTCCAATTTTTCCACATCGTTCTTGTAGTGTGGGGCCCCAAACTGGACACAGTACTCCAGATGAGGCCTCACCAATGTCGAATAGAGGGGAACGATCATGTCCCTCGATCTGCTGGCAGTGCCCCTACTTATACATCCCAAAATGCCATTGGCCTTCTTGGGAACAAGGGAACACTGTTGTCTCATATCCAGCTTCTCGTCCACTGTAACCCCTAGGTCATTTTCTGCAGAACTGCTGCCGAGCCATTCGGTCCCTAGTCTGTAGCGGTGCATGGGATTCTTCCGTCCTAAGTGCAGGACTCTGCACTTGTCCTTGTTGAACCTCATCAGATTTCTTTTGGCCCAATCCTCTAATTAGTCTAGGTCCCTCTGTATCCTATCCCTACCCTCCAGCGTATCTGCCACTCCTCCCAGTTCGACAATGGTGAGGCCTCATCTGGAGTACTGTGTCCAGTTTTGGGCCCAACACTACAAGAAGGATGTGAAAAAATTAGAAAACGTCCAGCGGAGGGCAACAAAATGATTAGGGGACTGGAACACATGACTTATGAGGAGAGGCTGAAGGAACTGAGATTATTTAGTCTTCAGAAGAGAAGAATGAGGGGGGATTTGATAGCTGCTTTCAACTACCTGAAAGGGGGTTCTAAAGAGGATGGAGCTCGGCTGTTCTCAGTGGTAGCAGATGACAGAACAAGAAGTAATGGTCTCAAGTTGCAGTGGGGGACGTTTAGGTTGGATATTAGGAAAAACTTTTTCACTAGGAGGGTGGTGAGACAATGGAATGTGTTACCTAGGGCGGTGGTGGAATCTCCTTCCTTGGAGGTTTTTAAGGTCATGCTTGACAAAGCACTGGCTGGGATGATTTAATTGGGGATCTGTCCTGCTTTGGGCAGGGGGTTGGACTAGATGACCTCCTGAGGTCTCTTCCAACCCCGATATTCTATGATTCTATGTTTCTATGATTCTAAATATGGTGCCTGGTCTCTGCTCTGAGGAGCTTGCAATCTAGAAGGAAAGCAACAGACAGAGAGCAGGGGTGAAGAATGAGACACTACAGCAGAAGTTGCTGACATTGTTCTGCCCTTCTGCCTAGACATTGCGAGTTGGTCAGGGTTTTGTCGGCATTGTGATATAAGTGCGTCTCTAGGAGGAATTTGAAAGAGGCCAGGGTAGTTCAGCTGAGCATCCATGTGGAAAAGGTCTGTTGTTCAATAGCTGGTGTGACAGAAGCTGAGTCTTTGACAGCCTTTCCCTGCCGGTTTAGCTGTGTTTGTCGAGTGGCCTTGGCTGTCTGAGTAAGATGCCTGCTTTGAAAAAGTGTTCATTATAAAAAAGCTAATTTGCCTTAGACCAGGTATCCCACATTTTTCATTCCATTCTGAGATGCTGTTGTTGTGGGAGAGGGCAGGACCCCAGGCCAACGGTAGCAGAGTTAATTAAACTGATTCTGGGAAAGACCCCCCAAATTATCCTTCCAATAAGGGTGGAGTTGGGGAAGGCACCTGTAAGGGTCCCAGTGGCTCTTAAGAGAACAAACAGAGAGAGGGGCAGCAAGTTATCCATCACAGATGTTTCTGTAGCAGTCATTCACTGAAATGCCTAAGCACTGAATAAGCAAATTAGATCTTCATGGCAGAGTCCACACTGGACTCCATCGAGGACTCTGCTTTTCACTCTTCTGGGTGCTAGGAAACCCTACTTGCTTTCCACTTACCCTTGAGCTGGAAAGCTTTAATAAACAGGTGAGGCTTGCAAACTGTTCTACAAACAGTCAGCTTTGGGGCTAATCTAATCTCATCTACTAGCTCATTCTACAATTGAGCAACCTCAGCAAAGAGTGCTTTATCTCCGGCTCTCTCAAGGAGAATCTTATGCCAAGCACCTTCTCTACCTGCACAGCCACAAATGTTCTAAAAGAAAATGCACCCAATAACTCTCTAAATTAACATAATGTCTAAGAGCGGTACTAAAAGCACTCCCCCCCACCCAGCCCAGCCCTTCAGATAAAGTATCACAAGAGTACGGGTTCAAACGTCAATTGTAAAGGGCTGGACATTAATTTCATAATCGCTCACAGGCTAAATGGAAAAATAATTTACTCTTTGGCAAAGAAACTGAGATGTGTCTCATCTTTAAATTAAAAGCAAGAAAATGTTGCATTTTCTCTCTCTCTCTTTTAATTGTCACTATCCCAGTGACCTGTAAAAGAGTCCTTCAGAATGCAAAGCCTTCTAGGAAAGCAATGCTGAATTTTTAATAAGAGCATCTCTTGTAATATACATGATGAACATACATACATCACCCTTTCAGTCCAGCCTATCTCATCTGGAGACACAATAAGTCAGTGGTTCTCAACCAGGGGTGTGCATACCTCTCGGGGTACACAGAGGTCTTCCAGGGGGTACATCAACTCATCTAGATATTTGCCTAGTTCTTGTGTTATGAGAAGGAGTAAATAAAACTTCCTTATTTACTTTGTCCACAACAGTCATGATTTTATAGACCTCTATCATATCCCCCCTTAGTTGTCTCTTTTCCAAGATGAAAAGTTCCAGTCTTATTAATCTCTCCTCATATGGAAGCCATTCCATGCCCCTAATCATTTTGGTTGCCCTTTTCTGAACCTTTTCCAAGTCCAATATATCTTTTTTGAGAAGGGGCGACCACATCTGCACACAGTATTCAAGATGTGGGCATACCATGGATTTATATAGAGGCAATATGATATTTTCTGTCTTATTATCTATCCCTTTCTTAATGATTCCCGGCATTCTGTTCGCTTTTTGACGGCTGCTGCACATTGAGTGGATGTTTTCAGAGAACTGTCCACAATGACTCCAAGATTATTCACGAAAAAGGTCAGCTCCCAGACTACTGCACTGGGCAGCACAGTATGGGGAGAAGGTGACCAGCCCTCTGTGGAGAAAGAAGTGGTTCAGGACTATTTACAAAAGGTGGACAAGCAAAGTTCATGGGGTCGGATTCGCTGCATCCAAGGGTGTTAAAGGAGTTGGCGGATGTGATTGCAGAGCCATTGGCCATTATCTTTGAAAACTCATGGCGATCTGGGGAAGTCCCAGACGACTGGAAAAAGGCTAATGTAGTGCCCATCTTTAAAAAAGGGAAGAAGGAGGATCTGGGGAACTACAGGCCAGTCAGCCTCACCATAGTCCCTGGAAAAATCATGAAGCAAGTCCTCAAGGAATCAACATTGAAGCACTTCGAGGAGAGGAAAGTGATGAGAAACAGCATGGATTCACCAAGGGCAAGTCATGCCTGACTAACCTAATTGCCTTCTATGATGAGATAACTGGCTCTGTGGATGAGGAGAAAGCAGTGGACATGTTATTGCTTGACTTTAGCAAAGCATTTGACACGGTCTCCCACAGTATTCTTGCCAGCAAATTAAAGAAATATGGGCTGGGTGAATGGACTATAAGGTGGAGATAAAGCTGGCTAGATCATTCGGCTCAACGGGTAGTGATCAATGGCTCCATGTCTAGTTGGCAGCCGGTATCAAGTGGAGTGCCCCAAGGGTCGGTCTTGGGGCCGGTTTGTTCAATATCTTTATGAATGATCTGGAGGATGGTGTGGATTGCACCCTCAGCAAGTTTGCAGATGACACTAAACTGAGAGGAGAGGTAGATATGCTGGAGGGTAGGGATAGGATACAGAGGGACGCAGACAAATTAGAGGATTGGACCAAAAGAAATCTGATGAGGTTCAACAAGGACAAGAGCAGAGTCCTCCACTTAGGAAGGAAAAATCCCATGCACCACTACAGACTAGAGACGGAATGGCTAGGCAGCAGTTCGGCAGAAAAGGACCTAGGGGTTACAGTGGACGAGAAGCTGGATTTCAGTCAACAGTGTGCCGTTGTTGCCAAGAAGGCCAATGGCATTTTGGGATGTATACGTAGGGGCATTGCCAGCAGATCGAGGGACGTGATCATTCCCCTCTATTTGGCATTGATGAGGCCTCATCTGGAGTATTGTGTCCAGTTTTGGGCCCGACACTACAAGAAGGATGTGAAAAAACTGGAAAACGTCCAGCGGAGGACAACAAAAATGATTAGGGGACTGGAACACATGACTTATGAGGAGAGGCTGAGGGGTCTGGGCTTGTTTAGTCTGCAGAAGAGAAGAGTGAGGGGGGATCTGATAGCTGCTTTCAACTACCTGAAAGGGGGTTCCAAAGAGGATGGCGCTAGACTGTTCTCAGTGGTGGCAGATGACAGAACGAGGAGTAACGGTCTCAAGTTGAGTGGGGGAGGTTTAGATTTGATATCAGGAAAACTTTTTCACTAGGAGGGTGGTGAAACACTGGAATGGGTTACCTAGGGAGGTGGTGGAATCTCCTTTCTTGGAGGTTTTTAAGGTCAGGCTTGTCAAAGCCCTGACTGGGATGATTTAGTTGGGGATTAGGTCCTGCTTTGAGCAGGGGGTTGGACTAGATGACCTCCTGAGATTCCTTCCAACCCTGTGATCCTATGATTCTAAGATCCCTTTCTCGAGTGGTAACAGCTAATTTAGACCCCATCATTTTATATGTATAGTTGCGATTATGTTTTCCAGTGTGCATTACTTTGCATTTATCAACGTTAAATTTCATCTGCCATTTTGTTGCCCAGTCACCTAGTTTTGTGAGATGCTTCTGTAGCTCTTCGCAGTCTGCTTTGGACTTAACTATCTTGAGTAGTTTTGTATCATCTGCAAATTTTGCCACCTCCCTGTTTACCCCTTTTTCCAGATCATTTATGAATTTGTTCAATAGGACTGGTCCCAGTATAGACCCCTGGGGGACACCACTATTTACCTCTCTCCATTCTGAAAACTGACCATTTATTCCTACCCTTTGTTTCCTATCTTTTAACCAGTTACCAATCTATGAGAGGACCTTCCCTTTTATCCCAGGGCAGCTTACTTTGCTTAAAAGCCTTTGGTGAGGACGTTGTCAAAGCTTTTCTGAAAATCTAAGTGTACACTGTATCCACTGGATCTCCCTTATTCACATGCATGTTGACCCCCTCAAAGAATTCTAGTAGATGGGTGAGGCATGACTTCCCTTTTAAAAAACCCTGTTGACTCTTCCCCAACAAATTATGTTCATCTATGTCTGACAATTTTGTTCTTTACTATAGTTTCAACCAGTTTGCCCGGTACTGAAGTAAGGCTTACTGGCCTATAATTGCCGGGATCACCTCTGGAGCCCTTTTTAAAAATTGGCATCACATTAGCTATCCTCCAGTCATCTGGTGCAGAAGCTGATTTAAATGATAGGTTACAGACCACAGTTAGTAGTTCTGCAGTTTCACATTTGAGTTCCTTCAGAACTCTTTGGTGAATACCATCTGGTCCTGGTGACTTATTACTGTTTAGTGTATCAATTTGTTCCAAGTTTCAGATTAACAGCCGTGTTAGTCTGTATTCGCAAAAAGAAAAGGAGTACTTGTGGCACCTTAGAGACTAACCAATTTATTTGAGCATAAGCTTATGCTCAGATAAATTGGTTAGTCTCTAAGGTGCCACAAGTACTCCTTTTCAATTTGTTCCAAAACCTCCTCTAATGACACCTCAATCTGGGACAGTTCCTCAGATTTGTCACCTAAAAAGAATGGCTCAGGTTTGGGAATCTCCCCCACATCCTCAGCTGTGAAGACCAATGCAGTGAATTTATTTAGTTTCTCCACAATGGCCTTATCGTCCTTGAGTGCTCCTTTAGCATTCTGATCGTCCCGCGGCCCCACTGGTTGTTTAGCGGGCTTTCCGGTTTTGATGTACTTACAAAAATTTTGCTGTTACTTTTTGAGTCCTTGGCCAGCTGCTCCTCAGATTCTTTTTTGGGCTTCCTAATTATATTTTTACACTTTGTTTGCCAGAGTTTATGCTCCTTTCCATTTTCCTCAGTAGGATTTAACTTCCACTTTTTCAAGGATGCTTTTTGCCTCTCACTGCTTCTTTTACTTTGTTTGTTTAGCCGTGGTGGCACTTTTTTGGTTCTCTTACTTTTTTTTTTAATTTGGGGTGTGCATTTGAGTTGAGCCTCTATTATGGTGTCTTTAAAAAATTTCCAGGCAGCTTTCAGGGATTTTGGTGTTGTACCTTTTAATTTCTTTTTAACATCCTCATTTTTGTGTAGTCCCCCTGTCTGAAATTAAATGCTACAGTGTTGGGTTGCTGTGGTGTTTTCCCCGCCACAGGGATATTAAATTGTATCATGTTATGGTCACTGTTACCAAGCAGTCCAGCTATATTCACCTCTTGGACCAGATCCTGTGCTCCATTTAGGACTAAATCAAGACTTGCCTCTCCCCTCATGGATTCTAGCACTAGCTGCTCCAAGAAGCAGTCATTTAAGGTGTCAAAAAACTTTATCTCTGCATCCCGTCCTGAGGTGATGTGGACCCAGTCAATATGGGGATAGTTGAAATCCCCCATTATTATTGAGTTTTTTATTTTTATAGCCTCTCTAAACTCCCTGAGCATTTCACAGTCACTGTCACCATCCTGGTCAGGTGGTTGGTAATTTATCTCTACTGCTATATTCTTATTATTCGAGCATGGAATTACTATCCAAAGAGATTTAATGGTACAGTTTGGTTCATTTAAGATTTTTACTTCATTTGATTCTACGCTTTCTTTCACATATAGTGCCACTTCCCCACCAGCACGACCTGTTCTATCCTTCCGATATATTTAGTACCTTGGTATTACCGTGTCCCATTGATTAACCTCATTCCACCAAGTTTCTGTGATGCCTATTATATCAATATTCTCATTTAATACGAGGCATTCACATTCACCCATCTTATTATTTTGACTTCTAGCATTGGTATATAAGCACTTTAAAAACTTGTCACTTTTCAGCTGTCTGCCATTACATGATGTAATTGAATGGGACTCTTTTTCATTTGACTGTTTCTCATCAGCCCCTACCCGTATTTTATCATCTTCCATCTTCTCCTCCTTACTAGGACATAGAGAATCTCCATTAATAGATCCTCCCCTAAGGGATGTCTCTGTCCGAACCACGTGCTCCTCCGCACCTGTCGACTTTCCCCCAGCCCTTAGTTTAAAAACTGCTCTACGATCTTTTTAAGTTTAAGTGCCTGCAGTTTGGTTCCATTTGGTTTAGGTGGAGCCTATCCTTCCGTTTTGAGATCTCTCAGTGAGACCGTTTTTAATCCATCTAATATGCACCCTGTTAGTGCCACATAATGCAAGTTTTTTAATCAAAATGTCATGCGGTAATAAGTCAAATGCCTTGGAGAAATCCAAGCTTATTGTATCAACACAGTGACCTTTATCAACCAGAACTGTAATCCTGTCAAAAACAGACAACAGGTTTGTTTGACAAGACCTCGCGTCCATGAAACCATGCTGACTGGCAGTAATTATACATTTCTAGCTTCCCGTTCTCTGTTGATGGAGTCCTGAATTAACTTCTCCACTGTTTTACCCAGGATGGATGTCAGGCTAACTGATCTGTAGTTCCCTATGGTTTCCCTTTTACCTTTTTACAGTATTGGAATTATGCTGGCTGTCCTCCAGGTCGGTGGAATTCCCCCCGTTTTCCAGGATTTGTTAAGAATTGGCATTAGGGATTCTGAGAGTGCCGCAGTTAGTGCCTTTGCCTCGGGGTGATGTTGTCCACGCCCATTGGTTTGGAAATGTTCAGTTTCAGCCGATGCTGCCTCACGTCCTCCGTTGTTGCAGATGGTAAGCTTTTTGTTCCATCCGTAACGTCATATGGGATGGACACATCCTCCGGTTTTGTTCCAAGCACAGAACAGAAATATCTCTTGAATATTTCTATCTTTTCTGTATCACTATTTACAGTTTTGCCATCTGCATCTAGCAATGGATCTATACCTGACCTGGCGGTATTTTTTTGTGGGCAGGCACCTTCCTTGCCATGGAGATATTGTAAAAGTCATTGAGCATATTTCCGTACCCAAGTGTTTCTTGGGCTGTACTCTATCTCTCTAACGATGGAATCAGACCTTCAGAGAAATAACGGGACTCAAAACACTGAACAAAGATACAAAATATCTCTGGCGCCATAGAGCAACCCTCACAGTACCACCATCTCAGAGCAGTTAGTCGCCTTAACCTATGTGAAGGAGATGTAGGTTTGCTTTCCGGCGAGGCTGTGACACAACATGCCCTGTGTTTCACAAGATGCTTCTGTTACAAGGGCCTTCCATTTATTTTTTAAACACCTCAGCAGATCCCTGCCAAGATATTTTATGCCAATGGTCCTGCAGCACCTTTGTGAACAAATGGCTCTGATTTGGGATGGCATTCACATCAGGGCTCAGCCAGAAATGCAGTTCTGAAAGCCAACAGACTACAATTCTTCCACTGAACCAACACAGCCTTGTGATTAACTTCAAGAGCAACAGCAAACACACATCCAGATCCCTACCCCATTGGGCATGCTCACTAGAAGAGTATTGATCTCTTCAGAAAATAGCTAAGAACCTCTTATTAACCTGTCTATCCAATCCCTGCTAAAACTACTGTGAAGAATAGCCTCCTACACAGAACTGCTTTCCTGTGCAAATGACATCTGACGTTGCTGCAATGGGTCTGCTGGACTAGAGGGATTCCACTCACTTTCATGTGCAAAGTACAGGGTTCATTAATTTAGCAGACAAAGGCATACCCATATCCAATGACTGAAAGCTGAAATTAGATAAATTCAAACTGGAAAAAAGGTACATTTTTTTTAACAGTGAGTATAACTAACCTTTAAACAACTAATTTATGGATGTGGTGGATTCTTCTCTTGAAATCTTGAAATCAGGATTGGATGTCTTTTTAAAAGATCTGCACTAGCTCAACTAGAAGTTTGGGCTTGGTGCAGGAATCACTCTGCGAAATTCTGTGGCCTGTCTTATGAAAGAGATCGGACGAGATGAGCATAATGGTCCTTTCTGGCATTAAGATATATGGAAGATTAACCACCTGGGTCATCAGGACAATTCTGTCTAAGGTCATTATCATCTTTCTAGATTCTTATAGCTCACCCAGTAGAGCACCTTCCAGCAATCCATAAAGTGAGGTGTCACATCAGATTCCTTCTCCGTTTCTGTCCCTGGGGAAACATGCATATGGTGTTCTTGTTGTAGGGTTTTGGGGTGTCATAAACATACAGCTACGGGTAACATAAAATCCCTCCTTTACCTGTAAAGGGTTAATCAGTTCCATTAACCTGGTTGGCACCTGACCAGAAGGCCCAATGCGGAAAGAAGATACTTTCAAATCTGGGTGGGGGGAAGGTTTTTGTTTGTGCTCTTTGTTGTTCTCTCCAAGACAAAGAGAGAGACCAAGCAAGTAATCCAGCTCCTACTGAACGATACAGCTCTAAAATGACAGAAATAGTAAGTAATAGCAAGGAAATGCGTTAAAGTATCTTTTGTTTTAGCTTGTGAATTTTCCCTATGCTAAGAGGAAGGTTTATTCCTTTTTTTTTTTTTTTTTTATAACTTTAAAGTTTTGCCTAGAGGGGAATCCTCTGTCTTTTAAATCTTATTACCCTGTAAAATTACCGTCTATCCTGATTTTACAGAGGTGCTTCTTTTACTTTTTTTCTTTATAATAAAGTTCTGTTTTTAAGAATCTGATTGGGGTTTTAGTGTCCTAAAAACCCAAGGGTCTGGTCTGTGCTGACTTGTGTACTCTCAACCCTCCCCAGGAAAGGGGGTGAAGGGCTTGGGGAGATATTTTGGGGAAACAGGAATTCCAAGTGGTCCTTTTCCTAAATTTTTGTCTAACTCACTTGGTGGTGGCAGCGATACCATCCAAGGACAAGGAAGAATTTGTGCCTTGGGGAAGTTTTTAACCTAAGCTGGTAGAAATAAGCTTAGGGGGTCTTTCATGCGGGTCCCCACATCTGTACCCTAGAGTTCAGAGTGGGGAGGGAACCCTGACGGGGGGAGGGGAGTAATTATCTGATAGGTGAATTTTTCAGTTACAGTGAGGTTACAGAAGCGCATCTTGCCCTTGAATCAGAGAGTGGGACGTTGGAGGTGGTTCTGGGGGAGTGAGTTCTATACGGTCTTGGACCAGCCCCCGGAAAGTGCTGTCTGTTGCACAAACACCTTTACAGTGGACAATCACATTGTGCCTGTGTGGGAGTTGTTGTGGGAGGTTGAAGTGCTCCAGGCAATCTTTTAGGTGTCCTGGACCCATTCTGTTCATCTCTTGAAGATAGAAACCGAAGTCTTGCATTTGATGAGGTGATTTTGGGGAGACGGTGTTGTGAGTGGAGGGCAGGTCTGATGTGTTCATGACAATCCATGCTGCTGATGAGAAGGGCTACCACATTGTTCTCAAGGGTGGGACAGAGCCTTCTCGCCAAGCGGAGCTGGTACATGCTACTCACAGGTGTGGCAATGTGAGAGCTCAGTGACGGTGAGGAATCTGGTAGCCTACTAAACTATGGACTGACTTGACCAGTGTTAGGGGGCTTATTCATTCACCGACTTACTTCCCTGGTCCTTCTCGCATGAACAGAGAGCAACAATACCCGAAGTCCAAAGGTGCAAACAATTCGATGTTTATTGGTGTGAACTTCCAGCAAGCGTGATGCCAGTTTCCTTCCTTAGTGTCCCCCTTCCCAGCTCTGACACCACAGAGCCTTACCTGTGTCCCTGTTCCCATTCCTGCCCTTAGGTAAACATGATTCCAATTTCCCCACCCCCATTCCCAGTTCCCATTTCTCCCCCCGCCACCCACACACTTCCTGATTGACTGCAGACTATATAGTAAAACTTGAGTTCTGCTTAGCTATACCTTAACCAATCATTTTACTGAAATTTAACTAACCAATCCTAACATATTGTAACATGATTATGTAACCAATTATATCCCACCACCTTAATTAGTTTACACCTAGCAAAATTAATTATACAGCAGACCGAAACAATCAGAGAACCAGACAGAGATTATACAGACAAACAATAGCAAAGTGGGAACTATAATGACAAAACAATACAGAAGTGAGGATTTCACAACTCCATCTATAAAGACACAGGCATTTCCCAGGTGTGTCTATTGATAAGTGAGTTCTTGCCAGACAGGATGCTATCAAACTAAGTTTCCTTTTACATCTTCTAGGCACTTCCCTTTCTCTGGAGGCGATAGGCATTATCAGGACAGGATTGTATTTCTAACTGCTCAATAGCACCTTATTTCAGTGTGACTAGTTTGGAATGTGAGGATCTGACCGTTCGCTTCCCAGCTTAGGGCTGCCTCTGCTGCTTAGCCAAAGGCCTTAGCCCAAGAACAGGGCCTCAGACTGTCTCAGTAAGAGAAGGCCTTTACACCAGCAGACAGTGATTTTGATTCGTTCTTTCTTTTATACCTCTACAACTAGCTAAGTGATAAGAATACACCTAAATTCTTAGAGTATAGGCCTTTACAGACAGGCTTGAATATCTATATCCTAACAACCAGCTGTGGGTGTGAGTTTTCATCCAGGGAGACTGCACCAGGCCTGCAAACTCCTCAAATCATTTTTCCCCTCTGTCACATGTTACGGTTTAACTTCAGTCAGTTCTGCAGAAGCTGAACTCAGCCGAACAGTGGGTGGCCGTGGTATTGTCGTATGTTCTGTAGGACAGAGAGAGCTGTGTGTTACCCTGCGTTGTTGGCATTTAAGTCTATGTTGTCTCAGTAGGGGTATGGGACCGGAGAGAGAACTGATCTTTGTGGGACTCTGCACGCAAAAGGCCAGGTGGCAGAAGAGCAATTTCTTTTCGCTCTCCTTTGGGGTGAGTTCTTCTAGGAGGGATTCAGAACATTTGGATGCATTCCTCTGGATTCCTGCTGTCTCCTTCCGGTGAAAGAGCAGAACCTCATGATCAACAGTGACATATGCTGCAATACGCTTCAGGAATGGAAGAACGTTGCTTGTCCTTCATCCATTGACAGCAAGAGATAAACCATCAGTGCCACTTGTTGTCAGATATTTGGCTTGCATGTGTGCTCTTCCTGTGTGCTGTACTGACTCCATGATTTGCTCTGAATCCAGTTTATGCAGAATCCTGTATATTGAACCAGCTAGCTAGGCTTAAAGGTAACTTTTAGCTACCGGCTCTGTGAGCTTGCTGAGGAATAGAAGTTTTGATGTTACATACTTTGTTAGCTGGGTGTGATGCTTCAGTGATGATGGTCACATAACTGCCAGACATTCCTCCACTGAATGAGGCACTGGCTGTTTCACTCAGAAGAGAAACAAATTGCTCATGGGTCTCAATAACCAGCCAGGAGGGCTGGGGCCTCATTCACAGGTAGTGGATCATGCCTCCATTAGTGTAAGAGCAACAGAATGAGGACAATCAAATTCAAAAAAAGCCAACTTCAGCAGTCTCAGAGAACTGGTACGTGTAGATATGGTCCTGTGGGAAGAAAAAACTAAGGGAAAAAGGAATTCAGAGGAGCTGGCAGTTTCTCACGGAGACAATATTAAAGGTACAACTGCAAACTATCCCTATGTGAAGGAAAGTCAGAGCCACATTAGCCACGTACTATGCATCCTATCAGGAGCTCTTTAATGACCTGAAATTTAAAAACTACTGCTACAAAAAGCATGAATGAATTGCAGAGGATTATCAAAGAACAGTACAAGCATGTAGGGACAAAATCGGAAAGGCTAAGGCACAAAATGAGTTACACCCAAGCAAGGGATATAAAAGGCAATAAGAAGAGGTTCTTTAAATATATTAGGAGCAAGAGAAAAATGAAGGAAAGTGCAAGTCTCCTACTTAGTGAGGAAGAAGAGCTAATAACTGATGACATCAAGAAGGCTGAGGTGTTTAATGCCTGTTTTGCTTTGGTCTTCACTAAAAGGGTTGATGGTGACCAGTCACTCAATACAATTCATATTAACAAAGGGGAAGGAATAGACGCTAAGGTAGGGAAAGAACCGGTTAAAGAGTATTTAGTTAAGTTAGAAATATTCAAGTCAGCACTGCCTAATGAAATTCACCCTGGGATGCTTAAGGAACTAGCTGAAGCAATCTTGGCACCATTAGCGGTTATCTTTGAGACCTGATTAAGAATGGATTTGGTTCCAGAGGCCTGGAGAGGGCAAACATAGTACCTGTCTTTAAAAAGGGGAACAAAGAGGATGCTGGGACTTAGAGGCTGGTGAGCCCTGACTTCTGTACCTGGCGAAATACTGGAATAAATTATTAAACAATCATTTTGTAAGCACCTAGAGCAGTGGTGGGCAACCTGAAGACCGCGGGCTGCACGCAGCCCATCAGGGTACTCCACTGTGGGCTTCCAGACAGTTTGTTTACATTTGCATGGCCGCCCGTAGCTTCCAGTGGCCATAGTTTGCCGTTCCCGGCCAATGGGAGCTGAGGGAAGCAGTGGCCAGCACATCCTTGTGGCCTGCACTGTTTCTTGCAGCTCCCATTGGCCGGATAATGGAGTGGAAAGTATTGTTTATAAAATTTGCAGATGACACCAAGCTTGGAGGGGTTGTGAGTACTTCAGAGAACAGGATTAGAATTCTAACCGACCTTGACAAATTGAAGAATTGGTCTGAGACCAATAAGATGAAATTCAGTAAAGATAAGTGCAAAGTACTTCATGTAGGAGGGGAAAATCAAATGTACAGCTAAAAAATGAGGAATAACGGGCTAGGTGGGAGCATTGCTGAAAAGGATCTGTCAGTTAGAGTTGATCACTGAAGTACTCACTGCTTTTTTTGCCTCGGTCTTCACAGACAAGGTCAGCTCCCAGACTGCTGCACTGAGCAGCACGGTATGGGGAGGAGGTGAGCAGCCCTCAGTGATGAAAGAACAGGTTAAGGACTGTTTAGAAAAGCTGGTCATGAACAAGTCGATGGGTCCAGATCTAATGCATCCGAGGGTGCTGAGGGAGTTGGCTGATGTGATTGCTGAGCCGTTGGCCATTATCTTTGAAAACTCGTGGCGATCCGTGGAGGTCCCAGACGATTGGAAAAAGGCAATTATAGTGCCCACCTTTAAAAGAGGGAAGAAGGAGACTACAGGGAACTACAGACCTGTGAGCCTCACTTCAGTCCCTGGAAAAATCATGGAGCAGGTCATCAAGCAATCCATTTTGAAGCACTTGGAGGAGAGGAAGGTGATCAGGAATAGTCAACATGGATTCACCAAAGGCAAGTCATGCCTGACCAACCTGATTGCCTTCTGTGATGAGATAACTGGCTCTGTGGGTATGGGGAAAGTGCTGGATGTGATATACCTTGATTTTAGCAAAGCTTTTGACACGGTTTCCCACAGTGTTCTTGCCATCAAGTTAAAAAAGTATGGATTGGATGAATGGACTGTGAGGTGGACAGCAAGTTGGATAGATTGTCGGGATCGACGGGTAGTGATCAAAGGCTCGATGTCTAGTTGGCAGCTGGTATCATGCGGAGTACCCCAGTGGTCGGTCCTGGGGCCGCTTTTGTTCAACATCTTCATTAATGATCTGGATGATGGGATGGATTGCACCCTCAGCAAGTTCACGGATGACTCTAAGCTTGGGGGAGAGGTAAATACGATGGAAGGTAGAGATAGGGTCCAGAGTGACCTAGACTAATTGGAGGATTGGGCCAAAAGAAATCTGATGAGGTTCAACAAGGACAAGTGCGGAGTCCTGCACTTAGGACGGAAGAATCCAATGCACCGCTACAGACTAGGGACCGAATGGCTAAGCAGCAGTTCTGCAGAAAGGACCTGGGGATTACAGTGGATGAGAAGCTGGATATGAGTCAGCAGTGTGCCCTTGTTGCCAAGAAGGTTAACGGCATTTTCGGCTGCATTAGTAGGAGCATTGCCAGCCGATCGAGGGAAGTGATTATTCCCCTCTATTCGGCACTGGTGAGGCCACATCTGGAGTATTGCGTCCAGTTGCGGTCCCTTCTAGCCCTATGGGTCTGTGATTCAGATTCCTTCTGGAATCTCCCTTCTTCCCCTAAGTGTTGCCTTCAGCCCAGCCTGCAGCTGCCTTCGGTTGCTCTGAAAGATTTGCATCAAAGGTGTGCTGTATCAAAGCTGCTGCCCGCTGATAGAGACCCAGCTTTCCTGAAGCAGATAATCTGCTCCACTCGTCTCCAAATGATCGGCATTGCTTGTTTCAAGCAGATGTCTCCCAAGTGCATTGAGGCCTCAATGCACTGGGTGGATCCGGATGTGCAGTTGGGGCTGAGCTGCAGTTTACCCCATGAGGTACCCACCCATTTGTGTGGTAAGTGTGGATTGCCTCCAGGGACGAACTGAGTGCAGGAGGTGCTGAGTGTGAGCTGGTGACCCTTCCCCACTCGGAGCCCCTCTCTCCAGCCAGCTCCACACTGACACCTCTGGTACCCCTCTTCCCTGTGCTTGGGGGTGGAGCTGAGGAACCTCACTGGAAGTGCATGCTGCTGGGTTTCCCTAAGTTTACGGGGTTCATTGCTGAGGCTGTCTTGTGTGCAGCTGTACTGCCTTTGACGCGCAATCCAGCGGGACTCTGCACTGAGTCTGTCCCAGATCCCAGCACAATGGAAAGAATCTTTGCTCCGAGAGTTTGCTTTGTTGGCACAGGCCGCATGGTGGGCTCATGCTCAAGGGCCTGGGCGCCCCCTGCACTGAGGGCTTCAGCACAGTGAAGGTTAATATTTCTTCAGCCCTTCACTCAAGCAGCATTGTGAGTGGTCTGAGCAAGACGACAGGGTTGTTCCTCTGCAGGACGGCTGTTAGCCTCTGACAAGTCCTCTGCATTGTCAGTGTAAGTGAGCCGTCCACTGCAGCAATAACAATGACTCTCCTTAGGTAATCCAGCCTCTTCTACAGGAACTGGCCATGCACATCCCTAGCGGTCATCTGCATGCACCTCAGGCCATGGACCTATGAACCCCTCTCCCAGGGAACACCCTGCCCGGAAATACCTCCAACTGCCAGACTTCCTCTCCAGTCTTGGGATTGTGGCTTTTGGGGCATCTGCTAAAGTGTTCTTAGACAATCTCCAGTTATCCTTTGCATTTTCTGATTGAACTCTTCCTCCCAGCTGATCTGGCTCATGATTAAGGCTGCGAGTCTGTCACGGAAGTCACGGATTCTGTGACTTTACAGGAACTCTGTGACTTCTGCAGCCGGCAGGAGCAACTGACCCCAGGACCCATGCCAGCTGCACTGGCCTCCCCACCCCTACAGCAGCGGTGGCGGTCCTGGGCCGCCCCTCGCCAGCAGCAGCTGCGGCAGTCCCAGGCCAGCGGGGCTACCCCAACCAGCCGTGGCGGTGGTGGTCCCGGGCCTCCCCCCTACCCCGAGCACCAGCTGGCGCCCCGGAGGCCCCCTACCCCGAGCACCAGCAGGCACCCCGGAGGCCCCTACCCCTAGCACCAGCGGGCGCCCTGGAGGCCCCCTACCCCGAGCACCAGTGGGCACCCGGAGGCCCCTACCCCTAGCAGCAGCGGGCACCCGGAGGCCCCCTACCCCGAGCACCAGCGGGCACCCCAGAGCGCCCCCTACCCCTAGCACCAGCGGGCGCCCCGGAGGCCCCCTACCCCTAGCACCAGCGGGCACCCCGGAGGCCCCCTACCCCTAGCACCAGCGGGCGCCCCGGAGGCCCCCTACCCCGAACACCAGCGGGCCCCCCGGAGGCCCCCTACCCCTAGCACCAGCGGGCGCCCCGGAGGCCCCCTACCCCGAGCACCAGCGGGCGCCCCGGAGCGCCCCCTACCCCGAGCACCAGCGGGCGCCCCGGAGGCCCCCCCCCCCAACACTAATTGGTGCCCCAGAGTCCCTCCTCCACAGCAGCAGCAGCACCCTCGGAGCCCCCAGAGCACCCGCGTGAACCAGTCATGGACAGGTCATGGGGCCACGGATGTTTGTTTATTGCCCGTGATCTGTCCATGACTTTTACTAAAAATACCCATGACTAAATCTTAGCCTTACTAATAATCATTTTCAGCTTTGTGAAACTGGCCCTTTTAAAGCACCAAGTATCTATATAACTGGTCTGGACTTTATTCTGCTTGCTCGTTATAGATGTGAACAAGTCATGATCACTTGTACCTCGTTGCCATTATTTTTTGTTCTGTGACCAGTTCCTCTGTCTGTCAAGACGAGGTCTAATAAAGAATTCCTGTTTCGGATGCTCCACTCTTTGCATTTGGAAATTGTCTCTATGATATGTAGAAATTCCCAGGATGTTGGCAGCGTGAGACCTCCAGCATAGGTCACTCAAAGAGAAATCCCCAGTGGTCATAGAGTTTTTCACCCCTACACATTATAGATAGGTGCTTGAAGAAGTGCTCATCCTGTTCCCTTCTGTGATTTGGGAGTCTGTAGCAGGCAGACGCATTCAAGGGAATGGCTTGGGAACCGGTAATGCCATTTTTGACTCTCTCTGCCCTTTTGTCCACTTGAGCCTTTCTAAATAGATTTCTTACCGTTGCTTTTTACTGTCCAGTCACGAAAATCATCCCACCAGGTCTCAGTAAGATGGAAAGATGGACGAAGAATGTTTCCTTTCTTCCAGGGTGTTTTTTTTTAAATTGACGGCTCTTTGGAGCTGATCAGAGGTTAGACTAAATCCTGGCAGAGACCGATGAGTGGGAAGAGGGCAGGCAGAATGGGTGAAGGTGCACATGAATAGCTGCAGTTTGTCACAGGCTAAAACTTCCGCATCTGGACTGTACAAAGAAGTGCAGATAAGCAGTTTTCCCTTGTTGTGCACTTTTAACCACCTCATTGGCAACCTGCTCCCTGATCCATTCCCAACGGGACTAATCATACCACTCCAAACTGCTGGGCAGCTTCCCTCAGACCCCACTTAAAATAAAACGACTAGCTTGCATAGCAAAGGTTGCCTACTTCCTCTCCTAGGCCTCTGTGGAATTTTCCCCCCAAGACAAGTGCTTTGTGTCACGGAGTCCCCGGGCAATGCTCTGGAACTGCTCCCCATGAAGCCAGGCAGGACTCGGCGGAAGTCTCCTCTCTGTGAGCAGCCTGTCTGCAGGACACACAGCTCACACAGCTTCCACCTTCCTGGGTCTGACCTCGGAGCATTCAGCGTCCTCTGCCCCTCCGTGCGCGTCCCACAGCGAGTCCACCCAGGCGGGGTCCTGGGGAAGCCAGAGGGTCCTGCCCCCGAACTCCGCAGTCAGACGTGACTCTCAGCCAGCCAGGAAAACAGAAGGTTTATTAGGAGACAGGAACATGGTCTAACACAGAGCTTGTAGGTGCAGAGAACAGGACCCCTCAGCTGGGTCCATTTTGCGGGGCAGGGAGCCAGACAACCACATCCACACTTCACTCCTCGTCCCCAGCCAGCCCCAACCGACTCCCTCTCCAGCCCCTCCTCCTCTGGGCTTTGTCCCTTTCCCGGGCCAAGAGATCACCTGATCCCTTTGTTCTCCAACCCTTTAGCTCTCACCTTGCAAGGGAGAAGGGCCAGGCCATCAGTTGCCAGGAAACTGATCATAAATGATCTGGAGGATGGTGTGGATTGCACTCTCAGCAAATTTGCGGATGATACTAAACTGGGAGGAGTGGTAGATACGCTGGAGGGGAGGGATAGGATACAGAAGGACCTAGACAAATTGGAGGTTTGGGCCAAAAGAAATCTGATGAGGTTCAATAAGGATAAATGCAGGGTCCTACACTTAGGATGGAAGAATCCAATGCACCGCTACAGACTAGGGACCGAATGGCTAGGCAGCAGTTCTGCGGAAAAGGACCTAGGGGTGACAGTGGACGAGAAGCTGGATATGAGTCAGCAGTGTGCCCTTGTTGCCAAGAAGGCCAATGGCATTTTGGGATGTATAAGTAGGGGCATAGCCAGCAGATCGAGGGACGTGATCGTTCCCCTCTATTCGACACTGGTGAGGCCTCATCTGGAGTACTGTGTCCAGTTTTGGGCCCCACACTACAAGAAGGTTGTGGATAAATTGGAGAGAGTCCAGCGAAGGGCAACAAAAATGATTAGGGGTCTAGAGCACATGACTTATGAGGAGAGGCTGAGGGAGCTGGGATTGTTTAGTCTGCAGAAGAGAAGAATGAGGGGGGATTTGATAGCTGCTTTCAACTACCTGAAAGGGGGTTCCAAAGAGGATGGCTCTAGACTGTTCTCAATGGTAGCAGATGACAGAACGAGGAGTAATGGTCTCAAGTTGCAATGGGGGAGGTTTAGATTGGATATTAGGAAAAACTTTTTCACTAAGAGGGTGGTGAAACACTGGAATGCGTTACCTAAGGAGGTGGTAGAATCTCCTTCCTTAGAGGTTTTTAAGGTCAGGCTTGACAAAGCCCTGGCTGGGATGATTTAACTGGGACTTGGTCCTGCTTCGAGCAGGGGGTTGGACTAGATGACCTTCTGGGGTCCCTTCCAACCCTGATATTCTATGATTCTATGATTCTATGAAACAGGGTGTTGGCCATTCTCTGTGTCCAGACCCCTGCACACACCTGACCTCTAGGGCTCTGCAAGGATCATACACCCTTATTCCACCACCTAGATACTTAAGAACTGCATAGGGGAAACTGAGGCACCACCACAACATTCAGAGGAAACATTAAGAACAGTCCCACTTCAGCGCACCTTGTGAATACCTGGTGAATGGGAGCTGCTTACCATGGGAAAGGGAAGCTGTACCTACAGATGTGGTGGATTCTCCATCACTGGAAGTCTGACAATCAAGACTGAGTGTTTTTCTAAAAGATCTGCTCTCACTCAAACCAGAAGTCACGGGCTTGACGCAGGAATCACCGGATGGCTTCTCTGCTCTGTGTAATGCAGGAGGTTAGACAGGATGATCAGAATGAGCCCATTTGTGAGTCTCTTCCCAAAAGGGTGCATCTCGCGTTGTCTGGGTTTAGAGGGTTCCTTGTCCTGGAAGGGGACTAATGGATTGAAGGGGGGAGAGGATTTTGTGCATATTGGGGAGCGTATTTCCTAACCAGAAGTGGGTTTGAAAGCTAAGTAATCACTTCATTTCATTTAGGAGAGGATGATTGATGCGATGGGCAGGCTGCTAGCCTCTTAGTACCTTTGCTAAAGTCCTGATCTGCCACAGGCTTTCTGTGTGCCTTGGGGCAGGGCCCTTGAGGCTAGATTCGCAAAGGGACATAGGCACATAACTGCCTCCTTAGTGCAACACCACTGACATTCACAAAACCACCACTCAGCTTCTGCCTAGCCCTGTGTGACGCAGCAGGGAAGGGGAGTGTTGACCTGGGAATGTGGCAGGGGAGTTTCACTAGGGATGGGAGACCTGAGAGCCTGTCACCTGAGCCAGGAGGGAATGTGGACAGAGGCTGCAGGAGAGAGCCTGCTGGGGGGGGTGTAGTTTTCAGTTTGGAGGTGGGTGGTGGAACGCAGGGAACCCCCAGGCCTGGGGTCTAAGCTCCCTGCTCCCCCAGAAGGACTTGACTGAGGGGTCCTGGGTGTACCCACAAGCTCTGTTTGAGACTGTGTTCCTGTTGTCCAATAAACCTTCCATTTTACTGGCTGGCTGAGAGTCACAGTGAATCCCAGGAAGAGGGGTGCAGGCCCCAGACTCCCCCACACTCCGGGACAACTCGTGGCAGAGGTGGGATCTACTGCACCCCGTGAACGGCGCTTCCTGCAGTAAGTGACTGGGGAACAGTAAAACGAAGGGGGATTGGCGGGGACCAGGCGTGCTGAAGATTCAGAGAGACGGTTTCAGGGGGCGGTTAACCCCTGGGAGTGTGTGACCAGCGAGAAGGACTTTTGCAGTAACAGGGTCCTCTGGGGGATTGCAGCGAGCGGTCCCAGGGGTGGAGGAGTCTGCAGCTCGACCCTGGCAAAGAGGTGGTGACCTCAAGAAGGACTGGCACACGAGGGGTTTTTCCTGGAAACCATAGAAAGCTACCCAGCCTGCGAGTGGCCAGCAGGGAGATGTACGCTAAACGCCTTAAGAGCGACCTGGTGGAGCTGTGCAGGCAGAGGGGGCTGCACATTGGGAGGTCCACCAAGGAACAGCTGATTGCCCAGTTGGAGGAGAGGGATCACTTGGATGACCCGATCCCTGTCCCTGAGGGAAGCCGCCTGGTGGATGCAGCGTGGGCCCTGGGGCCTGACCGGGCTGGGAGGGGTCAGACTGCTGCCCAGGACACCCCGAGACCCTTCCTACCTATGCCTGGGGGAGGGGTTAGGGGAATCCCAGCGAATACCGAGGGCCCCCTGACCCCAGCAGCCAGCAGGGGATCCTCCCGGCGGAGCTCCCCATCCCTGGCCAGGCCCATGAGTTCAGCCAGTCTCTCTCGGAAGATCAGGACATACTCCACCACTGACTCTCCTTTGGGAGTGGCCTTCCCCTCCCATTCCCCATCCCTGGAGTGTAGGCGGCTGGAATGGGAGAGGGAGATGAAAATGAGAGAGCTGGAGGATCATGGGGACATGCACAAGTCCATGGGGCCGGATGGGTTGCATCCAAGAGTGCTAAAGGAGTTGGCGGCTGTGATTGCAGAGCCATTGGCCATTATCTTTGAAAACTCATGGCGATCGGGGGAAGTCCCGGATGACTGGAAAAAGGCTAATGTAGTGCCCATCTTTAAAAAAGGGAAGAAGGAGGATCCTGGGAACTACAGGCCAGTCAGCCTCACCTGAGTCCCCAGAAAAATCATGGAGCAGGTCCTCAAGGAATCAATCCTGAAGCACTTACACGAGAGAAAAGTGATCAGGAACAGTCAGCATGGATTCACCAAGGGAAGGTCATGCCTGACTAATCTAATCACCTTCTATGATGAGATTACTGATTCTGTGGATGAAGGGAAAGCAGTGGATGTATTGTTTCTTGAGTTTAGCAAAGCTTTTGACATGGTCTCCCACAGTATTCTTGTCAGCAGGTTAAAGAAGTATGGGCTGGATGAATGCACTATAAGGTGGGAAGAAAGTTGGCTAGATTGTTGGGCTCAACGAGTAGTGATCAATGGCTCCATGTCTAGTTGGCAGCCGGTATCAAGTGGAGTGCCCCAGGGGTCGGTCCTGGGGCCGGTTTTGTTCAATATCTTCATAAATGATCTGGAGGATGGTGTGGATTGCACTCTCAGCAAATTTGCGGATGATACTAAACTAGGAGGAGTGGTAGATACGGTGGCAGGTAGGGATAGGATACAGAGGGACCTAGACAAATTGGAGGATTGGGCCAAAAGAAATCTGATGAGGTTCAACAAGGATAAGTGCAGGGTCCTGCACTTAGGATGGAAGAATCCAATGCACCGCTACAGACTAGGGACCGAATGGCTCGGCAGCAGTTCTGCGGAAAAGGACCTAGGGGTGACAGTGGACGAGAAGCTGGATATGAGTCAACAGTGTGCCCTTGTTGCCAAAAAGGCCAATGGCATTTTGGGACGTATAAGTAGGGGCATAGCCAGCAGATCGAGGGACGTGATCATTCCCCTCTATTCGACATTGGTGAGGCCTCATCTGGAGTACTGTGTCCAGTTTTGGGCCCCACACTACAAGAAGGATGTGGAAAAATTGGAGAGAGTCCAGCGAAGGGCAACAAAAATGATTAGGGGTCTGGAACACATGACTTATGAGGAGAGGCTGAGGGAACTGGGATTGTTTAGTCTGCAGAAGAGAAGAATGAGGGGGGATTTGATAGCTGCTTTCAACTACCTGAGAGGTGGTTCCAAAGAGGATGGTTCTAGACTATTCTCAGTGGTAGAAGATGACAGGACAAGGAGTAATGGTCTCAAGTTGCAGTGGGGGAGGTTTAGGTTGGATATTAGGAAAAACTTCTTCACTAGGAGGGTGGTGAAGCACTGGAATGCGTTACCTAGGGAGGTGGTAGAATCTCCTTCCTTAGAAGTTTTTACGGTTAGGCTTGACAAAGCCCTAGCTGGGATGATTTAATTGGGGATTGGTCCTGCTTTGAGCAGGGGGTTGGACTAGATGACCTGCTGAGGTCCCTTCCAATCCTGATATTCTATGATTCTATGATTCTATGATCATGAAAAGCAGCGTCAGCATGAGTGGGAAGAGAAGGAGAAACAGAGGCAGCATGAAAAGAAGCAGAGACAGCATGAACTGGAGATGGCCGGGCTGAGGAGCAGTGGTGCCCCGGCTGCGGTGAGTGAGGGGGGACCCAAGACTGCAAGGAGCTTTGATAAGTGCTTCCTGGCCCAGCGGAAGGAGAGGGAGGACATAGATAGCTTCCTGATGGCCTTTGAGAATGTCTGCGAGATGCACAGAGTTGACCCTGCCGACAGGCTCCAGTTTCTCACCCCCTTACTGGACCCCAAAGCCGTGGAGGTATACAGCCGAATGACAGGGGCGGAGGCAGGGGACTATGAACTGTTCAAACAGGCCCTGCTCCGTGAGTTTGGGCTGTCCCCCGAGATGTACCAGAAAAGGTTCCGGAGTCAACGTAAAACGCCTGAGGTCACCTACCTACAACTGGTCAACCGGATGCAGGGATATGCCCACAAGTGGACAGCTGGGACCCAAGCTAAAGAGGACCTGCTTGACCTAATCGTACTGGAGCAACTGTATGAACAGTGCCCTTCCGACCTGAGGCTGTGACTAGTGGACAAAAAGCTAGAGAACCCCCAACACGCAGGGCAGCTAGCCGACGAGTTTGTGAACAGTCGGTCAGGGTGTAGCAGGGAGGAGTCCCAAAAGAACAGGCCCCCCCCCCCGATGCAGAGAGAGAGTCACAATGGGACCTCCCAGCGGGGAACTAAGGAGAACCCCCTCCCAAGGGGAACGCCTGGCATCGGGCCCCTCCGACCCGCTCCAGGGGACCAACGTGACCTGAGCTGCTATCACTGTGACCAGAGAGGCCATGTATGGACCCAGTGCCTCAGGCTCAGGGACAGACTGAGCAGACCCAACCTAGCCAGGGTTAACTGGGTAGGGACCCAGCTGGACGAGGGGCAGACGACCCAGGCAAGGGGGGCTTCCAGTTTACCACCTGCGCAGGAGGGAAGAATACTCCAGGCCAGCTCCGCCAGAGGGCTGGATGCTCTGGACTCAGGCTTCTCGGTTTACAGGGTGGGCGCGGGGTTGTCCCTCCGGAGAGAGTGCCTTGTTCCCTTGGAGGTGGATGGGAGGAAGGTCAGTGGATACTGGGATACGGGCGTGGAGGTGACGCTGGCCCGGCCCGAGGTGGTGGCCCTAGATCGGGTGGTGCCCAACACCTACCTGACCCTGATGGGGGTGGGTGGGACCCCATTCAAGGTGCCCGTGGCAAGGGTACACCTGAAATGGGGGGCCAAGGAGGGCCCCAAGGAAGTGGGGGTGCACCACCATTTGCCCACTGAGGTTTTGATGGCGGGGGACCTAGAGGACTGGCCAAGCAACCCCCAGACCACCCTGGTTGTGACCCGTAGCCAGAGCCGGCAAGGGGCACTGCTCCCCGACCTCGGGGAGGGTACCACACCGGAGGCGCAGGACCCTACCCTGGTGGGGAGGGAGCGCCGAGGGGCACGGCTCAGAGAGGCGGAGCCCTCAGACCTGGCCACTGAGGGGGAACCGGGCCCCATCCCTTCCCAGGCGCTGAGTTCCAGGCCGAGTTGAGGAAAGATCCCTCCTTGCGGAAGCTCAGGGACCTGGCCGACCTCAGGGTGGTACAGACCATGAGGAGAGGCTGCCAGGAGAGGTTCCTGTGGGAGAAGGGGTTCCTGTACCGAGAATGGGCTCCCCCAGGGGAAGGGGAGTCCTGTGGGATCAGGAGGCAGCTGGTGGTCCCCCAGAAGTATCGCCGCAAGCTACTGTCCCTGGCCCATGACATCCCCCTCGCAGGGCACCAGGGAATCCGGCGCACCCGGCAGAGGTTGCTACAGAACTTTTACTGGCCCGGGGTCTTTACCACCGTCCGGCAGTATTGCCGATCCTGTGACCCCTGTCAGAGGGTGGGGAAGGCCCGGGACAAGGGGAAAGCGGCTTTGAGACCTTTGCCCATCATAGAGGAGCCTTTCCAGAAGGTGGCCATAGACATAGTGGGACCTCTCAGCAAGACGACCCGGTCGGGGAAGAAATACATTCTGGTGGTGGTAGATTTTGCCACCTGCTACCCCGAGGCAGTGCCCTTAGCTTCCATTGAAACCGACACCGTGGCAGATGCGCTCCTGACCATTTTCAGCCCAGTGGGGTTCCCCAGGGAAGTCTTGACAGACCAAGGATCCAACTTCATGTCGGCCCTGCTCCGGTGCTTGTGGGAGGAATGTGGGGTCCGGCACAACTGGGCCTCAGCTTATCACCCCCAGTCCAATGGGCTGGTGGAGAGGTTCAATGGGGTGCTAAAGATGATGCTGAAAACCTTTATGAACCAGCACCCGCAGGATTGGGACAAGTACTTACCTCACCTGCTGTTCGCGTACAGGGAGGTGCCCCAGGAGTCTACCGGGTTCTCGCCTTTCGAACTGTTATATGGAAGGCAGGTAAGGGGCCCCCTGGACCTGATGAGAGACGAATGGGAGGGGAAGGCCACTCCCAATGGAGAGTCAGTGGTGGAGTATGTCCTGACCTTCCGAGAGAGACTGGCTGAACTCATGGGCCTGGCCAGGGAGAATCTGGCCAGAGCCCAGAAGAAGCAGAAGGTCTGGTATGACCGCACAGCGTGGTCCCGTGCCTAGGCCACCGGGGATCCGGTGATGGTTCTCATCCCCATGAGAAAGAACAAACTACAGGCCGCCTGGGAAGACCCTTTCAAGGTTGTCAAGCAGCTCAATGAGGTAAACTATGTGGTGAAGCTGTCGAACCGGGCGCACAACCGCCGAGTGTACCATGTGAATATGATGCCATGTTAGGGAGAATGTGTTGTTGGCCGTGTGTGGACAGCGGGAGGAGCAGGGAGATGACCCTTTAATAGATCTATTCCCTGGGACCAGAGCTGGTTCCCCCCTGGAAACAATTCCCCTCTCGGATCAGCTAACCCCTGCCCAGCAAGCTGAGGTCAGGGGGGTGCTGCATCCGGACCGACAGCTGTTTTCCAACCAGCCTGGACGCACTAATCTGACTGTCCACCGGGTGCAGACAGGGTCGCACCCGCCAATAAGATGCTCTCCGTTCCAAGTCACAGGGAAAACTGCTCAGGACCTGGAAAGAGAGGTTGGGGACATGCTGGCTTTGGGGGTGATCCAGCCATCCGCCAGCCCTTGGGCCTTGCCGGTGGTGCTGGTCCCCAAAAAGGCTGAGTCGGTCCGGTTCTGTGTGGACTATCGGAAGCTCAATGCCATCAGTGCATCTGATGCCTACCCCATGCCCAGGCCTGATGAGCTCCTAGACAAATTGGGAGGAGCTCGATACCTTACCACCATGGACCTTACAAAGGGCTACTGGCAAGTGCCGCTGGATGCAGATGCCCGGCTGAAATCGGCCTTTATCACCCCTCTGGGGCTCTATGAGTTCCTGACCCTGCCTTTCGGCCTCAAGGGAGCGCCGGCCACCTTCCAGCGCCTGGTGGACCAGCTACTGAGGGGGATGGAGAGTTTTGTCGTGGCGTATATTGATGACATCTGTGTCTTTAGCCAGACCTGGGAGGACCACGTGTCCCAGGTTAGACAAGTGCTGGACCGACTCCAGGGGGCTGGGCTGACTGTCAAAGCGGAGAAGTGCAAGGTGGGGATGGCTGAAGTATCTTACCTGGGCCATCGGGTGGGGAGCGGCCGCCTAAAGCCGGAACCAGCCAAGGTGGAGGTGATCAGAGACTGGCCCGCTCCCCACACCAAAAAGCAGGTCCAAGCCTTTATTGGGATGGCAGGATACTACCGAAGATTTGTGCCCCACTTTAGCGCCATAGCCACCCCCATCACTGAGCTATGCAAGAAGGGGAAGCCAGACAAGGTGGTCTGGACCGAGCAGTGCCAGGAGGCTTTCCGCGCGCTGAAGGAGGCTCTGGTCAGTGGCCCAGTTCTGGCAAACCCAGACTTTGACAAGCCCTTTGTGGTGTTCACCGATGCCTCCGACACGGGACTGGGGGCGGTGTTAATGCAGGAGGATGAAAAGGGGGAGAGACACCCCATCGTGTATCTGAGCAAGAAGTTGCTACCCCGGGAGCAACACTACGCGGCCATCGAGAAGGAGTGCCTGGCCATGGTGTGGGCCCTCAAGAAACTAGAGCCCTATCTCTTCGGGCGACACTTCACCGTCTACACCGACCACTCTCCCCTGACCTGGCTGCACCAGATGAAAGGAGCCAACGCCAAGCTCCTGAGGTGGAGCCTGCTCCTGCAGGATTACGACATGGATGTGGTCCACGTGAAGGGAAGTGCCAACCTGATAGCGGATGCGCTGTCCCGGAGAGGGGGCCCCGAACTTCCCCAGGTCACTGGTCACAGTGACCCCGCTCTGTTCAGTCTCGAAGGGGGGAGAGATGTGAGGATGTGACGCAGCAGGGAGGGGGGAGTGTTGCCCTGGGAATGTGGCAGGGGAGTTTCACTGGGAGACCTGAGAGCCTGTAACCTGAGCCAGGAGGGGGAGGTAACACCTCTGCCCGGGAATGTGGACAGAAGCTGCAGGAAGGAGCCTGCTGGGTGGGTTTAGTTTCAGTTTGGTGCTCGGTGGTGGAATGCAGGGAACCCCAGGGCTGGGGTCTAAGCTCCCTGCTCCCCCAGAAGGACTGGACTGAGGGGTCCTGGTTGTACCCACAAGCTTTGTTTTAGACTGTGTTCCTATTGTCCAATAAACCTTCTGTTTTACTGGCTGGCTGAGAGTCACAGTGAATCCCAGGAAGAGGGGTGGAGGCCCCGGACTCCCCCACACTCCATGACACCCTGGGGTGCCTACATCCACAGAGGCACCTCTGTTTCCACTTGTAGACATGCAAAGCCACCTAAGTCTTGATGCCGTGGCACAGCTAATGAGCTGGTGGGAACCTGCACTCACACCTAAGCCCTGGCATGACACTGAAGCCAGGCATCCCCCCCATATTGCCTGGGGGGACTGATCCAGTAAGTGTGCTCAGTGCAGGTGTAACCCACACCAGAGATCACTGGGGCGAGCTGGTTGGGAATAGTGGTGGCTGACTCTCTGTGTGTCCTCCCGAATACACAATAACTCAGTGATTAGGGCATTCACCTGGGATGTGGGAAACCAGTGTTCAAATCCGCCCTCTATTTAATTATTTACACACTGGAACAGCTTCCACAGGCGAAACTCAGACCCACCCACAATACCCTCCAGCCTGGGGGTTCAGGCACTCGCTTAGAAATGGGGGAAACCTGGGCTGAAGTCTCTGCTCCAAATGAGCCGGAGCGGGGATTTGAAAACAGGTCTTCCCATTGCAAGGGAGAGCCCGACCACGGAACTGTGGGCTGTAACGGGGCAGGTCTTTCTCTCATTTTGCCTCTGACAGGGCTGCCCTGGCCTAGGTGCCTAACTCCAGAAGTGGGGTGGGGATCGGTGCCTCCCTTCAGCCTGCCCAGATCCCTGGGAGCTTCTGGCACCTTTGCGGATCTGGTCTCTCAGCCCCATGCCTCTTCTGCATTTCACTCTGGGCTGGCTTGGGTGCCTTCCCGCTCAGCTTACTGGTTTCTGAGACTCTTTCTTAGGCACCTAACGCTCCCCCTACCGTGTGTGGGGAGCCCCGGTGCCTAGCTCGGGGCTGTGAATTCCACTGGCCAGAAGAGCACAGCGAAGTCAGTCAGGCATTGCAACTTCTAAGACCCCTTTGTGAATCTAGCCCATACCTGCTCTCTGCTCCAGAGATAACAGCACTGCCCTGCCTCACAGAGGGTTGTGAGGATAAATGCATTAAAGCGTGGGGAGTTCTCAGGCACTACAGGAATGGGGGTGGAATCAGTGCCCTAGATCGATTTGTTTGTGATCCTCACCCACCCAGCCCCATTCGCTGCGGCTCTCATTGGTTCCCACGTCTGCCCTCAGAGGTGTCTTGTGTGTATGTGCCGTGCTCACGTGTCTGGGCACGACTGGATTCTAAATCATAATGTTATTCGTCGTGTTCTCTCCCGCTGAGGCCTGCGCCACTGGATTCATAAGTTCGGCACTTTAACTTACAAATGCAGGGATAAAAAAACGTGAAAAATTGTTGGTCTGTAAAATCTGCTGCCTGTTTTCTCCCTGCTGCCCCTTGTGCCTGGGGGGTGCTCCCCATAAATTTCTGCAAAGCTGCCTCATCATGCACCTTCCAAACCCACCTCACTACTCTCCTTTGCCAGGATCCCAGCAAAAACCTGACAGCGGCGTTTCCTTATGCTCTTCCATCAGTCTGTGGCCAGCTGGTGTCTCTTGTCTTCGGTTGTAAACTCCTTGGGAACGGACAGTGTGGCAGTCAGTTTTTGTTTGTACAACACCTTGCGTGGGAGTGCGGATCCTTGGTGGGGGCTCCTGGGGCTACAGTAATACACAGACTAATAAGCAGTGGTACTGCCCCTCCTAATAAATCATACAGAATGCCTGGGGGTGTCAGGTGGGATTAAAATCTTACTGGCACAAATTTGAGGTGACCCGCATAACTCAGGGCTTCGCTGTTCATGAATAGTGCACCCGTCCTAAACGAGCTGAGACAGCTTTATAACATGCCACACACCATGGTATCTCTTACGTAGCTGCAGTGCAAGCATTTTCCTGGCATAAATTACTTATAGTGTGTGTGTGTGTGTGTGTACAATCCATGGCGACAAACCTACACACAGATACTGCAGTCTCCAGCTATCTACATACAGCAGTGGTTCTCAACTGTGGTCCACTGCTCGTTCAGGGAAAGCCCCTGGCGCGCCGGGCCAGTTTGTTTACCTGCCACGTCCGCAGGTTCGGCCGATCGCAGCTCCCATTTGCCGCGGTTTGCCGCTCCAGGCTGATGGGGGCTGCGGGAAGGGTGGCCAGCACATCCTTCGGCTAGCGCCGCTTCCCGCAGCCCCCATCGGCCTGGAGCGGCGAAGCGCTGCCAGTGGGAGACGCGATCGGCTGAACCGGCAGACGCAGCAGGCAAACAAACAGGCCCAGCCCACCAGCAGCTTTCCCTGAACAAGTGGTGGACCACAGTTGAGAACCACTGGCATACAGGCAGCATGGGAATCAAATGTATGGACTTCTGCTTCAGAAACCCAACTGTTTCCCCAGCGAGCAGGGACAGCTGCCCCACTGATTCTGGTAGCAGAGAGGATTGAAAAATCCGCTTGTCAAGCCCTTTTATTTTTGATAGTTCCTTCTGACAGTAAAGACATTTCCACGGCTTGTGTAGCTGCATCATCATTCCATCCCGCGAAGGTGTCCGTGCTTAGCACACTGTAAGAGCTCCTGGCTCTCCCAGGAGAAATGAATATGATCTAGTTCCTCTGTAGAAAACTTCTTCTCAGATTTTGGATATGTTTGTCCGCATCCTGGACACTCACAGATGGATTAAAGACAAAGTTCTGGCACCTCCTCCTGGCTGACAGTTTGTGTTTATAGTTCAGCCCTTGTAGATGATAAACTCTTTAGTGGTGCATCCAAAGTTGATAGAGCCAAAGGAGTGAAGTGTCACATCAGAATAGTCAAAAGGTTCCACGAGATGTAAATCAGACCCACTCTGTATTTACATCGTCCTTAGTATTCGAGCCCTGCGAATCCGCAGATACTCACTGACCATTTATCCAGATTGCGGATCAGATGCGGATACAATTTTGTATCTGCTCAGGGCTCTACTCAGCATCATGGTATCCAAATGCTGATGGAGCCAAATTGCGCAAACTGTGCGATCCAGGGCAATGAGCTGAACGTAGTAAGCCAGAAGGTAACTGTGTAGTCAGGTCTGATCAACTCTATATTGGAGCCTCAAGTAGGTTCTGTAGCTCTTCCCAAACAAATGGCAGTGAAAACAGCAGATTCCTTCCCCACATTGTCACTTTTTCCCCCCCAGTACTTATCCCTCCTGTGATTTGGAAAACAGAGGTGTTTATGCATCTCTGTGTATTTACCTATGTAAGAGCCAGGGTATTATTATTAGCGATTGTATTTATTAGTATGTGACGGTTCTAGCAGGAATCTAAAGCTGTGACTCCTCCATTAAAGGGTGTGTACGAGCACACCCACGCTGCTGGCAGATTTGGCTACACTCAGTGCAGAATATAAAGGGGCACCTACTAATTCAAACACTGGTCTGCAATGGCTTGTGGCTGGGCAGATGCTAATGCCAAGGTACCAGCTAAGTGCCCACTGCATCACCTTGAAGTGTAGCACTTGGAATCCACCCCCTTTTCAATCCAGAAATACAGCTCTCTTCTTACTCTGAATCTGGCATACAGATACTGCTGTGATGGTGGTGGTATATGGGAGCAATTCCACACGCTCAATCGGCGAAGAGAGAAATCCTTGATCAGCTGTGATACTCATTCCAAGCAGTAGAGGGCAGCAGCACCCAGATCCAGCACCGTGGATTAGTGTGTCGTATGTGTGTGTTCATGGGTGTGTGTCTCTGTATGCAGTGCATGCATCTGGGTGTGCTGAGGAAGGGAGTTTCTACTGCAGTGTGTGTGTTTGTGGTGCACACTCTGTCTGTCTTGCACAGGTGTCTGTCTGTAGTGCTTCCTTTCCCTCTGGTGCGCAGGAACCATGCAGAGTTGTCCCTGGAGGGTGTACTTCTCCAGGCAGTGCCTGGATGCTTTGGCTCTTTGTTTCTCTGTTGCTGCACTCGGGGTGTATCAGCCTGAATGGCTACACACATGTAGTTGTGGATTTGGGACTGGCATATTCCCTGCCCTCTTGCTGTGCCTTGCTCTTTCCGGTTTGGCAAGTAAAACTCCTTCACTGTGCTGCTGAAAAGCACTGAGATCTCTGATTAATTCCACTCTGATGTCAGACATGCGGCTCTGCTGGGAGGGATTTACAGAACTGCATTTAAGCTCTCGTTCACTGAGAGAATCTTTCTCTGTCTCTTCCCTCCCCCCTTCCCCTTCCCCCCACCCCCCGCCCCAGCTCTCTGAAAATGTGTAGACATTTTTCTGTTGCAAGGGTCGCTAAGGCTTGGGGTCGGTTCAGAGCTTTGCATTTGATTCCCTCTCTTTACCACTGGATATTTTTTCATTCTTCTCATTCAGCTGCCATTGAGGACAGAGAGAGCAGCTTTGTTGGAACAGGACAATGAAATGAACACCCCCCCTTTTTTTCCCTGATGACAGCCCGTTACTTAGCAACGGGGTGGGGGGATTTTAACAGAAGATCAGAGCGTCAGGATGAGGAGATAACCTCTGCCATTCCCTCTCCCAGGAAACTTACTCAAGAGCCACCTTCCCTGTTGACAGGCTCCTGATTCTTTTCCTCCCAAGAGCCCGCAGGAAAGTCTCAGAGAGAATCCTCCCTGATGGCTGGCTGGCTGCCTCCCCCTGCAACTCCTCTGCTCAGGCACCCCACTCTTCAGTGACATGCTAAGGGCATCATGTAAAGGGAAGCCCAGTGTGGGATCAGTAAGCTCTCTGCATACACATGCAGGTGACTGAGAGGGGGATCCGTGGGCAGAAGGGAGAGCCAGGCGGCCAGGGCTGACCCCTACCCACACAGGGAGGGAAAGGAGCGTTCGCCTTTTTGTTCTGACAGTGGGCAAGGGAGGGAGGGAGAGAGACTGTGCCCAGCTCCGTGCTGAGAGCGATGGTTGCTCCGAAGAGGTCTCCGTGTGAAAGGCAGAGAGGCCACCTGCGCCTGGCAGCATGGTGCTGAAATCTAACCCTAGCATCATTCTCTTGTGCTCTTTCCTGCCCAGTGACTACATCATCGAGGAGAAGACGGCCGTGCTGCAGAAGAGGGAGCATGAGGGATTCGGGTTTGTGTTGCGAGGGGCCAAAGGTAAGGGCTGGTTTATTTCACTCAGGGCTGGGGCTGGGAGGGGAAGCTCGGTGTCTACAGGGCCCTGCTCTGGCTGGCTGCACTGGTGTTACACACTGCCAGCCCGTGGGCCCCCGTACAGCAGGGCTCTCCGGGGACTCTCCCTCCCCTTGTCTCATGCCCGGGCACATTAGAGTTTAACTCTGTCCATGTACATTGTCCACACCTGGAATTTCATGGCAAATGTGCAGCCGTTGCACCCTGACTGGCAGGTCTCTGCTAGAGTCTGTGCTGTGCAGAAAACTCTGCATGCCGAAGAGTTTCACCTTCAGCCTATTGCATGTGGACAGTGTGCATGCTCTGTGCATGCGTGATTCAGACTGGGAGCCCCTCAGAGCAGGGCTCGTGTGCAGCCCCAGGCCCCCACGTTGATTGTGAATTTGGAGTCCAGTTACTACAGTCACTGGCTGTGCTGGGGCATAACTCCAGGCTGGGAAGAAGAATCGTGCTGGTGGAGTCTCTGTTCTGAGGCGGCTACTTGTGGCACTGTGCTGCCACCGCACCTCCAGCCCTGCCTGATCAGGGTCTCCCCTGCTGGCATCAAGGGGACATTTCCGTTCCCCACACTGTCTTGGGGAATTCCTCGGCTCACGCTGCCAGTGCATCTGGCTCCCATTGTAGCTATTGTGGCTCATGTTACCAGGAATTGTTACCAGAAAGAATCCCTCTGGGACGGAGAGTGATTGAGCTCATATATTGGCATTGACTAACCAGCGTTAACCCTGAGCTGGGAGCATGGGGAAGGCAGGGGATTCCTAGGACAGAGGGTCATTTTTCCAGAAATCTCAGGTTGAAGACTGGGGCAGACCCAGCACTGAAGTGTAATCAGATCAATGTGGGAGAACATAGCCACAGTGATGTCTGTCTGTGTCCCCTCCTGCTCCCCAGGAGATATGGTACCTATAGGGGAGGCTTGGAGAGAGGCTGCCAGCTTTGTATAGAAGATCTGCTCCTTTTCGAGACCTTGCTGTGGGTGGAGACCCTTTTGATTTGGGTTTGAGCCCCACAAGTGATTTCCTCCTAGCATTCACCGATTTTCTTTTTCTGCATGTATCACAGAAGGGTTTTGTGTGCAAGTGGGTGTGTCTTTCAGTACATGTATGTGTGTGCGTGTGTGTGTGTGTCCCCTACTCATATCTGCTAGTCTGCAAATCGTGTAATGAAACTTCCCAGCCCTCAGCATGGCATCTCCCTTTCTCACGGGTTCGGTTGTCATGGTGCGGGGTTACTCCCGTAACGACCAGCTTTTCTCCTATTCTCGCAGGCTTTCTCTGTTTCCTCTCCTCAAGTTTGTATGCTTTGTATTTTCTTGTGTCTGCTGATAGCTGGCGGAAGAGACTCCAGGCAGGTTAGACAATGGGCATTTGGCTGTGGGGCTCTGCAGCCAAATGAGTCTTTGTGGGATTTTTGGTATAAATATGGCTTAGAGTCTGTATGACTCTGGGGGCCACAACACTGCTATCAGAGGCCATGGGGAAGCATATCAGAGGGTCATGGAGGTGAAGGTGGCTTTGAGGGCAGGCCTTGTAGGGGTTTCAGAGTAACAGCCGTGTTAGTCTGTATTCGCAAAAAGAAAAGGAGGACTTGTGGCACCTTAGAGACTAACCAATTTATTTGAGCATAAGCTTTCATGAGCTCATGAAAGCTTATGCTCAAATAAATTGGTTAGTCTCTAAGGTGCCACAAGTACTCCTTTCCTTGTAGGGGTGAAGATCTCTGATTAGTGAGGGATGGGTGTGGCTCACTTGGAAACCCATCACTCTCCCATGGTTGCAAACTGTTAATCTGGGAGTCATCCTTGACCCCTCTCTCCCCTTTACGTTCCCCTGATTAAAGCTACTGCCAAACCCTGCTTCTTCCTCTATAGCGTGCCCCAATCCACCCATCCTCCGTTCCCACTTCCAGAAGCCTTGCCCATGCCCTGGTGACACCCAGCCGGGGCTGCAGCCTCCATCTTTCTGGATAACCCACTCACCCCTCCCACCTGTTTATGTGACTGAAGAAAACATAAACCAGCCCCCATCCCTTCCTGTGCCCACTGTTATCACAATAAGTATAAGGGGTGTTTCCGGCTCCCAGAGTAACGGCACTCACAGACAAGTGCACAGACCAGGCACTGATGTCCGCTCACCCTACAACAGCCATAACTTTATTATTGATTTGGCACGTCCTGGGGCCAGGTGCTGGACAGACATACAGAAACAGGTGCGCCCTGCCTCAGGGACTTTGCCATCTAAACGAGTACTCGGCAGTTAGGTGAATAGTGAAAACATCCCCAGCTATGTGAATTGGAGTAAAAAAACCAGACGGGCTGTAAGCCCCCGTGCTTGAAGGCAGGTCGCAGCCACTAGCTGACTGGGTTGGGGGAGAAGCAGCCCCACTCGTCAGGTTATTCCCTACGTGGTTTTTGTACTTTCCTATGAGGCAGCTGATCCAAAGTCTGGTTGGAGCTGGGATCCTGGGCTGATCCTGTTCCTATTTCTCTTCCAAATGCTGTTGCTGAACTCCTCTTCTTGTCCTGCCTCTCTGAGCGTGTCATCTGCCCCCTTCCTTTTTCGAGTCCCTTCATTGGCTCTACCAGTCTCAGATTCAAACTCCTTGTCCTCGCTGTCAGGTCTCTACACAGCTCTGCCCCCGCCTGCCTCTCTTCTCTCATCACTTGCTGCTTCCTGGCCCAGGACCTGCACTCTATCAACTCCAGTTCCCTCCATCTGCCATGAACACTTCCACCTTCCCTTACTCTCCTCTGTGCCTGGAACAACCTCCTTGGTCTTACAGGCCACACAATATCCTTCTCTTCAGATCCCAGTGTTGTATGTCCGATGTCGAACCGCACACTTGCACCAAACTAATTACTGAAAAGTAAACAAAGCACAAATGGAAGATGTATATCTAATGTGGTGTATCCACTGCAGAGTCAAGTAAACTCATGAGGGAAAGGATGGTGCCGTGGTTAGGATGCTAGTCTGGGACTCTGGACCCATAATTCACAGATTCCAGGGCCAGAAGAGACCATTGTGATCATCTAGTCTGACCTCCTGCATATAACAGGCCATCAAGCTTCCCCAAAATAATTTAGTTCCCTCCCTCGTTACAGAATTCCTGTGTGGCTGTGGGCAAGTCTCTGTGTGCCATTCTGTACCATGAGATGACCGAACTTTCCAACCTCACAGGGATGTTGTAGGATAAATCTATTTCAGATTGTGAGGTGATACTTCAGTGATAGATACGCCTTATTTCATTACGCTGTTCCTAACCCACTGACCTCTGTCTTTTGTCATCTTCATCGTTTGCTTGGAAGAGGCTTAAGGTTTGATACTTGATGTCCCATGTTTGGTGGTTACACTCTTTCGGGGGGCTGCATGAGGCAGAGCCACAGTGCTGAAGCAGCACTTCCCATTGCGGGGCGTGGACACACGAGCAATATAGAAATATTCAAAGTACTGGGAAATAGCAGCTTCAGAAATCCATTCATCAGCCATAGTCCCGGTGGAATCCCCTGGTCTCATTGTGATCATAATTCTGGGACAATGGGAATCAGACTCATACCTGCAGCTCATGGTATTAGCATACAGTTGGTTGTTGTAAATCCATCACCATCCTCAATTTAATGGTGGCTGAGACACCTGACCTTACTTGAACTTCTTTGGTTCATGCTTCTGGCCCTGCTTTGTCTTTGAGCCTTTGTCCAGAGGGGTAGTAGATTTGGTTTGGAATGGTTTGACCATGCACACTTTGTCCTCACCTGTATCGGGCATCCCACCTTCAATGTGGTCTCCCTTGGTATATGAGTCCTAGAATGAAATAAACACTGGAGTTGTCTTAGTTACAGGGTAGGCACCCTGGTCCCTGAGATTCCTCTCTCTGTTGGTGATTTATCTGGTCTGTTTTTGGAATTGAGACAAATTGCTCTGAATGAGTTTGATTCTTCTCACCAACTCAAACTCTTCTATGCATTTGCTCTGGATCTCACAGCTTCCATGGCAAGTTTTAGACTCTCCTAGGTCATTTTAGGGTCAGTCATCACCTGGTGGTGGGGTGCCACACTCTGATCTTCACGATGGGACTGGACATTGGAGATGTGAAAATGACACACCACCTCTTCCTCCACACCACCACCTCTTCTATGCTGAGGCCAAGAACTCCCCTCATGCCTGAGGAGATGGACGTGCTGGTGTAAGTGCCTGCCCTAGGAGACTGATAGGCACAGCTGGATTCCAGACGTCTCTTGGGCTATGTCTAGAGTGGTGGCGAGGGGTGTGATTCTAGCTCTCAGCAGGCTAGTGCAAGTACAAATAGCAGTGTATCCGTGGTAGCTTGCGTAACAGCCGCAGAGGCGTGGCTTAGCCATGCCACGTATATACCCAGCAGCTTCTGGCGGGTTTGTGCTTGGCATGGCTAAGCCATGGCACTGCAGCTACACTGCTCTTTATACTCACGCTAGCTCGACGAGTGTACGCGAGCAGAAGAATCACACCTCTAGCTCATAGTGTAGACCTTGCCCAAGGCAAGAGACGCTGCTCCTCTCCCACAGAACCACTCTGCCCAGGGATCAGTAGAGGAATTTTTCTTCTTTGAGGTGGAGTCTGCATAGTCCCACATGTCAGGTAAGTTTGTCCCAGTGCACAAACTTGGAATCTGCTACAGAGCAAAGTTCATTAGAGCTACTCACCTCCCCTTCCTCCTCTTCTCCTGCAGAGCTCGAGGGTAAAAAAGGGGAACTGGCCCCAGGCGATGGCTGAAGGTGCAGTGAGCTCAGAATTTGTTCACTTAAATTCATGACCTCCCTCATTTTTTTTACTTCTGCGCCACTGGGGCCTCTTGTTGTGTATACATAGTGTGCCAGTCAGCTTGCCTTTTACAGCAAAGAAACACAAAACATGAGAGAGAAGCCAGGCAAGGGTGCCTCTATGTTGTGGGCTTTGTATAGATCTGCAATGACCAGAAGGGCCACCTCAGACCTCTTCTGACCTAGGGAAGCTTGTCAAGCCCAGTTGACTCTGCCGGTTACTGTGCAGATAATATCAGCTTTGGAGAACCACTTGCCCAAATGGTTCTGTGCTCAGCTAAAGCATTAGACCCGGTGCCCAATCTCATCTGGCCAAGAAGTCCACTGCCAGTGATGAAACAACCCCCTGCTCTGTGGCCAGCACAAGCAATCCCTAGATATCTGGGTTGGTGTTCGGATCCTCTGTCTTTCTGCGCTGACTGAATTCAGTGCTGGGGGTCTGGATTTAAGGATTTATGTTGATGGCACTGCCAAGGGGCATGGCCAGTCCCAAGAATGTCCAGATGATCTTCGTGGGGGACGTCAGTTTGAGTGACACAGGCTGGAGGTCTCAGGGTGCCAGTAGTAAAACACCTTGGGAGTTTCTAAACATTATAGGTGACAATTTCCTAACTCAAAAAGTGTTTCAGCCAACATAAGGGAATCCTTTGTTAGACCTTGTCTTAACAGATGAAGAGGACCTGATCACAGGACTAAAAATTGATGGTAGATTAAGTACAAATGATCATGACCAGGGCTAAGATTTAGTCATGGGTATTTTTAGTAAAAGTCATGGACAGATCACGGGCAATAAACAGAAGTTTACGGCCCCTGACCTGTCCATGACTTGTACTATAAATACCGGTTTCAGAGTAGCAGCCGTGTTAGTCTGTATTCGCAGAAAGAAAAGGAGGACTTGTGGCACCTTAGAGACTAACCAATTTATTTGAGCATGAGCTTTCGTGAGCTACAGCTCACTTCCGATGTAGTGTAGCTCACGAAAGCTCATGCTCAAATAAATTGGTTAGTCTCTAAGGTGCCACAAGTACTCCTTTCCTTTTTACTATAAATACCCTGGACTAAACCTTATCTGCTTTAGGAGGGCCCTGGGACCGCTGTTGCTCTGGTGGGGCCAGCCACACCTGCTGCTGCAGCTGCAGAAGTCCCGGAGGTCCCGGAAAGTCATGACATCTGTGACTTCCATGACCTCTGTGACAGACTCGCAGACTCTTCCATATATATTTATGGAAGAAGGGGAAAGTTGCTAGCAATGACTATAACTCAGAAGTTAGGAATTGTAGAAAATTGGATAAGGGGGAAGCAAAAGGACATGAGGTGAAAGCTGTGGCCAGCAGAGTTAAGGACAATAAGAAGGAGTTTTTAAAATATATTAGGGCCAAAAGAATTCCTGACAATGCTGTTGGTCCATTATTAGATGGAAATGGCAGAATTATCAATAATAATGCAGAAAAAGGCATGCTCCAGGAATTATTTTGGGGAAGTTCTCTGGCCTGGTTCCTTCTGGCCTTCGCCTCTATGAATTTTTGGAGCCCCTTCCTGTCCCATGAGGGAAGGAAAACGGAAGGCAAAGGATTCTGGAAGTGAACATTGCCAAGTTAAGTGGTGTAAGGGAGAGGGTTTGGGTTTTCTGGATCATCTGCCCCCCTTCTGTGGGAAGAGAGGGCTGAATACTTTAGGTGGTCTCTATCTCAGTAAAAGGGGGACCAATTTCCTCGAGGACAAGCTGGCTAGAGTAGTCAGAAGGGGGTTGAACTAATACCAAAAGAGGAGGGTGGAAACAGAGAACAAATGAGCACTCAGCACAAAATCTAGATGTTGAGAACAACATTAATCAAGACACCAAAGTACCGAAGGAGAAGAAATTCTTTGATTGCTGATACACCAACGCTAGGCGCTTAGGTAACAAACGAGAATTGGAATTGCTAATTTAGTAGCATAAATTCGATCTAGCTGGTATTACTGAAACGTGGTGGGATGATTCACCATGATTGGAATGTTAAAATCAATACTTATAGCCCATTTAGGAAGGATTGAGTGGGCCAAAGGGGAGTGGCACTCTGTCAAAAAATAACACTGCCTGTTTCCAAGGCCTTGTCTAGATGAACTTCAGTTCTCAGCAGCCTGGAGTGTACACGTACCCTGCAATAGCTTGCTGCATACTACAGGTACGTTACACGGCTATGGAACACCTGCGGCAAGGACACTGCTGGTCCGGCTCAGATGACTGGGGCTCACAGGGCTAATAATTGAAATGTAGATGTTTGGGCTCGGGCTGGAGGTCTGAGATCTCGGAGTCCGGGCTGCAGCTTGAGCCCAAACGTCTACATTGCCGTTTTTTGCCCCACAGTCTGCAACCTGTGAGCCTGAATCAATTGGCCCAGGCCCTGAGACGCAGTGCTGCGGGTGTTTTAGTGCAGTGTGACATGCCCTAAGTGTCTCTATGGACCCTGCCGCCATGTACATAAAATTCCCTCCTGCGTTTAATCTGTTCCCGTTTCACAGTGGGCTTGATCAAAGTGGACTAGGGAACTTCTAGTGCGGCAGGAGGGCCAACGCAGATACATAGTGCACTGCAGGCTGGTGCGCTGTCACTTTACACCCAGATTGCCGCAAACAAAGTGTTCGTACAGACAGGCCCCAAGTCACTGCCAGCTCGGAGGACAACGACCGTGAATGCTGTGAATCGGAGTCCTAACAGAAAAGGCACGAGATGGGGTACTAGTGGGTGTTCGCTTACAGATGACCAGTCCCACTGGGGAGCAGGATGGCCAGCCCCTAAAGTCCCGGTCTGTAATGTGCAGGAAACCAGCTCCGCGCCCATGGGGGACTTCAGTCTGAATGACACATGCTGGAGGTCTCCTTCTGCCCGCACTAACACCCTCAGAATGATAGGTGACCATTCTCCCTTGAGTGATTGTGCACACACACTCCACTGCAGGTGTTTGTGCGCCCAGTGCACTGGCGTCCGAGACTTCTGCCAGCAGCACCAGTAGGTGAAGCATGTGCTCCTGCTCTTGTGCTCTCAGATAAGGGCATATTCGCCGCCTCCCTCTTAGTTCCTTCTGACCATCCATGGTGGGTGAGAGTTGAAGCCCCCTCTAGCACTTGCTTTGGTTAGCCAGTGGTTCCAAGTTCCTGTCATGTACATAGTTACAGATCGGTGTGTTCAGAGTAGCATTGCCAGTTGAGTTACAGTATTTGCTATAGGTACCTGGTGGATTTATTATGAAAAGATCCCCAAATTTCCAGCAATGTGCAGCATGCAGGGCTGTTTCCCCTGTGATGGGTAAGAACAAGAGCTTCTCAGTTTGCCTTGGCGATGGCTATGTGGGGACAGACGCCCTATTTGCACCTCCTTCCTCACCAGGACAAAAACCAGGGATTTCTACCTCAGTTCCCCTTGTGAAAGAGGCACTGCATTCCACCTCGGAACCGAGGCCTGACCACCAGATAGTGGACTGAGATCACAAGGATTGCTCCTCCGGCTGCACAAGTCTGATGAGAAATGTTGCCCTTCTCTCTCACCAGCAGCCTCCTCAGAAACACTCCAAGCATTCTGATGATGACAAGTGCTCAAAGCCTCAGTCTCCAAAAAGGATTTCCAGTGAGACCATCAGTACCAGTCTGAGACACCACTAATCTAGACTTTCACCCGCTCCATCTGAGGCGGCACTATTGATTCCAGCTGTGGATGCCGGAGTCTTCACTCTTTCCGGCTCCATCTTCATTGTTCCCACCTGACCGTCACTATCGGCGCTGATGGACGGATACTTACCTATTTGGGTGCCCTCTACGCCACAGGCCTTGCTGCCCAGGGATCTTTGGTGCCTATCCTAGTGGACTCTCCTTGCTAAAATCAGCTCCTATGAAAACAACTCCGGTGTCCTCAGCACCCCTGGAGCACATGGTGTTGCTGATGCATTGCCAGAATCCTTGTCATTACCTTTGATGTCATCTAGAGAGATAGCGCCGTCTCTCCAACCCATTGTGCTGGTACTGCCAGCACCGATCCTTGATCAGTATTCAAACCATCTCTGCCCTCGGTTATGTTGAACCCCCAGGTATCTCCTGTAGCCAGACCACCTGGAACCCCAAAAGGGACCACTCCCTGTGTCACCCTTGAGGTCTTTTAGCTCTCCTTGCAGACCTCCCCCTAAGGTTATGGACCAAGTCTGGTTTTCTTATAAAGAGGCTCCAGCGTGGTGTCCCCACCTTGGGTGACTCAGACAATGCAATATCCTCTGTGGCCTTACTGGTCTTGGGCTGCTCCGAGGTATTCTGGACCTCCATCAAAGTCACGCTGTAGGAGGAATTCCCCTCCTCCCCTAGTGCAGGAAACCTCTACCCAGGATTCTGCTACCATCCTTCCACGCACTGTACTGGACCCTATGGAGGACGGAGAAATAATGAAGGATCCCCTGGTTGTTTCCACCCATATTTCATCATCTTCTCCAGAGTCAACATCTTTCACCACAACCCCCCTGAGTACTTCAAGGTCTTCCAGGACCTTATAAGGAGGGTGCCACTTCCCTAGGAGAGCATGCCGAACATGAGCAAAAAAACCTGCACAGCCTCCTTGATATTTTGCAGACTCCTGCCCCATGAAGCATTGTCCTTCCCATCAGTGAAGCCTTGCTGGAGACGGCAGAAACCCTCTGGCAGACCCCACCCTCTGTACGACCTATGGCCAAGCAAGGGGATATCAAGTTCCTCAACAAGATATTGATTATTTTTTTACCTACCCAGTTCCCAGTTTCTCAGTGGTCATAGCTGGTAATGAGCTGTCTCATCAATCCCATCCTAAAGCCACTCTCAAAGACAAAGAATTAATGAGACTGTATTTAGATGACTGAAAGGCTTAGTCCATTGCTGCTCTTCAAATGCATGTGGCTAATTATCAGTCTCTCTTGTCTAAATATATTAGTATTAATTTCTGAGCAGTTTCTAAGTTTGCTGGCATGTTGCCAGAGGAGGGAAAGGAAGTTTCTGTCTTTAGTTTTGGAGGGGAACCATCATGGCCTTCAAGCAGCTATTGAAGCTGCTATGGCTTCATGTTCAGTGGCTGCCATGGATTTAGGGGGCAGGGATAGCTCAGGGGTTTGAGCATTGGCCTGCTAAATCCAGGGTTGTGAGTTCAATCCTTGAGGGGGCCATTTAGGGTTCTGGGGCAAAAATTGGGGATTGGTCTTGCTTTGAGCAGGGGGTTGGACTAGATGACCTCCTGAGGTCCTTTCCAACCCTGACATTCTATGATTTCCAAGAGAAGCTCTTCCTTGTTGCAGGTGTCTGGCATTCCAAAGGTGCTGCAAAATACAATTCAAGATTCACACTTCAAACTGTTTAAACTATTTACCAGCAAAACAGATGATGTTATGCACACCCACCCTAAAAGCTTCCCCGGCAGCACTTCATGACTGGGAGTTCACACTTCAGTTACAAAGAGGAAACAGTTTAGTCCACACCTTTAGTATAAATCCTCTTTCCAGAAGAAGTCACTGGATTCCTCAAAAAGGTCAAGACCTCCTCAACATTGCCAGCTGCCTTCTTCTACAGTAGGCCTTTCTCATCTGACAACCGCAGCCCCCAAGCAATCATTCTAACTGCTCAGTTGAGGACAGCACACTAACAATCACTTCAGAACATGCCTGTCCCTCTTTCGTTGTGCTTGGGAAAGCATCACATCAGACAAGTGGGTCCTCAATACTGGAAAGGAGGGATATGTTCTCCAATTCACCTCCTTCCCTTTTCCTAGCACACCTTTCCCGCCCCTTTTCAGGGACCCATTTCACGAGACTGTGTTACTTCAAGACACAGAGTCTCCTCGGGAATTGGGGTGGCAGAGGAAGTTCCTTAGCAGCACAGAAGCAAAGGCTTCTACCTGTATTTTCTAGTCCCGAATAACCCTTCTGGTCTTCACCCCATCCTAGATTTAAGAAACTGAAACTTTTCATCAAGAAAGTCAAGTTTAGAATTGTCACCCTCACTTCCATTGTCCCTTCCCTGGAGATCAGTATGCTGCCCTCACTTTTCACGACTTGTACGTCCAGCCACAGGATGTATCTTCGATTCATAGCAGGCAACAACCATTCCTAGGACTCAGTGCTTCCCTTCAGGCTTATATCAACCCCAGCGGTCTTCACCAAGTGCAAGTTGATGGTAGACGTCCACCTGTGCCATTTAGGCTTTCAGATATTTCCTTACCTGGATAATTGGCTGGTATGCGGAACATCAAACAACCAAGTGCAAAACAACATCCTTGTCATCAGAGAGCTGTTCTTTTGTCTGGGCCCAAAACTAAATTTGGACAAATCACAGTTACAACCAACACAACTCATAACCTTCATAGGAGCAGACCTTGACCCCATAATCGCATGGCTTACTTTCAAAAGGAAGGGTTTCAGAAAATACCTTTTCATTCAGAAGGCCTCAAGTCCGACCCAACGACATTGGTGCATGCCTGCCTACAACTCCTGGGCCACATGGCTTTGTGCACATATGTAACTCCACATGCTTGACTTCCCCTTCACTTTCTGCAGGCCTGGTTCTATTTGGCATGTTGTCCTTCCACACATGAGGATTTATGTATCTACACAAGTGTTTCAGTCTCTGGACTGGTGGTTGGATCTGTGGAACATGTAAAAAGGAGTTCTGTTTCTGTCCCCGGAACCAGCTATGACTCTATAATGGATGTTTCTGCTAAAGGCTGGGGGCCCATCTCAATCAATTTCAGGCTCAAGCTTTTTGTCACACCAGGAAGTTTCACTCCATATAAATGTGCTGGAGCTTTGAGCTATTGGTTGGGCCTGTGAGATGTTTCTGTCCACCCTCAAGAACCAGGTGATACAAGTTCTTATGGACAACGCCACTACCATCTTTTATCTGAATAAGCAGGGAAGTGCACGATCATCTCAGCTATGCCAGGAAGCCATCCTTCTGCAGAATCTATGTATAAGAAATAATGTCTCCTGAAGATGACCATCTTGGCTAATGCCATTGATAGACCTATCCTCCCTGAACTTATCTAATTCTTTTTTGAACCCAGTTAATACTATTGGTACTTTTGGCCTTCAGAACATCCCCTGGCAATTGGTTCCAAAGGTTGACTGCATGACAAAGCAACATTAATCCTCATGGCACCAGCATGGCCAAGATGATATTGGTTCATGGACCTGCATCAGCACTCTTTCCAGTCACTGATCATTTTACCTCTAGTCGAGGATCTCCTGTGTAAGAACCAGGACAAGGCTCTGTCTCCAATCTCTTCACCTCATAGCATGGATAATCTCTGGTCAAATTCTCATGAGAAATTGTGTTCTTGAGATGTTCGGGCCATCTTGATGAGTAGCAGAAAAGAATCCACTAGAGCTACATGGACAGCAAAGTAGAAGAGATTTTTGGTTTGGGTGCAATCTCAAGACTTATCACCCCGTCACACAGAGGTTGGACATGTGCTGGACTATCTGTTGCACCTGAAAGCACTGAGCCTTTCAGTTATTTCCTGAGAGTTCACCTGGCTTCCATATTTGCACTCCATCTACCCGTCAAAGGGATTTCTATTTTCTCTCACCCTCTCATTTCCCAAGTCTTGAAAGGTCTACTCAGTGCTACCCTCCTGTGTCTGATACTTGTCAGGGATCTCAACCTAGTCCTCTCCCAACTGATAGTATCCCCCTTTGAATTGATGGTGGCGACCTCAATGCCTTTATTGTCTATGAAAATGCTGCTTCTGGTGGCAGTCAGTTCCACAACCTTGCTGACGTCTCTCCTCCACTAAAAGTAACGGCTCACTCCACCAGGGCTCAGTCCACTTCACCAGCTTTTCTAAGCAATATCCCTAGAGCAGATATCCACAAAGCACAAACGTGGTCATCTGGACCTACCTTTTCCAGACATTGTGCCCTCACTCAGGCTTCTCGGAATGATGCCAACTTCGGCAAGTCAGTGTTACCGTAACTGTTCAGATGCTCTGAAGCCCCTCGATCTGAAAGGGAACTGCTGAGGCATCAGCTGCAGTGGTAGTTTATGTGCACATTCACTCGAAGGAGAAAACTGCTTACTTACCTCTACGGTAACTCTTGTTCTTTGAGATGCATTGTGCACATAGAGTTCTGTGGCCCTCCCCCTTCCCAGCTATTGTGGATGTTACATACAGTGGCCCAAAGGAACGGAGAAGGAGGTGGCAGACCCACCTCTTCTATGCCATCGTCTGAGAGCATGAGAGGAGCAAGGTCACATGCACTGCCTAGTGGTACTCCTGGCAAAAGTCTCCAACTCAACTACCTTGGATGCCTACACACCTGCAGTGGAATGTATCGGTGCACAGTCACACAAAGAACAACAGTTACTGTACAGGTAGGTAACTGTATTTTTCCTAACTCAAAAAATGTTACACCCAACAAAGAGAAATTCTATATTAGATCTCATCTTGACAGGTAACGAGGAATTAATCACAGAACTAAAAATCAGTGGTAATTTAAATACAGGTGATTATGACTTAATTGCATTTGTCATAAGCAAACACTACAAAATCAAAACCAGTAATATATACACACTTGGTGCTTTTTAAAAGGGTCAGTTTCACAAAGTTGAAAACAAATATAAGATCACTTGGGAGAAAGAATTTAAATAGAGAAATATGAATGATAATTGGAAACTGTTCAAGAACGTTGGTACTAAAAAGTTTATGGTAAGGAATATAAATCAGAAGCTAGGAATTGTAGAAAATTGATAAGGGAAGCACAAAGACCCAAGACTAGCAGAATTAAGGTCAGTAAGAAGTTAAACTATATTAGGAACACAAAGAATGCTAATAATAGTATTGTTCCCTTACTAAATGGAAATGGCAGAATTGTGAATAACGCAGAATAGGCAAAAGTGTTCAATAAGTATTTTCTGTTCTATATTTTACAAAATAACAGATGATCTAGTGATCTATGTTGCTGCTGATGATGATAATATCCTTTCCATTCCAATAGTATCTCAAGAGAATGCTAAATAGCAGCTAATAAAGTTAAACATTTTTAAATCAGCAGGTCCAGATGATTTGCATCCAAAAGTTTTAAAAGAGCTGGCCCAGGCGCTCACAGGACTGTTAATGTTTCTTTTCAGTAAGTCTTGTAACACTGGGGAGGATCCAGAAGACTAGAAAAAAGGTTATATTGTTTTGTCAATATTTAAGAAGTGTACATGGGACAACTCAGGTTACTACAGGCCTGTCTGTCTGACATTAATCCTGGACAAAATAATGGAGTAGTTCTTCCGGGACTCGATTAATAAAGAATTAAAGGACGGTAATACCATTAATGCCAGTCAACATGGGTTTATGGAAAAAAAGGTCCTGTCAAACTAACTTGATATATTTTTATGAGATTACTAATTTGATTGATAATAGTAATAATGTTGATGTAATATACTTAGACTTCTGTAAGGCATTTGACTTAGTACACCATGGCATTTTGATCAAAAAACTAAAATGATATAAAGTTAAGAACTGGTTAACTGATAGGTCTCAAAAGTTAACTGTAAACAGGCAATCATCGTTGAGAAGATGTGTTTCTAAAGGAGTTCTTGGCCCCATTTTATAGTTAACCCAGGAGAAAACATGAAATTATCACTATTAATGTTTGCAGATGACACAAAAATTTGGGGAGTACTAAAAATAACGAGGACCAGTCACTGATGCAGAGCTATCTGGTAAACTGGGCACAAGTGAACAATATGTTTTAATAGCTGAATGTAAATGGCCTACATCCTTTCTTCTTATATGTAGATATACATATTTACAGGATGGGGGACTCTATTCTGGGAAGCAGTGACTCTAAAAAAGACTTGGGATTCATGGTGGATAATCAGCTGAACATGAGCTGCTAATATTACACTGGCCAAAATAGCTGAATGTGAGCTTCTAATGTGACAATGTGCATGCATAAACAGGGAAATATCAGATTGGGAGTACCTCTGTATTTGGCACTGGTGCCACTATTTCTGCAATAATATGTCCACTTCTAGTGTCCACAATTCAAGAAGGTTCTTGATGAATTGAAGAGGGTTCAGAGAAGAGCCACAAGAATGATTAAAGAATAGGAAAACTTGCCTTATAATGAATAGACTCAAGGTGCTCAGTCCATTTAGTTTAAAGAGAAGGTGAAGAGGTGATTTGATCACTATCTGTAAGTATCTACATGGGGAAAAATGTGCGATAATGGATTCTTCAATCCAGCAGACAAAGCATAACACAATCCAATGGCTGAATGCTGAAGTTAGACAAATTTAGACTGGAAATAAGGCATCCATTTTTAACAGTGAGATTAATTGATCATTGGAACAATTTACCAAGGGTTCTGATGGATTCTCCATAATAGGCAATTTTAAAATCAAGATTGAATGTTTTTCTAAACATTCTAGTTTAGAAATGCTGTAGTTCAAACAGGAATTAAGTCTGGGAAGTCCTATGGTGTTATTCAAGAGTTGCATTATTCAGGAGGTGAGACTAGATGATCAAAGTGGTCCTTTCTGTTCTCATAATCTGTGAATTATCATAGAAGGCTTTAGGCTCAGGAAATACAGCATCTGCAAGCCTAGTATTATTGGGAGTTCTTTGCTGTCGAGTCTGGTTAAAATACCTCAGGTTTCTGACTTAGTGTTGGTTTCTTCATTGCTTGGCCAGAAAGAGAAGCAGAAGAAGTAAAATGTCAAAGGCAGGACAATGTAAGATTGAGGATTTTACCCATTGTTGGTTACAACTTGTTTAGTTCAAGAACTCTTCCAGAGACAGATTTTGAAATAGGATGATGTTAATCGTGGTTCTGTAGAGACAACAAGAGGTCATCTTTGACTTCCAAACATTTGTCCTTGGTATTGGGAAGCCATTGCAGACACTTTACTGAATTGCAAAAAGAAAAGGAGGACTTGTGGCACCTTAGAGACTAACAAATTCATTTGAGCATAAGCTTTCGTGAGCTACAGCTCACTTCATCAGATGCATTCAGTGGAAAATACAGTGGGGAGATTTATATACATCGAGAACATGAAACAGTGGGTGTTACCATACACACTGTAACAAGAGAGTGATCACTTAAGGTGAGCAATTACCAGCGGGGGGGGGGAGGGAGACCTTTTGTAGTGATAATCAAGGTGGGCCATTTCCAGCAGTTGACAAGAATATCTGAGGAACAGTGGAGGGTGAAGGGAGGGAGTAACATGGGGAAATAGCTTCACTTTGTGTAATGACCCATCCACTCCCAGTCTCTATTCCAGCCTAAGTTAATTGTATCCAGTTTGCAAATTAATTCCAATTCAGCAGTCTCTCCTTGGAGTCTGTTTTTGAAGTTTTTTGTGGAAAAATTGCCACTTTTAGGTCTGTAATCGAATGACCAAAGAGATTGAAGTGTTCTCCAACTGGATTTTGAATGTTATAATTCTTTACGTCTGATTTGTGTCCATTTATTCTTCTACGTAGAGACTGTCCGCTTGGCCAGTGTACATGGCAGGGGGGCATTGCTGGCACATGATGGTATATATCACATTGGTGGATGTGCAGGTGAACGAGCCTCTGATAATGTGGCTGATGTGATTAGGCCCTATGATGGTGTCCCCTGAATAGATATGTGGACACAGTTGGCAACGGGCTTTGTTGCAAGGATAGGTTCCTGGGTTAATGGTTCTGTTGTGTGGTGTGTGGTTGCTGGTGAGTATTTGCTTCAGGTTGGGGGGCTGTCTGTAAGCAAGGACTGGCCTGTCTCCTAAGATCTGTGAGAGTGATGGGTCGTCCTTCAGGATAGGTTGTAGATCCTTGATGATGCATTGGAGAGGTTTTAGTTGGGGGCTGAAGGTGATGGCTAGTGGCGTTCTGTTATTCTCTGTGTTGGACCTGTCCTGTAGTAGGTGACTTCTGGGTACTCTTCTGGCTCTGTCAATCTGTTTCTTCACTTCCGCAGGTGGATATTGTAGTTGTAAGAATGCTTGACAGAGATCTTGTACGTGTTTGTCTGAGGGGTTGGAGCAAATGCAGTTGTGTCGTAGAGCTTGGCTGTAGACAATGGATCGTGTGGTGTGGTCTGGGTGAAAGCTGGAGGCATGTAGATAGGAATAGCGGTCTGTAGGTTTCCGGTATAGGGTGGTGTTTATGTGACCATCGTTTATTAGCACTGTAGTGTCCAGGAAGTGGATCTCTTGTGTGGACAGGTCCAGGCTGAGGTTGATGGTGGGATGGAAATTGTTGAAATCATGGTGGAATTCCTCAAGGACTTCTTTTCCATGGGTCCAGATGATGAAGAGGTCATCAATATAGCGCAAGCAGAGTAGGGGCGTTAGGGGACGAGAGCTGAGGAAGCGTTGTTCTAAGTCAGCCATAAAGATGTTGGCATACTGTGGGGCCATGCGGGTACCCATAGCAGTGCCGCTGATCTGAAGGTATACATTGTCCCCAAATGTGAAATAGTTATGGGTGAGGACAAAGTCACAAAGTTCAGCCACCAGGTTAGCCGTGACATTATCGGCGATAGTGTTTTTGACGGCTTGTAGTCCATCTTTGTGTGGAATGTTGGTGCAGAGGGCTTCTACATCCATAGTGGCCAGGATGGTGTTATCAGGAAGATCACCGATGGATTGTAGTTTCCTTAGGAAGTCAGTGGTGTCTCAAAGATAGCTGGGAGTGCTGATAGCGTAGGGCCTGAGGAGGGAGTCTACATAGCCAGACAATCCTGCTGTGAGGGTGCCAATGCCTTAGATGATGGGGCGTCCAGGATTTCCAGGTTTATGGATCTTGGGTAGCAGATAGAATACCCCTGGTCGGGGTTCCAGGGGTGTGTCTGTGCGGATTTGTTCTTGTGCTTTTTCGGGGAGTTTCTTGAGCAAATGGTGTAGTTTCTTTTGGTAACCCCCAGTGGGATCAGAGGGTAATGGTAATTGGTAATGGTAATTGGTTTTAGTGCAGAATCATAGAGGATTAGGGTCGGAAGAGACCTCAGGAGGTCATCTGGTCCAACCCCCTGCTCAAAGCAGGACCAACCCCAACTAAACCATCCCAGCCAGGGCTTTGTCCAGCTGGGCCTTAAAAACCTCTAAGGATGGAGATTCCACCACCTCTCTAGATAACCCATTCCAGTGCTTCACCACCCTCCTAGTGAAAAAGTTTTTCCTGATATCCAACCTAGACCTCCCCCACTGCAACTTGAGACCATTACTCCTTGTTCTGTCATCTGCCACCACTGAGAACAGCCGAGCTCCATCCTCTTTGGAAACCCCCCTTGAGATAGTTGAAGGCTGCTATCAAATCCCCCCTCACTCTTCTCTTCTGCAGACCAAATAACCCCAGTTCCCTCAGCCTCTCCTCGTAAGTCATGTGCCCCAGCCCCTTGATCATTTTTGTTGCCCTCCGCTGGACTCTCTCTAATTTGTCCACATCCCTTCTGTAGTGGGGGGCCCAAAACTGGACGCTATACTCCAGATGTGGCTCACCACTGCCAAGTAGGGAGAAATAATCACTTCCCTCGATCTGCTGACAGTGCTCCTACTAATGCAGCCCAATATGCCGTTAGCCTTCTTGGCAACAAGGGCACAGGCTTGACTCATATCCAGCTTCTTGTCCACTGTAATCCCCAGGTCCTTTTATGCAGAACTGCTGCTTAGCCAGTCGGTCCCCAGCCTGTAGCAGTGCCTGGGATTCTTCCGTCCTAAGTGCAGGACTCTGCACTTGTCCTTGTTGAACCTCATCAGATTTCTTTTGACCCGATCCTCCAATTTGTCTAGGTCACTCTGGACCCTATCCCTACTCTCCAGCATATCTGCCTCTCGCCCAGCTTAGTGTCATCTGTGAACTTGCTGAAGGTGCAATCTGTCCCATCATCCAGATCATTAATCAAGATGTTGAACAAAACCAGCCCCAGGACTGACCCCTGGTGCACTCCACTTGATACCAGCTGCCAACTCAACATCGAGCTGTTGATCACTACCTTTTGAGCCCAACAATCTAGCCAGCTTTCTATCCACCTTATAGTCCATTCATCCAATCCATACTTCTTTAACTTGCTGGCAAGAATAATGTGGGAGACCATATCAAAAACTTTGCTAAAGTCAAGGTTTATCACGTCCACATACACAGAGCCAGTTATCTCATCAGAAGATTGATCCAGATCCAGTCTGGTCTTTACAACCAATGCAGCCCAAGTCAGGCACAAGCAGAGTTGGGAAATCAGCACCAACATCTTCTCAGGCAGAGAGTGTGTGACTGATTCTGGTTTTTTTTCCCCTTTGGTTGACCCTAGCAGAGATTCTTCTTCTTTGACTGCACATGTCCATTCCACTTTAGGAGTGTGCACACCCTGTGCATTGGAACCAGAGACTTTTTCCCATAGCGGTACCCATCATGGCAGCACATGTGCCCTCCACACACACGTGCTCCCAGCTGAAGGTTTAAAGGGGTGGAATTGCCCCAACACTCTGTTCAGTTTCTTGTCACCCTTTGGAGTTGGAGATTGGAGCATGTTGTGTTTCTCATCACACAACTTTCCCTTTTCTCTCAGAACTGAGAATTTCTCTAAAACAGTGTAAATAGTTGTTAGTGGGAGTTACAGTTTGTATGTAGTGGGACAAATTTTTATTTTTCTGTTTTTACTTTGGTTTTGGGCTGCTTTCCGGCATCCTTGTCACCTGGTACTGGGGTTTGTGTAAATCCCTGAGATTTAAGCACTGTTCTGACTAGAAAATCTAGGCGAGATAGTGATCCTCATTCCCACTGCCTGAACTGCCCGGGAGAGGTCACGTCAGACAGAAGTGCCAGATTTGGAGCGGGTTCAAATGGACACCCAGAAGTCCAGAGTGGTGGGACTCTGGCACTTCTTCCTGGAGTCTGTTGAAGGTCCAGTATCAGAGCCCAGCCATTCAGTGCACACCAGTGCAGACACCACTCCATCCTGGAGTGCACGTCTGGACATTTCACATTACCCTGATCACCGGTACCTAGGGAGAAGGTTTTATTCTGCTTCTCCAGTGCCATTGAAAAGTCAGAAGATGTCTGACAGCACAGTCTTCAAAGCCTAAGAAGTCTTCATCAAAGAAACCTCAATCTCCTGCAGAACCCTCCAGAAGCAAGTCGGGTACAAAGGTTTAGTGCATGGGCCTTGGCTAGGCACTCCCTAGTACCTGATACTACTTTGGCTTGTAGTGTCTAGTCAATGACTCTGGCACCGACCTCAGTACTGTTGAAACAGAGTCCATCACCAGGGCCTGCCACGGCGAAACCTTGATCCTTGCATGTTGCTGTCCACCCACCATTCTTGGCACTGACAACAGCAGAGGCGTACGCAGCAGCCAACAACCTCCTCTGCCTCTCAGTGCTGGATTTCCTTCTACTTCACAAGGTGGATGTCTCTGCACTATCTGTTTCTTCTTTGCGAGCTCCGGTACCCACTACATCTGTGGCACCAGCTCACTCAGCACCAACTTAAATGTTGCGGTTCTTGATACTGGCAACAGCTAAGAAATCTTCAGTGAATCTCCAAGGCAGATTTACGTACCATGAGCGGGTAAGCTCCCAGTGCTCCCCAGTGTCCACCACTGTGTCTCAGGCCTAGTCTCCAGCTCCCTCTACTCCCCCCAGTACTGCACCGATGTGGCTCTTAGACTACTCCTAATCCTCCTCGGAACTGGAGGTAGGATCTTATGCTGCTAGATCCTATTACAGGAAGTCTTGAGGCTTCACTGAGATTGAGATCTCAGCCCAGCACTCTCACAGGAGCAGGTCTACAGACAGAATGCCATGGGATATTTTTAAGTGGGGCCTGATGTCTGATCACTGGCTTTTTTGGAGCTCTGCATTCATGCCTCCAGCATCTTGTACAGCCTGCCCCGTGCCTCCTCTGTCTTAAGTCACCTCCAAGACAGCAAGAAATGTCTGGTATTGATCTCATTACCAACCGTGGTATCAATCAGGTGGTGGAGGTGATATTGACAATACCCAACCCATCTGACAAGGACATACTGCATCAAACTTTACAAGATGAACCTGTACAGTCACCATTGAACAAAGCCTACAATTTATTTGACGAAGCGACATCATCATTCCTAGTTGGACAATTATAAGGCCTACCAAGAGCTGTTAAAGAGTGTAGCCACTTCCCTGGGGATCTAGGTGGATCTGGTGCAGGAGAATCCACATAAATTAGTGGGTACTTTACACACCTCAGGACCCAGCAATTTGGAGCCCATTAAAAAAATACTCTGGCAGACACTTGTGTCTTTAACACCTACAGCTAACAAAATAGAAGAAGATACCATGTGTCATCCCAGAGTCATGAGCAAATTTTGTTCAGTCCCTACCCCAGGAGCTTTGGTGGTGATTATTGCAGTCAATGAAAAGACAAGATAAGGATGTTCCAATACTAACCCCAAAAACAAAGACTCAAAAAAGCTTGATCTTTTTCGTAGAGAGATTTATTCAGCCTTGGGTTACAATTTTGAAATGCAAACCACCAGGCTGTCTTAGCCAGAGATGTTTTTTACATTTGGGATAATATGGCTAAATTCATGGACAATCTACCAGCGGAAGTCAAACAGGAATATCAGGCCATGCTTAATGAGGATCTGTCAGAAATCAGGGCCTGCAGCAGAGCTAGTCTCCAGGCAGCCTCATCAGTACAGCTGGCCTGCAGCCCGCTGCCTGATTAGCCATGCCACCTGATCGGGTGCAGAGGCCAGCAGGCTGGCTCGTAAGCCAGCAGCACCAGCAGCTCACTGGCTTCTCAACGCTCATACCCACCTCTGTGCCTGCTCCTGCATTACCTGGTTCGTCTTCGAGTGATGGTTGCTATCTGTATTCCAAACGTGGGTGCGCATGCGCACCGTGCCCCAGAGCCGGAAGTTTTCAGCAGCAGTGTCCGTTGACCTGCATGTGTGTCTTAAGTTGCCACATGCTCCAAACGAGGATATAAGTTCCCTCTTACGGCATGGTCGGAGTCGGAATCTTCTCTCTCATGCTTGTAGCTTCTACGAGAGCACTCAAATCCGTTGTGTATAGTTCGTTAGTTTAGTTGTTTTCTTCGTTGTGTACGTACCTATAGTTAGAGTAGATTGTTGCCGCTTTTGGGCACTGTTGACTCCCACACTGACCATGCAATACAGCAGCCCTCTGAGGCACACCCCTCCATCTTGGCAGGAGTCCCCACGCTCCACTCTGTGCACCCCTTGCCCCCAATTTGGTGGACATCAGGACGTGCCCTGGACACCTGGACAGGCTAAACCCGTGACAGTGCACCTTAACTTGCCATAGCCGCCCTCCCTGCTCCTCTTGGCTCCACAGCCACCTACTCCAGCGGATGCACCACGCTTCCTGGGTCAGGATCTGCATCCGGCGGCTGCCGGTCCGCCTGCTCCTACGGTCCTGTCATTGCCACAGGCCTCTTCAGATTTGGAGGGTTTTTCCATGGAGGAGCCATCGTTCTCCCCGATGCCCAGGTGCAGCTCAGACTCCCGAGCGAGTCCGCCGCACCCGACGGGCTACCCCCTGGTCCAGCTGCAGTGATACTCTTATTCCTGGGACCCACAGTATCCACCAAACCCGGCCCCATGGCTACACTGGCCCACGTGGGATCCGTACCACCTCCTGTACCTACCCCCACCAGCCTTGCACCATTCCATCCATGCCCGTCTGCTGGAACCGTCCAGCTCAGACAAAGAGGTGAACCCAGAATGCAGCCCAGTACCATCAGTCCTCTTCCCAGGACGAAACCATAATCTCCCCAACCCTCTCACCTCCTGGTGATCACCTCCAGTATCAGGAGCTGCTGCAGAGGGTGGCCCTCAGTCTGGGTGTCCCCTTGGAGTAGGTCCAGGACCAATCCCATCAACTGCTGGACATCCTCCAGCCTTGAGGGCCAGCATACCTGGCTTTCGCCATCAACGAGGCCATCCTCCACCCGGCACTGGAGGTCTGGCACCCCCTGTGCCCCGACACCTAAGAGGGCAGAATGCTGCTATTTTGTGCCATCTAAGGGAGCTGACTTTCTTTTCTCCCACCCCGCCCCGGCCTCGCTGGAGGTGCACGCGGCTACCAGTGAGTGAGGCACCACTTCTCCACGCTGCCAGATAACGTGGTGAAGTGCCTGAACCGGCACTGCTGCAAATCCTGCTCCTCCGCAGCCCTGCGATTCTGCATTTCAAACTATCAGGCTCTGCTGGCTAAGTGTGATTTCAACAGTTTTGCGAAGCTGGCTGAGTTCTTGGAGGACTTCCCGCAGGACAAGCAACACAGGTCCCAGGCTCTGGTGGAGGAAGGCCGCCTGATGGCCAAAGTCTGCCTACAGGTCGCAGTGGATGTGGTGGAAACATCCTCCTGCTCCCTGGCCACGGGTTTGGTTAGGTGTCAGGAAGTCTGGCTCCAATCCACATGCTTTCCTAGGGAAGTCCAGTCTACCATCCAGGACATCCCCTTCAATGAGGACAAATTGTTCTTCGCCAAGACGGATGAGGCTCTCCACTCCCTGAATGACTCAAGGGCTACACTCCGATCGGTGGGAACATACAATCCAGCCCCCCAGTCACCAGCTGTGACATTCTCTACCTTGGGGGAGCGCCCTTAACCCCCATATTCCTCATTTATGTATGATTGTGATCTTGCAATATAAAGGAGGCCTTGTAAGGTATCGCGGAAAGGTTATGATCTACTGAAAGTCATTTCTCTGTCCATAGATGTCTATCATTAATGCATATGAAGTTATGAGGATTGTGTTGTATGGTGGTCACTAAAACATGCTGTAAGTTGGGAATCAGCCAGATACTAGCTCCCCAGGGGCAGCAGCAAGGAAAGTCACCAACACCCGGGTAGGATGTCAAAACAACCCATCAACAGCCATTGTCCAGCGAGGGAGCTACAATGCAATGACTTACCTGCATGAGGCCACACCAGGGGAATTGCTCAACCTTGCTTGGAGACTCAGCAATGCCCCCCAGATGTGCCTGGACTTGTGTTTTCCAAGCAGGCTGGGCCTTTCTCCTTCACCCACCTATGCTGCAAGCAACAAGGACACTCTGAAGACTCCAACTGAGGGGACTGATCAAGATTTCAAGGACGAAATCTGTATACTATGGACTGCAATATCCAGTGGGGTGAGAAAAACTGCTTAATCTAGATGTTGCCCTGTCTAACAGGGTTGAGAGTTTAGACTGTGTGGCTTATGTTTTATTTTATTTCGGTAACTAACTCTGACTTTTTGCCTGTCACTTAATATCACTTAAAATCTATCAATAGTGTAAAATGTAGTCAGTACATGTGTTTAGCTGTTTGTCTTTACCAGTGAGTTTGCCTGAAGCGTGTGGCAAATGTACTCAGGTCTGCGAAGGCCGGTGTACATCCACTTTCCATTGATGAAGTGGGAAACCAATTCATAAGTTTGCATTGCTCATCTTGAGCAGCACGGGATGGTATATTCCTGAGGTACAGTGCTGGGAGCTGTGGGGATTTGGCGGGTGCCTTTCTCTGTGTGATTCATGAGTGGCTCTGGGAGTATTCATTCAATCTAGCTGGATGTGGGGTCTCCACATGCGGTTGTGCTGAGTGATCACCGCACCTGGACGGGTTTGCAGCTGGTCACTAGCAAGGCATTGTGAGAGACAGCCCAGGCTGGAGAGAGTTCATGAGGCACAATGGTCCCACAGCCCCAGGCTGCACCCTAGGGATCCCATCACACCGGCAACTCAAGCCATGGTTCCATCCAAGCCCCTGTTCCCCATACCAACCAACCTACATCTGGTACCAGGAGACGGCCTCACAGCGCCTCAGATCTCAGTGCCCGTGCCCATCAGCCACCACCATCTCCTCTGTCGCACATCAACACCAACTGAAGGCCCAATTTTGGCACGTCGGTCGAGAGCTGCAAAACCCCTGTGTCACTGCCTACACACCCCCCGCCCCATCACCTTTGGGGGCCGTCTTGCCCTGTTCGCCCACCACTGGGGCAAGATCACCATGGATCGCTGGTTCCTGGAGATCATACAACACGACTGCTCTATAAAGTTCTGCAGCGTTCCCTCCCACCGGGGCCTCCCTCAGATGCCTCCAGGGAGCCCGCCCATCACACGACATGAGGCGGATGCCCTCCTAACAAAGAGTGTGATGGAGCCCATGCCTGTCCCCTTCATCAACAAGGGCTTCAACTCCCTGTACTTCCTCATTCCAAAGAAGGGTGAGGACCTCTGCCCTATCATCAATCTCTGCTTACTCAACACTTTCCTCAGGAAGACCAAGTTCTTATGGTGACCGTCGCATCCATCATTCTCTCCCTCAGGGGGTATGATTCGCAGCCCTCGACATGAAAGACGAGTACTTCCATGTTGATATCTGTTAGAGGGCTTATTCCTTCACGCACTTACTTCCCTGGTCCTTCTTGCATGAACAGAGAGCAACAATACCCAAAGTCCAAAAGTGCAAACAATTCGATGTTTATTGGGGTGAACTTCCAGCAAGCATGATTCCAGTTTCCTTCCTTAGTGTCCCCCTTCCCAGCTCTGACACCACAGAGCCTTGCCTGTGTCCCTGTTCCCATTCCCCCCCATTTACCAAAGTGAGTTCTTGCCAGACAGGATACTATCAAACTAAGTTTCCTTTTACATCTTCTAGGCTCTTCTCTTTCTCTGGAGGTGATAGGCATTATCAGGACAGGATTGTATTCCTAACAGCCCAATGGCATCTTATTTCAATGTGACTAGTCTGGAATGTGAGGATGTGAGCCGTTGGCTTCCCAGCTTAGGGCTGCCTCTGCTGCTTAGCCAAAGGCCTTAGCCTAAGCACAGGGCCTCAGACTGTCACAGTGAAAAAAGGCCCTATACAGTCAGACAGTGATTTTGATTCTTTCTTTTATACCTCTGTAACTAGCTAAGTGGTAAGCATATACCTAAATTCTTAAAGTATAGGCCTTTACAGACAGACCTGAATATATACATCCTAACAATATCCACCCAGCACATCGCAAATTCCTCTGCTTCAACATGGGCAACAACCACTGTCAGTTCCAAATCCTTCCCTTCGGCATCGCCACAGCCCCCAGGGTCTTCACCCAGGTCTTTGCGGTCATTGCAGCCCACCTTCCCCGGCTGGGGCACTGAGTGTCACCATGCTCCGCTTGCCCCTCACCTCACTGGACATCTGTGTCAACAAGGAGAAGCCCATGCTGCTCCCAGTGTAGACGATCCATTTCATTGGGGCGCGCCTGGAGTCCGTAGCAGCGCAAGACTTCCTCCCAGCAGACCGTTTCACCGTCCTTACAGCTCTCAGGACAACCCTGCGCTGCAACCCGCACATGATGGTGTGCTGCTCTCTCTGCCTCCTAAGCCACACGGCAGCCTGCACCCACGTGACCCCGCAGGTTCACCTCCACATGCACTGTCTACAGCTATGGCTCCTCTCGGTCTGCCGACCCCACCTCACTCACCTGGATTCACCCTTGAATGCCCAAGTTGGGTCCGCGCCTCCCTCGCTTGGTGGACTGATCCCTCCAAGGTGCTCCACAGCACCCCGTTCGCCCCTCCCGTCCCTAGGGCCACCCTTACCATGGACGCCTCTCTAGCAGGGTGGGGCGCACACACAGATGTCCATGCCAAACAAGGGACATGGACTCCCCGGGAAGGGCGCATGTACATCAACCTTTTGGAGCTACGGGTGATCTGCCTGGCTTGCCATGCGTTCCTACCTCTTCTCCACAATCAACATGTCCAGGTACTCAGACAACACCACTGCAGTGGCGTACATAAACAGACAAGGCGGCACCGGGTCCTGATCACTCTGCATGGAGGCCATCTGCCTGTGGAACCGATGCCTCCACCGCAAAATCCTGCCCCGCGTACCTCCCAGGGGCGCAGAACTCCCTGGCGGACACACTCGGCCGGATCTGGTACCCCAACCACGAGTGGGAACTCCGCGACCCCACGCTCAGCTCCATCTGCCGTGCCTGGGGCACCCCTGGTTGGGACCTCTTCGCTACTCATGAGAATTGCAAATTCCCTCTGTACTGCATCTGGGGAGCCAGGGGTCGAGATTCCCCCCGCCCTGGTTCCCTCCTCCCCCCAAGTCCTGCGCAAGATCCGCTGGGACCGGGCCATAATCATCTTGATAGCCCCATGCTGTCCCCGACAGTTCTGGTTTCCCAATCTACTCAGACTGTCCACCTGTCCACCGATAAGCCTCCCCACCCTGCTGGATCTCTTTTCCTAGGAACACAGCAAGGTTCGACACCCCAACCCAGGCCCACTCCAGCTGATGGCCTGGTTTTTGGATGGGGCTCACAGATTAACAATGCCTGTTTATCACCCGTCCGCCATATACTGACACACAGCCGACAAGACTCCACATGGGCGTGGTATGCTGCAAAGGGAAGTGCTTCACCTCTTTGGCGCAACGCCACCACCTTCCTCAGAGGGACGTCTCCATGCCTGTCATCCTAGAGCACCTCCTGGAGCTTGAGCACTCGGGCCTCGCACATAGCTCAATACGTGTTCACCTTGCGACACTCCGTGCCTTCCTCCCCCCACTGAACAGAGGGTCGCTGTTTACACACCCGACCACTACCCACTTTCTAAAGGGCCAGATGAACTGCTTCCTGCCTGTCCTTACCCCTATGCCTTTCTCCCTCCCCCTCCCTGGGACCTTAATCTTGTGCTATCTGCCCTCACCAGGCCCCCCTTCGAACCACAGGCCACATACTTCCTTTCACACCTATCCATGAAGGTCCTCTTCCTCGTGGCCGTCCCTTCCGCTCGGCGGGTCAGCGAATTGGCAGGCATGATGGCTGACTCCCTGTATACCATCTTCCGTAAGGACAAATTCTCCATGCACCTTCACCCTACGATTCTCCCAAAGGTAGTCTCCGAATTCCACCTGAAACAGTCTATCCAGCTCCCTGTCTTTCATCCAAAGCTGCACGCCACTCCCACGGACAGGACACTCTCTCCCCCCTCTGGCAGCAGGTTGTCCCGCTTGCTAGGTGCTCGGAGCCCTAGTACAACTGATGATTGGGTTTGGGTTCTATCCCATGCTCTATCCCATTCTATCCCATGTTCCCCCATGCCTCCCACTTCCCGGTCCCTTTTCAGGGACTAATCTCACAGGCTTGCTCTCATTCCAGAAGTGCAGTCTCTTTGCAGTCAGAGATTACAGGACAGATATCTCCTCAGCACTGGGGGAAGGGATTTTATTCCTGGTATTTTTCCATTCCAAAGTCCAAGGGAGGCCTCAAACCTATTCTCAATCTGCGAAACCTGAACAAATACTTAACAAACAGAAAGTTTGGCATGATTATCCGGCCTGTGTTATCCTGTCCCTAGATCCCAACGATTGGTATGCTGCCCTCAATTTTAAGGTTTCTCATGGTAGATGTCCAATTCACAGTCATGTTGGGTCTGTCCTCAGCCCCTCGAGTCTTCACAAAGTGTATGGCAAGGTGGTGCTATCTCTCAGAGGGCTGGCATCCAAGTATTTCTGTACCTGGATGATTAGTTGATACGAGGACAATCCACGTACCAGGTGTAGGTCTCCATCCAGACAGTCCAATCCCTCTTTCATGCCTTGGGCCAGTTGATCAACAAGGGCAAGTCAGTACTGCTTCCTGTGCAGAGAATTGATTTTACAGGCCCAGTTCTCGACTCCAGTTTGGGGAAGGTATACTTGCTCCCAGGCAGATTTCAGGCAACATTGGACCTATGCAAAAGTCTCAAGGCCCATCCTTGTACAACGGTAAGGAATTGCCTGAGACTTCTAGGACCCGTGGCAGCTTGCATGACATGCCAGACTTCACCTCAGAGGCAGGGTGGTTGGAGTTTGCTTACTGTCCATCTCGTCACCTACTGGACATGCTGATGCACTTGCTGCAAGTGTCTTTTCATCCCTAGATTGGTGGATGGACCTGCCAGCATATGCAAAGAGGTCTAATTTTCCCTGACTCTGCCCTACATGACTCTGCTTACGGATGCTTTGTCCCTAGGCCAGGGAGCTCATCTGGGCAGACCTTCAGACTTGGACAGATCAAAAACTCTCTGTCCACATAAATGTTCAAGAGGGATTCATCTGGTGGGTCAAGTGGATCCACACATCAAAGGCTGTACTGTGCAAGTCCTCACAGACAACACTGCTGCTATGTTCTGCCTGAATAGACAGGGAGGTGCCAAGTCAGATCACCTTTGCCAGGAAACTATAGAGCTCTGGGATTTTTGCTTCTGAAATACCATGACCCTCAAAGCCTCACACCTCCCAGGTGTTCAGAACTGTCTGGCAGATCAGCTCAGCAGAACATGCAGCAGGAATCACAAAGGGTCCCTCAAGATGGATGCAGTCAAATCTATCTTCCAGGCCCCAGAGCTCGCTCTCCGCTGCGTAACTGAAGAGGAAGCGTCCCCTGCTCTGTTCCAGGTCAGATTACAGCCCAGGGTCTACCTCACACACATTCCTTCTCCTGTGGAAGGACGAGCTGCTGAATGCCTTTTCTCCCAGTCCCTTGAATCCAGTGGTTTTATGCCAGCTCAAACAGGATTATGCCATTCTGATTCTGACAGCACCAGCCTAGTCACATCAGCGTTGGTCCGTGGACCTCCTGAGATGCTCCCTCAAGGACTCTATAACACTGCCTCAAGTCACTGATATAATTTCACAGAACTACGGCCAGCCCTCATCTCGCAGTTGGGATGCTCAGTGGTTGTCAGCTCAAGAGACTGAGTGTTTCCTGGAGTGTCTGGACATTCTCTTAGGAAACCATCCATTAGATATATTTACATGATGATGTGAAGATGTTTCTCTGTGTGGTCCTAGTCATGGGATACACCTCTTATGCAGACTTCTCTTTCACTTATACTGGAGTATTTACTTCCCCTAAAAGGAAAAGGACTTTCCACTTATGAGGGATCCCACACCCCTTTGGGACTTAAATTTGGTTTTGTCAGTGTCAATAGGTCCTCCTTTTGAGCCTATGGCTACTTGTTTATTATTGCATCTCTCACTGAAAGTAGTATGCCCAGTCACTAGTAAGAGGCTGGGAGAGCTGTGAGCATTAGTTGCAGACCTCGAGGGTACAGGTGTCTTTAAGGACAGGGTTTATTTAGGGCCTCGCCTTGTGTGCCTGGCAATGGTGGTTTTGGATACCCTCATTAATCAGTCTGTCTACTTGCCAGCCTTTTCTCTAAAGCTTCACTGTCATGAGGATGAAGAGAGCCCTGTACTTTGGATGCCCACAAGGCATTAGTCTTCTACTTCTGGACAGGTCTAACCTGTGTAGAGTGTCCCTCAGCTGCTCATGTCCGTCACTGGCAGAATGAAGGGGCAGCCCATGTCTACACAGAGTATATCAGCCTGGATCTGAGCCCTGCTCTGCACTGCATGCTTAGGTCGGTATCACGAGAGTTATGTCTGGGGTCTGTACAGCCCCACCGGAGGACAGGGCTGGGGGCCGGGCTGGGGGCGGTACAGACCCCAGACAGCAGATGCAGCTGCGTGGAAGGGCTGGGGGTCTGTACAGCCACGCCAGAGGAGCTGCTGGCGAGGGGCACTGGCTCCTGGGAGCGGCGGCCCCACATCCTGCTCCTTCCACCACTGCAGTTCCCGGGAGAGCCCTGCGGTTCAGCAGATACCATTCTCTATCCGCGGATATCTGCATCCACAGATATAAATTTGTGTCCGCGCAGGGCCCTAGTCACGGAACATTTTGGGAGGGTGGGGGGGAGAGTCGGGGGTGGGGTACTGTACCAGTAAGAGTTAAAATCTGCTTGTATCACAGGCCAGAAGGGACCATTCGAACCACTGGTCTGGCCTCCTGTATGTCACGGGCCATTCAATTTAACCCAGGTACCCTGTGTTAAGCCCAGAATTTGTTAGATCAAAGCACTTACATCCCCTCCCCACAATGGCAAAAGGCCCCAGCAGGAACATTCCAGAGGAGACAGAGGCTACGTCTGTGGGTCTGCACGGAGCTGGGGGTGCGATTCCAGCTTGCACACACATCCTCGCACTACCTCTCATTAAACTAGCAGGCGACAAGCAGTAGCGTAGCCGCGGTAGTCCGGCCAGTGGTTAGCGAGGGCGTGGGCTAGCCATACAAACCTGCCTGAACCCGGGGTACCTCCTCGGCATGGCTAATCTATGCCACCGCTCGGCACTGCCCCCGCTTTCACAGCCACGCTACTGCTTTTCATGAGTGCAGAGACGAGTATGTCTGCGTGAGCATACCCCAAGCTCAGCGCATACCCCAAGCTCAGAGTGTCGACGTACCCTGAAAGAGCTTGGCTTGCTTGGCCGACCAAAACAAAGGCTGGGGAGAGATGCAGACACTCTCTGTGCATCAGGGGGCAAACACCACGGAGGGGGAAGGGCTGTTCATAGTAAAGGACAATGTTGGCACAAGAACAAGTGGAGATAAACTGGCCATGAATAAATTCAGGCTGAAAACCAGAAGGCTTCTAACCATTATCAGAGGGAGGCTCTGGAACAGCCTCCCATTGGAAGCGGGCGGGGGGCAAAAGGCCTAGCTATTTTTAAGGCAGGTTTATGACTGGGGTGGTATGATGGGCTGCCTGTGACAGCAGGGATGGGACTCGATGACCCAGAAGGTCCCTTCCAGCCCTATGTCCAATGTTCCTATGTGCCAGTCTTGCCCCAGCCACATGAGCTGAGGGAGAAAGAAATTCCCACAGAGTCAGGGGTAGCCCCTGGCAGCCATAGACTGCACCAGCAGCAGCGAGAGCCTAGGAGGAGCGGTCCAGCTGAGGCAAGTCCCTGTTTCTCCATCAGGGGCCTAGATCCCAGTGAGGCGGGCAGCAGCAGCCCAGCCAAGGCCTTTGCTGCCTGTCAACCCTATGGCAGGGGTTCTCAAACTTCATTGCACCGCGACCCCCTTCTGACAACAAAAATTACTACACGACCCCAGGAGGGGAGACCGAAGCCTGAGGCCTCCCGAGACCCACCACCCTGGGCGGAGGCAAAGCCCAAGGGATTCAGCCCCAGGCAGGTGGCCTGTAACCTGAGCTCCACTCCCTAGGGCTGAAGCCTTCGGGCTTCAGCCCCAAGTGGTGGGGGTTCTGCTTTGGCCCTGGGCGGTGGGGCTCGGGCTTTGGCACCGGTAAATCTAACGCCAGCCCTGGTCACCCCATTAAAACGGAGTTGTGGCCCATTTTGGGGTCCTGACCCATAGTTCGAGAACTGCTGCCCTATGGCATTCCTGGAGGTGGTATTTTTTTCTCTGTTCCTGGATACCTGCAACGGTCTTCTTTATGGGGGTCAGACAGCATACCCTCACCTTCTCCCCACACTGCTCCACACAAGGGAGAAATCCATATCTCCTCCCCCTCCCTCCCCCAAGTGATGGTTCCCAGTACCTCCTAGGCAAAATGACTCACCGTGGCTGGACAGCGAAGTCGGATGGGGTCGGTGGAGGGTGGGATGTAAGGGAGCAGGGGATGGAGGCTGGAAAGGGATTTTGGTTGGTCTGTGGAGAGGAAATTTCATGTGTATTGGGGGACGTAATTCCTAGCCAGCCATGTGGTTAAAGTCTAAGTAAGTGTGTGACCCTCTTTCTGTAGGTATTTCTCGGTTTTGCAGGTGGCTCTGGGAGGAGGGACTGGGGTGAATGGCTGTGGGGCATCTTGTGGAGGATGAGTGCGACTCTCTCTGTGTGAGGTAAATGTGGCTCTGGGGGGCCATTAGCAGGTTCTGTGATGATGAACATCATGGAAATGACTGTACATAAATAAGCATTAAATCACCATTCTGCAAGAGAAGCGGGTCAGGTGCTCAGTAGAGACACCTCTGCTTGGTCTCTGAGCCAGCTAAGCTTCTGGAGAGCTTTTTTCTAGACGTCACTGAATGTTCTGTTGCCTCTCTGCTGTGTACTGCTAATTGGGGCTCGCTCTTTCTCTTTCAGCCGAGACTCCAATTGAGGAGTTCACCCCGACGCCAGCCTTCCCAGCGCTCCAGTACCTGGAGTCAGTGGATGTGGAAGGTGTGGCCTGGAAAGCAGGACTTCGCACAGGAGACTTTCTGATTGAGGTAAGCCCCAGAGGCTGAGGAGAGAGGAAATGCTGGCCAGCATGTTTCTGTGCGGCCCCAGGGCACACAGCTAAACAAAAGAGCCCTTCCTTTGTAAAGTGCTTTCAGAGCTAGGTGTGCTCATTGCTAAGGGTAAGATTCTGTCACGGTTATTTTTAGTAAAAGTCAGGGACAGGTCATGGGCTATAAAACAAAAATTCATGGAAGCCCGTGACCTGTCCCTGACTTTTACTCAAAATAGCCGTGACAAAAGGGGGCTGGCGAGGTAGGGGAGGACTGGAGCCCGAGTGGAGGAGATGAGAGCCTGAGCATTACTGCACAAAGGAGGGGGTCCAGCACCTACTGGCCGCGGCCGCGCGGAGCTGTGGGGGCCCCTGCTGCCCACAGTGGCTCAGAGCTCCAGGGCCCCCGCCAGCTGACCACTCTGGTCCACCACCCTGGGGCTGGAAAATGTCATAAAGGTCTCTGTATGTCATGGAATCCGTGAGCTCTGTGACATAATCTTACCCTTACTCATGACTTAAATCTCTGAATCTGCCTCCTGTCTCGGCTCCTTCAGTGAACCCTCCAGCTTCTCCAGACGTGACAGTGCAGCCAGGGAAGACATGCAGGCAACTATGTGCTTCTCATTCCACCAGTCAGGAAACAGGCTGACTTGGCTGTGATGGGATGTGCCCTGGGGTGAAGCCTGGAAGCTATTGGAACCGCTCTGCCCCCTAACTATTCAGCTGGGTTGGCCTCTCACACTGCTTTTGCTGATGACACACAGCCAGCCCTGGGGCTCTACCATGACCCGACATGACAGCAGGTGACACCGCACCCCCAGCTGAGTTACCTGCGTGCCTTACCTCAGCCACTCATGGACCAACAGTGGAGGCACCAGCCAATTTCCCAGCTCCCCAGCCTTGCACCCCTACTGGAGTATAAACCCAGAATTATTCCGTCTTGCGCCGGTCAGGGGTCTGTACGGTGCAAGCTCATTAATTAGTCCGCTTCCCTCTCCATGTGGGAAAGATATGCACCAGCCTTTGTTAACAGAGCTAAGATTCCCTAACACTTCACTCAAAAACATACTGGTTAAGATAAAACATAAAACAGGTTTATTAATTACAGAAAGATAGATTTTAAGTGATTATAAGTGATAGCAAACAGATCTAAGCAGATTACTCAGCAAATAAACAAAAAATGCAATCTAAGCCTAATATACTAGATAGGATTTGAATCAAACAGTGTCTCAGTCTGTTAGCTAGTACAATCAATTTATAGATGTTCTGTACACAGGAAGGAATCCTCTCTTCCGGCCTGGGACCAGCACTTCCCCCAGTTCTAAGGTGTTTCCAGGTGTTGAGTTGCAGAGGGAGTGAGGCCTCTTGGTGACGTCACTTCCCCCTTTTATAGTTTCTTCTGTATGGCAGGAACCCCTTTGTTCCAAGCCAAGTTCCCAGCCCAGTTTGTGGAAAAATACAGGCACCAAAATGGAGTTCAGTATCATGTGGTCTAGTCACATGCCCTGGCATGCTTGATGAGTTATGGCAGCCATTATCCATAGGCTGTCTGAAGCGTTCCCTGGTGAGGACAAGTCTTTTCCATGGCCATTTTTTTTGTTGATGGGCCATTAGCATTGTCTAGCTTCTTCATTGTTGTATGTGAAAGGCTAGTTGTGGGCATGTCAAGGTTCCTTCCCCACTCTGAACTCTAGGGTACAGATGTGGGGACCCGCATGAAAGACCCCCTAAGCTTATTCTTACCAGCTTAGGTTAAAAACTTCCCCAGGGTACAAACTTTGCCTTGTCCTTGAACTGTATGCTGCCACCACCAAGCGTTTAAACAAAGAACAGGGAAAGAGCCCACTTGGAGACGTCTTCCCCCAAAATATCCCCCCAAGCCCTACACCCGCTTTCCTGGGGAGGGCTTGATAAGAATCCTCACCAATTTGTACAGGTGAACACAAACCCAAACCCTTGGATCTTAAGAACAATGAAAAATCAATCAGGTTCTTAAAAGAAGAATTTTAATTAAAGAAAAGGTAAAAGAATCACCTCTTTAAAATCAGAATGGTAAATACCTTACAGGGTAATCAGATTCAAAACATAGAGAACCCCTCTAGGCAAAACCTTAAGTTACAAAAAGACACAAAAACAGGAATATACATTCCATCCAGCAAAGCGTATTTTACCAGCCATTAAACAAAAGGAAATCTAACGCATTTCTAGCTGGATTACTTACTAACTTAACAGGCGTTCTGAGGCTGCATTCCTGATCTGTTCCCGGCAAAAGCATCACACAGACCCTTTGTTCCCCCTCTCCAGATTTGAAAGAATCTTGTCCTCTCGTTGGCCATTTTGGGTCAGGTGCCAGCAGGGTTACCTTAGCTTCTTAACCCTTTACAGGTGAAAGGATTTTGCCTCTGGCCAGGAGGGAGTTTATAGCCCTGTATATAGAAGGGTGGTTACCCTTCCCTTTATATTTATGACAGGGCATTTCTAGCTTCACAACATCTTTCAGTAACACACACACAGCAAAACTTCATAACGTCACATACAATGACAGCACATACAATCCACCAGGATATTAACGTTCAACAGATCAAGACTTCCAGAAGGATACCTCACAAGGCATACTTTGTACAAAACAGCCTAATTATATGACAGTGGTGAATATGGGGGTGCCAGGGTGTCACAATGTCCCCTGCCACTGACCAGGAATCATAATAATAATTGAGGTTAGAAATAGAAATGGTCCACTGGATGGCGCCCAGCCCCTCTCCTGGAGGCCAGTGCAGGATTGTTCACCACAGGACATTTACTGGAACAGTCTGAAATATCACAAGTACTGGGGCTTCCAGCCAGGTATCGCATGGAGCTGATGCAGAGTGTAGCACTCTTCCAGCACCGCACCGGAGGCTCCAGCAGTTTCTGCAGAAGGTCAGAGACAGTCAGTAGATAGCTGTGCTCTGCCTTCATGACATTTTTGTATGTGGAATTTCCTGATTTTGTTTAAAAAACAAACGAACCAAACTTGAACGTCTGTGGTATTATTTCCTAATTCTGCTGTATAGATAGTTAAGTATTAGAATGAAGAAAACTTATTACCCTCTATGCTGGTGTGTAAACAGACACCCAGAATCCAGCCACACCGATCAGTTGAAAAAAAAAAACCCCTCTGACCAGGGGCTGACACTGACAGGGCTTGTGTGTCCATGTTTGGGGCTGGGGCCTAGCAAGACATCCTGTCTGGGGAGCCCAGCCCTTGAGTCAGGGATGATGAGTTACCTGGTATGGGAAGCATACAGAAGCTTTGTCAACGTTTTACATTATTATTTAGTATTCGTATGACATTCAGTCCCAGAGCCCGCAGTGATGATCAGAACCCCAAGGCGCTGGGTGCTGTGTTAACACACAGGCCGACACAAGGTGCTGGGGGGATAATCGGATGGATACACAAGAGAGCGAACTGGGGAGTTTTAGAAAAGGAGCTGCCAAGCCGCTATGAGTCCATGTTTCATGATCCGTGTTGAGCCTGAACTACTCCTTGTTTCCTCAAGTCCAAGGCCAGCAGGGACCACGGTGATCATCTAGTCTGACCCCCTGCGTAACACAGGCCGGAGACCTGCCCTACAATAATATTGGATCTGTGTGGTTGGTTATGGCACTCGCCTTGAAACCTTCGCACCTTTGGTGCCATATGAGTCTCTGTTCTAGGTCAGGCTGGTGCCAGCATCACATCTATGGGATCTGTTATTTTGACTGTGGCCGAGTTTGGTTCATTGGAGTTCTTAGATCTGAGAAAAGCTAGTTACACCCAGTTCAGTTCCTGCTGCTCGTAGAGAGCCAGACAGAGGACCAGGGACTTATGAGCCTTATTTACGTCCTTGGACTGTTTTTGAACAGAAGCCTTATCCCGGGAAAATTCCTCATTTTGGGTACTCTACCCTTGGTGGGCCACCCGGGCCTCCCACTTCAGTAACACCATGAAAGAGGTGTCCATCCAAGCCGAAGTCACCACCTCTTAAAAAGGGAAAGAAACCTGTGGAGGCATCCCATCTCCTGCTCGCGTATCCCCTGCAATGTGGTAGTGGCAAATGTGGTTTCTGCAGGTTAGAAGAGGAGGAGGAAGAACCAGTGAGCGGAATGAAACAGAAACTTCCCCACTGGACAGGTTATCCCATAATAGTCTATTAATGGGTTTCTTAAACTTCATTGGAAGCGTTTTACAGTGTTGCTCGTCGGAGACAGGCTACAGGGCTAGATGGTCTGATCCAGTAGGACAATTCCTTTGGTCTGACATGACCTCTTGGGCCAATTTATACTAGAGAGAAATAGGCAGGAGTTCCTTGGACTCTTTAAGAAGGGCTGGAAGGAGTCAAAGCACTCTTTGATGGCGTCCTTTCACATCTCCGACACTGAAACCAGGTCTTCGGCCACAGCTGTGACTTTTCCATTTCAAGGCTGATGAGGTTTTTAAAAACTGAAGGGCCCTCAAGGCAGGAGGCAGGCATTCGGACCGGAGCCAGCCTGCCGTCAGAGGGCTGTCAGCCTCCAGTTCCAGCTGTTCTCAGGGACAATACAATCCAGAGCCAGGCATCAGGGAAGCTAGACAAACCTTGCAGGGGCATTAGGGAGCCTCCCCTCTGCATCTCTGAAGCCTCCGCCGCAGGGGGCGCTGTGTCTAGGACTGAGGACATATTTAGGCTTGGCAGAATTCACTTTGTATTTTTATATCATTTTGAAAGATAATGTCAATGTTTATTTTAAGCATTTTTTTCCACACTTGCGAAAAATTATGGGGAGCTCAGACAATTATTTAATGACAGTAAAAGTTGAGATTCAAGAAGTTAGAGCTTTATAAACTGTTAAACATCACATGTCCAAATATACAAAGTAAATGTCCTTAAATCCTCAAATCCTAACTGGTTTTACAGTTCATTTGCTAGTCCATGTACAACAAGCCTAATTCAAAATCACTGGGTTTTGACTCTAATAATTTCTGAAGTAACATTTTTCTTACTTTGCCTACCTGTAAATTTCTGTTGTTATTGGTGGAAATATTTTTTCGTTGGCTTCTGCCTGCACAGTGAAATTGATGCTAACCAACATACACCAATATAAATGTAATTTTTCCAAGCCTACATATACTAGACAGCACAGAAACAGCTCTGAAGTTAGATCTGCCTTCTCCATCTATCTCACCTTTTGGGGAATGCTTAACCCAACTTTTTCCAGCATGGCAAAAGATCTGTTTGGACTCTTGGGTCCTGGAGATCATCACCCAGTTTTGTGAAATCCTTTTGTAGCTCTTTGCAGTCTGCCTGGGACTTAACTATCTTGAGCAATTTTGTATCTGCAAATTTTGCCACCTTGCTGTTTACCCCTTTTTCCAGATCATTTATGAATGAATATGTTGAATAGGTCTGGGCCCAGTACAGACTCCTGGGGGACACCACTATTTACGTCTCTCCATTCTGAAAACTGACCATTTATTCCTACCCTTTGTTTCCTATCTTTTAACTAGTTACCAATCCATGAGAGGACCTTCCCTCTTCTCCCATGACAGCTTACTTTGCTTAAGAGCCTTTGGCGAGGGACCTTGTCAAAGGCTTTCTGAAAATCTAAGCACACTATATCCAATGGATCCCCCTTGTTCACATGCTTGTTGACCCCCTCAAAGAATTCTAGTAGATTGGTGAGACATGATTTCCCATTACAAAAAAACATGTTGACTCTTCCCCAACAAATTACGTTCATCTCTGTGTCTGACAATTTTGTTCTTTACTATGGTTTCAACCAGTTTGCCCAGAACTGAAGCCAGGCTTACCGGCCTGTAATTGCTGGGATCATGTCTGGAGCCCTTTTTAAAAATTGGCCTCACATTAGCTATCCTCCAGTCATTTGGGACAGAAGCTGATTTAAATGATAGGTTACAGACCACAGTTAATAGTTCTGCAATTTCACATTTGAGTTCCTTCAGAACTCTTGGGTGAGTATCATGATTTGGTCCTGGTGACTTATTACTGTTTAGTTTATCAATTTGTTCCAAAACCTCCTCTAATGACACCTCAATCTGGGACAGTTCCTCAGATTTGTCACCTAAAAAGCATAGCTCAGGTTTGGGAATCTCCCTCACATCCTCAGCCATGAAGACCGATGCGAAGAATTCATTTAGTTTCTTCGCAAAGGCCTTGAGTGCTCCTTTAGCATCTCGATCGTCCAGGGGCCCCACTGGTTGTTTAGCAGGCTTCCTGCTTCTGATGTACTTCAAAAAAAAATTTGCTATTAGTTTCTGAGTCTTTGGCTAGCTGTTCTTTAAATTCTTTTTTGGCCTTCTGTAGCAAGCTGCCAACTCACTGGCACGGCGCCTCCTGCTGGTCAGTCTGGGAATTAGCTTTAGCTCAGGAGTGCCCTCCTCTGGCCAGTTTCTCCCCTGCCCTTACCTGCCCCTCTGCAGTCCCTTTATCTCCTCCAGTTCAGGCCCCACATCCCTCCCAGACCACAGTGCCCCTTATCTTCGGGTACTGCCCTCCCCAGCAGTGTCCCCACACTCTGGATCTCACCTCCTCAGGGGAACCCCAACCTCCCTATACCCACCTTGCCTCAATGGCTACTGCCAGTCGTCATCTAGCCCTTTCTCTCAGGGGCAAACTGCAGTCTGTGATGGCCACTCATCACTGGCAAGGGGGTTGGACCTGCTGCCTTTCTAGCCCCAGCTGCCTCCTTGCAGCCCTAGTACCTCCCCTGGCACTTAGCTGGCAGAAGATGTCACACTGTGGGGGTCAGCTCCACCACATGGCTGACATGCCGTTCCCCCTTCCTGACACAGCAGGGGGAAGAGGGTGCAGGAGGTGGCTCCTCCAATGCAGATTCGCCTCCCCTCCAGGGACTGCGACTGGTTTAAGGACACTTTGTGCCACATCACGGGGGTATCTGGGCTTTGTAATGGCCTGTGATACACAAGAGGTCAGACTGCGTGAGCTGGTGGCTGTTTTCGACTTAAACGCTGTGAAGTTATTAAATTATTGTTAATGATGCAGAAAATCATTAAATCTCAGGAGAAATTTCCTAACTGTCAGAGCAGTAGGACAATGGACCAGATACCTCGGGAAGTCGTGGAATCTCCTTCACTGGAGGGTTTTGGGAGGAGGCTGAAGAGCCATCTGTCTTGAATGGTTTAGACACAGCGTATCCTGCGTCTTGGCAGGGGGTTAGACTAGATGGCCCTTGTGGTCCCTTCTAGCCCTACGGATCTGTGATTCTGTGGGAAGGCAGACATGTTCAATAACTGTTTCTGGTCTGTATTTGTAAAGATGCAGGATGATCTAATCGTATCACATGAGGATGATGAAGTATTTTACATTCACTAGGGAGAAACATTTTCAAACCAGCCGGTCCAGATAACTTTCACTCCTAAAAGAGTTCACTGAGGAGATCTCTGGCCCGCAGATGTTAATTTTTAATAAATACTGGAATATAAGGAACACTCCAGAAGATTGGATGCTAATGTTGTGCCGGTAGTCAAAAGGGGCGAGTGCCATGGCCTGGAAACCTGCAGGCCGGCTAGTCTATCAGTTCCAGGCAAAGTAACAAAAAAACCGATACAGGATTCAACTAATGAAGGCTTAAAGGATAGGAATGTTATTAATGCCAGCTAGCGTGGTTTTATGGAGCATCAGTCTGGTCCAACAAACCGGATTTAGTTCTATGATGCAATTACAAGTTTGGTTGATGAAGATGACTGTGTTGATGTATTTCAGAGTAGCAGCCGTGTTAGTCTGTATTCACAAAAAGAAAAGGAGGACTTGTGGCACCTTAGAGACTAACCAATTTATTTGAGCATAAGCTTTCGTGAGCTACAGCTCACTTCATCGGATGTTCTGGAACTGCTCCCTATGAAGCCAGGCAGGACTCTGGGGAAGTCTCCTTTCTGTGAGCAGCCTGTCTTCAGGACACACACCTCACCCGGCTTCCACCTTCCTGGGTCTGACCTCGGAGCATTCAGCCTCCTCTGCCCCTCCCTGCGCTTCCCACAGCGAGTCCGCCCAGGCGGAGTCCTGGGGAAGCCAGAGGGTCCTGCCCCCCAACTCCGCAGTCAGACGTGACTCTCAGCCAGCCAGTAAAACAGAGGTTTATTAGACGACAGGAACATGGTCTAACACAGAGCTTGCAGGTGCAGAGAACCGGACCCCTCAGCTGGGTCCATTTTGGGGGGCAGTGAGCCAGACAACCATGTCTGCCCTTCACTCCATGTCTCCAGCCAGCCCCCAACTGAAACTCCCTCCAGCCCCTCCTCCTCTGGGCTTCGTCCCTTTCCCGGGCCAGGAGGTCACTGGATCCCTTTGTTCTCCAACCCTTTAGCTCTCACCTTGCAGGGGGGAAAGGCCCAGGCCATCAGTTGCCAGGAAACAGGGTGTCGGCCATTCTCTGTGTCCAGACCCCTGCACACACCTGCCCTCTAGGGCTCTGCAACCATCATACACCCTTATCCCACCACCTAGATACTTAAGAACTGCCTAGGGGAAACTGAGGCACCCCCACATTATGCAGAGGAAACATTAAGAACAGTCCCACTTTGTCACAGGCCAAAACCCACTGCATCGGATACATGCAGTGGAAAATACAGTAGGAAGATATATATATACACACAGAGAACATGAAACAATGGGTGTTAGACAGATCTCAGAAAGCTGTTGTCAGTGGTGAATCAACATTTTATAGGAGTGTTTCTAGTGACGTGCCACAGGGATCAATTCTAGGCCTGATGCTATTCATCATCTCCATCAATGATCTGGGAGTGAAACATGGAATCACTGGTGATACAATTTGTGAATGACACAGAGTTTGGGAGAGCGATGTATAGTGACAAGGACAGGGCAGTCATACAGAGCGATCTTGATCGCTTGATAAGCCAGGCCCACTCAAACAAAATGCCTTGTAATCCAGCCAAATGCAAAGTTATATATCTAGGAACAAGGAATGCTGGCTGTACCTGCAGACTGGGCCTGTGTCCTGGAAAGCTGAGACTCTGGAAAGGATTTAGGGGTCGTAGTGCACAAGCAGCTCAACTCACTCTCCCAATGCTATGCGATTGCAAAAAAAAAAAAAAAAAGCTAATGCAATTCTTAGACGTATAAATAGGAGAGTAGCAAGCAGGCATAGTAAGGATTTGATTTTACCTGCGTGTATATGGCATTGGTGAGACCAATACTGTGTACAGTTCTGATGTTGACATTTTTAAAAGGATGTTGAAAAATTGGAGACTGTAACCTCCTGAATATCACAGGCCTTTACATTTTGCCCAGTTACTCCTGTATTTCACCCAATAGCTTATGTTTGGCTAGAGCATGTCTTCCAGAAAGGCATCTAGGCTTGGTTTGATGACATCAAGAGATGGAATATCCACCACGTCTCTTTGGAGTCTGCTCCAGTGGTTAATCACCTGCACTGTTAATAAATTGTGCCTTATTTCTAATTGGTCAGTCTTGAATTTCAAGCCATCTGTTCTTTTTATGCCTTCCTCTGCCTTTAGTATCTGGCAGTTTCTCTCCATGAAGGTGCTTGGACAGTGTAACCAAGTCACCTCTCAATCTTATTTCTGATGAGCGAGACAGTCTGGGCTCCGTCGGCCTCGCACCGTCAGGCGTTTCCCACATCTCATCTTTCCACTTCTTTTAGGTTCTCTGTAGCCTCCAATTTTTCAACATAATTTTTAAAATGTTGCCACCAGATTTCTATGCAGTTATTCCCACACGGGTCTCATCAGTGCAGCGTAGAGAGGTAAAATCACCTCCCTCCTATCATGCTCCTCTTCTCTCACAGCGGTGATATGGCTATAAATTCCATTAAAGTATGAGAGTCTCTCAGATGCTGTGTGGATGAGCACCGCAGAAAAGACCACGAGGAAATGAATAATGCAGTATTCAGGGCAGGCTTTGGCTGGTGTCCAGTACATAAGGCAAGGGTCACTAAAAGAAATATGAAAAAAATACCGACCAGCTGTTCATCCTGTGCACTGAGTGAGCCAGCGATCCTGTAGATGACGGTCTCATAATGAATGTGCACAAGGGAGCAGAATTAATGTTGCACAGGCCACATAAACGGGCTTGATAGCGCAACCTTCGTAGTGTTCTTTTATCATATACATTTTTTTAAAAATTTTATTTTATTTAAATTCTATTCCGAATAGATAATGTCAGTGTCAACCGCCCTCCTCTGCCCACCTTCTAGCCCCCCATTAATGAACTCATGGTCACAATACCCGTGGCTCTTGGCGTATATGGCCCTTTTCATCAGCAGCTGTCAAAGCACTTTACAAGTGGGTACTCCCTGGTCCCCAGCCCCTATTTTACAAAGGAGGTGACTGAGTCATGGAGCGCTTGAGGCCAACGCTTCCAAGCACAGGGGCCCAGAGCTAGGCGCACAGATCCATGTTTAGGCACCTAGATCTGTGCTCTGATTTTCAAAGACGCTGCACACCTCCACTTGCAAGGGTCCGGTGCTCAGTAGCTCTCAAATTCAGGCCACTTGTTTACGTGACTAACGGGGGCCTGATTTTTTCATTTCCTCCATTTCATGCTCGTCTTATTGCAGGTTATGAGGCCTCGGGCCACAACCAGACTGTTTATGACCCAAGAAGTCTTTAAAAAGCTGGATACTAGCACTGGAAACGGGGGGGAAGAATGATACCCAACATGGCTCCTACTGATTGCTGAAAAGATTTGTCAAACATGTTGATAAAGGAGGAAATTCTGGGGAATTAAACTCAGGGCTAGAAAGCAGAAATTCCTGGGTTCTCCTTTGAGTGATTGTCCATACACGTATTCCACTTATGGTGCGCATGCATCCCGTGTGCCTGAGATCAGAGTTGTTTGCCTAGCAATGTCCAGCGTGGCCACAGATGTTACAGTTCATTACTATGGCAATTGGCACCACCGTGGTAGATTTTTCAGAGTAGGTTCCTTTTTACGAGCAGATTGCTTATTTTTCCTCTTGGTACCAGGATGCCTCATTCTAAGTCTTCTGGTTTCAAACACTGACCCTTATGTATGGGTGCTGTGCCCCATAAAAAATGTTAATTCTGTTTGGGGGAGGTGTGCGTCCACGGTAAATGTGCGATATGTAAGTCCTTTACACCTAGGTCTTGACAGGCAGGCCCATCTCCAGATATTTCTAATGGATACATCAATGAGACAGGCTTTGGCCCCTGGCTTGTTTGACCCCACTGTACACGAGCTGACTATCTGAGTGCTTCTGTTAGCACAATCTCTGCAACATCTGAAAGCCGATCTGCTATGGCTTCAGGCCTGACGCTGACACTCTCTGTGATCTTGGACAGTTCATGTCACCTGTCAGCCTCAGTTTCCCCATCTGTTAACTATAACTACAGAACGGTAAAGAGGCTCTGTGCAGGTGACCTGGGTTTCCTGTCCCCCACCCTCCTTCCTGATGCACACACATCTCCAGTGTGTCCTACAAGTTCAGAACACAGCCTGGGACCCCTAAGCCCCATTGTTCCTGCTGCCTGTTTGCTGTGGGCTGGGCAGCGTTTGTGCTGATCAGTGTCTCTTTGTGTCCCAGGTGAATGGTGTGAATGTGGTCAAAGTAGGGCACAAGCAAGTGGTGTCGCTGATCCGGCAAGGGGGAAACCACCTGGTGATGAAAGTCGTCTCCGTCAGCCGCAAGCCAGAATCAGAAGAAGTCGTCCGGAAGAAGGGTAGGTGTGGAATGGCCTGTTATTTCTGAGCAACGAACAAGTGAGCTCCGCCTCATTCTGCAGGTTGTCCCCCCAGCTCAGCCTAGCCATTCGTTATGCTGGGTTCAGTCTCCCACCAGCCCAAGCTCTCGGTATCCCTGGACCCTTTCTCTGCTGCCAGGGCCTATTATCCTGCTGGCCTGGCTCAGCCTCCAGTTCCCCTGGGGCCCTTATCCCACCAGCTCGGCTCATTTAATCCGGGGTGAGCTGGCTGGCCAGTGAATTGAACCGGGAGCCTCCCGAGCTAAAAGCGTGAGTGGCTGCAGTGTGAGCTGAAGAGCTGTGCCCCTGGAAGTGGGCACCGTAACCACTCATATCCTCGCCAGATTGGCCCAGCGTGGGCCTTGGACCCGAGGATGATACTTTGCCGCTCGTTACCCAGGGCCTGTTTATTGCCCTGGCCCTGCCCAGCGGAGGTGAGAGCCACTACCTGCTGCTCTGTCCCTGGTGACGGGAGACTGGCTCCTTGTCTGTGAAGATCGACGGGGTTTTCACAGCAACAATGGAAGGAAGTGAAGGTGCAGTGGCTCTCCGGGTGCAGCCTGAGCTGAACAGTGGGCATATCTGCTGAGGCCTCCAGGCCAGAGGTGCTTACCTGCGCAGACACCCCTGGGCTGCACTTAGCACAGGAGATGCTGCAGCATGCAGCATAGGCCTGCGGGCACCGCGTCGGCCAGAGCACTGGACTGCGCGAAGCAGGGTAAAGTGTGCCGCGCAGGATACGTCTCAGGCTGGCAGCTCCAGCCAGGACAGAACAAGGGAGTCCTGACCAGAACAACGTATCAGAAACCAGTGTTACTGGGCACCCCAGGCTCAGGATGGCATGTCCAGGGCTCCCCCGAGGCTGAGAGAAGCACCCCAGACTCTGGCTACGTAGGGCATCCCGATGTGCCCCCTCTAGCTTCTGCCAGGCAGAGCCCCCCACTGTTCACCAAACGAGATCAAGGGCTGGAATCTCCACTCAGAGCTCAGAGGAATTAGGGGAGGGGGGGCCACAGGGAGCCAGACGTGGCTTCTTTATCCTGAGCCACAGAGGCCCTTAGGCCCTTTAGCCAATGGAGGACAGGGCAGAGCAGAGCTCTGTTCCACCATGCCCCCCCCGCCCTGCCCCTCACCCCTTTCACGGGGCCTTGGGGTGTTTGGCAGCTTTATGCAGGGGAATTGTTCACAGACCATCCACATAAGCAGCTGTAGAGGACTGGTGAATTCAGCCCTGAGTTTATAGGCTTTCCTTGGCAAGGGGTTGTACCTGCAGCCCACCCAGCACGGACCAAAAGACACTTGAGGCTTTGGCAATTCCAGTGGTTCTGTGCGGGAGGAGCTCATTGCGAAGTGTTTGTCAGGAGAAGGGAATTTCTTCTGGTTTCTGGCACAGGTCCTGCCATCTAGAGGTTTTCCCAGTTGGCCAAAGGAGTTTTTTTTCCAAGGGTGGAGAGGTGCCGGGTGCGGATTGTGCCCCTGGCCTGGAGAGGGAGGTGCCGGATGCGGATTGTGCCCCGGGTGCGGATCTTGCCCCTGGCCCAGAGGGAGAGGTGCCAGGTGGGGATAGTACCCCCGGCCCAGAGGGAGAGGTGCCAGGTGGGGATAGTACCCCCAGCCCGGAGGGAGAGGTGCCAGGTGGGGATAGTGCCCTTGGCCCAGAGTGGGAGGCGCTGGGTGGAGTTTTTTCCACGGGGCCGGGCCGGGTGGGGATCGTGCCCCTGGCCCACAGCGGGAGGTGCCAGGTGGGGTTTGTGCCACAGGGGGAGGTGCCGGGTGCAGAGTCTCTCCCCTGCTGAGCCAGGGAGGTGTCTGGGGCACATGGAGCGTCAGGAGGCTGTTAGAGGAGGAGGGTGGTTGCAGGGGAGAGGCCCCTCTTTCCTCCACGCCATGGGACCCGCGTGGACCTTCCAGCCGGCAGCAGCTCCCTGGGGAGGTTCCGAGCAGTGTGATCCCCGGCAGCCGGGCTGAGCGGAGGCAGCTGCCTGGCGCAGGGGGTGGACCGGGGGCAGGCGGCAGGTCAGAGCGAGTGCTGGTTTAGTGGCGAGGGTCTGTGTGGCGAAGGAGCCCGTTCCCTTGGGGAGTGTGGCTGGGCGCCAGGCGCTGAGGGAAAGGGAGGACTGAGGCGCTCAGAAAGCAAGACACGAGGAGAGGGGGAGGGAGGCAGCTCTGTGCTGACACTAAGAGCTGTAATTATATTGTCACTGCTCGAGAGCACGAGTCGTGGGAAAGACTGAGGCTCAGGAGCTGGTGCTGGGATCTCTGCCGGGGTCGCTTCCTCCTCCTCTTCCCGCACCTCCAGCCTCTTCTGCCCCTGCTCTCCAGCACCAGCTTCCTCCCCAGGCCTGTGCGGGGGCCCTGCCTGGGAACCGCACCCCTGCTCTTTCCAGCGGAGTGGCAGAGAGCGGAGTGAGTGTGCGGGCTGCCACCTGGGCCCTGGCCTCACCGAGCCGGCTGGTACCCGGGCCCTGGCATTCACCAAGCCGGCTGGTACCCGGGCACTGGCATTCACTGAGCCGGCTGGTACCCGGGCGCTGGCCTCACCGAGCCGGCTGCCACCCGGGCGCTGGCCTCACCGAGCCGGCTGCCACCCGGGCCCTGGCCTCACCGAGCCGGCTGCCACCCGGGCCCTGGCATTCACCGAGCCGGCTGCCACCCGGGCCCTTGCAGGCTCCCCTTGGCTGGAGGAAGATTGTTTCTGCGGGGCTCTGATCGCCCTGGGGCCCAGGCCTCCGTGCCCCCCTGCAGAGCTCTGCCCGGGCTGGCCTCCTCTCCTCCCAGCGCGGGTCGGCCTGTGTTCCTGGCTCATGGAGGCCTGTGTGGGAGCAGCGTTCCCTGCCCGAATCCGCCCCTGTTGGGGTCTCTGATGCAGGCAGCTCGGCACCAGCCTGAAGCTCCGGTTCCCATGGTAACGCCTGAGCGTTGAATCCTGCATTGTTCCAGCCGAGCAGGCGAGGAGGAGGCACCTGAAGTGAAGAGGAAAAGCCTTCAACTCATCTCCACTCCCCGAGCCCATGGCATGGCACCTCTCTCCGGCAGAGCCACCGGCGGGCCTGGCTAGGGAGCCCCTCTCCCCAGCCCTGCCCCTCGCCACAGCGCCCACTGCTCGTGGGCTTTGCCACATGCGCCACGTGGCCCCGCAGCTTGGCACGGAGACATCCCTCTCCAGCCCTTCGCTGGGGCCCTGACACCGCCGCCGGGCCTGGATCCAGCCTGAGTTCAGAGACGGGGCGAGGTGGGCGCTGGGCACTGCAGGATGGACTCCCCCCCAGGAGCTGGGGAGTGAGAGGCTGAGAGCCTGGACTCTGTCCCCCTCTCCCACCCTCCGCCCATGGCGTGCACGGAGGGGAAGCAGCCAGCCAAGCTGTTTGCCGAGTCACACAGGCAGCCAGCTGCCTGCGGGTGAATTTGAGAGGGAGGCTTTCCCAACCTGAGCCTCTCCTGGCACTGCAGGGGTGCGAGCAGCCCAGGGACCATGGCTTGGACTCTCGCAGGCTGAGGGTCTGTGGTTACCTGGGCGCAGGACGCTCCCTGGCAGACCTCAGCAGTCCCAGGGCTGCCCTGTGCCCTTGGGACCCTGTGACTGGGACAATGAAGAAGTTTGCTTCCACGCGCAGCCTTAATAAGATTCTGCAGCAGTGCGACTCCTCGTCCCGCGAGTACGAGGAGATCCAGGCTGTGGAGAAGAAGTGGCACCTGCACTTGGCCACTCCTCGCAAGTTCCTGGACAAGAAGTGCAAAATGCCATCTCTCTTCCTTTCAGCCCCGCCGCCTCCCAAGAGAGCCCCCAGCACCACCCTGACGCTGCGCTCCAAGTCCATGACGGCCGAGCTGGAGGAACTAGGTAAGCAAGGGGCGCGAGGGCAGACGCAGGAATGCCCAGGTGCATGAGGAGCATGCGCGGGACATGGAGAGTGCAGGGACACACCCAGCAGGAAGCCACACTAACACACGCTTCCCTGGGGGGGGACAGGTGGGCGCTTGGAGGGACGCACACACACTCCACACATGGAAGTTTCTGCAGTGCTTGGCCTGTGCAAAGCGTCGCTTGCCACCAGCGCAGACGCAGCCAGCAGGAGAAGAAACCCTGCGCAGAATCACCCGATCCCTGGCGTCTGCACCGCCCGTGCTCAGGGGTGGGGCCCTCTGAGAGTGCTTCCTGGCAGCCACGCATCCCCCCGGCCTGCACACATGCTGTTCTCGGCAGCCCCCACCCCCTGTATGTGTCCAGTAGCCCAGTGTCTTCTGCCTTCCTGCTCTTCCAGGTGGACCCCACCCACTTCTGGGTGTCACCATGGAGCCCCCTTCCCCCCCCCACTTCCTGGGGTCACCATGGAGCCCCCCTCCCCCCACACTTCCGGGTATCGCCATGGAGCCCCCCTCCCCCACCCCTTCCAAGTGTCACCACAGACCCCCCCCCTTCCCCCAGTTCCTGGGGTCACCACAGATCCCCCCTTCCCTGCCTGCTTCCAGGTGCTCCAGGGAGCCCCAAGCACTTCCCGTCCGTCCTCGTGGAGCCCTCACCTTATTCCAGGAGCTCAGACATTCCTGCAGAGCCCCCTGATCCCACGGCCACCTCCCAGCGCCCCTGCACGCACTTTCACATGCATCAGGGCTTCCACATGCGTGCGTAGGGCACTTCCATGTGTGTCAGGGCTTCCACAGCCTGGGGATCACAGCTTGTTTCCTGTGCATAGAAATGATCCCCTGTTCCAGGCCAGAGTCTGCCCAGTACCCTGCAGGGCAGCTCCAGTCCTGCCTGCCTGCCTGGGGGTGCGCATGTGGGCTGGGCTGGCTGGCTCAGAGACAGGGCAGGGGCGTGGGCCTTTGCGGGTTCTAGAGTGGGGTGCTAGCTAGCCGCAGGCACCAGAGGTAGTGAGGAATCTCCTTACCCCCTGTGCCCTTGTGCCCCCAGTCGTCTTGCACGCCCATTTGGCATGAAGGGTGTGTGCTGTTTAGGGGCCCGGGGCTGGAACCGAGGTGCATGCTGAGCTCCGGAGCCAGGAGCTCTGGCAGAGTTGAGTGGAGGAATCTTGCACAGAACCTGCCTGCCCTAGCCCCGGCTCATCATTGCTTGGACACTGAAATGCAGCTATGTGTCCACCGCTGCCTCTCTGAGCATCACGCAGTGGGAGGAGAGATGCTGGGGTGAGGAGGGTCTCCCTGTTCCAGCGCCTCTCTCTCACATGGCCCTTCTCACCCAGCTGTGCCCTTGGCTGGGGCTAGGCTGGCCCTAGTGCTTTTTAAACAGAACTTTGGAGTCCACGGTTTCCTTAAGCTTTTGTGTCCGGTCTCCCCATCGCTGACCTGGCTCCAGGCAGGAGCAGCCCTTCGGGGTCAGGCCCCTGCTAGGCACCGAAATCTAGGTATCCGTGTCTGATAAGGTGTCTCTTCTGGTCACCGAAGGAAGGTCCTGACTCCTTGGTCCCGCCCCCGCCAGGGGAAGCGCTGGGTTTGAACAGTGGGCATTAGGCCGGGCCTCGGGCCAGTCCGAGTCGTCTCCTCTTTCTTGCCTTTCCCTTTGAACACGTGGGACACAGCTGCTCAGCTCAGTGGTTGGTGCTCACAGGATTGTGCCCCAGGCCTTCTGCTCTCGCAGGGCTGCTGATCAACTTGGTACGGGCCCATGAGGGTTGTGAGTGCACACTGACAGGGAGCACGGCGCTGTGCCCACGGCAGGCCGTCATCGGAGACTGGCATGTGCACTGCCCTCGCACGTAGATGGGGACGTGCCAGCCTGGGCACTCGCCCAGCAAGTCACTGTGCACACACAGGAGGGACGCATGGACGTGTACTATATGCATGTGTGAAGGCAGGCACAGCTCTCCAGGCATGGGGGGTGCAAACTCACAGCATGGAAAGGAAAGTCCCCAGAAAGACAGGAATTGTCTCTCTGTGGGGGGAGATTTAGGGAGAGTCCCTGCTCTGATCTCCCTGGGGGGTCACTGACAGCCAGTCCCTCCATCAGGCCTCGGGGCAGCAGGGGAAAAGCAGACGCTCTCTTCCTCCTGTCCTGGGGCAGGTTGCCCTGTGTCTCCCTGGGGGTGGGGGGAGGGGAGTGATTATCAGCCAGGCTCTGCCCCGCCTGTCTCTGGAGTGAATGGGGGGAATTAGTGGCTGGTCTCTCTCCCACCTCTCCCCAACAGTGAGGGTAATCCGCAGATTGTTGGGGTCGGTTCTCCATCACTGGCCATCTTCAGCCAGGTGGGAGGTGTATGTGAAAGCTCTGCTCTGGGAATGAGCAGGGGGCAGCCCCTTGGTGGCCTGTGCAATGCAGGAGGTCAGGCTAGGGGGTCACAATGGTCCCTGCTGGCCTGGGGATCTATGGAGCTCCCTGCAGGGTGATGAGCAGTGAGCCCTTCCCTACAGGCTCTTGGCATGGGAGGAGAAGAGCAGCTGGTCTCTGCCCCATGTCTCCTGGGAGTGGGGGGGTTAGCAGCTGGCATCTGCCCTGCCTGTCCTGCGGGAGTCCTTGCCCTGCAGCTAACTTGGAGAGGCATTATCGGTCAGCCCGCATCACGACTCCCTGGGGTGGATTCAGTGGCCAGTCCCTGCCCTGTCTCCCTGGGGGCTAGTTAGTGGCCAGTCTCTACCCCACATCTTCCCAGGGGGTTGGTGGCTGGTCTCTGTCCCTCCACCTTTCCCAGGGGGGGTTAGCGGCTGGTCTCTGTCCCCCCACCTCTTCTGGGGGGGGTTAGCAGCTGGTCTCTGTCCCTCCACATCTCCCGGGGGGGTTAGGGACTGGTCTCTGTCCCCCCACCTCACCCAGCGGCGGTTAGCGGCTGGTCTCTGTCCCCGCACCTCTCCCAGGGGGCGAGGGAGGTAGCGGCTGGTCTCTCAGGTCCCTGGGTTTCACAGGTCAGTCCATGTGCCCAAGGCGAGTGCTCCTTGGGGGTTGGGGGCGCACTCTCCTTTGCACCCTTCGAGCCGCTTGTGGGTTCTGTGGCAGGGCCACGTCAGCCCAGTGGAGAACGGTACATTCCCCATGAGCCCCTGGTGAGCAGTGGGGGCTAAAGCCTCCTCCCTCCGAGAGGCCTTTCTTGGTGTTTGTCTTCTCCAGGACTTCAGGCATCCAACCCTGTCCAGGCCTCCCTCCACTCCTCTTCTGCCATCATCTCTCCTGCTGGGCTAGTGCTGGCCATGGCCCCGTAGCCAGGCAGGGCTGGGCTCAGGTCTGCCTGGGCGTGAGGGTGGGACATGGGAGAGTCGGCCTGGCCTTGTGTCCTATCATGCTGTGAGTCGCAGTGCCGCACTATGGCCCTCCTGCTCCCACAAAGGGGCTGCAAAAAGCCCCATTATTGTGTGCTGGCCCCATGCTGGAGGAGTGAGCATGGACCAGACCCCGGGGCTGTCCGAGCCCTAATACACCGCAAGCGCCATTGCAGAAACTGGGAGGTAACTGCCCGGAGAGCCACCCCTTGACTGGCCAGAGCTTAGTTCCTGCCAGGTGGGCCCAGCGTCCTCCTGGGTGTTGAGAAGCTGGGAGTGTGGGGCAGAGTTAGGGAGGGCAGCTGGCGAGGAGCGAGCGGGACAGGGAGCAGGGACTGTGCATGCCATTCATGTCCTGTGTTTTGTTTCTTGATTCCAAGCCTCGATGCGGAGGAGAAAAGGGGGTGAGTGAAACTGTACAGCTTGGGGGCTCTTCCCATCCCTGCCGAACCCCACAACTTTCCTGGCCTTCATCCCCAAGAAACCCCTTACACCTCCCTTCAGAAAGTGGGTCAGGGCTAAGTGCACCCCAGGAAACCCCCGAATGAGGGCAGATCTCAGCAGAGCTGAGGTTCCCATGCCCGACAACAGAGCAGAGTGCAGCTGCAGAGGTGACTAGCCCCTTGACCAGATGCTCAGAGTGGGGAATTCCCTTGTCAACTAGAGTCCCAGAATCCCAGGCCCTGGTCCTTCCCTGCTTTCTATCCTTCACGCTGCACAGGGTGGGGTAAAGCTGATGGCCACAATCCTCCATTGGCTTCAGTTTGCTTCATGCCTGTGCCCCACTGAAAGCAGCCCCTGCATAGGGGGTCATTGGGTGCTACTCCGTCCTGGCCCCTGGAACTCACAGCTAGATGAAATAACGACAACTAACCTGGCCACGCTCACTACTAGGTGCAAACCCTCCGCCTTGCCTATGTAGACAGGTCAGCGGGGCGAGGCTGATCCCGTCCCATGGTGCTGTGTTTCTGTGCGCTGATATACTGAGCCCTGGCCGGAGGCAGGCACCAGGCGTGGGGCTGGAGCAGGCGGACGTCACAGAATCCCCAGCTTTCCTGGAAGTTTGGTGCCAGCTGTACTGGTTAGAGGCAGAACTCTGCTGGTGCTGCTGCAGGAACGTAGAGCACCCTGATGTGGGGGGCCAACACCCCCTCTCCTTCCCTGCGAGGGAAGGGCAAACCAGGCATCAGGGAGACGCCCAGTCTCGGTCACAAGTACATAAATTGAGGAGCGCCCTTGGGTAGCCTCCCTGACTTTCAGCACAGACAGAGAGGAAGAGGGGATGGGCAGGGAGGGAGGGGCCCGTTTAAGGGGGATCGCTGGGAGGAAAATGAGGACATGGAAATAGCTGTTGAGTGATGCTCAGCTCTGTCAGGCTGGGGAATTGTCCCTCTAGGCAGGAGGGGTTTGCCCGTCTCCTGGGATGTCCATAGAACTAGCTGGGGGGCTGCTTTGGCGGACGCTCTCTGCTGCAAGGCACACGCTAGCCGTGACTTCATGGGGCTTTTCTAGCTCGTGCCAGGGCCCCGCAGAGGCATGTGGCTGTTAGAGTCAGTTCTCTCCTCCCACTCTCGTGGCCCCACTGAACGGTCATTCATTACCGGAGGTTTGGAAAGACGACTGTGATGTTTCCCGGGCACCCAGGCCCACGAGGCACCTCGCTACCCCCTGCTCTTAACTTCAGGGAGCCTCGGCTGTGCCTGCCAGTGGTCAGCTCCCCGACCCCACGGGCCACGGGCAGCACAAGCACTTCCCTCCCAGCCCACGCGGCGCCACTGTCCCCTGCAGGCTACCGCCAGGCAGTCTTCCCCCCCAAGTGCTCCAAGCAGCCCCCTGCTCTGTCCAGCCCTGACCCATGGGCCACTCACGGAATTGCCAGGCCTGCTGTTCCCAAAGGAACAGTACCCAGCAGCTTCCGCGGGACACCTTGGACCACGGCCCCGCTTACCACACAGCATCTGCATTACGTTTATTTAACAAAGACCAAAGTCGTATGGTGACAAACGGAATATTGGAAACGAAGGGTTACATAGAAACAAAACTGTCACACATACTCTAGAGCCTGAGCTCAGCACACAAGCTGCCCGCTTGTCCAGGAAGCTCCTGCTCACCCCAAAGGCCTTCTCATAGTGTCTTCACCAGGATGGCTGAGACCCTTCCTTCATGGGCCCAAACCCCATGGAAGCTTGCCCTCCCCCCCAATGAAGGGAGCCAGGGTGTCTTTCTGCACCCCCAGATATATCAGCCCAGACCTTTGAGCTTCACCTAAAAGCATGGTACCCTGCCCCCTGCTGTTTACATCTTCCTGTTCATTTTCCTCCCAAAGTCCCCCATTTGACTCAGTGAGAGAACAGACTTCTATTGTAAGCCACACAATATGCTTTGGTTAGCCAGGGAGATGTGTGACCCCTTCTGGAGACGCCTGTCTCAAAGCACACAGCCTCTGAGAGACCTGCTGTTAACTCCAAAGCCTCAGGAACAGAGTTTCCAGGAGATATACAGATCTCCTTACGTATTGCCTGCACACGTTCCACAAAGATAAAGCCTTGCGTGGGACTGTTTTTTTAGCCCCGCTCCTGTCCCGCCCGCAGTCCCCGCTCCCACTCCCCCTCGCTCCTATCCCACCCACAATCCCCACTCCCCCTCGCTCCCGCCCTGCCCACAATCCCCACTCCCCCTCGCTCCCGCTCCGCCCACAACCCCAACTCCCACTCCCCCTTTCTCCCGCCCGCAATCCCTGCTCCCACTCCTCCTTGCTCCCGCCCCGCTCGCAATCCGCGCTCTCACTCCTCCTTGCTCCCACCCGCAATCCCCGCTCCCACGCCCCCTAGCTCCCGCCCCGTCCGCAATCCCCAACTCCTACTCCCCCTCGCTCCCGCCCCGCCCGCAATCCCTGCTCCCACTCCTCCTCGCTCCCACCCCGCCCGCAATCCCCACTCCCACTCCCCCTTGCTCCTGCCTCGCCCGCAATCCCCACTCCCCCTCGCTCCTGCCCTGCCCGCAATCCCCGCTCCCGCCCTGCCCGCAATCCCCTCTCCCACTCCCCCTCGCTCCCGCCCCGCCCACAATCCCCAACTCCCACTCCCCCTTGCTCCTGCCCCGCCCGCAATCCCCGCTCTCACTCCCCCTTGCTCCTGCCCCGCTCGCAATCCCCAACTCCTACTCCCCCTCGTTCCCACCCTGCCTGCAATCCCCGCTCCCACTCCTCCTCACTCCCGCCCACAATCCCCACTCCCGCCCTGCCCGCAATCCCCTCTCGCAATCCCCAACTCCCACTCCCCCTTGCTCCCGCCCCTCCCGCAATCCCCGCTCCCACTCCTCCTCGCTCCCGCCCACAATCCACACTCCCACTCCTCCTCGCTCCTGTCCCGCCCACAAATTCCCACTGCCACTCCTCCTCGCTCCCGCATTGTTTCTTACATTTTTATCCCACTCTCACCCGCAAAAACCTTAGATCCAACAAGTGAGATAGATTCCCCCATACTACTAAAAAAACAAAAACAAAACCACCCAAACCAGTCGGTTAATATGTTTGATATCTCAATGAAATTCAAACACAATTTTTACCACTAAAAGAATAAAACAAATCTTGCATAAACCATGTAAAAAATACTTTAACTCCTGTTATAATAGACATCAAATCGCTTTTTATCCCTCGCTTAAATTTAAATTTAAAAACAAAGACAAACTTGCTTTCCATTTCCATTGCTGAAATTCGGTTTGTGACAAACTGACAAAAAATTTTGTGTTTTCCCAGAAATTACCGCAGGCTGGGGGTTTTGCCCACCCAGTCCCGCCTCCAACAAAGTCCATTTTATCTGCTCCTGCTGTTATGGAAGTGGGTCCTGCGGGATCCCAGTCCCACTGGAGGGCTCTCCAGCCCAGCTTCAGGCGAGAGCTTACCTGACACTTCAGTGAACCAGAGTGTACATACCAGAGCCCGGGGATCCCGGTGACCCTCTGCCACTTGCCATCAAGAGGCCCTTGGGTCACAGGGACAAAGCCCGGACGTGAATCAGGCTTTCCAGGTGGGAGTGCCCAGGGCGCAGGGCCTGACTGTTCTGTCGCTCGTGTCATCAGTCCCCAGGATTGTGCCCTCACAGGGACCAGGGATGATGGCTGATGTGGCACATTCCCAATCTCCTCAGTTTAGCAGAGAATTTAGCGCATGGCCCGTCCTCTCCTGCTGTCTTCCTGGTGTTCCGCTTTGTGCAGCCATAGAGGGGGCACTTGCTCTCCAAGGCCCTGGATCCTGTCCACTGGCTAGCCCTGCAAATGGTTTGGCTCATGCCCAGGAGGGGACAGTGGAGAGCCACCTGGGCTCAGTGGGTGGGGTTGTGCACAGATGTGGGGCTGTGGCTGTCGAGATGGGCACAGCGCCTGGTCCTGGCTCTCCCCATATGAGGTCACAGGAACTCCAACCGTACCAGCACGGGGAGAGAGGAGCTAAATCAGACTTCTGCTGCCATCTTCTGGGGTGGGTCGCCCTCCTCCACCGGCTCGCCCAGGCCAAGTCCTTGGCTTTCAGATGTTCTGGAGCCGCTTTGTCCACCACTCCAGAGAGGCATTGCACATGGCCAGTGCCTCCCGTCCCGTGAGGCTCTAGCTCCTGACTGCTCTATACAGCTGTCAGGCAGTGGCACCAGGGATCTGCCCCAGAGAGGTTTGCAGGTGGGTGGCCAGCTCAGCAGGGATCTAGTAGCTCCTAAAGCTTTCACCCCTAGGGAAACCTAGAGCAGTGGTCCCCAAACTTTTCAGGGTCATGCCCCTGTTACCCCAGTCTGTGCCTCCCCCCAAGCTGGGTCTGGGAGCGGAGCCGTGGCTCCAGTGGGCAGGGGGAGGATGCAGACTGGAAAGGGGGCCAAGGCTGGACACAGCTGGGAGTGGGAGCGGAGCTCCTCCCAGGGGCTGAGGCTGGGAGCCAGAGCCACACGCCTGGGGCCAGGAGCCAGGAGCCTAGGCACGGGGCCAGGAGCAGAGCTGGGTGGCACTCCTTCCCTGCCCCACTGGGGGCTGGTCCGGGCCCCAGCCATGCTCCCCCAAATGGGGTACACCCCACAGTTTGGGGACCTCTGACCTCGAGGCTCTGTGCCATGGAAACCCCAGGGGCTTTTCATCACGGCACAGCAATGCTCACTGGGGGGCGTGAGGTCTAAAGTGCAGCGACAAGCTGTGCAGGAACTCACCTGCGTGGCCCCTGCTGGTGCAAACGTACCGCAGTGCTGATTCACACGCCGCTGGTGCAGACGGCTGTGCCAGGCAGACAAGCCCTTGGGGACAGCTGTTTTCATGGAGCGATGGCAGTCTCCCCAGAGTCAAGGCTGTGAGTAGCTTTCAGGCAGACTCAGTCTGACGCTCTCTGCCTGAGGTGGCAGGTGTGGTCACCGCTGGCAGAGGATTCATGGGTTTGATTGCTGTCACGGGCCCCACCGCAGACCGGAGTGCTGGAAATTTGAGGGGTTTTCAAGTTTTCTCATTTCTTCCCCGTCTTAAAGCAAAAACGATTGGCCTAGCAATGCCAAACGTGGCTCGTTCTGCTGTCCTCAGTGAGCACTGCTGCCTTTGCCCGGCCGGTACAATCACTCTGGAGTTGTTCCATGTGCTTCTCTTGAACCTCTGAGATGTCTGTGTTCTTTATAGACGCTGCAGCCGTGACATTCAAAACTCTCTGCGTTTCCTAAAGCTTCTGTTTGGCTCGCCAGGCTTACAGGGTTTAGGACATGAGCAGCCACAGACTGGAGGCGTAGAGGCCCACGTTCAACAGCCAGGCTGGACAGAGTCTAGACATTTGTACATGCCTCATGGGCGCTGGCCGAGCCTGACAGCCACCTGGACAGTCATTCTTTTCAGGAGACATATTTCAAAAATTGAAAGTATTTCCTAGAGTAGACAAAGGGCATCACTGGGAATGTAGGGAAAGGAACTGCAGCAACACGTGGCAGTTAAAAACGCAACCCAGCCCGGATGTTGGCCAGCCAGAAATTGTAAACTAGGTGAAACTTTAGAAGTTCCTGTTGTTTGGAAGGGCGGCAATACCGACGTGGCCTGGGCAGTGAGTGAGGAATGGGGCTGCTTCCCTCCGGATGGCACATACTGGCTAATGCGGCACTCGCACCTGAGCCCGTACCTGGATGTAATGTAGGCAAATGACGGGGTTGGGGGCTTCGTTAGGATTGCAGGACTTAGTGCAAAGGAGGAGAGTGAACAGCAGCTGCCACAAACTCAGTCTCCACCCGATCTGTGGCCCATCCCCAAGTGCAGAGTTCAGCCTGTCCCCTGCCACACGCTGATTTGGCTTTATGTCTGAATTTCCAGAGAAACTGGATGAGATCTTGGCAGCAGCTGAGCCCTCGCTGAGAGCAGACATTGTCGAAGCAGATTCCAGGGCAGCCACTGTGAAGCAACGACCCACGAGCCGGCGCATCACGCCAGCGGAGATCAGTGTGAGACAGGAGGGCGTCTGGGCGTGGGAGGGGGTTCTGCTTACTGGCGTCCAGCAAGGACGGCAAGTGTTATGACAAGCATCTAGCTGTGGGGCAGCAAACAGCAAGGGTACAAAGGAGCCAGAGCAGGGAGACGTTTTCTTGGGATGGAATGGGGAGGGGGTGGTAGGTCGGCTGAGAGGACATGGGTGGGCATAGTGAGTGGAGGGAGGCCAAAGAGGTTGCAGGAGAGTGGGAGATGGGGCAGTGGGCTCATGGCTAGAGAGATTGCAGTGGGGAGGGAGATGGGGGAGCAGATGGGGTAGGGGGGTCGTGGAGTGCAAAGGGGAGGCCAGAGGTTGCAGGGGAGATGGGGGAGCAGAGGGGAGGGCAGAGGTTGCAGGGGAGATGGGGGAGCAGAGGGGAGGCCAGAGGTTGCAGGGGAGATGGGGGAGGAGAGGGGAGGCCAGAGGGTTTGCAGGGGAGATGTGGGGGCAGAGGGGAGACCAGAGGTTGCAGGGGAGATGGGGGAGCAGAGGGGAGGCCAGAGAGGTTGCAGGGAAGATGGGGGAGTAGAGGGGAGGCCAGAGGTTGCAAGAGAAATGGGGGAGCAGTGGGGAGGCCAGAGGTTGCAGGGGAGATGGGGGGCCAGAGAGGAGGCCAGAGAAGTTGCAGGGGAGATGTGGGGCCGGAGAGGTTGCAGGGTCAATGGGGGGCCAGAGGGGAGGCCAGAGAGGTTGCAGGGGAGATGGGGGGCCAGAGAGGTTGCAGGGGAGATGGGGGACCAGAGGGGTTGCAGGGGGTCATGTCCAGGGCGATATCGGGAAGGCCAGTGGCCGTGCTGGGTGTGACGGGGAGATGGATGGTGAGGCCGTGCAGGTGGCAGGGAGGACAGTGCTCCAGGTCTGTCCGGCGTGAGAGCGCAGGCTGGCTGCAGCATGTCAGGGCACATGGGGGTTGAGTCTGGGGTTTCGGGAAGATGATAAAGGAGGGAAGACAGTCCGAGAGGTGATTGGAGCAGGAGTGAGGACTCAGGCTCCGGAGATGAGGCAGGACAGGTCACTGGGGCTAGTGGAGGACTCCGGATAAAAGAAGGGCAAGAGAGAAGTCCGAAGCCTGAGACGGTTTTAGACAGAGGATCTCAGAGACTGGAGCAGACAGAGACGTGGCTGGGGCGCTGGGGAAGTGCCCTGTACCGTCACTGCAGGGTGAGGTGTTGCAGTGCAGCGGTGAAATGGGCACGTGGGAGGGAGGCGCGGCTAATGGCCGAGGGTTTTGAGACGTTCTTGAGGGAGAAGAGAGTCAGAGACAGAGGTCGGGGGTGCGGGGGAGAGTGGGCCCCTGAGGCTGTGAGCTTTGCGCCGTACATTCGCTATAAGCTCTACGGATGCGGCTTATTTCCATTACGCTCCAGGGACCGCAGCCTGCTCCCACTGAAATCAGTGAGGCTTTGGCTGTTGGCCTCAATGGGAGCCAAGAGGGAAGGGGGTGCATCTCCCCTGGACGGTTACGTTAGCGAATGCTCGCCACCCCATGCTGTATGAAGGCCCCGCTGCGCAGGGCACTGCACACACACAGCAAGAGACGAGCCTTCCCCAGAGTTCAGGCCTGACCTCAGTGCCCCGCTCGTCCTTCACACCATGTAGCAGAGTTGGACGGTGCTGAGGTTGAAGTTTTGTTTCTGTTCAGTGGAGTCCGATGTCAGAGTGACGTTCCCATCTTTGTTTCTTTCCTAGTCACTATTCGAACGCCAGGGAATGGCAGCTCACTCGGGAGTTCTCCCAGGGGCCGAGAAACCCCATGTGTCCCTACGCAAAGGAATGCCCCGGACAAAATCTGTAGGTAAGGCAAACTGCAGGACGGTCCGTTCTTAGAGACAGGGTGAGCTCTGGGAAGGGTCTGCTGCAGAACACGAGAGCTTCACGAGCCAGCAAATAACACACTCCTCCAGCACCTTCCATCCCAGCAGCTCAACAGTCTGGTCAGACACTAATGACAGAGCTCACACCCCTGGAGGAGGTCGGAAAATATCAGCATCCCGTTCCCCAGGAAGCCAGGCCCAGGAGTGAAATGGCTGTGTGGTACAGCTCTGTCCGAAGGGCCCAGGGCCAGGCCCGAAGCCCTGTTGTGCTACAAGGACGTTACTGTGAGGCTAAAAGAGGAGTTGCTCCTGCTGGCGCTGAAGGGGCTGTCACATCTCATGTCTGCTGTGGATTGGCGCAGAGGGGGACCTGTAACCCACACGCACCCTGGTCCAGAGAGCGTACAATCCAGATCAGAGGTCCCCAAACTTCCAAGGGTTGTGCCCCCCCAACTCCTGTCCACACCCCTCCCTGGAGCCGGGGCCGTAGCCTGGAGGGTGGGGACACGGATGGGGTAAGCGGGCCAAGGCTGGGGCCGCAGCTGCAGGGGGTCTGGGGCCAGGAGCAGGACTGCACCCAGGGGCCAAGGCTGGGGGCAAGGACAGATCCACAGACGGGCTGTGGTGAGGGCTGGCAACCGGACCCGTGACCAGGTGCAGCTCTGTTCCTGGTCTCCCCCCAGCCTCGGCCCCAGAACCGGACCCATGACCAGGTGCAGCTCTGTTCCTGGTCTCCCCCCAGCCTCGGCCCCAGGCCGGAAACAGAGCCAGGGCCAGCAGCTAAAGTGCAGGGCCGGTGCAGGGCTGGGAGTGGAGCCATGCCAAGGCTGGGCACGGGGCCGGGAGCTGGGGATGCGGCTGGGGGAGGGATCAGAGCAGAGCTGGTGGTGGGGAGGGGCTGGCTGGCGCTCCCTCCCTGCCCCCCGAGAGGGCTGGCCCGGGCCCTTCTGCGCCCCCCGAGATGTTCCTCCAACCCCAGAGTTTGGAGACCTCTGGTCTACATAGAGACCAAAGCAGGCTCTGGCTGGGGGGTACGACTCAGGAGCTAAGTGATCCAGGTGGTGGCAGGAGAAGCATGTCAATTCCATGTCTGTTTTTGTCTTTTTCTCTGGAATTATGAATATATTGGTTTTATTTCTGTGCTAAACCCTTAGTTTTTGGGACTTGGGGGCAGTCAGGTTTGGAGTGGGGGAGAGGAGGGGTTGTTGGATAAGAGAGAGAAGCTGAGGGGGAAGCAGGTAGAAAGGAGAGAGAGGAGAGTAGTGGGTACCATATAACAGGTACCTACAATAACCTGGATCCATCCCTGTGACTAGGGACAAGAGAGAAAGTCAAGTCTCTCTTACCAGCACTCCTGTGTGTTACATCCTGATGTGTATGCTGCCAGAAGAAAACATGCTCTTTGGCAAAAATGGGAGCAAATGAACGACCGGAACCTCCCAGTCAGGAAAGGAGCCTGGCAGAAAATTGAAGGATGTGGTCGCAGGACTCCCAGATCCTCCTGGAGGCAAGTTACGTTGCAAAGAAGTGCGAGGGTGCAATCCTGCCTGGTGCGCTGTGTGGCTGTTCAGCAGGTGGAGAGAATCTACAGCACACCCTCGTGGAGGCATGAAGAGAAGTGCAGATTGCTAGACAGAGCCATTCACATATGTCAGATACCCTGTGTTCCACCCCAGAGCGTCACGCAGGAAGGGCTCGTTTTCTTTACCAGGAACCAGCTACGCAGTGAGACCGTTGGCCATTATGTTTCTGACCTGTGTAATATGCTAAGGCATATGAATATGAGCAATTAAATAGTGGACCAATTGGAGACGGAGTTATTGTGGTTTAACAACTAGGTCAAAGCAAGGTTATTGCAAGAAGTGGACTTGCCTTTGCCAGAAACAGGAGCTATTTACAGGACTAGCGAAAACTGCTTTTCACCGGAAAGTGGTAACAAGCAGAGAATGACCTGCAGTATATCCAGGTTAAACACACACACCATGGTACAAGGACAGAATACAGAGACCAGATTTGTTTGCAGTAAATGTGGAAGCAATCACAACACTGTGCTAAGTATCCAGTGTGCAGGGGGTGCAGTGCAAAGCATTCAGTGAAAGCAGCCATGTTACCAAAGTATAGCTGAGCCCGAATTGCAAAGAAATACAAAATAAGTTCATGAGCATACAGCCGAAGGACAAAGCGATGATGATTATGATGAAGAAGAAGAAGAAGAAGATGGAGCAGAAAACAGAATTCTTGGTTGGGTCCCATAAGAGATTTACAAGGCAAGATTCTACAACTGATGGGGGTTATTCAGCACTGGAAATAAATGAATAAAAAGTAAACTTAAAAATAGATCCTGGACCTGAGTGCAACATAATCACAATAAGCTTATACAGAATTAATTGTGACTGCCCAATGTTAAAATTAAAAAATGTGCTTCTTTCATTTAATGGACATGAAATTAGTCCCCGTGGCAATGCCTCAGGGGAATGTTTATATAAGAACAGGTTTCAGAGTAGCAGCCGTGTTAGTCTGTATTCGCAAAAAGAAAAGGAGGACTTGTGGCACCTTAGAGACTAACCAATTTATTTGAGCATAAGCTGTAGCACACGAAAGCTTATGCTCAAATAAATTTGTTAGTCTCTAAGGTGCCACAAGTACTTGTTTTCTTTTTATATAGGAACAGGTTACACATGTTCTCATGCGGGCTTAAGCTGAAGAGCAGTATGCAAATACGGATGATCAAATGTGTATATAACTTGTCTTCAAAACAGGATGCCACAGATATCTAAGAATTGGTTGAGGTGTTTAATGGATGCGTATGCAATAAGGATATAATACATCACGTTAGCGTAGATCCTAAAGTGCCACCAAAAATACAGGTATGAAGTACCATTAGCACTGAGAAAGTGTAAAAGCTGAACTTGAATGGATGGTAAAATAAGATATTGGAAGCAAATACAGGCACCAGCTGACTGGGCTAAGAGTATGATCACCATAATAAACCAAACAAGCCAAGGATTTGCATAGATCCAAAAGATTGGAATAAGGCCAGGTGAGATGCAGCACCATGAGAGGAGGCCACAGCAAGACTTAAGCATACAAGAGTATTTTCAGTTTTGAATGCAAGCCAAGACTTTTAGCAGGTCTGACTCGATAAAGGAAGTGCAGAAGTCTGTGCCACCAGCTCTCCTTTTGGTAGATACATGTTTAGATTACTTCCTTTTGGGGTTCCCTCACCACCTGAGGAGACCAAAGCATAATGCCTCAGATCTCTGGGGATCTGGGTGGGGTGGAAGTGCTTGCTGATTGGCTGATTTGGGGAAAAAAAAGATCAGTAATACACTGAAAGACTGTAAGGTTCTGCTCTGTGCCAAAGAAAAGCTATTTAAAGTGAAGAGAAACAAATACCAGACGGGGCTAAATCTGAGCACAACTGAATAGGAACGTAAGAGCCGCCACACTGGGTCAGACAAAGGTCCATCTAGCCCAGTATCCTGTCTTCCAACAGTGGCCAGTGCCAGGTGCTTCAGAGGGAATAAACAGAACAGGGAATCATCAAGTGATCCATTCCTTGTCCACTCCCAGCTTCTGGCAAACAGAGGCTAGGGACACCCAGAGCATGGGGTTGCATCCCTGACCATCTTAGCTAATAGCCATTGATGAACCTACGCTCCTTGAGTACAAGCCAAGAAGGGTGAAGGCAGTTGTACAAATGGAAAGGTCCCCAAAACGGGGGTCGTACAGAGATTCCTATGCACGTTCACACATCTAAGCTAATTCATCCCTAATACGTCACAGTGAAGCGCTCCATTCAGAATGCTGCTTGAGGACAGTACAGAATGGTCCAGGGATGCCTGGCAAGAGGAAAGTTTTGGGGAATTAAAAGCAAGTTGGCAAAGAAGCACCGGTACTGAAATACTTTGAGATTCAAGATGGGTAAGGTAATACTTTTTATTGGACCAACTTCTTCTGTTGAAAGAGACAAGCTTCCAAGCTACATAAAGCTCTTCTTCAGAGCCGAAGATCTTTGCTGATGCAAACTTAAATGGGTTCGGGACAATCCTGCAAAATGGTCACCCGGAGGCAGACGCTTTCAAACCACTGACACGCACATGTTCACACCGAAAGAGAAATGCTAGCCATTGGTTCTGGTGTGAGCCGTTTTGTGAAAATGCTTATGGCTAGTAATTGTTTGAGATAGGATCAGGTCATAGGCAGCTGGGAAATGTTGTAAAAATCATTGTGCAAAGCACCACCCAGACTCAATAAGTGATCATAAAACTGCAAAAATACGCATTAAAAATGAAATACAGATCCAGAAAGGAGCTCTGTATAGCAGACATGCTTTCAAGAGTGCCTGTAAATAGGGAAAGCAGAGAATTGCAGAAAGAGGACCTGGAAAGAGGATTTGTGTGTTTCACACATCTGAGGCATCTTTTCATAAGCCTAGAGTTTGAGTTCTCTGGGACGACTGTCCTGTTTGTACAGTGCCTAGGACAATGAGGCCCTGAGACCTAGTCAGGGCTCCTGGCACTACTGTCATACCAGAGATAATACACACAACATGAGGTTGGAAATGCTAAATATGATCTGCACCACCCACCTGGGCCTGGAGAAGTTTGAGCAGAGATGTCCAATTCTGGCCTGTCATGGGGACAGCTATCAAAAATATGGTATCTGAGTGTGAGCAGATACAAGGAGTGAAGCCACACGTGATTCCCGATTATCCTTAGTCCAAGGCTGGCACAGATGTATTTGAATTAAATAGGAATAATACTTTGTATTAGTGAACTGCTACTCGGATTTGTGTGAATTCAGCTGTTCCACGGCTCATTGAGTAGCAGTGTGTGCTGGCAATCACAGGGGCCTCACCATGGAATTCCAAGTGAGCTAGTAAGAGCTATTAGACCACAGTTCAGAAGTGTCTTATTTCAGAAATTCTCTTTGATCTCTCAGTCCAAGCCCACCCTGACAAGCCCATGCCATGCACAGGCAAACATATTAGTGGAAAAAACAGTACAAAGAGCAATGAACTTGTTGATCAATAAAGAACCCTGGTGGTTTCAAGGGATCCATAATTAGCACTGTTAGACTCTCCCAGCACACCTTACAGCTAGAGCTGACGATTAGAATCTCCGGCTCAAGACTCATGGACGAAAACCTCAGTGTCAACATACAACAAGTTCCTTGAGCCAAAGAACTTGAGGGGTTTACAAAAGAGCTGTATATGCCTGGAAACCAGAACAGAAGAAGAAGAAATGTTAGAGACTGTTAGATCCCAAGCCGTCTGCCCCAAGGTCATTTTCTGGGAATGAGGGGCGATCAACAGGTTATCTCAAGTGCTTATATACAAATGCACAAAGCCTTGGAAACAAGCAGGGAGAACTGGAGGTCCTGGTGATGTCAAGGAACTATGACGTGATTGGAATAACAGAGACTTGGTGGGATAACTCACATGACTGGAGTACAGTCATGGATGGTTATAAACTGTTCAGGAAGGACAGACAGGGCAGAAAAGGTGGGGGAGTAGCACTGTATGTAAGGGAGCAGTATGACTGCTCAGAGCTCCGGTACGAAACTGTGGAAAAACCTGAGTGTCTCTGGATTAAGTTTAGAAGTGTGTGCAACAAGAGTGATGTCGTGGTGGGAGTCTGCTATAGACCACCGGACCAGGGGGATGAGGTGGATGAGGCTTTCTTCCGGCAACTCACGGAAGCTACTAGATCGCATGCCCTGATTCTCATGGGTGACTTTAATTTTCCTGATATCTGCTGGGAGAGCAATACAGCGGTGCATAGACAATCCAGGAAGTTTTTGGAAAGCGTAGGGGACAATTTCCTGGTGCAAGTGCTAGGGGAGCCAACTAGGGGGGGCGCTTTTCTTGACCTGCTGCTCACAAACCGGGTAGAATTAGTGGGGGAAGCAAAAGTGGATGGGAATCTGGGAGGCAGTGACCATGAGTTGGTTGAGTTCAGGATCCTGACACAGGGAAGAAAGGTAAGCAGCAGGATACGGACCCTGGACTTCAGGAAAGCAGACTTTGACTCCCTCAGGGAACAGATGGCCAGGATCCCCTGGGGGACTAACATGAAGGGGAAGGGAGTCCAGGAGAGCTGGCTGTATTTCAAGGAATCCCTGTTGAGGTTACAGGGACAAACCATCCCGATGAGTCGAAAGAATAGTAAATATGGCAGGCGACCAGCTTGGCTTAATGGTGAAATCCTAGCGGATCTTAAACATAAAAAAGAAGCTTACAAGAAGTGGAAGCTTGGACATATGACCAGGGAAGAGTATAAAAATATTGCTCGGGCATGTAGGAAAGATATCAGGAGGGCCAAATCGCACCTGGAGCTGCAGCTAGCAAGAGATGTCAAGAGTAACAAGAAGGGTTTCTTCAGGTATGTTGGCAACAAGAAGAAAGCCAAGGAAAGTGTGGGCCCCTTACTGAATGAGGGAGGCAACCTAGTGACAGAGGATGTGGAAAAAGCTAATGTACTCAATGCTTTTTTTGCCTCTGTTTTCACTAACAAGGTCAGCTCCCAGACTGCTGTGCTGGGCATCACAAAATGGGGAAGAGATGGCCAGCCCTCTGTGGAGATAGAGGTGGTTAGGGACTATTTAGAAAAGCTGGACGTGCACAAGTCCATGGGGCCGGACGAATTGCATCCGAGAGTGCTGAAGGAATTGGCGGCTGTGATTGCAGAGCCCTTGGCCATTATCTTTGAAAACTCGTGGCGAACGGGGGAAGTCCCGGATGACTGGAAAAAGGCTAATGTAGTGCCCATCTTTAAAAAAGGGAAGAAGGAGGATCCTGGGAACTACAGGCCAGTCAGCCTCACCTCAGTCCCTGGAAAAATCATGGAGCAGGTCCTCAAAGAATCAATCCTGAAGCACTTAGAGGAGAGGAAAGTGATCAGGAACAGTCAGCATGGATTCACCAAGGGAAGGTCATGCCTGACTAATCTAATCGCCTTTTATGATGAGATTACTGGTTCTGTGGATGAAGGGAAAGCAGTGGATGTATTGTTTCTTGACTTTAGCAAAGCTTTTGACACGGTCTCCCACAGCATTCTTGTCAGCAAGTTAAGGAAGTATGGGCTGGATGAATGCACTATAAGGTGGGTAGAAAGCTGGCTAGATTGTCGGGCTCAACGGGTAGTGATCAATGGCTCCATGTCTAGTTGGCAGCCGGTGTCAAGTGGAGTGCCCCAGGGGTCGGTCCTGGGGCCGGTTTTGTTCAATATCTTCATAAATGATCTGGAGGATGGTGTGGATTGCACTCTCAGCAAATTTGCGGATGATACTAAACTGGGAGGAGTGGTAGATACGCTGGAGGGGAGGGATAGGATACAGAAGGACCTAGACAAATTGGAGGATTGGGCCAAAAGAAATCTAATGAGGTTCAATAAGGATAAGTGCAGGACCCTGCACTTAGGATGGAAGAATCCAATGCACCGCTACAGACTAGGGACCGAATGGCTAGGCAGCAGTTCTGCGGAAAAGGACCTAGGGGTGACAGTAGACGAGAAGCTGGATATGAGTCAGCAGTGTGCCCTTGTTGCCAAGAAGGCCAATGGCATTTTGGGATGTATAAGTAGGGGCATAGCCAGCAGATCGAGGGACGTGATCGTTCCCCTCTATTCGACACTGGTGAGGCCTCATCTGGAGTACTGTGTCCAGTTTTGGGCCCCACACTACAAGAAGGATGTGGATAAATTGGAAAGAGTCCAGCGAAGGGCAACAAAAATGATTAGGGGTCTAGAGCACATGACTTATGAGGAGAGGCTGAGGGAGCTGGGATTGTTTAGTCTGCAGAAGAGAAGAATGAGGGGGGATTTGATAGCTGCTTTCAACTACCTGAAAGGGGGTTCCAAAGAGGATGGCTCTAGACTGTTCTCAATGGTAGCAGATGACAGAACGAGGAGTAATGGTCTCAAGTTGCAATGGGGGAGGTTTAGATTGGATATTAGGAAAAACTTTTTCACTAAGAGGGTGGTGAAACACTGGAATGCGTTACCTAGGGAGGTGGTAGAATCTCCTTCCTTAGAGGTTTTTAAGGTCAGGCTTGACAAAGCCCTGGCTGGGATGATTTAACTGGGACTTGGTCCTGCTTTGAGCAGGGGGTTGGACTAGATGACCTTCTGGGGTCCCTTCCAACCCTGATATTCTATGATTCTATGATTCTATGATTTGTGCTAAGGGCCAGTCCTGCAGGATGGATCGACGACATCTAAATGAAACCAAAGAGGACACTGGCTCTACTTCCTGAGGACATTCATGATTTCAGAGGGAGTTAAGCATCTAAATACCTTTACAAGTTTGGCTCTTAGGCACTTAGAAGTTTAGGTTCCCTTGACTTGACTTAGGATCCGAAGGCCCTGATCATCAAAGGTCATTAGGTGGCCTTCCACCTATGCAGCTAGGCCCCCAGGCTAGGGGGAGAGACAGGCACCTAAGAAAGGGATCCTCAAAAGCCAGCAGGCTGCGTGGGGAGCCACCTAAGCTAGCCAGGAGTGAAATGCTGAGGAGAGGGGCTTAGGTGCCCAAGCAGCTGACTGATGCTCCTGGCTGGTGGACCAGAGAAGATACCTGCCTGTCTTCGGGCACCTCAGCTGTGAACTCCCTCCTGGAGTCAGGCACCTGAGCCCAGGCCAGCTGCTTAGGCAGCCCGTGCTCTATCAGCTGAAACAGCCTCTTCCATCTCTGTCTCCCTCTGTCCAGCTCGCCCTACCTTGTCCTGTGCCCCTAGCTGTCTGTAACACAGGCTTGTGCATTGGTGGCCTGCATCCGGCCATCTCCCTGCAGAGTCTGAGAAGGGTTATGTCGTAGACGTGCTCAGAACACTCCAGCAGGATCAGGCCCTGCTGGTGAGACCGATGGCATTGGTGTAAGCCAGGGCTCCAAGCTGCTCATGGGCTGTGGGCATCAACATTCAAGGAACTGATTGTTGGGAACGTAGGCACCCAGGGGATTTAGGTGCCTACAGGGTTAAATGGAGGCTGAGCGGCAGGTTTGAAAATTTCAGTGGTGCCTAAATGGTGGATTTAGGCACCTAAAGAGGCAGAGAGGTGCCTAAATAGCTTTGAGGATCATGTGCCTAAGTCAGTTCTGAAAAGGAGACTTAGTGCCTTAGATCTTGCAACACTGAGCCGAGTAGGACCTAGATACCTTTAAAATCTGGGCCCTGGTGTGTCTGTGGCTGACTTCCTGAGCTGTAAAAGGAGGGTGCTAATGCTGCCCTGCCTCAGGCGGTGTGTGGAGGACAAATGCAGCACATCACATACGGCACTCACTTACTGCGGAGCCAGGGGCCACGTCCCTAAGGCAGAGAGGGGCCCAAGCACTCTTGGCTCTTGCACCATCTAAGAAGGGAATGTGGCCAGTGGCAACTCAGCCCAGGCTTTCTGGTCGGCATCGGCCGAATTTTGTGAAGGAAGGAGTTGTGTGGTGGGTTTGGCGTGTGCTATCCAAGCCTGGATTCCAGAAAGACCGTCCCAGATGGCGGTGATATTCAAGAAGATATTCCTTGCAGTGCTCTGTGCTGGGTTCTGGACCTCTCAATTATCTGTCTTTCTGGGTTTTTATCTGAGGGCCCAGAGCATTGCTTTCTCTTAGGATTACTACAAGCTAGCTGGAGTGTGACCCATCACCGCTTGGCCACCTTCTCACTGAGAAGGGGCAGAGCTCTGTTTTTGCCTAGGAGAAGCTGGGGGTCTGTCTGTGTTAGGGGTATATTTCTTGTATTACCTGTGATCATATCCAGAATAAAGATCAGATCACATCTGTGACTGTCTCCGGTCAGCAGTTCAGAGGCATTATCTACCTGGTGCGGAAGTCTAGGGGATTCCAGCACCATGCTGCTTGGTCTGCCTGTTAGGAATACCACAGTTAGTTTTGTCTCTGCCGTCCCAGAGCAGGTGGATGCATTTCCAGGACTAGTGTTCCTGGTGGGGCTTTTCCTGGGTTTGATGTCAGACTCGAATACTATGCCTACTCCTCCAGATTCTCCTTTCCCCATTCCATACATTTCACTTCTGGGATTATAAAGGAGGGAGTATCTTGGGAAGGAGGTGGGCCAGCCTGGGGTCTGTGGTATCGTCAAGCCACACCTCAGGCACATAGGCAAGGTCTACGTTTTTCTTTTCAGGTCTGATTCTCCTGAGGTGTCTGGAGATAGTCTTCGCCCCTTGGCCTTTTCTGGACTCTTGAGGATTTGTCCACTTTGACCCAGGCTCATTACCCTGTTGGGCCTTTTATACCTTGACCTAAGTGGCCCATCTGACATCAGCTTTCTTATGCCCTTCCTTGTAATGGACTTCCTACTAAGAAGTTACTGTGTAGACATGCTGTATCTTAATCTACCCTTCCCTAGACTGGCAAAGGGATACAACTACTGCTTCTCAGAGAAAGGTGTCCTCTACTTTGAGCTAGAGCATGAGCCATCTGAGTCAGATGAAAAGGGGGAGTGGAGGAACCTGGCCCCGGTCCCAGACCAGTGTTCTCTGTCTTCAGTGACCACTGCCTTCTCTTCTCCTGCTCATGACTGTGGACAGCTTCAGAAGTTGCTGGTTTGTCTGACAGAAGCACCTCAACTCACATGTTAGGCAGCAGGGAAAGATCCCACAAAGAGAGTTGGAAGTTTCTATTCCCTATCAGAAATGGAGGCCTGGAACCAGCTGGGGATATTTGGAGCTCATGGGCCCATAATGCAACAAAAAGGCTAGTAACTGGTGGTTCGGGATGCAGAAGGTGAGGGATCAGAGCCAGAGACAAGATTGCACAGCTATCAGTACAGGCGTATGCTCAGCATGGATGTTCTTGTTGGGTTATTTGTTTTCTATAATAGATAATATAAATAAATGAAATGAAGTAAAATGATTTGGTTGGTGCCCGCGTTTTGGCATCACAGTAGAAATGGGCTGTGGAAGATCAGAATGAGGTGAGGGGAGCGTCACGGTGAACCAGCTCAAAAAGGGCAGTGCAGAAAGGCATGAAGCAGGCTGTGGGGAAGTGGATGTCTGGGGCATCAGACCTGGCATCATCAGCAGAGCGTGCAGGGCCATGCGATAAGGAACGAGTGTGGATAAGTAGATGGGGTGCAGTTCTACGGGGCGTAGAAGGCAGCACAGTGGCGCTGTGTTGGAATGGTGGGTGGGGACAGAATGGAGAAAGTGTCTTGTCTCCCACCCTCCTTCCCCTTCCCTTTCCAGGGATCCATCTGACCCTGGGCACTTTCTCTCTAGCGTGGAAGCAACAGAAGAGATTCCTGAGCAGTTTGAAGGGGATACATGTCATCCCTGGCACTTGTCGTAGCCTTGTGGTGAAGGCACTTGGCCAGGCACCCAGGAGAGCTGGGCTCAAGCCCCAGCTCTTCCGCCAACTCCCTGAGTGACCTGGGGTGAATCACTGACTCCTGCTGGGCCCCTCGCCCCATCTGGGCCATGGAGTTAATGAGGCTTCTCCGCTCTCCTTGGAAAACGAAATGAGACGTCAGCACAGGAGATGGACATAAAATATAGAAGTGGGCGGGGGCTGAAAGGAATAGAAACAGGTGTTTAAAATACAAATGAAACAGAAATGAGTGGGCATGGGGTGAACACTCCTGGGGCTCTTCTGCCCAGAGAGTTAGTGCCTGGCAAGCTGGGGTGTTAATCAGTAGCTCACCAGCCTTTGGGCTCACTGGAGCGCAGTGAAGTTGCCTGCCCAGCGCAGTACGCAGCTGCCTTAGAAAAGCAGAACAGGATGCAAAATAACAGAGAAAGTAACTGACGTGCCAGGCCGTGGCGCGCCCTATCTTCGGTGCTCACCCAAGACCCACACCAAGGAAGATCTAGCAGAGGCTGACCAGAGCCAGGAAGGCAAATGATGATTTGAGGTGTAAGGTGGGGTTGGGGTAGGAGGGGCCAGATTCACAGGGGAGACCAGGAAGAGTCTAAATTGGTGTAACTCACATCTTCTTTCGGCCCCCTGAGTGTACACGGTACATCAGTTTACTCTCCCCCAGACTGCCTTTTGCCAGCCCAGGCGCTGATATCCTTCTTTTGAGTGGTACCTTAGCCTGAAAACAGTCTCACTGAGTATTCAAAACACTAGAGTAGTGGAGAGAGACATTGGTCCGTAGTTATGAATCTATTTACCAGCACAGAAGGCAGATCCCTTGGACACATTCCCCTGAGTTTCAATATGTGTAATTCACTCCCAGGGAGGAGAAGTGGGGACAAGATAGAAGTGTGGCAGGGCAAGCAGCAAAATGGGAGGGGGCAGGTGAGAATGTACATTGTAGCAGCCACCCCTGGCTCTAATCAACCCCCACCACCTTCTGGCTGCCTTCAGTGAAGCTCCCGTGCACCTTGGTATTTGGTGACTACGTCCAAGGACTCTGTGTCTAATTACAGCATCTCTGGATTTTGCCCTGGGATTATTTAGCCTGGCCAGGGAAGAGGTGGAAAGGACTGACTGAGGGATTTACAATAAATTGATGAAGGACATAGTGGGAGCCAGTCATTGCCTGCCCTGCACCCTGTCTCGTCAAACAGGGGAGCAAGCTGCGAAATTAGTGGCTAGTCGTGTAGCGTAAAGATGAGGAGGGTCGCTTCAAAACTAGAAATGCAGTGGGAAGTGGAATCCCGCACTAGGGCACCAGACCTCCAGCTTGCAGTGCCCAGGGAAAGACTGAATTCTCAGCAGGCCCCATCTCCCTTTGTTCTGGGATTCTGACTTTGCTGTTCTTCTGGTTTCCTAGGTGAAGATGAGAAACTTGCTGCTTCCTTTATGGATGGGAAATTTCCTCGGAGCACGTCAATGCAAGACACCGTCAGGGAAGGGCATGGAATCCCACCCCCACCTCAGACGGCTCCACCCCCTCCTCCGTCTCCATATTACTTTGACACAGGCCCTCCCCCATCCTTCTCCCCACCTCCACCTCCGGGAAGGGTTTATGATACCATAAGATCGAGCTTTAAGCCAAGCCTGGAAGCCAAACTCCATGGCCTCCCCCAGGTTATCAGTGCAGCTGAGATGTATGACCAGGCAAGAACTTCCATCCCGTATCCTGAAAGGCAAAAGAGAGCCCGGTCCATGATAATCCTGCAGGACTCCTCTCATCTTCCTGTAGAGCCAACAGAGATCCCCCGGCCTGGTCCTTCCGCCACACCCCCAGAGAAGCTGAAAAGGAAAGGGCGAGTGATTGATAACCCTTACGCCAACATGGGCCAGTTCAACGTTAGCCTGTTTGCTCCCACCAAGCCCCAGAGGAAGAAGAGCCCTTTAGTGAAGCAGCTGCAAGTAGAGGACGCTCAGGAAAGAGCAGCTTTATCCATCACAGGAGGCTTTACGCGGGAGCCCTCTCCCACACGCCGGAGCCATCGCATGAGTGGCATTGAGTATCAGCACCACGCTGGCATCGCTCAGGTCGACCCCTCGAGCATCCCCTTTGCCACTGCCATAGCTGGAGTCATGAAGGACAGAGAGCGTCGTCTTGATGAGAGGCGGAAATCCACTGTCTTCCTCTCGGTTGGGGCCATTGAAGGGAGCCCCCCCAGCATCGACATGCCATCCCTGCAGCAGTCCAGGTCTATTGATGAGCGGTTGTTAGGAAGCCGAGATGTACTGCTGCCTTCACCTGTCTCAGCTTTAAAGCCATTAATTAGCAGCTCTTCCTCAACGTTCATCCACCCGCTCACAGGAAAGCCCCTAGATCCAAACTCGCCCCTGGCGCTTGCGCTGGCCGCAAGGGAGCGAGCCCTGTCCACTCAAGTCCCATCCAGGTCGCCCACCCCAATCCAGAGCCCAGATTCAGACCGAGCAGCACCCCTGTTTGTGGACATCCAAACCAAAGAACCAGAAAGGGGGGAGCTAGAGGGCCTAGTGTCACCTGCATATTCGCCCGGAGCCAAAGGGGCAGCAGGAGCAGCTCCTGGGACTTTGGCCCCTACAAAAAGCCACTGGGGGACTCCAACAACACTGAGAAAAGAGACTGAGACAAGAGCAGAAACACCTGTGAAAGAAGAGAAAAAACACGAAGACAAGAAATCTATGATCATTAGTATAATGGACACATCACAGCAGAAGACAGCTGGCCTCATCATGGTCCATGCAACAAGTAATGGCCAAGAGGAAATAGGACTTGAGATGAAGGAGGAGACACCAGATGTTCCTGAAGCAAGCGTGGAGCCGGCAGAGCTGCCCAAAGCGGAAACTGAGCCCAGCCCTGTGGGAAAGTCTCCGGTTAGTCCAGCATCTGACAAGACACTTGGTCAGGGAAGTTCAGAGGAGGAAGCGGAGCCCTACACAGTTACCCTCCCACCAGCTCAGCTGTCTTCAAGTGATGAAGAGACCAGGGAGGAACTGGCCAAGATTGGGCTGGTGCCTCCACCAGATGAGTTTGCAAATGGGGTACTAGTCACCACCCCTGGCACACCGATCAGCCAGCTGGCTACGCCTCGCACGCCATCCATGCCAGCGGCAGCCGTAGCACCTTCTGCCACTGGTGGAACACCCTCAGGGAAGCCCTCTGATGCCCCCGTAGCCCCAGAGTCTGCCGCAGACTCAGGAGTGGAAGAGGTGGACACCAGAAGTTCAAGTGACCATCACCTGGAGACCACAAGCACCATCTCTACAGTCTCCAGTATGTCTACATTGTCCTCTGAAAGCGGGGAGCCTACTGACACATACACTTCCTTTGCGGATGGACAAACTTTTATACTCGAGAAGCCACCAGTGCCTCCAAAGCCAAAACTCAAGTCCCAGCTCAGCAAGGGGCCAGTTACTTTCAGGGACCCACTTTTGAAGCAGTCTTCGGACAGTGAGCTCATCTCCCAGCAACATGCGGCTACTCTGGCTTCAGCCAGTGTTGGTCGGCCACGCTACCTCTTTCAGAGAAGATCCAAGCTATGGGGGGACCCCATGGAGAGCAGGCCAGTCCACGGGGCTGAGGATGACAAACCAACTGTGATCAGTGAGCTAAGTTCCCGGTTACAACAGCTGAATAAGGATACACGATCACTGGGGGAGGAACCTACCGGGCCCCCTTTAGATCCCGGGAAGAAGTCACCTGTGGTCGCAGCACGGTAAGACTTATGCTGGTCAGGGGAGGGGATTGGTGCAGAGTGTAGGCACTCCAGGAAGATAGGGAAACTCATCAGCAATGGTGGCCTATAAATGTGCTGCATAATCACAAGATGCATTTTGAGGAACATTTCAGAGATGTCAGGATTCCTCAGCTGCATAGAGGAGAGAAAAGCTGAGACAGACACTCCTAGAAATTGTCATGTTTGGTTTTGGGGCATCTCCTTAATCCTGCCCACAAACACGGACCTTTCTCACTGTCTCCTTTCCTCTTCAAATTGCCTTTCTGTTGTTTCATGTTCCTTCTCTCTATGTCTTGAATCTGTTGTTAAATTGCTGTATTTGGTTGTGGGTTCCTCTTTTAAGTGTTTTCTCCTGAACAGTTAATAATTATTTGCATTTCTCTAGTGCCTTTTGTCCCAAAGGATCCCAAATGCTCTCAGACTAAGTACATAGGAATTGTGTAACACGTCAGGGAAAGCAAGCCACCTCTGAGGTGGGATGTGGCAGCCTTTGAACAGGCCACAGGAACATTACGCACTACCTCTATAACGTGAAATGCAAATTAATCCCGTATCCGACTGAAACTGCAGAGGGAATTTAGGCTGGCTGAAAGTTGGCAGGAAAAATGCCGTGTGAGTGGCCAGGGCCTCAGTTTTACATCACATCTGTCAACATTCCACCATCCATAACGCGGGTCTCCCTAGCACCATGACGCAGTCACCCATGCTCCTCCCTGCAGCACGGCCCCTCCTGTCACCACCCTGAGGCTTGGAGACTGTCACTGACTCAGAGGGGTGAACGCCCCCACTGCGGCATCCACACCACTGCCCACACTACCTGAGGTTTTCCTCTTCACGTCTCTCATTCAAGTACAGACCTGGCCAGAAACTGAGCTCTGACAAGATTGCAGCCCCAGAAGACAGGGATAAGAAGCCCATAGAAGCTTCTTTCTCCGTCCCAGCTATGTTAGATTCCTTCATCCCCACGATGCCCAGGAGACACCAGCTCCCACCCACACGTCAGTGACCTCCATACTCCCTTAGTGGTATCAATCTCTCCCCATTCCTCATAGATCTCAAGGGACACCAGCCCGCCTCCAGCTCCAGCCCGCCCCTGCCTACGCAGACTCCCAGGGACACAAGCCTCTTCCTTCAAGGGCCCTTAGTAGTGTCAGCCTCCCTATTCCCTGAGTCATGGCCACTGCCCACAGACCCTTCCTGATCCCCGTGGTCTGCAAGTGACCCTGGCTGCCCATAGCCTCGCTGTGCTCCTGCCCTGCTCAGCTCCCTCCCATGGACCCAAGCCTGGATTTCTAGCTCAGACTTGGGTTGTGCTGGTGGAACTGTACAGGGAAGGCCACACTGGCCTCTCCCCATCCAGCAGGTTAAATATCTCAGTATGCTGTGCTGAGGGCTTTGAGCATGACCAGCGCCTCTTCCCCCCACTTCTGCCCCCTACCTTGGGTTCCCAGGGACACCAGCCTTCCTCTGTCTTCCACAGCCTGAGAGACACCAGCTTTCCCAGCCCCACATACCCCCTCGGATATGCCAACGCCAGATAAACACTCTGCGACCTCCGTTGCTCCCTGAGTGACAGCCTCTCTCCATCCCCCACATTCCCTGAAAAACACCATCCCCTCTCTTCCAGAGGGACCCTCACCCGTCACATTCCTCCCCTGTCTCACAAAGGCACTGAGATACCGGCTCACCCTCTGCCGCCCATGGGCCTTGAATGGCTGCAGCCTGCCTCTCCACTGTACCTGCCACCCGAGACACCAGTTCCCCGCTGCCCCAGCTCTGTCCATCCCCATGTATTCTGGGACACCAGACTCTTCTGACCCTCATGCTTCAAAAGATGCTGGCCTCCCATGCTCCCTGACAGACATCGTCCCAGATCCCAGCCGTTTTCCCAGAGAGCCCCCTCACTGAGCTCCGTGAAATCAGTTCCTGCACTGCAGTCTTCTGTTCCCCACGGCCCCTCAGTCCCATGCCCTGCGGAGAGCCGCCAGCAACCCACCCTCCCCCACACTGTCACAGGGGGATGCTGCTCTTTCCCAGGCGTTTAGCGTCTTTTGCTGGTCTTGTAGAGTTAAATGTTTCTCATTCACTTTTTATGAAAGTTGTGGCCTTTCCTCTCTGAAATTTGGTGCACTTGGTGGGTGTCCAAGAACTGGAAATATTTCCCAGGAAGTCAGCTGTAAATAGGATATTCTAGAGTGATGTGAGGTGCTCTCTATCCTTGTGCTAATTCCTTCTCTTTTATTCAACTCCTGTCAGTTCAGAAATTAACGTAGAGAACAATTTACAAATATACAAATGCAGCCCACTTCCACACACTTTCCAGTCCCTGTGCTTGGTTTTAAGAGAGAAATTGCCACCCGAAGCTTCCACAGCACACTACCCTTCAGTCCCTCCAGTACTGTGACGAAGGACAAGAGAAGCCGGACTAGCTAAATCTGCTGCTGCCGCCACCAGTGACGGCCCTTGGATGCGCCTGGTTGCTGAAGAATAGCGAGGTCCCGCCTGCCAGAGATGACCCTGAGCCCACAGTTGCCACTGCTGCCGCCAGAAATGGCCTTTGGATCCTGCAGGTTGCATAAGGGGAGTGAAGATGCTGCTGCCAAAACTTCTCGTGCTGCTGCTGGTGCTGTCGTCCTTGAGCTCCTCCTTGCTTCAGGAGGCGAATGAGGGCCATTTGTTAGGGGCCAAGCTGAAGCCAGGTCTCAAGGCGTTGCCCAGGAATCTCCCCGTGGTTTGAGAAAGACAGTGAGGTCGCTGCTCCCAAAAGCCATCCCAGCACAGCTGCTGCTATTGCCAGAGATTCTCATTAGACCAGAGCCCGGGGGGAGCTGGAAGAACGGCTGAGTAAGCGGACCCGATGGTGCACAGTTTTGTCTGTTCCTTATCCCATTAATTTCTGAGTATACAACAGGCAAACCGTGGTGCATTTCTCTTCCAGAGGTTTATAGAGTTCCTGACTAGAGAGCTCCAGGGATGAAAGACAGAAACTGGGTTCTCTGACTGTGTCTCCTTGCAAGACAGGCTCCCCCAGGAGGACGTTTGATGAGAGTCACTGAAAAAGAGGTCAAGAGGCACTGATAATGAAGAGAACACAAGGTCCGAGTTAAGGCAATCAGTAGTGAGAATATTCCTTCTCTCCTCCCTGTTCTTAGGCCATTGCTGAATAGGGTGAGGAAGGCTGTGCTTGGCCAAACATCGCATGCTCTATGCACAGATGAAGATTTTGGACAGTAGTGGCAAAATGGCAGCGCTTCCCCGTCCACGGATGCAGCACACATCCTGCACTACAGTGCTCAAAACGGCACCATAGAGTCTGGCAGGGGATCCTGGCAGAGCCATGCAGCAGCTTCCAGTCATGGAGTCTCGCTGGCATGTGTGGCACCCAAACTTTGCTCAGCCCGCAACCACATTGGCAATTGCAAGGAGCCCATGGGGCCCAACAAGCACAGTATAAAGTTAGCTGCAGCCACCTTCATCTTTAATGTGGATGTGGCCCTTGGAGATGGCAGGTCCCAACATCCAGTGTTCTGAGCAGCAAAGAAACATACCAGTAGCATGATATAGCTATGAGGTGAGTTAACTTCTGAGTTACCGTGTGATAGCCCCTAAGGCAACATGAGCCGTCATACAGTAGCTGCACTGGAGTGCCAGCCTGACATTAGCTGACGGAAGGGTTATGAAAAGCTTGCAACTGAAGGACGCTCTCTGGACACTACAGTGGAGTCACTGTGTGACGTGCGTTATCACAAGACAACTCCAAAGTTAACTCCTGATCCCTGAGTTCCTTGATCAGTGAGCAGTAGGCCTAGTAAGTCATAGCGAGCTGTGAAAAGGCAGCTGGAGACCTACATCCTAGCACCAGAGTCTGACAGTATAGCCATACAGGGCAAATCTCACCTGTTACATGTACAACATTAAAACATATGTTTAAAATGGCATTCTCGTTTAATGTCCTTGTGTCATGTGACTCTGGCCGTGGCCATCCAGTCTCATCAGGGTTGTGCCATTCTCACTGGGTGTAGTGAACCTGGACCTAAACCTCCCGCCTCTGCTGATCAGCTGTGCTGTAACCGTGGTCATCTGGACCTCAAGGCGTATCTGTGAACAAGTGTTCGACTCAAGCCAGGATTGTTCAATAGTGTCGACACAGTCTCAATTTTACGTGCCAGCTAATTCAGCGGAGAATCCGGGTTAGAGGGTTCTCTGCACAGGGTTTTGGTTCTTGTGTCTAAGCAACAACAGAACATGCCAGATGTATCGTTTGAAGCAAATTTTTAGATGCAAAACTGAGTTTTTCAGGTGCTGTTCTGGAAACCCACAACTGCTTTGTATTTCTACAGATCTGAAAGAGAGAGAGAAGAAAAATAAGCCCTTTAGGCATTTAGCTCCTAGGGTAAAGCTACCTCTTTCTATATACACTCATCAATTAATTCTGTTTCAGTCAAATGGTGTAACATTTCTGGTGTAAGCTTTCCGCCACAGCAGTTACAACCCCCTGTTTCCTTGTAGGCTTTTTGTCTCCCCATTGTGTCTAAACTCATGCACAAAAAAGAACTGAAGTTTCATTCCAGAGCCAGGGCAGATTCCTATGGAGAGCTGATTGAGGGGCTCAGGTTTGGTGTTTGTCAAGTCAAAGATGAAATTAGATCCATTGTTCTCAGGCCCTTTCATAATGGGGATCCCCTTGTGTATAGGTACAATCGCACAACCACTTCTACTCCTCTTTGGAGAGAATGTGGCCTTTCCAAGTCAGGTTCTGAGTCCAGTGCAGGAGTACAGACAGGAGTGCCAGAATTAGGTGAAGTGAGAAACTAAATTCCTCCCCCAGCCTCTCAGGAAGGTGGTCCCCCTAGGCTGGGAATAGGGTCCAGTGGTGAAGTAGAACAGAGAATGCCGGTATTAGGTGAACAAGTCTGTGTTCCCCCCCTCCCCAGGAAAGGGTGGTCCCTCTGCCTCCTGGCGGGGCATGTGAGTTTGAGGAGTGTGGGAACAGCCTGCAATCAATTGAGCTAGAAACTGAGGCTCTGTCCAGAGCTGGATTGTCTTGGTGGAGCAGGTACTGTGAGTGTTAGTGCTAAGAACATCCCGCCCATTCAGCTGCGCTCTCTTCTTCTCACATAGGGCTGGATCCTGCACCATTGAAGATGGCGCAAAATGCCAGTTGACTTCAGTGGAAGCAGAATGGGCCCCGTATTCCCTTAGAGTCCATCCTTCATTTCAGGAGAGCCCCTGATGTTTGGCAATGCGGAGAAGCCCCTATTCATGGAGGCACACTTCAGTGTGATCACCCTAGCACCACATTTCAATTAGACACCCGCGGCTGGCCCGTGCCAGCTGACGCGGGATAAGGGGCTGTTTAATTGCTGTGTAGATGTTCTGGCTCTGGCTGCACCCTGAGGTCTGGGACCCTCCGACCTCACAGGGTCCTAGAGTCCAGCTTCCAGCCCGAGTCTGCCAGGACAGGACAGCCGTGGGTGTCTAATTGCAGTGTAGACATACCCTCTGTGATCTGAAACTCAGTGTGGCCCAGCCCTCCCCCGCCTGGTGTGTGTCAGAGGGATAATGCCTTGCTCATGAGCATACCCAAATGACAGGGAAATTGACCAGAGATCAAGCGCTAGAGTGTTAAGGAAGCCATCTAGGTAAGAATGTTGAAACTCATCTTACCTGCAAACTTTCTGGGTGCTGGTATGTTGTTTTCCATGTGGTCCCTAAACTATGCCACCACCCAAAGGTGTTTTCAATGAGGTGGATGCTATGGCGTTCCTGAAACCAGTCTCTGTCTCCGTCGTTGAGGTTTCCCTTCTAGACCTGGCACTGCAGACAGCAGTAGAACGTGATACACATGCCCTGTAGGGACACAGCTGTGGAGACGCGGTATCGGGAGAGTACGGGCCATGTTTCTGGGTTAGTCGATGAAGAACTAGTGATTCGTTAATGGTTGTCTCCCCGCAAAGAAATTAGCCCTTTGATCCTGAGCAGACACACTAATCTGAAACCAATCAAAAATTTCCCTCCCTGGAAGAATGGGTGGGTTTGTGTTTTTTAAATGTTGATGTGCATTGCCTACAAGGAGACAGGGGCATTGTGGGTAATAAGTCTCAGCATGTGTTCATATCACAGCAAGCACAGCTGGCTTCACCTCATCTGATCACTAACGTACTAATCACAGCTCATGCACCCATTACTCTGAGGAGTGAGTAGAAGAGCAAACCTTGACTTCAGCTCATTTATGCCCACTGGGTTATCACATAGGAATGAGTATCTCAAACACGTTACCTACACATTGGTAAGAAACATACCCAGGCCCCTGACAGATTATTTCAGTGTCAAAGTGGCCAGAAAAAGCAGGAATTAAACCTTACAAAGCTTATCCTCAGTGTTGATTTCAGCACTGAGAGCGTCCGGTGATGAAGTTTTGTTTTATACAAATTATTGCCTAGGTATAGGGGAATAGAGTCTCTGCTCCAGGGAGAAGACTGTTCCTGCCAACTTTAAAACTGGAAAGGAAGGTCACAAAAAGGAAGCTAAAGGAATTCAGGACTTTCCCGCTTCTAGATCAGCCTCCAAAAAGCCACATTTCAGCTGTAAGGCTATGGTCAAGGAACAGGTTGCCTAGCAGAAGGTAGAAGCAGTCAATGTAGCAAGCTCCCTGCAAGCCACCTTAGAGGGGTTCTGTAGGAGTCCCACCATGTTCACTCAAACTCATTGTGTAGGTAGATTAAGAGATTGGCTTGAAGAGTCCCAGAGGTTGCATACATGGCAAATAGAAAAAAGCCCCTCTCCCATCAGGAGAGGCTGGGCCTTGTAGAGGAGGGTTGAGGTCTCCTGTGGATTAAGGATTAGACCTGAATTCCCTTCTCACCACCAAAGGCAGATCTGAGGCACACGGGTGGGGCAGTAAGCAACGTTGCGGCAGCATTCATGGTTATCATGGATGTTGTGTTTATAAGTCTCCTATTCCTAATGCAGATTTGCTGTTGTCCATGGTTTCGATTGAAATACAGATTTTGTTTCCTATTTCTCCCTGTTTCACCACTCTGCAGATTGTGACCAAGAGACACAGCAGTGTCAGGTGTCAGAAAGACTTTCACTTGACTTACAGGGGTTCTGCAGTCATGTCATGGTGTTTGAAATTGCCCCAGGAAAGCTAGGGAAGCCGCTTCATGCCCAGACCCTTTTACATTAAAAGAATGGGAGGGACATTTTTCAAAAAGATCTTGGAAGTCCTCTTGCTCTTCTACTTCATTCTAGCAAGCACAGCAAAGTTGTTACTGTGACATCCAGCTGGGACAGCACTCTCTTTAGAAACCCATTAAAACCCAGAGATGGTCACTAGGGGAATGGCCACCGTACTTTATGAGCCAGACAGGTGTGTTTGTGGGGCTTGCTCTATGCATTGACTTTGGGTTGCTCTGCACCTTCATAAGGATCTGGGGTGGCCTCCACCAGTGCAAGACTCACTTGGGCCTGACATTTGTGTCCTGTATTGGGTGCTTGCCAGCACATTTCATTTGCTGTCTCTCATTTGGCAGAAGACAGTTATGTCTGAAACAATGGGACCGATTAAATTGCTTGTTTCTCTCCCTTTGGAGTCTGATGCAGGCAGGAGAGAGCTATATGTTCAGTACAATGTTCTTGTGAACTTTGTTCCATTGTAAGTGCAACCTCTTTCCTTGTAGAAACTTTTAATTAACCCAAGGTTAAGCCCCTGTGTTCATAACACCAATACCAGATTGAAATATTGACTAAAGCCCCTGATACAGTGAGCAAAACTTCAGGAAACAAGGAGGATTCTGGAAATGTAATTCAGAGAGATGAAGAGTTCCTGTTAGGAGGGAGATGTGGTGAGCTGTGTTCTAAAACAGGTTCCTGTCCTCTCAAATCTATTGGGGAGGGACTTGATTTTGGAATATGCAAAGGGAATGGTTAGGAGTTCCTCTTAGGAGTTAGGCAGAAGCAGGATTCCATCTGGGACGAGAGCGGACAATTCTCTTGAGCTTTCCTGACACTCAATCTGGCCCAGCTATTTTCTGGAAACCAGATGTTGAGCTCAGTCTCATTTTCTGAAGAGAAATTCTTAGCGTCCCTGAATGGGCAGGAAAAACCTACAGTTTACTGCAGGCCCTCTGGTAGGGATTAAACCAAACTTCCATACCCAGAGAACCTGGGATTGTCCCCTTTGGGAAATAGTCTCTCTCTCTCTCTCAAGAGCACATTAATAGTCTATTGGCCATTAGTTCTATTACTGTTCTCACAACTGTCAAAACTCAAACCACTAAAGCAGATTTCTGGGTCAGATAAAATGTTGAATTGTATTTACCGCTCTCATTCTCTTGTTCTTTCTGTAGAGCATTCTCTCTCATGCACGTGTTCTTTCTCCCTCTCTTATTCTCCCCTCCTCCCCTCTCTCTCTGTTCCCCATTCTCTCCTTCCCCCTCCCTCCCCCCCTCCACCCCCCATTCTCTACTCCCTATCTTTAGGAATACCACTGTCAGATTGTCTCCGGCTTTGGCTGTTGAATTCATGTGATTATGAATGTCCCATTTTCTCTAGTAAATGCAGGAATGTGAACTCAGTGAATACTGAACTGAACTGGCTCCCCGAATCCTTTTGGTTCCAATCACCTGGATCCCTTTTAACGTCTCCCCGAGAACCACACTCAGCCCCCTCTGGTCTGCTGCATCACAGTAAACTTCAAACCCCGTCAGAGCATCCAAGCCTCACTCATGCCACTTGCAGACCTCAAACCCTTTCTGTTCTGCATTGTCTCTGCAGATGAGGGGCTGAGACTACTGCACACTCACCAAACCAGAGAGAGCTGGGGCACCGCCCTGGGGGATGCACCAAACCATTTGTCGTCAGGCTTATGCCTGATACCCAGCAGTGAAAGAGCTGTGAGGGAGTCACCAAACCCTGCAGTGCTAATCAATTATAAGTGTAGCACTTAGAGAATTGCTTTTCTACCATAGAGTTCAGCACATTTCTGTGAAATGGGGAACATGCCCCACCTCAGTAGAGCAAGGACTGCCCACGTATTAGCTCCTCAATACAGCTGCACCCGCCCTCCCACTGTTGCTCAGTTGGTCATTCTCCTCAGCTTCTTCCACGCAGCAGAGACCTCTGCAATGGGAGGGAAGTGTGAGGAGCCAGCCCTTTGGCCCAGCATGGGTTTCTGGGAGTTGCAGTGGTTCTGGAATGATTTGGGATGAAGTCTGTTCATTCTTCTCCGTGTTGTTATTGTGCCCCGGACTGATGCTAACATTCTCTCTCATTGCCTCTCTTCCTGCTCTCACATCTGCATGTCTGCGCTGCTCTGTCTAGAACCACCTCAGGCCTCAGGAGGGTGGGCGAGTTGTGTAAGTGAGCATACTCTCATCTCATAGCAAACCCATGTTGTCCTCCCTGTGCTGCTCTGTGTGTCACGTGCCAGTCACTCTCCCTTCTTCTCCCACAACCATTGGGATGTGGGAGAGGAGGGAGTGGAGCTTGCTGTGAAGTGTGAACTTCACACCCCCCCTTTCCCCTTTTGTGCCCCAGTAGCATGTCTGTGTCCCTGTGCTGTGATAGTATGTGCTGCTGATTTCTAGCAGGAAACTGAGGAAATTCCCTTCTGGCTCTGACATGGTTCAAACTATGGCTTGGGAGAGCCCTCCCACTCCAAAGCATTGCTCCCAGGGGGACAGACAGCAGAGGATGCACGGGGGCGGGGGGAAATTCCAGGTCACTCGGCAAGTTTTCAATCAAGCATTCGCATTTGTAAGGTTTGTGGAAAAGACAGAGAGTGAATTAGCTGGCAGCTCCCCCACCGCCAGCATTTGCTCCTCCTGCACCTTTCCCATCAGCTCCCTGAGAGCTGACCACATTCCCTTTGTCAGAACTGGAAGAGCTCAGAGCCCCAAATGTCTTTTCCTTTGAGTACATGTTTCCCTGCCCTAGGACGTCTTTCGCTCACTGCCTGGGCCCTGGAGCAGACTCGGGGGTGAGGGGTGGTTGTGAGATGGGGAAAGTAGCATTTTATCCTGTTTCAGCTCCTGAAATGAAATAACATTTCTAGGCGTGGGACAAAATGGCAGACAGAGAAGGGGCTATCTGGGCTGGGCAGCAGGAGAATGCTGTCCTCTCTGCCAGGTGGCTGAGCAGCCACAGGGCAGCTGAGGTGGTCACGTCAGGTTCTTGTCTTGATTCTGACTGAGTGAACGTGAAGCCCTGTCCCATGCAGACTCTAGTACAGACACCGTCAGTGACCAGTGTCTGCACGGAGCTGTCACAGGGGACTCTCAGCCTGAAGACCCTGTCTGAGCCCAGCACAGACCCTGGTGGTGGCCAGTACCCCTTGAGGACATTGACAAGCAAATGGCTGATCTGTTCAATGTAGCTACCTGGCAGGGACAGGCAGTAGGACCCTAAGAAAGGAAGTTCGTGTTTAAACAATACCATTTTCACTGCAGAGTGACAAGAAGAAAATCCCAAGCATGAGCTGAATGTGACTGGCCAGAAGGTGACCTGGGGCCTTGAGTAGGCGAGGGAAGCTTTGAATTGTGATGTGCTCCAGAGTCCAGGGGGCCAACCCAGTGAATTTCCCCAGAGTGCATGCCCCACTGTGTTCCAGTTGTGTGACTGCTGTGTCTGTCTATCCCTCTGTCTCTCACCAGTAGCATAAATCGGAGTCCAGCTCACTACCTATGTGCTGTCTCCATGTGTGAAGGCAGCTCCAGAGCACAAGCAAAGTTCTGGACAGACTCATGTTGGTTTTTACTTGTCTCATTTTCTGCTGATTGCTGAATTTCCAAGGCTGCCTCCCCATCCCAGTGTACAGCTGGGCTGGGCCAGAACCCCAGGTGCAACCAAATGGCCTAAGGAATCTCCTGTCCCCATCCCTTTCCAGCCAGACACACAACTCACTTCCACAGGGACCAGAGATGCTCCATTCCCACAGTCTCTGATGTACAGGAATTCTTAACAGAGATGTAGGAAATGCAGAAGCCCATCTGTCTCTGGGCTGCCTACAAATTTTAAAGCCCTTCAACCCTTAAGTATACCAGGAGACCCTGGGAAATAAGTATGTTCATGGCCAGCGAGGAAGGGTCCTCCTCAGGTCAGAGTTCACTCCACATGTCCGTGTTTTCATGCATTCAGTCCTGTTGACTCTGTGACTGGTGTTATACAATGTCTGAGTGTTCAGGGCATTATCGTGTGGATTTAGGAAGAACTGGGCCCCTGCATCCAGATGTGGATTCAAACATGTCTCAAAGATCCAAACTGAGGCAGCAGCCTGGACCTCCCCCATCCTGATGCTACAGAGAGAGAGGAGGGGTCTGAACATAGCTGTTGCTTAGACCCTTCACTTCTTCACACCTCATACTCCCAGAACAGTGCGAGCCTGCCGGCAGCACCAAAGACGTTAGAAAGAATCAAAGTGATCAGCTTTGCTTGGAGTGGGTGGAGCTGGTGTCATCCCCGTCCAACTGAGTATGCGTGTCAGATGATGGTCACCTTGTCTATGTCCCACTGAACAGGAGATTCAGACAGTGCTTTGATCGCTCTCTCACACACACCCATACACACACACACACACAAACCATGGGACTGAACGTGCGCATCAGCTGTTGTTTCCACTGCACAGCCCTGTTTGTTTATGTGAGAATTTTTTGGGTGTTGTTTCTTCTGAGCCCAGCAGCCCCATCTGACTGTGAGCATAAGCTTAAAGCAGTCCCGTGCGTCAGCCCCATCCAGTTGTTCATGAGCTTTGAACAATATTTTGTCTCTGCCCCACAGCCCCATGTGTTGCTCATAAACGGCAGGCAGCGCTCAGGCACAACTCCAAGAGGGTGCAACCTTTGGCTGATTCTCGTCATGGTGCCCTAGCCCCATCCAAGTATACATGAGCTTCATACAAAGCTTAGTCTCCATCCTACTGCCCCATCCTTCTGAACATGAGCGTGATTTCTGTGCTACCCAGCCACATGGGAAGAGCCTCTTAATAATAATCCTAGTTTCTTCGTTGAGTGTCCTCTGCATATTCCCACTTTGGGGATATGTGTCAACTGGTGTCACTGAACGGTGCAGCCTTCTACTAGCAATGCCTGTGAGAGTGCTCATGTCCCCCCCCAACTCCACCTCCCCCCTCACTCCCCGGCTTTGAGCACATTCTGAGGGTGGAGCTATAAAAGAGGGTGTGGCAATGGTCACCTCAGTTCCTTCCAGTCATGCGAGGGTGTGAACCTTCTTGGGAGTCAAGATCCCTAGCAAGGTGCCTTACTTTGTTAATCATTAGCAAGTTAGGTGTAAATAGAATGCTCTTCGTCTTCTTTAAGCATGAGGATAGCTAACTGCCTAGACAGTTTCCCCTGTAGGACAAGAGTTCATGCTTTACTGAGAATCCACCTGATGAGCATTGCAGACTAATAATGCCCCCTATTAAGGAGGACCGTAATGGTGCTGAGCATGCACTGAGAGCACCCTTTGTTGTCTCTGATGCATCTTCAACATGGATAGCTGCGGCGATAACTGTCTGAAGACAAGCATGGCTATGCTCGTCCACTTTTCCCCATCTAACAAGGTCAAAGATTTAAGATCTTCTGCTTGAAAGGGATAGACTTCTTAGCTCTAAAATGGACGGAGGATTGGAGAAAATGAAAGAAACAAGATCAACAGCTAGCTCACTGGGTCTCTTGTAACCTTTCAAGAGAAGAATTCTTACAGCTGCCTTCAGATGTTGAAGGCAATATTATCCACCTTATTCTTCATCTTCATATTTCAACAAAGGCAGACAACACTACCAACAGCAATCCTCTGCTTCTCAGCAGCAATATAAAAGATGTCCCTTTAAATCCAAGATGAGTCAAAAGAATTCATCCTCCACTTCTTCTTTCCTTGCAGTTAAACTTCAGGTTTGACATGAAGATCGGGAGCCAGAAACCCAGCCTTAATTCTGTTCCCCTAACAGTTGGAGAACGTTTATGCCATTTGGACACTATAGTTTTGGACACTATAAAACACAGTTGTATGATCCAGTTTGAGAACCTTCCTCTAAATCAATCTCCCCCGTCAGGACCCTTCTTACAACTCAGTGTTAAGAACAAAAATCAACACTCCACTAAGGGAGAAAGAAGTAGAAGAGGTTCCAGTAAATCTAAGAAATCGGGGTTTCTACTCCTGCTCTTCCCTAATTCCTAAGAAAGATGGAGGTCTTTGTCCAGTCCTGGATCTGAAGAAGCTAAACCGATAGATCCAAAGGTTTCACATCAGAAAGTTAACTCTAGGATCCATTATCTTCTCCTTGTCCCATCTAGATTGGTTTGCTGCTCTCTATCTCAAAGAATCTTACTTTCATATTTTGATAAGCCCATCACATGGGAAGTACCTTAATTTTGACATAGGTCATTTCCAACACAGGGTTCGCCCCTTTGACCTTTCTAGTGTACCCCAAGTATTTACAGAATGTCTATCTGTACTGGCAGCTTTTCTGAGAAGATGGGATTTTTATTTTACCATAATTCAATGATTAGCTCCTAAAAGCAGTTGCCACAGATGAAATGAAAGGAGTCACTCAATTCACATGCTCTCCATTAGAAAGGTTGAGATTTTTGATAAATGAAAAGAAATCCCTATTGACATTTCTCACAAAATATCCTTTTCATAGGAGCACTTGACTCCAGAATGATGAGCGCTTACCTTCCAAAGGAGAATTCCTGAAGATGAAATCTACCATTCAGTCTCTACTTCAAAGTCCATCTCAGAATGTAAAGTTCTTCCTCTCCCTACTGGGTCTTATGGCATCACCGTATATGTTACCCCTTATGCAAGACTAAGAATGAGACCCTCCCCTTCAGCACTGATTGGCAAGAAACTTCAGACCTGCAGTACAGGATATGAATCTAATACTTAATATTCCAACAAGCTTCTAGAAAGCTCTTTTGTGGTGGATGAACCAGGAACACATACGGAGGGGCGTGATGGTCAGCCTTCCCTCTCCTTTCATGATCATTACAACAGATGCCTCTAAAACAGGAAGGGGTGAGCACCTCAGCAATCATTTAACAAGAGTTCTCTGGAATCAGAAAGGTGACCCTCTAGCTATCCATGTCCTGGAGTGAAGAGCAACTCATTTGGCACGCAGATCTTTCCTCCCTCAGGTGCAAGGATCTGTGGTTCAAATGGCCATGGACACTATGACAGCCGTGTACTGTGTGAACAAACAAGGAGGAGCCCATTCCTCACAGCTCTGCAAGGAGGCTTTGGAGATGGATGTATTCTTCACCAGAATTGTCCAGTAGCTCTGCGTATGGCATGATCGCTCAACCAGTTAGCAGACCAATAAAGTAGAGACTCTTCCAGAATGCAAGAATGGTACTTCTTCAAGACTGTGATCCAGGACATTTTCTCTCCTTGGGGTGCTCCAAATATAGACCCGTTTGCCATAAAATTCAACACCAAATGCCATTGCTTTTGTTAAAAGGTGAGCAGATACTTCTGCTCTTGAATAGATGCATTCATGCTCAGATGGGGTACAGATCTAATGTATGCTTTCCCACCATTCCCTTTAAGTTTGAAGGTTGTGAAGATGATCAGACAGGACTCAGCAAGGATTATATTTATCACCTCTGCATAGCCGAGACAACAGTGGTACATGGACTTGCTCCTTCTTTCCAAAGGGAACTGCAGATGCTTACCTGTGTCTCCGGACCTTCTGTTATAGCAGCATGGGAAAGTGTACCATTGTGATCCACTTTCATTGCATCTAACAGCGTGGGCACTAGGGCTCTGACAGAATTAGAGAATGGTTCTCTATAGATGTACATGTTTTACTTAACGCTAGAAGATGATCTAGGAAATGTTACCATTTAAAATGGAAAAGATTTTCACTATGGGTATCTGTTAAGGATATTGATTCTGAGTCAGCTCCTATTCAATCCATATTAAAGTATTTGCTGTTTCTAAAGAATAAGGATGTATCCGTTACATCACTCAGGGTACATTTAGCCGAAGTTGTGGTTTTTTATATACCAGTAGTCAATCTATATTCTTGCATGATATCGCTGAGGTTCTGAAAGGCTGAATCGTTATCCCCTGTGAGACAGCCTGTTCCCTCATGAGATTTGGACTTAGTGCTATCACACCTCGTCTCCACCCTTCAAACTGTGTCTTCTTGCTGTCTATTACATCTTCTGACTAAACTGCATTTGTTATAGCAGTAATGTCAGCCAGGAGGTTTAGTGCACTTCATGCCTTAATGACTCACCTTCCAGTTACAATTTTTCATAAAGATAAAGTAGTTCTTCATCCTCACCAAAAATGTATACAAAAAATAATTTCTTATTTCCCTGTCAATCAATCCAGTACTCTTCGAGACCACATTCAAACAAGGGCAAGTCAAAGCTACACTGTTTGGATGCTAAGACTATTATTTCTATTTCAATAGGACTACAGATTTTAGATCTTCATGCAAGCTCTTTGTTTTATACATGGATGCCTGTAAATGAAATCCATTTCCACACAACCTGATCTCGGTGGGTCAGGCTGTGTAGAGTAGAAAAGGGATAACAGTGCCTCATGGGCTCCCTTGCTCTGCAGTGAGCACACCCCACAAGAGCAGTGGTTGCTTCTGTTGCATGGTTCAAGCAAGTCCCACTAACTGAAAATTGTAAAGCAGCCCCGTGGAGTTGAATACAAATGTTTCCCAAGTGTTATGTGTTAGATATCACACCTCAATCAGATGTCCAGTTTGGTAGCTTGATACTGCCTTCCTTGTTCTAATTAGGACTCCTTATCCACCATGCATCTTTCAGTCTATACTGCTGACTACACTGTCCTGAGAATGGGAATTTGCAGAGGACACTCAGAGAAATGAAGGTAACTTACTTGTGGCCAAGATTCCTCGAGATGGACTCTGCATAGTCACACTCCTTCCCCTTCTTCCCCTCTTCTGCGGAGCTGTGAGTACTCATGGCTCTTTCAGTGGAAGGTTTGAGGCAGCAGCTGCTGCCATGTCCCCTTTTACAGCCTCATGCTCAGAGAGTGCTTGATCGCTGAGGGGAGGGGTAGGAGGGGGCACGTGAGTGCTCTGATAGGCCCTACTAGCAGACAGCTGCACCATTCAACGGCTCCAGCTGATGCATATCCCAAGAGTGGAAATGTGCAGAGTCCATCCCAAAGAACCTTGGTTACAAGTAAGTAACCTTCATTTACCTTTTGAACTGGAGCTGCATAGCGAGGACTCTTCCCATAAGCAGCACAGACAGGAGGCAGGCATTGCTCATATATAAAGCACTTTATGAAGATGCATTTCCACTTAATGTTTAAAAAAATAAAATAGTGGATCATCGCAAGGGGGCAGAGTCCAGGTTGTGTATTCAACCGTAACCTTTGCTTTGCCTAACTGCTGCTTAGCTGTGCAGCCTTAACATTGCCTTATTGTAACTTTTTGCGTTTAATTTCCTAATTTTTTTAAAGACAGAAGCTTTAAAAAAATAATAAAAAGGAGGGGGGAAGGAAAAAGGCCCAATTCTAAAACCAACTAGGAGCAGTCAACACAGATTCCCAGGTGTCTGCTAGTACTGAAGACTAGGTACGCATTTCCAGACCTGTGCATGTCCATATCTATATTAGCTATATTAGACCCTGTGAGGGGGCCCCACTGTCAGCAGTGTTAAAACATTCCTGGGCAAAATTTTGCTCTCACTTGTACCTGTGTAAAGCCAGACTGATTCCACTGAAGTCAATGGATTTACTCCAGATTTACAGCAGTGTAACTCTGAAAAGAATGTGACTCATGTAACTTTAAAACGTCAAAACCAAACTTCCCTGTACCTGGCTTAGCACTTTGATCTCAGTGAGATTTACAAAACAAGCTAGGCTTGAAGGAAATCAGTCCAATAGCTTGAGTGCGACAAACATTTATGTAATCAAACCAACTGCCTCCTATTACCCAGCTTTGAAATATGCTGACTTTCTGAGCTGTCTCCCATTGAGTGTGCACCTCCTGGCTTGATGAAAAATAGCTATTGCACGTGCTCAGTGCACAATTTTGCTTTATTTACACCATTCTTTCCAAACCAGCTGAAGTGCCTACTCACTCCTAAGGACTGGATCCAATTTCAAGTGTCAAACTTTGGCCATTTTGGGTGTTCCAAGGTATGGTTAGAATTTTCAAAGCAACAAAAGTGTAGTTTTCCACACTTATAACTCAAATGCAGAAAAGCGATTTTAATCAAACTCTCTAGACAAACTTATCATCTGATAGGACACAAACAAGGAGGTTCAGCTCAGTGTCTCAGGTAAATTTCTCAGAAGTATCTTAGCATGTGAAAAAAGGAGGCTAGAATGGAAGCTGTTTTGCAACCTTAATGTACAGTTCTACCCTCCTAATGCAGCCCCCTGTCCAGGGCCATCTGACTGCCCCCACACACAGGAGCTTCTGGGTACCAATATGCCCTCTTCCAGGACCAGCCAACTACCCACATAATGCAGCTCCTCTAGGGATCAATATAACAACCCTCAAAATGCATCCCTTTGGGAACCACCTGACCTACCTTGAAGATGATACAGTGGCTGCCCATGAGCAAAGGAAACAAGCACCAGAGAACAGGTAAATATACAGCTGGGTGTCATAGATGGGTCAGAGCAGGAGTCAGAAGCTAGGAAGCAGAAATCAGAGACCAAGTCAGGAGTCAAGCCAAGGGTTAGAATCAGGAGTCAAGCCAAGAAGGCGGTGTAGAAGCAGGATATGAAACAAGTCAGGTGGTCAGGAAGGCAGAAATCAGGAACAGGATAAGGCCCAGGAGTCAGGCAAGAGGCAGGATCCAATGTAGCAGCCAGTCAGGAATTCATCTAGTTGTTCACACAAATTCCTGTGCCTCCCGGCTTATATAGTGAGTCTGAGCTAATTGGAGAAGCCAGATGTCTCCTCCAGTTGGGAGCTTTGTGGGCAGTGCCTATGGTGAGCAAGGTTCTACCAGCCCATACTTGCTGGTACTAGTAAGCTGCTGGGTGCTGGCTGTGGTCTGGGGACCTGCAGATCCAGGTTCAGGACCCATCATCCTTCACAGTGGGGCAATTGATGATTCAGCTCCAGCACAAGAAACTTCTAGTGTCCCTTGAGTGGCATGTTAGCACAGGACCCATTCTGGGGTGCACCTGCACCAAAGCCTCTGGAAAGCTGTGACCATCGGGGCTGCATACACACTATCTTGTACTATCAAATGTTCTAGCAGAGGTTATATAGCCACATGGCCCACCGGTGCCTCTGCTCTTTCTAGCCACCACACAGCCAGGCTGGAACTTCCTTGCTCCCTTCCTAACACATAGGCCCTGTCTGCAGTGGTCTGTCATGCCTGCCTTTGTATTTCTAGTTAGTGCTTTAGATGACATGAGAGAACCTGTTATATGGGATCAGGTAATTCCCACTGCCCCATTCCCTTGTTGCTATGACCCTCACCAATGAGATGGTCTCAAAGAATGGCTCTCCTGGCTGATAGCATTTCAGGACAGGGGCATCTGATACAATGTGTGTCAGGGTGTCAAACGTTTGCTGGTGGGGAACTGCCCAGTTCTGCTCACCATCCTGCCTTGTGTATGCCTGATGTATGGCCTCCGCTCCTGGACAGAACATTTCTCATTCCTGTGGAGTGCTGTCTCCCTTTCATATCGAGTGACGCTGACGTGTCTCTGAGTGCCTTGCTCTTGCTGGGCTCTGCTTTCAGCCCCACTGTTGTGAGCAAGCATTGCACATACATCACTTTTCCCTGTATGAGATACAAAATTTTCTGGGATCAGTTTTACATTCTTGTCCCTAGCCTAGCCGTAGAAAAGCTTGTAGCTTTCTCTCATGGGTTTCATTCAGCTTCTGTACATTGCTCCCTTCTCCTGCAATGGGGATATCATCTGCAGCTATTTTCAGCCTGGGCAGTCCTTCCAGCATTTGGGAGAGTTTCGCTGGAACGCCCCTGGTGCTGGGCTTGTGCCCATCTGCTTGTACAGCCATCTATAGCCACCTAATGCTGTGGGTGTCAGCATGCTGGACTCTTATCCAGGCCTATGTGCCGTTCCTCACCTCACAGACCATGAAGATGCTGGGGTTGGAAAGTGCGGGCGAGATGTCACCAATTGTGGACAGTGGCTGCTGGCATCTTTTCAATGCCCAATCCAGTGGCTTTGGGCTTGGAGTCCCCTTTACCACCACCATGCTGCTTCCCCGGGCCATACTGGCCACTGGGTGCTGTGCTACCCCTGTTCGCAAACCGAGGTCCCTGGCTCCCGCTGCCAGCTGCTGCACTGCAGAGGACACACTGCTCAGACGCTGCCACCGTGTTTTGTTTACAGAGAGAAATGCTGAATGCAGGTTACGATGAACAATGGAACTTTGTTAAATCGCATAGAATTGGAGGAGGGTGAGAGAAGGGTGATCAGAAAGAGCAAAGCCTGGAAAAACTCTCAGAGATTGAAAAGATTTAGATTGTTACTTTACGGAGGAGACAAATGAGGGGGGATTCAGTTAAAAGTATAAAAAGTACTAAATGGTTTAGAGAAGAGAGACTGGGCACTTTGTTCTTGTCACATAACACAAGAAAGGGCATGCAGTGAAATGAAAAGGTGGCAAGTTCATAATAGATAGATGAAGTACTTCTTCACAACGCATGATTAACATTGGAACTCATGCCATCGTGTGTCTATTTTAGAAAGGCTCTTATGCCACCCCTCATCACCATGGTCTCTGAGCACCTTCCAGCATGCTTTAAGCAACATGACTAACTCCTGTCACATGGGCTGATTCTCTCTCATCCTTTCCCCCAGGAGAGATTTGTGTGCAGTTGAGTGGGTTGTTTCGACAGCGTTTGTTTTCTCTGAGTTTTTCCTTTTTTTTCTTTCTTTTCTTTCTTTTTTTCTTTATTGTGCATATCAGCTGTCAGTGAGGTCAAGAACTTAGTGAGGTTCCAAAATAGATTGGGCATTTCTATGGCTAACAGGATTAGCCGTCGCCCGGGTAGCTATTTGTAACACGTGGCAGGAATGCATAACTCTGTGCTTTAGGGCTTAAAACTCTAATGATTAGAGATCATGATCAGATCTTCCTGGGGATCGGATTATCCCATATCTGCTATTGGGGGATTGTGACAAAGTGGGACTGTTCTTAATGTTTTCTCTGAATATTGTGGGGGTGCCTCAGTTTCCCCTAGGCAGTTCTTAAGTATGTAGGTGGTGGGATAAGCGTGTATGATCGTTGCAGAGCCCTAGAGGGCAGGTGTGTGCAGGGGTCTGGACACAGAGAATGGCCTGTTTCCTGGCAACTGATGGCCTGGCCCTTCCCCCCTGCAAGGAGAGCTAAAAGGTTGGAGAACAAAGGGATCAAGTGACCTCCTGGCCCGGGACATGTGGACAAAAGCCCAGAGGAGGGAGGGGCTGGAGGGGGAGTCGGTTGGGCTGGCTGGGGGACGTGGGATGTGAAGGGCAGACATGGTTGTCTGGCTCACTGCCCCCCCAGAATGGACCCAGCTGAGGGGTCCTGTTCTCTGCACCTACAAGCTCTGTGTTAGACCATGTTCCGGTTGTCTAATAAACCTCCATTTTACTGGCTGGCTGAGAGTCACAAAGTTGGAGGGCAGGACCCTCTGGCTCCCGAGGAGCCCACCTGAGCGGACTCGCTGTGGGAAGCGCACGGAGGGGCAGAGGATGCTGAATGCTCCGAGGTTCAGACCCAGGAAGGTGGAAGCTGTGTGAGCTTTGTGTCCTGCAGACAGTCTGCCTCACAGAAAGGAGACTTCCCCAGAGTCCTGCCTGGCTTTGTAGGGAGCAGTTCCAGAGCATCGCCCGGGGACTCCGTGACAGGGATTCCCAGACCTCCTCCTGAAGCAGCCAATTCTGGCCACTGTTGGAGCCAGGCTACTGAACTCGATGGACCCGCCAGTCTGATCCAGTGAGGCAATCCTGTGTTCCTGTGTTGCTGGAGGAGACTCCATTTCAGTTTGTAGTTTTCTCAGGGCTGACAATGTCATGCACAAGGTGTGGAAAACCAGGGAGATCTACAATGGGAAGGAGGGCCTGTTGGGCGCCAGCATGGTGGTGGTTGAGGTTAGCATAAGCCATTGTAATGAGTTGCCATATGCACCATGCCTTGGCCTGGTGGGGAAGTGTGGCCGGTTTTCTGCATGCCCTTTAATTTGGAAGGGTCAGTGAACCTTTGTGGACAAGCCAGAATTGTGGACCTTTTGAGTTCCAGAGATCTGGGAGAGCTCAGACCACAGTCTGAATGTGCAGGAAAGGGACTAGACTGTGACACTCTCTCTATCAACATCTCATCCAAAGAGCAGGTGTAGGATGTGACCAGCCGTGTAGGATGTGACCAGCCGTGTAGGCGGGTGATGACCTGCCAGAGTCCCAAGAAAGCAAGCAACTAAATCGGTTTGGGAGGTTTTGTGTCTGGTGCCTTGTTGATGTGGATATAGGAGTCCCCCAAGGCAACGAGCTGAGGGTGTTTCGTCTCCATGGGCACAGTCAGGCCTTTATGAGCCATGAAGCCTTTGGCAGTCTGTACCTAAGAACTCGGTCAGCATTAGCTGTGCTTCTGGTTTCCGCTGTAGGTGGCTGAATTTAAATGATTTGGTTTTACCTGTCTCTCTTTTGGACCTAAAGTTGGAGGAGAAGAATCCTGTTCCACCTGCCACCGTGCACTTTCTTGGCTTGTGATGGGCTAACCAGCCTGGAGGCGACGAGGGGGGCTGGCCTGGGGCTCAGGGTGCCATCCTGCCAGGTCTCATAATGCAGGCTTTATTGTGAGCTTCACCAGTCATGACAGCATAGTCGGCTGTCTATGTGCTGACCACAAATCTTCACTGACCACCATCAATTTGTGTTCATGTGACTTTGTAGCACCTGCTGTGTGTATGTCTAGGCAATGGCTCTGAGCGGGGACTAGGCAGTAAATATCTGCCATAAGACATCCTATATCTGACATGTCTTTTTTCTCTTGGGCCATTCCCAGTTTGGACTGTGATAAGTGATGAGCTGGGTTGAATCAAGGAGCCTTCTGAGTGGTGCTGGGTTTCTGGTTCCCAAATGCTGTGATTACAACAGACCCATTTGACACTCAGCTAGCTGAGTCCTTGGAGGAGAATGGTTATGGAGAATGGTAGGGGGAATAGTGGAAGGTTTTTGCCTTCTTCATGTTCAGCTTAGTCTTCAGTCTATGCAAGTAGGAGCTTCTCTCTAAGTATTCTTCCAGAGTCTTCGATTCCACCAGTAGCCACTGGTCACCCTTGCTGCCAGCCACGCAAAGGCTGAGGCATGTGGGGGCTTTTGAACATTTTACTCTTTGTGTATTAAAAACAAAGTATTTCCTTGTATCAGTTTTAAATGTGTTGCCTTTCAGTGTCATTGTGTATCCCCTGGTTCTTGCGTTGTGAGAAAGGGTAAACAGGAGTGTCAGATCTACCCTCTCCAATTGGAGTGTTGGCCCACGGGGATTCCCCAAAGCTCGCTCCCAGGAGAAGGGTGTGAGGCAATTAGAACACCTTGGATGTAAGCACTGTTCCTCACCAGCTCCTCCACTAAGGGTGGAAATCATCAGGCACCTCTAGCCCCATAATGATTCCTTGGCACGGGATCAGATGATCCCCCTTTCAGATCACTTTGCAGAAGGCCATTGAAGGACAAAGGATGGCCCGACATTCCCTGAAGGCAGCTCTTAACACTTCAGATAGAGCAGCTCCATCTGTTGCTACTGCTGTTACCATGCAGAGAGCAGTGGCAAAGTCTTCCTGCAGACTTGCTGTCTGCGGAGAATACTTACTTTTGGAGGGCCCGGGGTTTTCAATTCCTGCATGGTTAGGCTTGGTTCAACTTTTTGATCTTTGGGAGTTTATCAGGCATTCTTCAGGAAGCATCCTGACAGTAGGGTACATCCTTCCAATGTCAGAGACAGCCCCAGCCGCCTCCATCTACAAACCAACAGAGAAACCTCACGGACATTTACCTATTATGGGCAGCAAGATCTAAATCTCAGACAGAAAACAGTGACTTCTCCTTCCACTTCTGGACTCTCATCATTTGTGAAAGAGAATATTGGAAAGCCTCAGACTGGTTCCGTGAATTTCTTCATCTTTCCTCTCCCTTTTGAAAACTGTTGGCGGCATGCAGTGAATGGGTTTTGCAGATCACCCAAAGATGCTTTTTTCCATTCAGTTCTGCCCCAAACCAGTCCCTTTCCCCTCGCTTTTCAGGGATAAATCTTGTGAGTGAAAGGGTTCTGAGGCTCAGTCACCACCCTCCTTCAGGCGGGGAGCAGCAGAAGTGAGACCTCAGCCCAACAGAATCAGGGAGGAGGATTACTGTGCCCATTATTGCCTCAGCTCGGAGATGCCAGGATGCCTCATCACCTTCTGGACCTAAGAGGACAACCCCTTCCCTAAATCCAAAGCACTGGTCTCAGCTCACCCTTACCTGTGCTACAGCGAGATCACTATAACGACAAAGTTCTACATTTGGTCTTCCCATTGCACCAAGTTTTCATGACAGATCACATGAGAAGGCAGGGGATTTGCATCTCCCCATACCTCAGCAATTGGTTGGTACGGGTTGTACATCACAAAGAGTGCATGTCCTCACCTAGACCTGAAACCTTTGCAACTGGCAGCGTGGTTAATGCAATCTTGATGTGAGGAGTTGAGGATTACTTATTGCAGGTATGAAAGCACCTGCTGGAGAGTAAAAAAAACAGCGACTAGAGGGTCTTACTAAGCAAACTGGTTAAAAGCTCAGCACCCCAGTCTTGGCATCTGTCCCTAACATCCTGGATTATTTGTTACTTTTGAAGAAATCTGGATTGAGCCTCTTGAGTCCATTGATAGGCCACAACTGTGTCAGCTCACCAGGATTCTGGTCAAGGAACCTGTGTTTGGACACCCTGCTGTAAAATGATTCTTAAACAGGTTAGCCAGGCTCTTCCCAGCTGTATGGAATTCAGTTCTCTCATGACTTTTACACTGAGTTTTCACTAAGCTGATGCTCCTTTGCAACCTTTAGGAGGCTGGCTCCTACAGGCCCTTTTCTTCCCCCTGCACTGAAGTCAGTCGAAATCACTCCTATCCTGTGGTGGGAGAATCAGGCCCTATCTTACTTGTTTCCAAAGACTGCATTCCTCATACCAATAGCATTAGCCTCAAGACCCTGCTAACTCCAAGCCTTAATGGCTAGCCACATGGCCCCCCACTCACTCCTGGCACACGGTATTCCCTGAGGATGAAGGTAGCAGAGCTCATTCTCCCTGGCCTAAAACCGCTCTGCCTCACGTCTGCAAAACATTCCTATGGTGGAGATAGGTAGAGGTGCCACCTGGAACTCGACCCATTCCCTTACATGGCATCAGTCTCGTGGCCTGGCCTCCAGGTCTGCTACCAATTTGGGAGAGCAATCCTACAATCACTTTTGAATGACTCTTCTTCTCCCATCCTCCTCCCTGGGGATTTGGGACTGCATATCAACCTCCCCAGAGCGTGGATGTGTGCCGACAATGCTCGGCTCAGGACGTACGTTTATCCACCAGTAACTGTAGCTCTTTGAGTAACTCCCCAGCCCAGATCTCCACCCACCACTCTGTTGCAGCGTCTCCTAGATTCAAAGTGGAAGGAACTGAAGGGTGGGAACCACTGTGCCTTTTGAGTAGAACTGAGTAGAACTGGCCAAAATTGTTTTGGCAAATTATTTATTTGTCAAAAATGCAGTTCTTGGTCAACTAAAACTCTTCACGAATTCAGGTTCAATTCAGCAGATATTTCCAGCTGGACAAAAAATTGGGGGGGAGAAATCCTGGCAAAGTGGAAACATTTTTATTTTGAAATGACGCTTTGTTTAGTAAATTAGCTAGATTTGATGAGAAAAACTCAACAAAAGCAAACAAAAGACTCAAAAATGAAACATTACATTTTGAGTCAAACACAACATTTCATTCAACTCTAAACTATTTTATTTATGTATTTGTTTGTTTATTTATTGGGGGGGTTGTTTTGGCAAGAAAAACTGGAAAACTGTCATTTGGGGTTAACATGAAATGAATTTTTTTTTTACTTTTTCCATTCGGCCACTGAACTAAAAACTCAGTTATTTGCCCAACTCTAGTGTTGAGGGAGTGTGGTGGTGGGGCCCACAATGGTCACAGCTGTCCAGAAGCTCCAGCCCATGGTGCTTTGCACAGAGATGTCCCACTCTGCTCTGATACCCCCAGGGGCAGGTGAGTAACTGCTCTTTCCAACCACGAAGCCAAAGCCAGAATGACCCAGGCAGCAACAGAGAGAGGGGAAGGGTAACATGTCACACAGCATCAGAAAGAGCCAGACAGTGACTGAGACGGAAGCGAGGCACTGTCCTGAGAGCCCCAGGCTATTAATTCTGCCTTTCCGCTGGATTGGCTGCAGGCCTGCGCGGCCTCCCATCCGTATGGCTGGGTTAGAGGCTGCTTCATCCACGTCACATAAAGATGCGTCTGCCTCTCAAAGAAGACTGGGTAGTGAAGGAAGCACCGTGGCCTAGCTACGCCCACCCTTGCTCCAGCCTTTAGCATTTCACCCCAGGATTAGCTGTTGTGTTTTGTGTCCATGGAGCACAGAAACAGAGCCGTGTGGTGACTTCAGTCCCCTCTCTGATTCCAGTCCCACATGCACCCTTTTATCTGCCCCACTCCCCATTAGTGACCTGGCCCAGATTTTAGTGGAATGGGAACATCTGACGAGAGCTGACAGTCAGCTCTGTTCTTGTGACTATTCCCTGAGCCTCTCCCTGGGGCACCCAGACAGGCATCGGTGCACTGGACAGGCCAGTCTTCAGTCCCAGGATGTTAGTGTGTCAGTTTAAATACACTCTTTAATGCTTACACAAATTCTTCTGATGCCAAGGTTGATCCAGGATAGAGGCGGCTGGTTTTCTACCTCCAGCACCAAGGCCTGCCTCCACCCAGCCAGACATCCTATGCTGTCACTCACTCACTCCCCACCCACCGCAGCAGGAGGCAGAGAACGACCCCGTGGTGCTAAACAGCTGGCGTGGCATGGCATTGCACCCATTCTGTCTGGTGGGCCGCGCTCTGTGACATTGGGATACCCAGACCCAAGCCAGTGGGCCTGAGGACCCGGATGAGGGATGCCTCAACCCATACCAGTGACACCCAACCTACCCAGCCTGGGGCTACCTGGACCCCCCTGTGGGGCTGAGCTACCTGGCCTGGGGCTACCTGGACCCATGCCAGTGCCGCCAAGCTAGCCAACATGGGGATACCAGAATCTGAGCCAGTGAGCCTTGCTTCTCTGCTCAGAGACCCTCAAACCAGAGTCCATCTGCCATGGTTTCCTTCACAGGAACATTCAGAGCAATGCCACATTGATCCACAGTGGGTGAGAGGAGCCTGTGCCTTTGGCAATGCGAGAACTGGCCTTTCCTAGTCGGTCTGGCGGGGAGCCTGGGAGGTGTGCACTGAGAGAAGTGAACCTTCTCTGGTTCCACCCACCCACCACCAATAGCCACCTGGGGGAGGGAGGGAATAAACACAAGCAGAAAAGAAGACGTTCTTCAAGGAAGAGGCCTTGACTGTAGCACATAGGGTAGCCCTCAGTGGCACATAAACCTCACAGCTTCTAGAGGAGCAGGGGGCACGCTCAGCCTTCTGCAGCCATGCCCCTGTCTCACGCACGCAACGTGCATGGGTCAGCATTACCCACACGGAAGATCTCACACCCTGCATTAATGGGCCAAGAGAAACAGTCAAAACACCTTGTACCCCGTGTCCTGCAATGCCACCTGCGCCCCAATACTTAGCTCTCACACCTCCCCTGTGGTGACACACACTCTGCTCGATACCGCCTCACTGTACGGTAGCTTTACTCCCATTCACACCCCATGATGCGATATGAGCCAGCTGGGTCCATCTTGTTCCAGGCTTGGCTCAGCCCTCTGTGATGGCAGAATGCGCTCAGGAGGTTTCCATTACTTTCTGATAGCATAGTGGGACGTAATGGCAAAGGCGGATTCACAGTGTTAGCAGGAGGAAGCTGCGGAGATGACAGGCAGTGTAGTGAGGAGGCTCAAGTTGTCTCAGCCTGTGAGGATGGTGTAAAGCGGGAGTCCGGTTAAGAAGCTGCTGCAGCTCTGTGTGTGTACGTAGGGAGTGTCAGGGCCTCCCTGGTGCATCTCCGTGGGCGTCAAGAGTTGGTGCATCTGGGCTGTGTTTGACCCGGGTGTGGATGCTCGCACACACCTCTGAGGCTTCCTCCGGAATCTGGCCATCAGGGCTTTCCCGAGAATCTTGGCTAAAAGACTCCAGGCTTGATGCCACCCCAAGAACAGCATTCCCTTGGCCACTGCACAGAACCACTCCTCCTGTCCCAGACTGACCCTGTTCTCCAGCGGCTGGCTGCTCCCCCCATGTATACTGTATCTGTATGTTCTTGTGTCTCGGGAGCTCCACCTCACCCCTACCCTTTGCTCTCTCTCTCTCTCTCTCTCTCCCTCTCCCTCCCTGTATCTCTCTTTCCACAGACTTTTCAGTAGTTTAGGAGAACTCAGCACCATTTCCCAGCGGAGCTCCGGAACCACCTACACAGTTCGACCTGGCAGCCGCTACCCTGTAACCCGACGTACTCCCAGTCCAGTGAAGCCTGCCCTGGATAGGACAGACCCTCTCAGCACCGTGCGGCCCTATGGATTGACACCTCCCACCATCCTCAAATCTTCCAGCCTCTCCATCCCGCATGAGCCCAAGGAGGTGCGCTTTGTGGTGCGGAGCGTGAGTGCCCGGAGCCGCTCCCCATCCCCCTCACCCTCTCCTGGGCCCCCCCTGCACACTCTGCACCCACCGCGGCCCTTCATGCAGAAACCCCTCCACCTGTGGAACAAATACGATGTAGGGGACTGGCTGGAAAGCATCAATTTGGTGGAGCATCGAGACAAGTTTGAGGACAATGAGATTGAGGGCACACACTTACCTGCCCTCACCAAGGAGGACTTTGTGGAGTTGGGGGTGACACGTGTGGGGCACCGCATGAACATTGAGCGAGCACTCAAACAGCTGGTAGACAGTTGACCATCCTAGGCAGTGCTGGCCTCTTCCAGAGCCAACTCACGGGGGGGAGGGGGGCGTTTCTACTAGACAAATAAAACCAATTTGATTCTCTTTCTATTCTGACCACTGCACTGAAGGGCGAAGAGCTGAGGAGCGCCCACTCACTCCATACACCCAGAGCCCCAGGTGTGCACAAACACACACGGACACGCACACGCACACACACAAACACATGCTCAGCCCCCCCACTCAACCCTGCACCAGCCAACACCGCCTTTGGGAAAAGGAATGTTGCATGAGATACACCCTCTTTTCTGTTCTTCTAAAGGGTCAGGCCTGCACAGCGCTTGATGTGCCTTTCCCCAGGGGCGCTGCTGGTGGCAGGAGGGCAGCGGGCCATGCCTGGCTGGCCCGTGCTCCCAGTCTGCGGGAGAACCTTGCTCACCTGCGCGGAGCAGGCTGTGGGACGTATTCTGATCAAAGGGCTGTGGAGAGCAGGGGGAGAGGCCGGTGTTAGTGGTGCAAATTAGGAACCAGAGCTCAGTTTAGGGTGATGGGGCTGTCAGCTAACGAGGCTCAGCTGTGTTGCAACGGTCGTCTGGTGACCCAGGAACTGAACTGATCTGTATGTGATACAAGGTGGGCGCTTGTTTGAATGTCAGTTGCGTCCCTGTTCCCTGAGCTGGGGCAACCAGAGGCCTAGGCTCCGTCCTGCCACGCTGCTGCTCAGCCGTCCCGCGAGAGTGGCTGACTGGTAGGCAGGTCGGGGTCCTCTGTGACCAGCGGGGCAGGAGGCTGTGAGGCGCCCGGAGGAGCTGCTGAATAGCATGGTCGTGGTGATGGGAGACTTGGAGGGGCCACGTGGAGAGGGCAGTGCTGGCCCTCACGCGGCCCCTGACGCCAGCTCCGAGACCGGTGAGGGCAGGCAGGCACCGAGGTGCAGGTCCCTAGGCCCTGCAGTGCGGGGGGAGGCAGCCTGTTTCCCGTGTGGGCAAAGCCTGTGCTGGCATGTGGGCGCCTGGCACTATTGGTGGGCTCCAGCTCAGACAGGCCCTAGCGGCCGCTGCAGCACGAAGGGCCGTTCTGATTCCATGGCCAAGAGGCACAGTCGGGGCTGCCCCGAAGGGAGAACCAGATCGGCTGCCTCTAGCCAATCGCTGCTTCTGCCTGGGGAGCCCCTTCGCTCTGGGCTCCTTCAGCAGCTTCCACCCCGAAGCGGAGCAAGCCTGTTGCCATGCAAACAAGAAAACGGTGATGGCCTTGCCGAGAAAGCCGAGCCTTTGGACTCTGTGTTCCTCTGCCCTGTTGCCCTGGGCTGCCCTGGTGAGAGAGGAAGTGAAGCCGCATGGATCGAAGCATGTTTGGGGGATGTCCAAGGGAGGCTGGTGGGGAATCAAGCAGAAAATGCTTTGCCAACGTTCAACGGGGGTGCGGGGTGGGGGGAGTCTTCTTTTGCCTCTTGGTTTGGGGTCTTGTTTCCAAGGGGGACACATTGATGGCTAATATATAATCTCCATGCATTTATGTAGAGCAGCTGATGATCAACAAGAGATGATGCTAAACTCCAGGATTCCCATGCCGTCCTAGTCATCCTTATTTTGCATCTTTTTAATCAGCTCTATATTTGAAACGAGAAGAGAACAAATATCTATATATCTATATCTGTAGCACCTGAGTTTGTTCGCATTTGACTAAATCTCTGTATCTCTAGACTTACCGAGCTGCTCCCTTTCCCTGGGACACTCACGACTTGGCGAGTTTTTAGTGACTGACTGAACGAATGTTAAAGTCTTCTAAAGAATCTCCATCTTCTTTCGGACCCTCAGGATTTTAAAGATTTAGAAACACACAATAAAATGTGGGCCTGGGCCAAGCCAGGTCTCCCATTCCCAGAGCGAGCCGAACGGAGCTGCAGCTTCCCCGACACAGCTGCAGTCCTGGGGTGCCCGGTGCAGCAGGTCCCTCCCCGCCTCCCCTCCTGAGGAAGAGGCATCGTCGTCCCGCCGCACGCGCGGCAGGGGTCTGAGTGCAGGGAGGCTAGGGGCCCACACCCAGCCAGCAGGGCAAGGAGGCGGGCGCCCTTCGGCTGCTCCGCAGGACGTGAGGGTCAGGAGTGAGGCCGCGGAGGGGAACAAAGAAGGGCCCTGTCAGGTCAGAGCCTGGGAGGTGGAAGGAAATGCGCCCCTCCCCGTTCCAGGGCTGGGCAGGGCAGCTCTCCAGGTCCCCTGTCTCTGAGGCCTGGTGTGTGGCTAGGCAGGAGGAAGGCCTGCTGGGAGGAGACGCTCGCTCTGGGCAAAGGGCTTGGTTGCAGGGGCAGTGTCCCTCCCGGCCTGGGGGATGGTTTGGCCTTTTCACCAGTCAGCTGTAGGAGAGTAATAGTAGCCCCTGGCACCCCCGCCATGGGCCTGCCTGCCCCCAGCGGCCCTGGGGGGAGCAGCGTTGCTTTGTAACGCTGGGACGAGCCCAGGAGGTGCTCCCAGGTGTGGTTGGAGCCAGGGAGATCTGCGGCTCGCTCCTTGGCTGCTGCTTGTCCCTTCACTGCTAGCGCACTGAGTTGTATCAGGTCTCATGTCTGCCACCATGCCCTCCGGCCCCCTTCAGGCATGAGAGCATGCAAGGGGGGTGGGTAAATTACAGAGAAAGAAAATAACCCAGGGAGGGGACTGTCCTGCAGGGCCACCCCAGCGTGGCCTGCAAATGTCACACACTGGCTTTTCACCTGTCTTTGATCTCTCACTCATACGCCCAGCCCCCAGTTTCTAGGCGCCCCATCTGGGGTGGGGTGGGGCTCAGCCCTTGCCCCCTTGGGGGACTGGTGTGCCCAAAAGGCCAAGTGCCCCTGTGAAGGCATTAATGCTTCTGGTGCTAGAGGGAAGGACAACGAGGTTCCTCTCCGACCCTCACACATCTCGGAACCTTACAGCCATCAGCTGGGGCAGCCCCACTGTGTGCTGGGGAGGGGGCTTGGGGAGCGAGCTCCCCACATACTCTGAGGGTGCTGTCTCCCTTCCCTGAGCTGTCACTCGCGCGCTGGGCTCAGAGGAGCAAACCCAGCCCTGTCAATTGCACCAATTCACCCCATGCTGCATCTGGGAGCTGGCAATGTGGGGCAGCGCCATGGGGAAGGGACAGAAGAGGGCTGGGCATCTATAGCCAGATCAGTCTGGAAAGTCAACCCTGCTGTGCGCCCTCTATGGACCCCAAACACTCACTGGCTAATCCCATGCCCTGACCCAGACGCAACCCCAATCACCCCATTTCCCCGGGGCCCCACGGCACCTACCCCAGCCCGAGCCCATAGCACAGCCATCCCAGCACAGCAGCCCTGTGACAGCCACTGTCCCAGCGCTCCTCAAGTGCCCAGCCCCACGTCCCAGCCACCAGCCCCATGTCCCAGCCACTAGCCTCACATCCCAGCCCCACGTCCCAGCCACCAGCCCTTCGTACCCAGCCCCGCATCCCAGCCCCACGTCCCATCCACCAGCCCTTTGTACCCAGCCCCACGTCCCATCCACTAGCCTCACATCCCAGCCCCACATCCCATCCACCAGCCTCACATCCCAGCCCCACATCCCATCCACCAGCCCTTCATACCCAGCCCCACATCCCAGCCGCCTGCCCTTTGTACCCAGCCCCATGTCCCAGCCACCAGCCCTTTGTACCCAGCCCATATCCCAGCCACCAGCCCCACGTCCCAGCCACCTGCCCCAGGTCCCAGCCACCAGCCCTTTGTACCCAGCCCCACATCCCCACACGCGTTACTCCTGTACCCATCCCTGGCCACATATTCCAATACACGCTACCCACACGCCATAGCCGCAGCCCCACACACTGTATCTCCCAGAATACACATCTCCAGACACTGCATTTGCACTCCCCTGCCCCATATCCCCAAACATACCCAACCTCTATCCCCATACACCGTATCCCAAGCCCCAAACACCATACCCCCAACCCCCTAGCCCCGTACACTACCCCAGCCCTGTATCCCCATACACTGTACCCCAACCCCTATCCCCATACACCATACCCCAGCCCCCAAGCCCCAAACACCATACCCCTTAGCCCCGTACACTACCCCAGCCCTGTATCCCCATACACTGTACCCCAACCCCTATCCCCATACACTGTACCCGCAACCCCTATCCTCATATACTGTACCCCCCAAAAACTCATACACCATGCCCTATCCCCATACATCATACTCCCCCAACCCCATCCCCATACACCATAGCCCCCCCATATATGACATCTAGCCCCATGCCCAACTCATCTACACCCCTTCCCAAGCCCTCCCCCCATACGCCGTGCCCCCCACGTCATCGTCACATGTGATATCACACACAGGATCCAGGTCCATACGCAGCCCCCTCCATGCTGTCAACATCCAGCCCCACTCATCAGCAACTGCCTCGGCTCCCTGCAGCCTGCACCAGGCAAAAGCCCACTTCATGCGGCACGTGTCCTCACCCCTCTCACCAGAGCCCCTTGCTCGTCTTTCACCCAGGATTCGACAGCAAGACTCGGTGGAATCCCGTCATTCACCCCAGCACAGACCAAGTGCTACCAGACAGGCTTTCCCATTCGAGCCCTGCCCCTTCGCCCAGCACCTCAGCGCCCATGCTGGGCCTCACTGCCGTTCAGCCCACACACCCCAGCGTCCGGCACACCCACCCCTGGCCCCAGCACTTCGCCCTGAGACGAGCCTCCACCCGGCGATCCCAGCAGCTCCTCAGGCTGGCAGCAGCCCCTGCAGGCAGCCGTGATCCCCAGGCCTGCTGAACAGCGAGCCGGAAAAGCAAACTTTCCTCTTTGGGGTGGTTCCTACACTTCTCCCACCTGTCTTTGCAAGCCCCGTCTTGGCTCTCTGGGCCCCGCTTGGCAGCGTGAAGGCCTTGTCTGGCTCTTGGGCGCCTGAGGGGTGAGTTGCAGCATATCGGGTTGCGTTAGCCTGAGTGCAGGCTGAATTCGAGTTCACACTCTTGAACTCTGGGTCTTTGTCCCTTCCGCAGCTGTTTCTGGGGCAAACCTGTCGAGACCCTGCCTGCACCCTGCCTCCTGTCTTGGAGGCCACAAGCCTGCAGACCGTACCTTGTCTGCGGCATGTTCCGCCGGGGCCAGGGAAAGCTGGGGCCCTTCGGCCCCTTTCCCACGCGCCCTCCCGCATGGCGTTGTTGTCCCACGGGAGGGCTGGGAATGGCAGAAGCGGTGCTTCTCAGCCTCCATCCCACGAAGCAGCTGCAGCCGTACCTGTGTTAGCAAACACTGCGTGATCTCCTGACACCAGACGGTCAGTCCTGGGGACACCACGGCGAGGCCCAGCAGGCATAACACAAGAGAAAGCAACGTCCAACCAAAGTGGCTCAACTCTTTCCTGCGCTGGAAACGTCTCTGGCCAACCAGGGCCTACCCGGCTCGATCAGCCAACAGCCCATTTCCCTGCCCACCCAGTACCTGCAGCCTGGCGGCGACTGGCCCGCCTGAAAGGCTCTTCCCCTCTTAGGGGTCACCCTCCCCTTCCAGGACAAGATTGGCTGGTTCCTCTTATTACCCTCCCTCCTGCCCACTGCCCCCATGACTGCAGTCAGCTCTGCGGTACGGACACAGCACCCTCCCAGTATGCGCGCGACGCCCCAAAGGCACGTGCCTTTGATGAGGTGCCGCAGAGGTCTGGTGACATCTCTACAGCCGCTGGCTGAGGAGACCTCCCTGCCTGCTGCATCGGGGCCTGGCAAGGAACTCACCTGTCAGGCAGCAGGGTGACCAGCTGGGCTGCGTTTCTCTTGAGATGAGCATTAATTGCCAAAGGCAATTGCTGGTGATGATGCTTAACCTCAGGCAGTGACAGGCTGAGGCAAATTCCACAGCTCTGCTTCCTTCTTCCTCGTGGCAGACAACAGACTCTCGTTTTGTATCAGTCCGTGACAGCGTCAGAGCCCCAGTTCTGGTGAACACAGGACTGTTGCGGGAGGGTCTTGGCTGCCCAGTGAAAGCCTTGGGCACGCTGAGGTCTGCACAGAGCCTTGGTTGTCTCACAGTTTCATTGACGTCTTGGGGCATCGCATCCCATAGTTCTGCAACATTTGCCCCGGGCTCAGTCTTGAGAGCCCCATCTGTGGTCTGCTGGCTGTGACGAATGTCTCGCGCATTCGCCGCACCCACAGAAGTCCAGTTCGGCGCTGCCCACCTTCCCAGGTTGCACAAAGTCCTGCTGGCCCCCAGGGGCCTTGTCCCATGGTCATTTTGAGACTCCCCTTGGCGCAAGCGTAACTTGCCAGTTACCGCAGCTGCTGTGCCAGACCCTTGTGTTCTCAGCTGCAGCAAAGGGGATTTTTTCCATGTGTAGATAGCACTTTCCTGACTTTATACCTATTCTAGCTGCATTGGCATCGCTGTTCCCACCGTCTCCAGACAGAGAGGAACAGCTCATTCTGAAAAGCCATTGGGGGGAGGCCGCGTGACCCAGGAAAAGGGAGCCGACCGTGACACGTTAGCGTCAGGGTCATGTCGCGAACAAACGCGCCCATCTGGCAGGACATCCCGCGCGGCTCAGGATTTGACGTGCTGAGGTGACTGTGATGTCTCATGGCTTCTCAATGCCTTTTGGTAGCTTCTATATAAACTGAGGGCAACGTTTTTGCTTTGGGGTTGGTTTTTTTTTTAAAGGTGTCGATTTTTTTTTTTTTGGTCCGGACTAAATTCATTAATTTTTTGTTCTTCATGCTCTTCTCTTTGTATTTCTAGACATTAAAACAAGGAAGACTCAAAATCCTAAACACTTTGCCCCTGATGGTTAAAAGCTTTTCCAGCTACAACCTCGTGGAACTGGAAACAAAATGTGGGTTCATTGTCCAGTCTCACACGCACACATGCCCCTACTTACACACGCACACGCACACACACACCCTGTTCTTTCACCCAGACAAACTCACCTGTGGGTTTTTGGTTTGGTTTGGTTTGGTTTTTTAAATTTTACAGGGTCAGTTTGACTTCACACCTTATTTTGTATGGATTTTCGGAGATTTCTCCTGCTCCAGAGTCATGGAGGTGTGGCCCATGCACCTCCTTCCCCTCAACGTTGTGATACACACACCCCACAGAGATCTATGTTTCTTATATTATTATTAATTATTAATTATTATTATTATATTATTATGTAATAAATTTATAAGAAACCTTTTGTTGTGTTCTGGGCTGCAGCTTTGCTCTTCCTGGCTTGGGACCAGGGTGAGCAGATTGGGAAGCAGCACCCCCGGACAGTGAGTCTGTGGGCATCTGTTTGCACCTTATGACATGCCCAGTCCATGGGGCTGGCGCTGCGCGTGGGGGTAGAACAGTGACACTCAGACCTCAGGAGTTCAGGAGCCAAATTAACCATCAGCATTCCCCGAAGAGCCGCCGGGGTGGGAGTTCGGTGTTAGTGCTGTAGAGTCACCTTGAACCCATATGGCAGGAAACATGTCGTTTATCTCGGTCATTCTCCCAGCAAACCGACTGACCACGTGTTGCTATTTTATCAGCTACACGTGATTACTGACAGTAGACGCATCCTGACTGGTCAGTCGCTCAGCCTGGTGCGAGTCACGCAGCGCTTTAACGGCCTGTGCTGCCGAGAGCCCCAGGAGAGCTGTTAAGGATCCACTCGCGGCTCCCGCACTGCAGGCTGAGGCTCTCACTGGGGCAGAATCAACACTCACCCAATACGGCCACAAAACCAGCCCCACCCTGCCCCCGCCCAACCCCTGCAGGAAATCCCCGGCAGGCTACAGCGCTTTCTCACCCGCACCCTGGCCAGCCACAGGCCATCGGCCTGACGCCAAGGCCAGGCTGGACCACAGCTTCCCACACCACACTCGAAAGGCTCCCAAATGTGGGCTTTGCTGGGCTGCGGGATGGCATGAAATCCCTGGGCTGGGACTGTTGGATCCCTGGCTTGGAGCTCTGCCCTCAGTTGAGGACAGACAGCAAAAGCATGCCCAGACAAGCAGATGGGGGTGTGAGCCTGGGACTTCTGACCCTGTCCCTGGAGGTGCTGTACATGGACTGGCCTAAGGAAGGGGCTGGGCCTGCTGACATCAGCCCAGCACAGTGCAGCAGCAGGGCCCCCCCGTGCTTGGCCAGGTGACCGCTGTGCAGTGCACGTGGCCCCAGGGAAAGATCCAGGAGTTTGGGGAGGGCTCCACATTGGCGAGGCAGGAGAGGTTCCTCCAGGCAGCTGACCCGTGCCCCACAGTCCCTAGCTCGGCGCCTGCACTCCAGGAGCAGAGAGGTTGTCCGCATGACCCTCAGGGTCAGCTGGGGGCATTGCCCGCGTTCTCCGCCAGGGTCAGTCACAGCCACTGGGCAGTTCCCCTTCCTGCCAGCAGCCCCAGTGCCTGGGCTGCACTGGGCTTCAGCCCCCGCCCCCCAGCGTTCAGCCAGCCTCCCTGCTTGGCCAAGCATGGGGGGACCAAGGAAATGGCACAGGCCAGCCAGGACCCAAAGGAGCTGCAGGACTTCGTGTCAGATGCCCAGTTCAGGAACTGGAGCCGAGACCCCTCAGGCGTGTCCCGCTACGGCACCTGCTGGCTGGACCGGAGGGAGCCCTTGCGGGCGGAGTGGGGAATGCCCAGCAAACCCTGCCTAGGGACAAGAGTGGGGCTGGGGGAGCCGCCCCATCCACCCCAGCAGTGGCTGCAAACCAGTCACCAGCCCTTGTGTCTAGCTGCCACAGCAAGAGCCAAACGCCTCAGCAAGGTACCTGGTCTCCGCCTGCCGTGACCAGGGTGGCCATGTCGCTGCCCTCCCCAGGCCTTACCGAGGGTCAGAGCCTGGTGGAGCCGAGGACACCAGGCTCCTCACCCAGCTTTCACCAGCCATGTGGGCCAACGGCTGCTGAACGAGGCCCAGCCTCCACCAGGGAAACGCTGTGCCTGCCACATGCCCCTCCTGCCCTGATGTGGGGGCCATGGCACCAGCCTCGCAGTAGCCAGCTTCGCACCTATGGCTGCAAGCCCAGTGCAGGCCTGGGAGCTCAGGCAAGATCTTGGAGGCAGTGGGGGGGGCCTGTACCCATGGCTCCTACACTAGGCCACCTTGGGATTCACACATGCACAGGCCCTCATCTTGGGGCTGAAAGACCCCAGACGGCTCAGCCAGGGCTCGGCCACACACACACACACACTGGGATGGGGCTTAGTCACAAACGAATTGTGGCAATGGAAGCAGGCTTGCGCACGCTGCAGCATCGCTGCTGTGCGCTGGAGGGCGACCTCAAAGCACCAGGGCCTGTGAGCGCCCAGATAGCTCCTGGCTAGGTTCCCATGCAGCTGGGCCTAGCCTTGCATGGTGCCAAGCATGAGCTGGCAGAGCAAGGGCGCAGCAAGCGAGCCAGGCTGGCTGCTCTGGCTGGAAAGCACCAGGGCAAAGAGACGTGTTCAGACCAACCTGAGCAAATGTACCCAGAGCTGGTGGCCCGGGGACCGTAAACAGGCTGACTGAGGCATTTCAGAGACAAAACAGGACCATAAGCCCCCACCCAGTGTAAATTTGGAGCCAGGCCGCTGACTCCAGCTGAGTGGCGCTGGCTTTACAGAGAGCAAGTGACTGCGAGCAAGCTCTGGCCCATCGGATACCACTCCCTCCTGCAGACATGGCTCTGCACGGCTCCAAGGGGCCAGTGGGGCCGGAGTCCAGGGCAGGAGCAGGCGGGAATACAACACGGGCTAGCTGTGCTGGTAGTTGCATGGCCATGCATGTGGCCACCTTGCCATATGTGTAGTTTGCATGTGGCCAGCTCACCAAGGGAACCAGCACGCTCTGTGGATGGTGCCTGGCCTCGTCTCCACCCACCAAGATGTGGGAGGGCTGAGGCCCAACCCCGGCGGGACCCTGCAGGAAACAGCCGCACTGGGGGATGAGCCCCCATGTAGAATGAAACTGTGAGATCTGTCCTGGACTCGCAGGCCCCGTGCTCGCTCAGCTCCGTACGGGCCCCTTCAGTGTGACAGCCCTTCTCGGGGCGGGGCACGCTCTCTCGGAGGGTTAAGCCGTGGGACCCTCCACCTCCCCTGAGCCGTCGGCACGCCTGTCTCCTGTCTCCTAGTGCAGGTGGGGTTGCCAGGGCTCCGGTTTCCGGCCGGCATGCCCAGTCAAACGGGCCCTCATGGCGCTGGCCAGCGCCGCAGCATGCTGGTCGGCTGTGCTAAGGTGCGGCTCCTAGGCGGGGCGGTGGGGGGGGCGCTGTCCACTGGGCTCCGCGCCCCGCCCCTGCCCTGAGCACCGGCTCCACACTCCCACTGGCCGGGAACCGCGGCCAATGGGAGCTGTGGGGGGGGTGGTGCCTGCAGGCGAGAGCAGCACACGGAGCCTCCTGCCCCCCCCGCCCCGAGCTGGACCTGCTGCTGGCCGTGTCCAGGGTGCGGCGCGGTGCCAGGGCAGGCAGGAAGCCTGCCTTAGCCCTGCTGCGCTGCTGGCCGGGAGCTTCTGCCCAACCCTCCTGCCCCAGCCCTGAGCACCCCCTAAAGCCGGAGCCCCCCCCTGCACCCCAACCCCCTCATCCCCAGCCCCACCCCAGATCCCGAACCCGCAGTTAGAGCCCACAGCCCTCCCGCAACGCCAACCCCCTCCCCCAGCTCAGTGAAAGTGAGTGAGGGTGGGGAGAGCGAACCACCGAGGGAGGTGGAATGTGGGGGGGGCTCGGGGAAGGGGGGGCAGGGGGCAGGGCCTCAGGGAAGGGGTGGGGCTAGAACGTTGACAACCCTCGCCGTGGGCCCCCTCCGGGAGTCCCTGGCTCTGGACCCCCGGGGCCTCCACTCCCCAAGGGAATAATGCAACCCTGATCTCTAGACTGGAGTGACTCTAGGGCAGCATAAAACAGGAAGGTTTATTGAGCATCTGAGCCCAGCATAGGAAAATCTCTGGGCCCTTGGGCCCAGCAACCCTCAGCCAGTACATCTAGGTCTCTCCTGCATCCAGCTGGGCTCTGGCTGCTCTCCCCCCAGTCCAGCCACTCCCTCCTTCCAGCCATCATCCTAGATATCTCCCCCAACAGCTTCTCCCCTGTCCTTTGTCTTCGGTCCCAGGCAAACAGGTTGTCTGTGCCTCCTCTCTTCCATCCTTTGTTCCCCACTGGCTGGAACCGGCTGGTCAGGTGTGACGAAGTGGGACTGTTCTTAATGTTTCCTCCGAATATGGTGGTGGTGCCTCAGTTCCCCCTCTGCAGTTCTTAAGTATCTAGGTGGTGGGATAAGGGTGTATGATCGTTGCAGAGCCCTAGAGGGCAGGTGTGTGCAGGGGTCTGGACACAGAGAATGGCCAACACCCTGTTTCCTGGCAACTGATGGCCTGGCCCTTCCCCCCTGCAAGGTGAGAGCTAAAGGGTTGGAGAACAAAGGAATCAGGTGCCCTCCTGGCCCAGGAAAGGGACAAAGCCCAGAGGAGGAGGGGCTGGAGGGAGTTTCAGTTGGGGGCTGGCTGGGACATGGAGTGAAGGGCAGACATGGTTGTCTGGCTCCCTGCCCCCCAAAATGGACCCAGCTGAGGGGTCCGGTTCTCTGCACCTACAAGCTCTGTGTTAGACCATGTTCCTGTCATCTAATAAACCTTCTGTTTTACTGGCTGGCTGAGAGTCCCATCTGACGGCGGAGTTGGAGGGCAGGACCCTCTGGCTTCCCCAGGACCCCGCCTGGGCGGACTGGCTGTGGGAAGCGCCCGGAGGGGAGAGGAGGCTGAATGCTCCGAGGTCAGAGCCAGGAAGGTGGAGCCGGGGGAGCTGTGTGTCCTGCAGACAGGCTGCTCCCCGAGAGGAGACTTCCCCAGAGTCCTGCCTGGCTTCATGGGGAGCAGTTCCAGATCATCGCCCGGGGACTCCGTGACATCAGGTCACCGGGGTCCTCTCCCCTCAGCCCTTTGTCCTCCCACTGGTCAGAACCGGCTGACGACCAAACTGGCGTGGGCCTCTCAGTCACCAGGTCACTGGTCGCTAGGGTTCCCCATCTCCAGGCAGTTGTCTGGGATCCCAGCTGCTAGGCGAGGTCATGCCTGGTCTCCTGCAAAACAAATTTCCTTTCCCCCCACCTTGTTACACACACAGCACACAGGGAAACTGAGCCCCACACAACATTCATGCCAACACTGGAAAATGCCCCACTTCGTCCCACTGTCAAGCCCCATTTGCTGTGCCATGTTGGGCTTTGCTCAGTGGCAGCTGGGAACTGGTCTAGGGAGACCGGTGCGGCATGGGGGGTGCGAGTCAGGAAGGCCGTGGGGCAGCAGGCCTGCGTGGCATAAGGCTTGGGCTCTGGGCCTGCTGCTGAGGGGCCCCGCCGTCAGACCAGGGGTGCGTGGGCAGCCTGGTGCAGGCCCTGCAGAGGGGAACAGCCCAAGGGCCAAGCCAGGGACGTCTGTAACCCTGCATGTGTGGTGGGCTGCCTGTGAGGGGGTACAGGGGGAGACCCTGCTACTACACCCCTGCCCCGACCCGGACAGGCTGGGCTAGGGGGCCTGAGCAGGCGGCCCCTTGCCAATGGGCCAGTTACCCACCGCTGGCTGCCATCCCTTGAGGCTGTGCCTGCTGGGCTCTCCTACAGCTCAGTGGGGCCGGGCTGCCCCAGGGCGTGGCGTGATGCTGGAGACCCAGCAGCATGCCCGGCCAGCTGCCAGGCCCGCCCCATGGAGCCGTGCGCTGAGAGGGCTGCAGCTTGCGCCCCCCACCCCCGGCAGGGCTTTGGCACAGCGTGTACCTTCTGTCCACTAGCCGTGTGCCCAGCAGGCCTGCGGCTCCGCCCCTGCGCTCGGGCTCCCCCAGGGCCAGCCAGTGCCGCCGCGTGGCGAGGGGGATGGCGAAGGTGGGGCCCGGCTCTGGCTGCACGTGGACGGATGCCTGGCGTAGCTGGGGCCACGATGTGACAGGAACCCAAAGGCCCAGCTCAGCGTGGTCCTGATCCCCAGCACCAAAGCCCGGACCTGGTGTCCCTGGCCTCAGGACAGCCTCAGCCTGGAACCTGGGCCCTGAGGCATCCGGCAGCTGCTCTTCGTATCGTTCGCAAAAAGAACAGGAGGACTTGCGGCACCATGGAGACTAACCCATTTATTTGAGCATGAGCTTTCGTGAGCTACCGCTCACGTCATCGGATGCACTCAGCCGTAGCTCACGAAAGCTGATGCTCACATAAATGGGTTAGTCTCCATGGTGCCACAAGTCCTCCTGTTCTTGTTGCGGATACAGACTAACACGGCGGCTCCTCTGAACCCTTCGTATCGTTGTTAAACAGCGGCTACCTCCCGCCCAGAGGTGGCTGCATTCAGGGTGGTCGGGCGGGTTTCCTGACGCTGACACATTGACGGAGCGACCGGTGTAGAGCTAGAGCGAGGAGCCTAGTCTGCCTAGGCATGTACACCCCTTCAGAGGGCCTGAGACAGGACCCCTGGCTGTGCCCCCCGCCCCCCGGCGCCCCGAGTGGCTGAGCACACGCAGCCCGCAGCGGCCCGGCGTGGGTGCCCCGCTGGGCTGCACAGCCCGGCTCTGGGGCGGCTGACAGACGGGCCCAGCCCTCGGGGTCACACAAGCATATCTTTATTTATTGAAAGACCCCGCCAGGCGGCGGCCGTGAGGGGGAGCATCGTGACCCGGGTTTTGTACACGTCACAGGCGCTCCGGAGGCCCCGGGGGGCTCGGGGCGCGCGCGGTACCGGCGTACGCAGAGCGGCGTGGGGCTACGGGCGCGAAGCGAGCACTGGGCGGAGAGACACGCGGGCTGGCAAGCGACAGGCACGGCAGTGGGGCAGGGAGAGCCGGGCAGAGGAGCTGGGCGCTCGCCCAGAGGGGCCTGACGGCAGCTGCAGGAGCTCAGCTCACAGGCCCTATCGCCCCAGCCGCCCCGGGGCTCCAGTCAGAGCTGGCTTTCGTAGCCACGGGCTGTGACGTGGGCTCTTGGGGTGTCTGTTGTAACTGCCCGAGCTGCTCCGGTGGTGGTGCAGGATGGGGGCCACGAACCAGCCCCCCCGCCCCCGGTGGCCCCTGCACAGGTGCAAAGCCCCTCCTGCACCCCAGCCCCCAGGCTGCCCCGGGGAGCTCAGGCCAGCCCCATCCAGTGGCTACGGCGGGTGCCCTGACAGAGACACGTTCCCGGGCAGGGGGCACTGGCAGGGGGGGCCGGCGGGGGCACTGGCCAGGGGGCCGGGGGGCACTGGCGGGGGGGGGCAGGCAGGGCACGGCCCTGAGCACGGCAGAGGCCAAGTGGCCCAGGGGTCAGCGCCGCACCTTGGGGGGCGGGGGGACACAGGTTGCCAGGTGCAGGTGGTGGGGAGGACTTGGCCCAGGGGTTCACATCACTGGGGGGGTCGTGGGGGATGAGGCCCAGGGGCCGTTGGGGGGGCCGGGGGGGGGGGGGATGAGTTGGCTCGGGGTCATTGGGGGGGATGAGCTGGCCCAGGGGCCGTTGTGGGGGGGTTGTGGGGGATGAGACAGCCGGGGGAGCAGTGGGGGGGGGGGAGCCTGATTTAAAGGCTGGAGGGGCCCAGACCAGGCTCACCTCCGTGCCGGGCACCCCTCCCCCGCTCCAGGTGCGGCCTCAGGCCCTTCCCGTGACCTCGGACCCCCAGTGCAGGGTCTGAACAATGAGCCCCCCCCCCCCGAGAGTCAGGTGCCGGCCAAGGCCAGAGGGGTGGCACGGCCACGGAGCGGGCCAGGCAGGGCCCAGCCGGGGGGGCTGGAACAGGTTGTACAGTGGGGGGGCTGAAAGCCACTGAACCACCAGCCCCATGCCCTTCCCCCTACTCTGCACTTCCCACAACCCCCTGCCAACCCCCCACTCCCTGAGCTCTCCCCTTCCCCCGCCGGCCCCTCCCCCACTCCCTGCGTCCCCCCTCTGCCCCCGCCGCCCCCCCCACTCCCTGAGCTCTCCCCCTTCCCCCGCCGGCCCCTCCCCCACTCCCTGCATCCCCCCTTTGCCCCCGCCGGCCCCTCCCCCACTCCCTGTGTCCTCTCCCTCCCCCGCCAGCCCCTCCCCCACTCCCTGCATCCTCCCTCTGCCCCCGCCGGCCCCTCCCCCACTCCCTGCATCCCCCCTCTGCCCCCGCCGGCCCCTCCCCCACTCCCTGCATCCCCCCTCTGCCCCCTTCCCCACTCCCTGTGTCCTCTCCCTCCCCCGCCAGCCCTCCCCCACTCCCTGCATCCTCCCTCTGCCCCCGCCGGCCCCTCCCCCACTCCCTGCATCCCCCCTTTGCCCCCGCCGGCCCCTCCCCCACTCCCTGTGTCCTCTCCCTCCCCCGCCGGCCCCTCCCCCACTCCCTGCATCCTCCCTCTGCCCCCACCGGCCCCTCCCCCACTCCCTGCATCCCCCCTCTGCCCCCCCCGGCCCCTCCCCCACTCCCTGTGCTCTCTCCCTCCCCCGCCAGCCCCTCCCCGGGGAGCCTGCTGCAGGGGGCAGCTGCCTGGCCCAGCCCTTGTGCCCTCCATGCCTTAGCGTGGGTCACTGAGGCAGGTGCCCCTGCGGTGCAGTCTCTCCTCAGGCCCCCTGGGCTCCGCTCCCATCAGCCTCCGGGGAAGGGGCCGGCCAGGGCTGGGTGCCCCCCGCCAACGCCTGCCCCGCCTGGGACGGGCCTGCCCTCCAGCCCCGGCTCAGGGAGGAGCAGCCGGCTCTCCGGGCCCCCAGGGAGAAGCAGTGAGGATGGGCAGCGAGTCTGTGCGGGGGGTGGGGGCCGCAGCGTGTGCAGAAGGAGGGTCCAAGCCGGCTGGTTGTGGGGGGTCAGACAGAGTCTCTGGCCATCTGTGGGGCTAGACGGGGGGCGGAAGCAGGAGCCGCAGTGACTCGCGCCCTTACTCCAGGTAAATGTCCTCTGTGGGGCAGGCGTACTCCAGGTGCTCCTGGTAATATTCCTGAAACGCCCGGCTGCAAGGCAAGGGACACGGTGAGCGGGGGGCAGACAGCACGTGAGCCACGGGCCGGGGCAAACCCCGCGGGGGAGGGGGGCCACGCCACAGGCCAGCCACGGGCCGGGGCAAACCCCGCGGGGGAGGGGGGCCACGCCGCAGGCCAGCCACGGGCCGGGGCAAACCCCGCGGGGGAGGGGGGCCAGGCCGCAGGCCAGCCACGGGCCCGGGCAAACCCCGCGGGGGAGGGGGGCCACGCCGCAGGCCAGCCACGGGCCGGGGCAAACCCTGTGGGGGAGGGGGCCACGCTGCAAGGGCAGGGGCAAACCCTGGGACCCCATAACTCCAGCTCCCAGGTTCCCCCTGCTCCCTCTGTAGCTCAGCTCCCAGCCCCCCCTTCCCGCAGGCCCCCCACCCCAGCTCACCCGACACACTCGGCGACATGCCGCATGGACTCCTGGGAGACGAAGACGTGGCAGGCGAAGCGGCTGAGCACGGGGTGTTTGGTGATGAACCCGAAGTAACTGCAGCACAAAGGGAGGGTCAGAGCAGAGCCCCAGCGAGGCACCAGGGCCGGCCTGCTTGCTGTGGGGTGATCAGACCCCAGGAGCCCAGGGCTGCCCCACGGGGCGGTGGGGAAGTCAGCAGAGGGGCTGGAGAAGACCCATGATCCCCAAAGCCCCCTCGCACCCCAGTTTTGCACAACAGCAGACAAGATTCAGGAGCTGAAGCAACTGCAGTAAACTATTGCCATGGTTCAGGGATGGGACCCCCCACATCTCAGCACATCGGGGAGAGGGGCTCCCGGGGCACAGGCTGGGCGGGGGCAGAGGCAGAGGGGCTCTGGGGGGCACAGGCTGGGCGGGGGCAGAAGCGGGGGGGGGCTCCGGGGGGCACAGGCTGGGCGGGGGCAGAGGCGGGGGGGGGCTCCCATGGGGCACAGGCTGGGCGGGGGCAGAGGCGGGGGGGACTCCGGGGGGCACAGGCTGGGCGGGGGCAGAGGCGGGGGGGCTCCCATGGGGCACAGGCTGGGCGGGGGGGCTCCCGAGGGCACATGCTGGGCAGGGGCAGGGGCGGGGGGGGGCTCCGGGGGGCACAGGCTGGGGGGGGCAGAGGCGGGGGGGGGCTCTGGGGGGCACAGGCTGGGCGGGGGCAGAAGCGGGGGGGCTCCGGGGAGCACAGGCTGGGGGGGGCAGAGGCAGGAGGGCTCCGGGGGGCACAGGCTGGGCAGGGCAGAGGGGCTCTGGGGGGCACAGGCTGGGCGGGGGCAGAAGCGGGGGGGGGCTCTGGGGGGCACAGGCTGGGCGGGGGCAGAAGCGGGGGGCTCCGGGGAGCACAGGCTGGGTGGGGGCAGAGGCGGGGGTGGCTCCCATGGGGCACAGGCTGGGCGGGGGCAGAGGCGGGGGGGGCTCCCATGGGGCACAGGCTGGGCGGGGGCAGAGGCGGGGGGGGCTCCGGGGGGCACAGGCTGGGCGGGGGCAGAGGCGGGGGGGCTCCCATGGGGCACAGGCTGGGCGGGGGGGCTCCCGAGGGCACATGCTGGGCAGGGGCAGGGGCGGGGGGGGGCTCCGGGGGGCACAGGCTGGGGGGGGCAGAGGCGGGGGTGGGCTCCGGGGGGCACAGGCTGGGCGGGGGCAGAGGCGGGGGGGCTCCCATGGGGCACAGGCTGGGCGGGGGGGCTCCGAGGGCACATGCTGGGCAGGGGCAGGGGCGGGGGGGGCTCCGGGGGGCACAGGCTGGGGGGGGCAGAGGCGGGGGTGGGCTCCGGGGGGCACAGGCTGGGCAGGGCAGGGTAGGATGAGTGTGTTGGGCTGGAGGCCACCTCCAGAGCCCTGACCCTGGGTAACCAGCTGCTGCGCTGTGCTGCTGGTTTGCCCCGTTCCCTGCCGGGCGGGGGCCTCTCACCAGCTGTTCCTGGGGTGGCAGCCGCAGAAGGAGATGTTCTTCATCTGGAAGAAGTGGCTGCATCGCTCCAACTGAAAAGGAAGCAGCAGTCAGAGACGATCTGAGCCCTGCCGCCCCCTCTAGTGAGAGGGCGCCCCGTCCGTCTGTCTGTCAGACCTCCACTTCCCCCGTTGTACCAGCTTTAGCCTTATTCGGTGTCTGTCCAACTCTCCCGCTCTCACCTCCTGTCTGACACATGACCCCCCTGGCCCCCCACTCTCTCCGCCTCGGGCCGGGCCCCGTCTCTCCGCTCGGGCCGGGCCCTTACAAAGCCTTCTTCTGTCAGACATGGGGACAAGGGTTTGGCCCGTGTCACTGTCACTCCAGTTCCTGCCCCTGGCCTGGCTCCAGCTGGGGCCAAATCTCCTGTTGCTGCAACTCGGTCTGATCCTTGTGCACTTCCTGCATGAGGCCATGGGCACCCCTTGCCACGCTTCAGACCATTTCTCCAGTTTGTCCAGATCCGTTTGAATTTTAATCCTATCCCTCAAAGCACTTGCAACCCCTCCCAGCTTGGTATCATCCACAAACTTTATAAGTGTACTCTCTATGCCATTATCTAAATCATTGATGAAGATATTGAACAGAACCGGACCCAGAACTGATCCCTGCGGGACCCCACTCGTTCTGTCCTTCCAGCCTGACTGTGAACTACTGATGACTACCCTCTGGGAATGGTTTTCAACCCTTTATGCACCCACCTTGGAGTAGCTCTATCTAGGTTGCATTTCCCTAGTTTGTGTATGAGAAGGTCATTTGAGACCGTATGAAAAGCCTTACCAAAGTCAAATTATACCACGTCTACCGCTTCCCCCCTCCACAAGGCTTGTTATCCTGTCAAAGAAAGCTCTCAGGTTGGTTTGACAGGATTTGTTCTTGACAAATCCATGCTGACTGTTACTTATCACCTCATTATCTTCTTGGTGTTTGCAGCCAGTCATCCGGCCAAGGGCCACAGCTCCCGCCCCAGCCCAGAGCTCCCCACCCACCCTCACCTCGTCGTCCCGGCTGTACTCATTCACGGTCAGGATCAGCTTGATGCCCTGCAGCATTATCTCCAGGTCACAAGTGGCCGGTGGGCGCAAATGCACCGTCAGCTTCCTGGTGGTGGCAATCTGGAAATGCCCAGGGAGAGTGTAAGCGGGAGGAAGGGGCCAGGCTGGAGCAATGGAAACAGGCTGCTAGTCAGGAATAGCCGAGATGGCCGCATGCACTGGACCCACCTTCTGCAGGCACGCTTCCCACCGTCCAGTGCCCCCGGCAGCCAGGCCAGACAGGAGTTGCCAGAAGCTCCCCCGCAGCTAGCACTCCTGCCCCACTCCCTGCAGTGCCGCTCGAGTCAGAAACTTATTCTGATTCCCTGGGTAACTGTCACGGAGCGTGGGGTAGTCTGGGGCCTGCACCCCTCTTCCAGAGATTCACTGTCAGCCAGCCAGTAAAAGAAGGTTTATTGGACAACAGGAACACAGTCCAAAACAGAGCTTGTGGGTACACCAGGACCCCTCAGTCAAGTCCTTCTGGGGGCAGGGAGCTTAGACCCCAGCCCTGGGGTTCCCTGTGTTCCTCCACCCAGCCCCAAACTGAAACTAAACCCCCCAGCAGGTTCCCTGCTGCAGCCTCCGTCCACATTCCTGGGCAGAGGTGTTACCTCCCCCTCCTGGCTCAGGTGACAGGCTCTCAGGTCTCCCGTCCCCAGGAATCCCCTGCCACATCCTCCCCCCCCCCCTGCTGTGTCACATCCTCTCCCCCCTTCGAGACTGAACTGAGCGGGGTCACTGTGACCAGTGACCTGGGGAAGTTCGGGGCCCCCTCTCCGGGACAGCGCATCCGCTATCAGGTTGGCACTTCCCTTCACGTGGACCACGTCCATGTCGTAATCCTGCAGGAGCAGGCTCCACCTCAGGAGCTTGGCGTTGGCTCCTTTCATCTGGTGCAGCCAGGTCAGGGGAGAGTGGTCGGTGTACACGGTGAAGTGTCGCCCGAAGAGATAGGGCTCTAGTTTCTTGAGGGCCCACACCATGGCCAGGCACTCCTTCTCGATGGCCGCGTAGTGTTGCTCCCGGGGTAGCAACTTCTTGCTCAGGTACACGATGGGGTGTCTCTCCCCCTTTTCATCCTCCTGCATTAACACCGCCCCCAGTCCCGTGTCGGAGGCGTCGGTGAACACCACAAAGGGCTTGTCAAAGTCTGGGTTTGCCAGAACTGGGCCACTGACCAGAGCCTCCTTCAGCGCCCGGAAAGCCTCCTGGCACTGCTCGGTCCAGACCACCTTGTCTGGCTTCCCCTTCTTGCATAGCTCAGTGATGGGGGTGGCTATGGCGCTAAAGTGGGGCACAAATCTTCGGTAGTATCCTGCCATCCCAATAAAGGCTTGGACCTGCTTTTTGGTGTGGGGAGCGGGCCAGTCTCTGATCACCTCCACCTTGGCCGGTTCCGGCTTTAGGCGGCCGCTCCCCACCCGATGGCCCAGGTAAGATACTTCAGCCATCCCCACCTTGCACTTCTCCGCTTTGACAGTCAGCCCAGCCCCCTGGAGTCGGTCCAGCACTTGTCTAACCTGGGACACGTGGTCCTCCCAGGTCTGGCTAAAGACACAGATGTCGTCAATATACGCCACGGCAAAACTCTCCATCCCCCTCAGGAGCTGGTCCACCAGGCGCTGGAAGGTGGCCGGCGCTCCCTTGAGGCCGAAAGGCAGGGTCAGGAACTCATAGAGCCCCAGAGGGGTGATAAAGGCCGATTTCAGCCGGGCATCTGCATCCAGCGGCACTTGCCAGTAGCCCTTTGTAAGGTCCATGGTGGTAAGGTACCGAGCTCCTCCCAGCTTGTCTAGGAGCTCGTCCGGCCTGGGCATGGGGTAGGCATCCGATACAGTGATGGCATTGAGCTTCCGATAGTCCACACAGAACCGGACCGACCCATCCTTTTTGGGGACCAGCACCACCGGCGAGGCCCAAGGGCTGGCCGATGGCTGGATCACCCCCAAAGCCAGCATGTCCCGGACCTCTCTTTCCAGGTCCTGAGCAGTTTTCCCTGTGACTCGGAAGGGGGAGCATCTTATCGGCTGGTGCGACCCTGTCTGCACCCGGTGGACAGTCAGATTAGTGCGTCCAGGCTGGTTGGAAAACAGCTGTCGGTACGGATGCAGCACCCCCCTGACCTCAGCTTGCTGGGCAGGGGTGAGCTGATCCGAGAGGGGAATTGTTTCCAGGGGGGAACCAGCTCTGGTCCCAGGGAATAGATCTACTAAAGGGTCATCTCCCTGCTCCTCCCAATGTCCACACAGCTAACACCACATTCCCCCTGGCATAATATGGCTTCATCATATTCACATGGTACACCCGGCGGTGGTGCCCGGTTCGACAGCTCCACCACATAGTTTACCTCATTGAGCTGCTTGACGACCTTGAAAGGGCCCTCCCAGGCGGCCTGTAGTTTGTTCTTTCTCACGGGGATGAGAACCATCACCTGATCCCCGGTGGCGTAGGCCGGGCCCGCGCCGTGCGGTCATACCAGACCTTCTGCTTCCTCTGGGCTCTGGCCAGATTCTCCCTGGCCAGGCCCATGAGTTCAGCCAGTCTCTCTCGGAAGATCAGGACATACTCCACCACTGACTCTCCATCGGGAGTGGCCTTCCCCTCCCACTCGTCTCTCATCAGGTCCAGGGGGCCCCTCACCCTCCTTCCATATAACAGTTCGAAAGGCGAAAATCCGGTAGACTCCTGGGGCACCTCCCTGTACGCGAACAGCAGGTGAGGTAAGTACTTGTCCCAATCCTACGGGTGCTGGTTCATAAAGGTTTTCAGCATCATCTTTAGCGTCCCGTTAAACCTCTCCACCAGCCCATTGGACTGGGGGTGATACGCTGAGGCCCAGTCGTGCCGGACCCCACATTTCTCCCACAAGCACCGGAGCAGGGCCGACATGAAGTTGGAGCCTTGGTCTGTCAAGACTTCCCTGGGGAACCCCACTCGGCTGAAAATGGTCAGGAGCGCATCTGCCACGGTGTCTGCTTCAATGGAAGCTAAGGGCACTGCCTCGGGGTAGCGGGTGGCGAAATCTACCACCACCAGAATGTATTTCTTCCCCGACCGGGTCAGGGTGCAGTGCCCCTCGCCGGCTCTGGCTATGGGTCACAACCAGGGCGGTCTGGGGGTTGCTTGGCCAGTCCTCTAGGTCCCCCCTCATTAAAACCTCAGTGGGCAAATGGTGGTGCACCCCCACGTCCTTCGGGCCCTCCTTGACCCCCCATTTCAGGTGTACCCTTGCCACGGGCACCTTGAATGGGGTCCCGCCCACCCCCGTCAGGGTCAGGTAGGTGTTGGGCACCACCCGATCTGGGGCCGCCACCTCGGGCCGGGCCAGCGTCACCTCCGCCCCGTATCCCAGTATCCATTGACCTTCCTCCCATCCACCTCCAGGGGAACAAGGCACTCTCTCCGGAGGGACAACGCCGCGCCCACCCTGTAAACCGAGCACCCTGAGTCCAGAGCCTCCAGCCCTCTGGGTGAGCTGGCCGGGGGTACTCTCCCCTCTGAGCAGGCGGTAAGCGGTAAGCTGGCAGTCCCCCTTGCCTGGGCCGTCTGCCCCTCGTCCACCTGGGTCCCTACCCAGTTAACCCTGGGTAGGTTGGGTCTGTTCAGTCTGTCCCTGAGCCTGGGGCACTGGGTCTGTACGTGGCCTCTCTGGCCACAGTGATAGCAGCTCAGGTCACGTTGGTCCCCTCGAGCGGGTCGGAGGGGCCTGACGCCAGGCGTTCCCCTTGGAGGGGGTTCTCCCTATTTCCCCGCTGGGAGGCCCATGGTGACTCTCTCTCTGCATCGGGGGGCCTGTTCTTTTGGGATTCCTCCCGCTACCCCCCGACCGACTGTTCACAAACTCGTCGGCCAGCTGCCCTGCGTGCTGGGGGTTCTCGAGCTTTTTGTCCACCAACCACAGCCTCAGGTCGGAAGGGCACTGTTCATACAGCTGCTCCAGTACGATCAGGTCAAGCAGGTCCTCTTTAGTTGGGCCCCCGCTGTCCACTTGCGGGCATATCCCTGCATCCGGTTGACCAGTTGTAGGTAGGTGACCTCAGGCGTTTTACGCTGACTCCGGAACCTTCTCCGGTACATCTCGGGGGTCAGCCCAAACTCACGGAGCAGGGCCTGTTTGAACAGTTCATAGTCCCCTGCCTCTGCCCCTGTCATCCGGCTATACACCTCCACGGCTTTGGGGTCCAGTAAGGGGGTGAGGAACTGGAGCCTGTCTGCAGGGTCAACCTGTGCATCTCGCAGGCATTCTCAAAGGCCGTCAGGAAGCTATCTATGTCCTCCCCCTCCTTCCGCTGGGCCAGGAGCACTTATCAAAGCTCCTTGCAGTCTTGGGTCCCCCCTCACTCACCGCAGCCGGGGCCCCACTGCTCCTCAGCCTGGCCAGCTCCAGTTCATGCTGTCTTTGTTTCTCCTTCTCCTCCTGCTCATGCTGATGTTGCTTCTCCTCATGCTGACGCTGCTTTTCATGATCCTCCAGCTCTCTCATTTTCATCTCCCTCTCCCATTCCAGCCGCCTCCGCTCCAGGGACGGGGAGCTCCGCCGGGAGGATCCCCTGCTGGCTGCTGGGGTCAGGGTGCCCTCGGTATTCACTGGGCTTCCCCCAACCCCTCCCCTAGGCCTAGGTAGGAAGGGTCTCGGGATGTCCTCGGCAGCAATCTGACCCCTCCCAGCCCGGTCAGGCCCCAGGGCCCACGCTGCGTCCGCCGGCGGCTTCCCTCAGGGACAGGGATCGGGTCGTCCAAGCGATCCCTCTCCTCCAACTGGGCAATCAGCTGTTCCTTGGTGGACCTCCCGATGCGCAGCCCCCTCTGCCTGCACAGCTCCACCAGGTCGCTCTTAAGGCGTTTAGCGTACATCTCCCTGCTGGCCACTCGCAGGCCGGGCAGCTTTCCACGGTTTCCAGGAAAAACCCCTCGTGTGCCAGTCCTTCTTGAGGTCACCACCTCTTTGCCAGGGTCGAGCCGCAGACTCCTCCGCCCTGGGACCGCTCGCTGCAATCCCCCGGGGGACCTGTTACTGCAAAAGTCCTTCCCTCTGGTCACACACTCCCAGGGGTTAACCGCCCCCTGAAACCGTCTCTCTCTGAATCTTCAGCACACCTGGTCCCGTCAATCCCCCTTCGTTTTACTGCTCCCCAGTCACTTACTGCAGGAAGCGCCGTTCACGGGGTGCAGTAGATCCCACCTCTGCCACCAGTTGTCACGGAGTGTGGGGGAGTCCAGGCCCTGCACCCCTCTTCCTGGGATTCACTGAGACTCTCAGCCAGCCAGTAAAACGGAAGGTTTATTGGACAATAGGAACACAGTCTCAAACAGAGCTTGTGGGTACAACCAGGACCCCTCAGTGAAGTCCTTCTGGGGGGCAGGGAGCTTAGACCCCAGCCCTGGGGTTCCCTGTGTTCCTCCACCCAGCCCCGAACTGAAACTAAACCCACCCAGCAGGCTCCCTGCTGCAGCATCTGTCCACATTCCCGGGCAGAGGTGTTACCTCCCCCTCCCCCTCCCGGCTCAGGTGACAGGCTCTCAGGTCTCCCAGTGAAACTCCCCTGCCACATTCCCAGGTCAACACTCCCCCCTCCCTGCTGCGTCACAGTAACACGGACCAGAGACCCTCGCCCCGGGTTCCTGCATCCAGCCCAACCCTTCTGGCTGAGTGTCTCTGAGACAGACGCACCCGATCTCCGAGTGAGGGAGCAGCCATCAGTGGTTAATTGCCCTCACTGGTAAAAGCGGGCCCCTGTTTCCAGGTGAATGGGCCTCGCTCCAAGCTGCCAGCCACTGGATTTGTTGTGTCTTTGCTAGACTCAAGAGCTGTCAGCTAGCAAAACCCTTCTCCCAAGGGAGATACTCGTAAACAGACTGGGACCAAGTCACCCCTTCACCTTCTCTGTTGAGCTAACCAGAGGGATCCCCTGTTGGCTCCCTCTAAGGCAGGTTTCTCACCCTTTAGTCATTCTCCTGGCTCTACTCTGGACCCTCTCCAGTTTCTCCACAGCCTTTCGATGTGTGGACATGAGCACTGGGCCCCGCCCGCCCGGGACTGTCTGACTTGTGGGGGTCGGACCTCTGCCGCTGGTACGGCTGGGGACTGCGCTGCCTTTCTTAGCGACCCCACCACCCTGGGAGCTCGCACAGGGCTGCTGGAACGAGGGTGCTGGGCTGCGGCAGGCTTGGAGGAATAATAGCAACCAGATGCCTGGCTTCCATCACCCACAGGGCCCGTGGCTTTGTTCAATGGCTTTCGGCTCCCACGGGTGACCAGACGACCCGATGTTATCGGGACCGTCCTGATGTTAGGGGCTTTGTCTTTGATAGGGAACTATTTCCCTCCCCCATCCTGATGTTTCACATTTTCTGTCTAGTCACCCTACAGCGCCCCAGAGCTCACGTTCAGCTGGTTTCCACCACGACCCGTAGCCCCTGGCAGAGTCACTGCTTTGCAAAGTACAGTCCCCCCACAGCCAGAGCTCCTGCCCCATTCCCTACGGTGCCCCCAGCTGGGAGAGGCTGGGACGGGGGTAGCCAGGAGCGCCCCCCACAGCCAGTGCTCCTGCCCCATTCCCTACAGTGCCCCTGGCTGGGACTGGGGTAGCCGGGAGCACCCCCCACAGCCAGGGCTCCTGCCCCATTCCCTACAGTGCCCCCAGCTGGGAGAGGCTGGGACTGGGCTAGCCGGGAGCGCCCCCACAGCCAGGACTCCTGCCCCGTTCTTCACAGCACCACCCTGCTGGGAGAGGCTGAGACTGGGGTGGCTAGGAGGCCCCTCCCCCCAAGCCCAGAGCTCCTGGGTTATAACAGCAATTCCCTGGGAAGTACAGTCACGTCCCTTGACTCCAGCGACCCACGTTGCTCGGCCCGCCCCCTGCAGAGCGCGTTGCCTCACCTTCTGCATGGCTGCACACAGGATGCCATTCCCCTGATGGTATGGGACCTCCACAGAGCCCAGAAACTGCACGTTGAACCTCTCCACCCAGCCAGGGTTCCTCTTCAGACCTGAAAACAGAGTCATGCAAGCCCTGGAGAAAACCATCAGCACCAAAGGATTGGGGGGGTGGTGGTGGTGGGGGTTTGAGGCCTTATCCCAGCCAGCAGCACCCCGCTGAGTGGGGGGGAGCCAGAGGCATTGGATGCTCTCAGCCGGAGGCAGGGTTGCAGGATACCTGCGGACGGGCTGGGCACTGGGGAGCGCTGGCGTCCCGGCTGGCAGAAGCATACACATCAGAGACAGGAAGAGCCCACTGGGTACGTTCTCTAGTGCCCTGCCCTAGGGACCCCCACCTCCTCCCAGTGCCACCCAGTGCCAAGGAACTTCAGCCCCCTCCTCCTAGATACCCCTCGCGCCACCCGAGACACCCCGCCCCTCCCTGGGGGTCGCGCCCCCCTCTGCAACCTGCAGACGGCTATCGTCTCCCTGAGCCACAGGGGTGCCTAAAGGCCTGTAGCCCGCGGGGCCCTGCGGTGGCTACACCCAATGCAGCGGCCGTCGCTGTCCCCTCCCACAGCAGACACGACCTCAGAGAGAGGGAACCAGCGAGGGAGCACAGATCAGCCCCCCGCCCGCCGGCCCGCCCAACCTCTACGCTGCGCCCACTTTCTCAGACTCTCACTGGCAAGAAGCCGCCCAGAGCAGAGCAGGGCCCAGGTGCCATCCAACCCTATGGGCAGGGACTGTCCCCGCCCAGCTCCCCCACTGGAGGCCTCTGCAAAAGCTGCCCCATAACAGCAGTGTCCTTTCCCCCCGCTGCCGCCCCAGCAAACGCCTGACCACAGTGCTGCCCCCTCAGTCACTCTCAGCCAGGCCTGCTCCTGGCTTCCTCCTCCCTCTGAGGACGTGGGCTGACTCCTGGGTTGTTCCTGCCCAGGGCTCTGACCTCTCGCAGCCCCGCTGGGTTCCCAGCTTCTCCTGGTTTAGAATCGTAGGACTGGAAGGGACCTCGAGAGGTCAACTAGTCCAGTCCCCTGCACTCCTGGCAGGACTATTATCTAGCCCAACTGAGAGGTGTTTGTCTAACCTGCTTTAAAAATCTCCACAACCTCCCTGGGCAATTTTTCCCAGGGCTTAACCACCCTGACGTTGGGAAGTTTTTCCTAATGTCCAACCTAAACCTCCCTTGCTGAAATTTAAGCCCATTGCTTCTTGTCCTGTCCTGTCCTCAGAGGTTAAGGAGAACTATTTTTCTCCCTCCTCCTTGTAACCACCTTTTATTTACTTGATTTAGTATCATCTGTACGTGTCAGCAACAGGCTAGTGAAGATGCTAAACAAGCCTGGACCTAACAGAGACCCCACAAGGCTCTGCTCCCAGCTTCCCTATCATCTGTTCTCCATGGGCTACTCCCTGCTGGAGCCCCCGCTCTGCATCCCGCGTGCCCGGGGGGGAGGGCAGGGCTCCTGTACTTGGTCTGGTGCGATAATGGGGCAAAAACGTACCCCAACTCTGAGCTCAGCTGCAGAGGGAGGGCAAGTTTATAATGTGGCATATTAAGCAGTGACAACAAATGTCGGTGGGGAAAGGGGCAGAAAAGAGAGTGACTGAATTAGCCCAGGGGAAACGGGCTCCTGGCAGAACTCCCGGGCCGGGTTAAGATCCTGCCTGCTGCAAGAGAAGCATGGGACTGGAAATCCAGGCACTGAAATTGGTGTGCTGGAAATTGGATCTAACTGGAGCACACAACAATAAGGGCTATTCCGCCTTCACCGCTTGGGGTCCTTAGAGATGGGAGGGAGGGGGAAAATGACCAGCGGGGAGCTGCTGGGTCCCATGATGCTGGATGACTGACAGACGAGTACGGGAAGCAGCAAGCTTCCCAATCATGGCTGCACCTCCCACCATCTCCTGGGACCCCAGACCTCCCTCATCCTGATCCTTACAGGAGGCCTGATCAGACTGGGCTGGAGGGCGGGACCCAGATGACATCACCATTGTCACTGGCTCCAGCCTAATCCTGGACACTGCTTGGACATGAGATGTCATCTCCCCCGTTCCCACAAAACATATCCTGTTCCTCTCCCGCCTCGGTTCCCTCTTTCCTCTCCCGCTCCTCTTCCTCCCCCGCCTCGGTTCCCCTCTTTCCTCTCCCGCTCCTCTTCCTCCGCCGCCTCGATTCTCCTCTTTCCTCTCCCGCTCCTGTTCCTCCCCCGCCTCGGTTCTCCCTTTCCTCTCCCGCTCCTCTTCCTCCGCCGCCTCAGTTCTCCTCTTTCCTCTCCCGCTCCTGTTCCTCCCCCGCCTCGGTTCTCCTCTTTCCTCTCCCGCTCCTCTTCCTCCGCCGCCTCGTTCTCCTCTTTCCTCTCCCGCTCCTGTTCCTCCCCCGCCTCGGTTCCCCTCTTTCCTCTCCCGCTCCTTTCCTCCCCCGCCTCGGTTCCCCTCTTTCCTCTCCCGCTCCTCTTCCTCCCCCGCCTCGGTTCTCCTTCTCTCCCTCCTCTTCCTCCCCCGCCCCTCTTCCTCCTCTCCCGCTCCTCTTCCTCCCCGCCTCGGTTCCCCTCTTTCCTCTCCCGCTCCTCTTCCTCCCCCGCCTCGGTTCCCTCTTTCCTCTCCCGCTCCTCTTCCTCCCCCGCCTCGGTTCCCTCTTTCCTCTCCCGCTCCTCTTCCTCCCCCGCCTCGGTTCCCCTCCTTCCTCTCCCGCTCCTGTTCCTCCCCGCCTCGGTTCCCCTCTTTCCTCTCCGCTCCTCTTCCTCCCCCCCTCGGTTCCCCTCTTTCCTCTCCCGCTCCTCTTCCTCCCCCGCCTCGGTTCCCCTCTTTCCTCTCCCGCTCCTTTCCTCCCCCCTCGGTTCCCCTCTTTCCTCTCCCGCTCCTCTTCCTCCCCCACCTCGGTTCTCCTCTTTCCTCTCCCGCTCCTCTTCCTCCCCCGCCTCGGTTCCCTCTTTCCTCTCCCGCTCCTCTTCCTCCCCCGCCTCGGTTCCCCTCTTTCCTCTCCCGCTCCTCTTCCTCCCCCGCTCCTCTTCCTCTTTCCTCTCCCGCTCCTCTTCCTCCCCCGCCTCGGTTCCCCTCTTTCCTCTCCCGCTCCTGTTCCTCCCCGCCTCGGTTCCCCTCTTTCCTCTCCCGCTCCTTTCCTCCCCCGCTCGGTTCCCCTCTTTCCTCTCTCCTCCCCCGCCTCGGTTCCCCTCTTTCCTCTCCCGCCTCTTCCTCCCCGCCTCGGTTCCCCTCTTTCCTCTCCCGCTCCTGTTCCTCCCCCGCCTCGGTTCCCCTCTTTCCTCTCCCGCTCCTCTTCCTCCCCCGCCTCGGTTCCCCTCTTTCCTCTCCCGCTCCTCTTCCTCCCCCGCCTCGGTTCTCCTCTTTCCTCTCCCGCTCCTGTTCCTCCCCGCCTCGGTTCCCCTCTTTCCTCTCCCGCTCCTCTTCCTCCCCCGCTCGGTTCCCCTCTTTCCTCTCCCGCTCCTGTTCCTCCCGCCTCGGTTCCCCTCTTTCCTCTCCCGCCTCTTCCTCCCCCGCCTCGGTTCCCCTCTTTCCTCTCCCGCTCCTCTTCCTCCCCCGCCTCGGTTCCCCTCTTTCCTCTCCCGCTCCTTTCCTCCCCCCTCGGTTCCCTCTTTCCTCTCCGCTCCTCTTCCTCGCGCTCGGTTCCCCTCTTTCCTCTCCCGCTCCTGTTCCTCCCCCGCCTCGGTTCCCCTCTTTCCTCTCCCGCTCCTTTCCTCCCCCGCCTCGGTTCCCCTCTTTCCTCTCCCGCTCCTGTTCCTCCCCGCCTCGGTTCCCCTCTTTCCTCTCCCGCTCCTCTTCCTCCCCGCCTCGGTTCCCTCTTTCCTCTCCCGCTCCTGTTCCTCCCCCGCCTCGGTTCCCTCTTTCCTCTCCCGCTCCTCTTCCTCCCCCGCCTCGGTTCCCCTCTTTCCTCTCCCGCTCCTCTTCCTCCCCGCCTCGGTTCTCCTCTTCCTCTCCCGTCTCCTCTTCCTCCGCCCGCCTCGGTTCCCCTCTTCCTCCAATCTCCGCTCCTCTTCCTCCCCCGCCTCGGTTCCCCTCTTTCCTCTCCTCGCTCCTCTTCCTCCCCGCCTCGGTTCCCCTCTTTCCTCTCCCGCGTCCTCTTCCTCCCCGGCCTCGGTCCCCTCTTTCCTCTGCCGCTCCTCTTCCTCCCCCGCCTCGGTTCTCCTCTTTCCTCTCCCGCTCCTCTTCCTCCCCCGCCTCGGTTCCCCTCTTTCCTCTCCGCTCCTTTCTTCCTCCCCCGCCTCGGTTCCCCTCTTTCCTCTCCCGAATTCCTCTTCCTCCCCCGCCTCGGTTCCCCTCTTTCCTCTCCCGCTCCTCTTCCTCCCCCGCCTCGGTTCCCCTCTTTCCTCTCCCGCTCCTCTTCCTCCCCCGCCTCGGTTCCCCTCTTTCCTCTCCCGCTCCTGTTCCTCCCCCGCCTCGGTTCCCCTCTTTCCTCTCCCCGCTCCTCTTCCTCCCCCGCCTCGGTTTCCCCTCTTTCCTCTCCCCGCTCCTCTTCCTCCCCCGCCTCGGTTCCCCTCTTTCCTCCTCCCGATCCCTCTTCCTCCCCCGCCCGGTTCTCCTCTTTTCCTCTCCCGCTCCTGCTTTCCTCCCCCGCCTCGGTTCCCTCCTTTCCTCTCCCGCTCCTCTTCCTCACCCCGCCTCGGTCTCCCCTCTTTCCTCTCCCGCTCCTGCTTCCTCCCCCGCCTCGGTTCTCCCTCTTTCCTCTCCCGCCTCCTCTTCCTCCCCCGCCTCGGCTTCCCCTCTTTCCTCTGCCCGCCTCCTCCTTCCTCCCCCGCCTCGGTTCCCCTCATCTTCCTCTCCCGCTTCCTCTTCCTCCGCCGCCGCTCGGTCTCCCTCTTTCCTCTCCCGCTCCTCTGCCTCCCCCGCCTCGGTTTCCCTCTTGTTCCTCTCCCGCTCCTCTTTCCTCCCCCGCCTCGGTTCCCCTCTTTCCTCTCCCGCTCCTCTTCCCCCCCCCGCCTCGGTTCCCCTTCTTTCCCTCTCCCGCTCCTCTTCCTCCCCCGCCTCGGTTCCCCTCTTTCCTCTCCCGCTCCTCTTCCTCCCCCGCCTCGGTTCCCTCTTTCCTCTCCCGCTCCTCTTCCTCCCCGCCTCGGTTCCCTCTTTCCTCTCCGCTCCTCTTCCTCCCCCGCCTCGGTTCCTCTTTCCTCTCCCGCTCCTGTTCCTCCCCCGCCTCGGTTCCCCTCTTTCCTCTCCCTACTGTTCCTCCCCCGCCTCGGTTCCCCTCTTTCCTCTCCCGCTCCTCTTCCTCCCCCGCCTCGGTTCCCTCTTTCCTCTCCCGCTCCTTCCTCCCCCGCCTCGGTTCCCCTCTTTCCTCTCCCGCTCCTCTTCCTCCCCCGCCTCGGTTCCCCTCTTTCCTCTCCCGCTCCTCTTCCTCCCCCGCCTCGGTTCCCCTCTTTCCTCTCCCGCTCCTTCCTCCCCCGCCTCGGTTCTCCTCTTTCCTCTCCCGCTCCTCTTCCTCCCCGCCTCGGTTCCCCTCTTTCCTCTCCCGCTCCTGTTCCTCCCCCGCCTCGGTTCTCCTCTTTCCTCTCCCGCTCCTCTTCCTCCCCCGCCTCGGTTCCCCTCTTTCCTCTCCCGCTCCTGTTCCTCCCCCGCCTCGGTTTCCCCTCTTTCCTCTCCCGCTCCTCTTCCTCCGCCGCCTCGGTTCTCCTCTTTCCTCTCCCGCTCCTCTTCCTCCCCCGCCTCGGTTCCCCTCTTTCCTCTCCCGCTCCTGTTCCTCCCCCGCCTCGGTTCTCCTCTTTCCTCTCCCGCTCCTCTTCCTCCCCCGCCTCGGTTCCCCTCTTTCCTCTCCCGCTCCTCTTCCTCCCCCGCCTCGGTTCTCCTCTTTCCTCTCCCGCTCCTCTTCCTCCCCCGCCTCGGTTCCCCTCTTTCCTCTCCCGCTCCTCTTCCTCCCCCGCCTCGGTTCCCCTCTTTCCTCTCCCGCTCCTCTTCCTCCCCCGCCTCGGTTCTCCTCTTTCCTCTCCCGCTCCTCTTCCTCCGGCGCCTCGGTTCCCCTCTTTCCTCTCCCGCTCCTCTTCCTCCCCCGCCTCGGTTCCCCTCTTTCCTCTCCCGCTCCTGTTCCTCCCCCGCCTCGGTTCCCCTCTTTCCTCTCCGCTCCTGTTCCTCCCCCGCCTCGGTTCTCCTCTTTCCTCTCCCGCTCCTGTTCCTCCCCCGCCTCGGTTCCCCTCTTTCCTCTCCCGCTCCTCTTCCTCCCCCGCCTCGGTTCCCCTCTTTCCTCTCCCGCTCCTCTTCTCCCCCCGCCTCGGTTCCCCTCTTTCCTCTCCCGCTCCTCTTCCTCCCCCGCCTCGGTTCCCCTCTTTCCTCTCCCGCTCCTCTTCCTCCCCCGCCTCGGTTCCCCTCTTTCCTCTCCCGCTCCTCTTCCTCCCCCGCCTCGGTTCCCCTCTTTCCTCTCCCGCTCCTCTTCCTCCCCCGCCTCGGTTCCCCTCTTTCCTCTCCCGCTCCTCTTCCTCCCCCGCCTCGGTTCTCCTCTTTCCTCTCCCGCTCCTCTTCCTCCCCCGCCTCGGTTCCCCTCTTTCCTCTCCCGCTCCTCTTCCTCCCCCGCCTCGGTTCCCCTCTTTCCTCTCCCGCTCCTCTTCCTCCCCCGCCTCGGTTCCCCTCTTTCCTCTCCCGCTCCTGTTCCTCCCCCGCCTCGGTTCCCCTCTTTCCTCTCCCGCTCCTCTTCCTCCCCCGCCTCGGTTCCCCTCTTTCCTCTCCCGCCTCCTCTTCCTCCCCCGCCTCGGTTCTCCTCTTTCCTCTCCCGCTCCTCTTCCTCCCCCGCCTCGGTTCTCCTCTTTCCTCTCCCGCTCCTCTTCCTCCCCCGCCTCGGTTCTCCTCTTTCCTCTCCCGCTCCTCTTCCTCCCCCGCCTCGGTTCCCCTCTTTCCTCTCCCGCTCCTCTTCCTCCGCCGCCTCGGTTCTCCTCCTTCCTCTCCCGCTCCTGTTCCTCCCCCACCTCGGTTCCCCTCTTTCCTCTCCCGCTCCTCTTCCTCCCCCGCCTCGGTTCCCCTCTTTCCTCTCCCGCTCCTCTTCCTCCCCCGCCTCGGTTCCCCTCTTTCCTCTCCCGCTCCTGTTCCTCCCCCGCCTCGGTTCTCCTCCTTCCTCTCCCGCTCCTGTTCCTCCCCCGCCTCGGTTCCCCTCTTTCCTCTCCCGCTCCTCTTCCTCCCCCGCCTCAGTTCCCCTCTTTCCTCTCCCGCTCCTCTTCCTCCCCCGCCTCGGTTCCCCTCTTTCCTCTCCCGCTCCTCTTCCTCCCCCGCCTCGGTTCCCCTCTTTCCTCTCCCGCTCCTCTTCCTCCCCCGCCTCGGTTCCCCTCTTTCCTCTCCCGCTCCTCTTCCTCCCCCGCCTCGGTTCCCCTCTTTCCTCTCCCGCTCCTCTTCCTCCCCCGCCTCGGTTCCCCTCTTTCCTCTCCCGCTCCTGTTCCTCCGCCGCCTCGGTTCCCCTCTTTCCTCTCCCGCTCCTCTTCCTCCCCCGCCTCGGTTCCCCTCTTTCCTCTCCCGCTCCTCTTCCTCCCCCGCCTCGGTTCCCCTCCTTCCTCTCCCGCTCCTGTTCCTCCCCCACCTCGGTTCCCCTCTTTCCTCTCCCGCTCCTCTTCCTCCCCCGCCTCGGTTCCCCTCTTTCCTCTCCCGCTCCTCTTCCTCCCCCGCCTCGGTTCCCCTCTTTCCTCTCCCGCTCCTCTTCCTCCCCCGCCTCGGTTCCCCTCTTTCCTCTCCCGCTCCTCTTCCTCCCCCGCCTCGGTTCTCCTCTTTCCTCTCCCGCTCCTCTTCCTCCCCCGCCTCGGTTCCCCTCTTTCCTCTCCCGCTCCTCTTCCTCCCCCGCCTCGGTTCCCCTCTTTCCTCTCCCGCTCCTGTTCCTCCGCCGCCTCAGTTCTCCTCTTTCCTCTCCCGCTCCTCTTCCTCCCCCGCCTCGGTTCCCCTCTTTCCTCTCCCGCTCCTCTTCCTCCCCCGCCTCGGTTCCCCTCTTTCCTCTCCCGCTCCTCTTCCTCCCCCGCCTCGGTTCCCCTCTTTCCTCTCCCGCTCCTCTTCCTCCCCCACCTCGGTTCCCCTCTTTCCTCTCCCGCTCCTGTTCCTCCCCCCGCCTCGGTTCCCCTCTTTCCTCTCCCGCTCCTCTTCCTCCCCCGCCTCGGTTCCCCTCTTTCCTCTCCCGCTCCTCTTCCTCCCCCGCCTCGGTTCCCCTCTTTCCTCTCCCGCTCCTCTTCCTCCGCCGCCTCGGTTCCCCTCCTTCCTCTCCCGCTCCTCTTCCTCCCCCGCCTCGGTTCCCCTCTTTCCTCTCCCGCTCCTCTTCCTCCCCCGCCTCGGTTCCCCTCCTTCCTCTCCCGCTCCTCTTCCTCCCCCGCCTCGGTTCCCCTCTTTCCTCTCCCGCTCCTCTTCCTCCCCCGCCTCGGTTCTCCTCTTTCCTCTCCCGCTCCTCTTCCTCCCCCGCCTCGGTTCTCCTCTTTCCTCTCCCGCTCCTCTTCCTCCCCCGCCTCGGTTCCCCTCTTTCCTCTCCCGCTCCTGTTCCTCCCCCGCCTCGGTTCCCCTCTTTCCTCTCCCGCTCCTCTTCCTCCCCCGCCTCGGTTCCCCTCTTTCCTCTCCCGCTCCTCTTCCTCCCCCGCCTCGGTTCCCCTCTTTCCTCTCCCGCTCCTCTTCCTCCCCCGCCTCGGTTCTCCTCTTTCCTCTCCCGCTCCTCTTCCTCCCCCGCCTCGGTTCCCCTCTTTCCTCTCCCGCTCCTCTTCCTCCCCCGCCTCGATTCTCCTCTTTCCTCTCCCGCTCCTCTTCCTCCCCCGCCTCGGTTCCCCTCTTTCCTCTCCCGCTCCTCTTCCTCCCCCGCCTCGGTTCTCCTCTTTCCTCTCCCGCTCCTCTTCCTCCCCCGCCTCGGTTCCCCTCTTTCCTCTCCCGCTCCTCTTCCTCTCCCGCCTCGGTTCTCCTCTTTCCTCTCCCGCTCCTCTTCCTCCCCCGCCTCGGTTCCCCTCTTTCCTCTCCCGCTCCTCTTCCTCCCCCGCCTCGGTTCCCCTCTTTCCTCTCCCGCTCCTCTTCCTCCCCCGCCTCGGTTCTCCTCTTTCCTCTCCCTTCTCCTCTTCCTCCCCCGCCTCGGTTCCCCTCTTTCCTCTCCCGCTCCTCTTCCTCCGCCGCCTCGGTTCCCCTCTTTCCTCTCCCGCTCCTTTTCCTCCCCCGCCTCGGTTCCCCTCTTTCCTCTCCCGCTCCTGTCCCTTCTGTCTAACAGGAGTTTGGCTCTGCCAGCCAAGACTGTGTAGTTTGGAACACTGCTGTGAACCTGTGGTCAGAAAGAGTCTGCTAAAAGCAGTGCCTTCAACCAGAGGTTCTCAACAAGAGGTGCGTGTACCCCTGGGGCTATGCAGAGATCTTCCAAGGGGTACGTCAGCTCATCTAGATATTTGCCTGGTTTTACAACTGACTACATAAAAAGCACTAGCGAACTCAGTACAAACTAAAATTTCATACAGACCATGACTTGTTTATACGGCTCTGTATACGATACACTGAAGTGTAAGTACAATATTTATATTCCAATTGATTTGTTTTATAATTATATGGTAAAAAGGAGAAAGTCAGCCATCGTTCAGTACTGGAGGGCTGTGACACGTCTGTATTTTTAGCTCTGATTTTCTCAGCAAGTCGTTTTTAAGAGAGTTGAAACTTGGGGTACGCAAGACAAATCAGCCTCCTGAAAGGGGAACAGATGTCCGGAAAAGTTGAGAGCCACTGCCCTAAACTACCTGATGCTGGTACAAGTGGCCGGTCTCAGAGTGGCTGATCAGACTGGGTGCTGGGCCTGTATTTTTCCAGCCGTGAGGTTGCAAGGGCGAGCCAGCACCAGAGTCAGAAGCCACGTCTGCTCTCTTTGCTGTTCTTTCCTCTCCCCTCTTGTGCTGGGCTTGTCTTGGCTTCTGGGAGCCGATATTGGATTTTAACAACAGCAGCAGCAATGCCAGCTCCAGCCCAGCTCCACTGACTCCTCTCTTCCCCAAAACGGAACAGAGACCACGGTTAGCACCAGCTAAGCGACTGTCAGACAAAGGGTTTTTCCTTCTAAAGGCTCTCCGAAGCTAAAGGGAAAGGAAACCCGGGGTGCTGTTGAAATGAAAGTCTTACTCAATACTTACATTTCAAATGCTTTAACTGTGTTTCCTTCTCTTCTGTATCTTTACTAAAGGGATCAAAGGAGTTGTCGGGGTCTGTTTGCCATGTACTAAGCAGGCGGAGGTCTCTGTGTACCCAGCCACAGATCTCATTTAAAACTCTTTAATGCTGGATAGTTTCAGGGTCATGTTAACACCTTTGACTCGTTGGCCCCTTTATTCCATCTAACTCAGTGGTTTGCAACCTCCCACAGGTCCATGGACCACAGCTTGGAAACCATCGATCTGGGCCTCTATGGGTTCTGGGGATTGATAGCCACACTGCCAAGAACAATACAAAACGGTTACTCCCGTATCCTGTGGCTGTTCTTCTTCGCGATGTGTTGCAAGTCTCCATTCCACATTGGGTGTGTGCGCGCCCAGTGCACCGAAGCTGGAGGTTGTTCCCACAACGGTCCCTGTCGGGCTGGCACATGTGCCCAGCGTCTGACCGTGCTCTCAGTGGAGGGTATAAAGGGAGGAGCCACCCTGAGCACCAGTGCTGCCTGGGCCAAGCAGGGGTTATTGAGATCAACTTGGTGCAGTCCTGCTTGAGCCTGAGAATCACCTTAGGAATTAAAGGCATGGGAGGGAATGCACAGAGTAGACTGTCCTTCCTCGGGAGCAGCAGCCAGGCCAGGACGGAGCCCCGACTGTAACCCGCCCTGCAGCAGCACTGATCGCACTTCCTGCTCTGCTTTATGGTGCACAGATCTACTGCAGGTGCCCACCAAGTCTGAAACGGCAACCTGAGCACTTTGGTTTTCAGACCCCAGTCACGGCCCATCCTGAAGGACCTGCCGAGCTGGCTTGTCAGGCTGCTCTGTATTCCCAGAGGTGCAGCCCTTTGAGCAGGACTGAGTTCCTGGTGCAGAACTTCGAAAGGTTCGCTGCTTCCTGTCGCCCATGGCGATGCCCTGTCTGTTCAATAAAACATGGCTGCGGGGTTGTCCATGTGGACGTGCAAAGGACTGCCTTTGATGTGTGGCAGGAAGACCTGGCCTGCCTGCTATACCGTGCAAAGCTTGAGAACATTCATGGGTAGGGATAGCTCCGGATCTGACTAAGTCCTTGGGTTCAGAGATCTCGTAGGTGTGCTCCTCAGCCTAAGGATGATGTCGATGTGGCTAGGCTCATGGAGGGAAGGGGACGTGAGAAGGAAACTCCCCTGCACAAGTTGGACAGGTTGACCCACCAATCCAAGGAAGCTAGAACCCTTGCAGGGATGAGAACTAGCACGTCCAGCGGATGGTAGAGAGACTTCGGTCACTCCTGCACGCGCCTCAGGTGACGACTGCCATAACGAGTCACGTATGCACAAGCCGCCATGTGCCCAAGGAGTCTCAGACAATTTCTTACAGGAGTCTGAGGGTGAGGCTGGAGAGGGGCGCACAGGTCCAGAGTCACTTGGAACCTGGTCTGCGGTGTGCAGGCTGTTGTCGGATTGAGAACTGCCTTGATAAACTCTATCCTTTGCAGAGTACAGGACTGGGGTGTCAAATGGGGACTGGATTGTCTGTTGTCTTCCACCTGCTATCTGGAGCAGCCTTGGATCCACCAGCTGTCCAGACACAGGAACACTTGAACACTGATCTTCCAGAGGTCACCAGTCGCCACTGCCATGCATTGGGGGCTCACAACAGGCCAAAGCGGGGACTGGAAAGTGGTAGTGAACATGTACAACCATGAACCTGGGGAACGTCTTTGGCTCAGGTGGACAGCCACAGGAAATCAGCGTCTCTCACGCTGAGAGCAGCATGCCAAGCAACAAGATCTATGGAAAGGATACAGGGAACCAGGGAAACCAGGCAAAACATCATCTTCTTGATGAATCTATTCAAGTTTCATAGATCGAGGATAAGCCTCAGGTCCCCTGGACTTGGCTTGGAGGGAATAGCAAGAGTAAAACTCCTTTCACCAATGTTGTGCCGGTACCTCCTCTATGACTCCTAACCCGAGTAGAGTCTGTTCTCTTGTCTGAGAACAGCCTGATGAGACTGGCCGCTGAAAAGCCTGGAGAGAAACTACAGCGTGTAGCCCAGTCCCACAGTTCTTAGCACCCACCAGTCTGCTGTAATGGCCCTCCACGCACTGAGGAAGTGAGATGGCCTGTCTCCGAAGGGAGCAGTGGGACAAGGAATAGCCCCATGAATGGATATGCCGGCCTCAGCTGAAGAGTCAAAGAGCCTGCTTCAAACTAGAGAGTTGCTGAGATGAAGCAGAGATGGCAGGTCTCTGGCGTCGCCGGTACCCCCAGCCTAGTTGCACGGCCCTGCACGTTGAGGCTGGCTCCCTGATATAGTACAGCTGGGGTCGGTCTCAACAGTACTGCACCGTGGTCGACAAATCCAACACAGGAGAGTCTCTAGCCCTCAGCATCTGGGAGCACCAAGCCAGAATTCGTGCCCTAACCTCAGCACCCAAACGGCTCTGCAAGGTATCAGCCGAGGCAGAACAATGTTCCTTAGTGGCCGAGGAGGTTTTCTTAGCCCTCTATTCCAGAGGCTGCTCTGCAACTCTTCTACCTCTTGCTCATGGGCCCCCGAGAGGGCGAACGTCGTCTTCTCGAGCTCTGCTTGACAAGGAGAGTCCGACAAGTCAGGACGGGCACTTCTGAGCTGCTGCCTTGCACTGATGGCCCTGGATCCAAGCGGGACGTAAAGCACACTCCATCCGAAAGTCTCTGAGCCTCACCTCCCTTGACTTCTGAGTTTGGGTCTAGAAGCCCCTGCAGCTGTGGCTCTTGTCTCTGATACGACCCTCCCCAAACGTTTTAAATAGCAGGGTCACTGTTGGGCATAGCTACTGTACAGACACAGGGCTTGTAACCGGGAGACTAACGACTTGCTAAGTCCAGGTCCCCGATACCTGACACCCAGAGCAAACCAGTACAAAGAGAACAAAAGTGAAAAAACCCAGCTAGGACAAAACCTGAGTCCTATTAACTGTCTAAGAATGATTTCTGAACGATTTACAATGGGAAATAATCCCCTTCAGAGCAAGACAGTCGTGTGCTCCTGCGCATGGGATACTCCGACTACCAACCCCAGGCAGTGAGAAGGAACCAAAGGGGGTCGGGGCAGCTCTGCCCTTTATGGCCTCGGCTGGGAGCAGACAGGAGCAGCTGTAGGACAATCTCTGTCTTTGGCACACTGGGCGCGCACACACCTTACGTGCAATGGACATGTGCAGTCACTGGAAGAAAACCTGGGGTTCCCCGACCCCACGGCCAGGCCAGGGGGTCTGGCTCACTCTGCTCCTGCAGCGGATGGCCCCAGGCGTGTCTGTGCGGTGCTGCTTTCCCCGTGCCCTAGCACCAAGGATCCTGCGCTGTCCAACGGCAGCTCCCTGGAGCTCTCACTCCTTTGCTGCCCCCCGCCCCAGCCTGCCAGCCCGGCTACGAGCCGCAGCCTCCCAGCGCCCCCTTACGCTGGCCCTCGCCTGGCCTCCTCGCCCTCCTGGCCCGTCTCCCTGCTCCCAGCACTGGGTGCAGACCCTTCAGTCCATCCAGGCTCTTCTGCAGCGTCAGGGTCAGAGCGACTCCACCTGCTGCTTCACTGCGCCCGCAGGCAGGACTGGCCCCCTCACCGGAACGGAGGAAAAACTCCTCTCTCTTCCCTGCCAGCTTGAAAGCCTCCTACCGGGCCCTGCCTGCCAGGGACCAGGATTCCTCCTGCTCGAGTGGAGACTGTCAGAGCCAGGCTGGCTCTCAGCACAGGAGTCGTGCAGCTCCTGAGGCTTCCCGTCCCCCGTCCCCCCCACACACACACAGGTGCCAGGCACTGGAAGTTCCCTGTGCCACCCCCATCTCTACTCCTCTCACCAGGGCCCTGAACCTGCTGCACATGGGCTCATTCACAGGAGCTTCCCAGCATGCGTTGGGGAACCCACACCGGCTGGTCTGAAGCGTCGTTTGCCCGGGCACAGCATCTGGTTCCTGTGAGGGCACCAAAGACCCCTTGGGCCAGGTTCCTCCCTACGATGCTCCTGTCTCCCTGGTGACTCCTGTCAGCCCTCACCTCCCCGGAGCTCTCCGCTCAGACATCCCCTCTCCTGGCAAGGGCAGTGGGTGTTGCAGGGATCAGCACCTCTTCCCCACTGCCTCTCCTTCTATGCCTTCCTCTCCTACCACCGTCCCGCGAGCAGACAGAACCACCTGCTGGAGTCAGCCGGGTGCCCTTTGCCTCTGGCAGAGAACCCAGCAGCTGTCCAGGCTCCCAGAGCACCTAACAGATATGGATCCTTGGTGGTCTCCATGCAGAGATGGGCCCACTGGGCAGCCTGGACCATCAACAACCAACCTCCATCACCCAATTGCTGCACCATTGCAGGCCTTCCTGTGCAACTGTCTGCTCCCCCGAGAGCTGCCCCCCATGTGCTCGCCTGCCCCCTCTACAGACTCTGAATGTTCGGGACATTCCATGCGGATTCACGCCCTTCTCTGCTCGTAAGGACGTAAGAATGGTCCTAGTGGGTCAGACCAAAGGTCCACCCAGCCCAGTGTCCTGTCTTCTGACAGTGGCCAGGGCCAGGTGCTCCACAGGGAGTGAACAGAACAGGGAATCAGCAAGTGGTCCATCCCTGTGGCCCATTCCCAGCTTCTGCTGCTGCACTCAGCCGGCAGCTGCCGAGCGACCCCAGGGGCCCGTGGGTTTGCTCTCGCTGTTCCTTGCTGCCACTCAGAGCTCCAGAGCCCAGGACGGGCTCTTGGTGGGGATAGGGGGTGAGTGGTGGATTCCTGGTGCTTTCTCAGTGATTACACACGATGATCTAGGGGCACTTGGACGGCAGGATGGGGTCAATGCTCACCCATCTGGGTGGGTGTGTCTGTGAGGGGGTGTTTGTGTGGGGAGGGTCTCCCTGGCAGCCCTCCCCATCTGCAGCAGAGCGCTCTGGGTCACTGCCTGAAACTGTGGCTGAGCCTTACCCTGACGGCAGTGCCACGAGCTGGCTATTGCTGTCCCTGCAGGGCCCATGGCAGCACCAAGGGCGGCAGGTGCTCAGGGCTCCCACGCCACAGGGAGGGAGGCAGGGGAGATGCCTACCTATGACCTCCTTAGCTTGGCTCACCACCTCGTGGGCATAGAACGCCGGGAAGATGCCTCTCTCTCCAGTCCGCATGTTGTACCCTCGGTACCAGTAGTCATCCTCCTCCAGCTCCACCAGGATCGGGTCGTCCACGTCCAGCTCCAGCTCGTCCTCGTGGCGGGGGATAAACCTGCAAGTGGAGGCGACAGCACCAGGATGGGGGGAAGGGGCGTGGGGGGGGCAGAGGAAACGCGAGAGAGGGAAAGAGAGACGGAGATGAAGACGGGCGAGGACGCTCTTGCCCGCAGGAGCCAGAGGCACTGTGCCCAGTTCCCAGCAGCCCCCTCAGGCCTCCCGCCATAGCAGGGGGCAGGACAACCCCAGGCAGCCTTGAGACTCCTTGGCACCAGCTGGGCCACCATCCTATAAATGTATCTATTAGAAAGCGGTGGGCTGCCCCGGAGAGGGATGCTGCCTGCCTCACCCCCATTCGTTGCCCTGGGGCTGTGTATTTATCAGCTGCTCAGCCCCGGGGATGAAGCAGTTTCCTCCTCTCAGCGCCAGATAGACCCCAACTTGTTCCTGGCCACGCGCCCAGAGGGGCAGCGTTGGTGCGGCCCTGGGGTCCAGGCTAGGGTGCTCTTCTCACCTGAAGACAGCCCGGTGCGTCTGCTCCCGTTCTTCCCCATTCACCATGCATGAGAACAGCCCAAAGGACTCCGTACCTAGGGAGCACAGGAGAGGTCACTGCAGCCCGGCAGGAGGACGACATGCAGGAGGCACCCTCGCCAGCCAAGCACAGGACAAGAGACCCGAGCCGCTCGGGCCTGGCTCCTCGGCGGGGAACGCCCGGCCCCGAGCCGCTCGGGCCTGGCTCCTCGGCGGGGAACGCCCGGCCCCGAGCCGCTCGGGCCTGGCTCCTCGGCGGGGAACGTCCAGGTCAGAGCCAGTTGGGGTTGCCCTTCCTGTGTTAATTCAGCCCCCACAGTCTGGGGAGAATGTCTTCAGAAAGGAAGGAAGAAAGATGTCCCAGCAGTTAGGGCACTAGGTCTGGTTCAATTCCCTGCTCCATCACGGACTTCCTGTGTGACTTAGGGCTTATCGCCAGGGCCCCGCAGTCGGAGCACAGCGATGCGATTTACAGCACATACCCAAGTGCTCTGCTGGAACTGCCCTCTGTGGATGCTGCTGGCGTGAGTTCGAAGGCCCCTCGTCCCCACTAACGTAGTCCTGTTTGAAGAGGACGACGTTAACGCCAACGAGGTACCTTTGAGTTCATGCCCGCAGCGTAACACGGGGCGGTTACAGACCAGCACTTCGGCGCGCACTGCAATTCACACCCTCGTCGTCTGGACCCGGTGCGGTGTAGACTCTGCCTTTGTCTGTCTGGGTCTGTACAGTGAGGAGTGTAGCACCCCCACCTTCCAGGGGTGCGGTGGGGACAAATGTACCGCAGAGAGGGAGGTGTTTAGACACTGCAATGACTGGGGGCTCGGCACATGCCCTACCCGGGGAGATAAGTAGGTTTAGGGGTGGCCCAGTCTGGATGTGGGACTCTCCCACAGGGAGAGACATGGCTGACCCCTCTCTGGGGCGGGCAGGGGAATTGGTACTTACTGGAGGAGCGGGATGTGCTATTGACAAAGACATTGAGGAACTTCTTGGAGAACTGGAGGTCGGCTTCAGGGGAGGAGTCCTCCGAGGAGCTCTGCCCGTCCTGTGCCGCCAGCCCCTCCCCAAACTCGTCCTCGTCCTCCAGGTCGCAGTTGTCGCAGGCGGTCAGCAGCTCACTGTCGTCGCTCAGCACGGAGGTGCAGCGCTTTAGGCTCACCAGCTCCAGCTGCGTGTTCTCATCCACCACCAGAGTGTATTTGATGGAGTCGTAGACCAGGGACTCATCCAGCGGCCGAGGCTCCAGGGCCATGGGGGGTGGAGGAAGCGGCAGGTCCTCCTCGAAGCTCTGCGTGTCGTCGTGGAAGGGGGAGCCCTTCAGGCTGCCGAAATACGGCATGTCATCCTCGTCTGTGGAGTAGGTCAGGTTAAAGCACCGGTTGGTCTTGGCCGTAGAGACGTCAAGCACTGGCAGGAAGGCGTCGGGGTTCTGGTCCAGGCTCTCTAACCGGATGTCATCGATCATGTCATTGTCCTCCAGGATCCCCGAGTCCAGGTCCTTATCGATGGCCCAATCCTCTCGCCCAGCTGCCGGCTCCACCTCTGTGCCATGTTCTCTGGACGCTGGATCCGAGCCCTCTGTGCTGGCGTGAGGAGCGAAAGGGAAGCTTTTGATGGGCCCCGTACAGCAGCCAAAGTTTGCCAGCACCCCTGAGCTGCCCAGCCTGTCAATGGAGAGGGGGTGCCCCAGGAACACTGGGGTGATAGTGTCATTGGTCGGGTTGCTCATGAATAAATACGGGCCGGAGTCACTTCCCGGAGGCGAGGACTCTGTGGCAGGGCTGGTGCTCGTGGGTTTCTCGTCCTCGGCGCTCTGGAGTGAGCTGCGCAGAGTCTCCATGTCCACCAGCTCGATGCTCTGCTGGGAGCAGGACAGCTTGACCGGCTCTGCTTCGCTCCCTGGGGAGTCCCGCAAGCTGGGCTGTACGTCCAGGGACTCGCTGAGGATCTCGGGCTCCAGGTCAGAGGCCGGGGAGATGGTGTCGCAGAGGGAGTGGGTCTGCTGGAAGCACTCGTCCGGGCACTTGAGGGGGTATGAGCCCTCCAAGATCATCTTGTTGACGAGGTTGCTGAGCAGCCAGGGTGAGTCTGAGTCCTCGCTCAGGTCAGGCTCCGACTCGGAGTCAGAGTCGTACTCGCTGTTACCCTCGTCGTCCACCTCCGGCAGGAGCTTGGGCCCGATGGGCAGGTAGAAGGAGCGGCGGATGCTCTCCAGGCTGTGGTCTGGGTCAATCTTTAGATCCAGGGGACTGGACCCAGACACGTCTGTCTGGTCAACGGGGGCGGAAGAGTCCTCTGGGTTCAAGGTGTCATAATAACCCTCCATCTTCAGGTCGGCCAGGCTCTCTCTCCTCACCATGCTCCGGTCCCTCAAGCGGCTCTCCGGCAGCTCCCCGGCCAGGGTCATCTCCTCCTCCTCCTTGCACTTATCCAGCAGGAGCGAGTCCTTGATGCCCATGAGCCCCTGGCCTTCAAGCTCCGTCTCCAGCTCGGCCTCCGAGGTGGGGGAGCTGGCCTCCTCGATGGAGTTAGTGAGGTGGGAGGACCTGCCGCTGCTGCTGTCGCTGCTCAGATCCAGCTCCGTCTCCGAGATGGAGGAAATCATGTTGCTGACCAGGCGGCCCCCACAAGCAAAAGCTGCCTCGATTTCCCCCTCTACATCTGAGTCAGAACCCGGGGAGCTGAGGTCGTCACTGTGCCGGCTGCGGGGCAGGAACTGCTTTGAGTTCCTGCTGGTGAGATCTGCCTCGATGCCTGGGTCGGACGATGGAGACGTGGTCTCGGAGGAGCCTGAAGGGAGCCCATGCATGCTGGCGGCCCTGCTGCAGTGGGGACCCTCCCCTTCAGAGCTCAGCTGCTCTGTCAGCCCCCTCAGGCAGACATAGGCCCCCAGAGTGCACCCTCCGTCCCCATCGCTCCGATCAGTGAAGGCTCCAGCTTCAGTGTCTCCATAGCCCTTGGGCAGCTCTTCCTCAGACAGTGGGGTGGTGGACTGGCCACGGCGGGTGATGGGGGAGCCACGACCAAGAGCCAGGCCTGCGTCCCCCCCCAGGGCCATCTGCAGGGGTACCCTCCTCACTGGGTTTTTGTCTCTCCCTGCCGCTGGCTGCCTCTGGCTTGAGGTTTGCACAGTAGCTTTCGGTGGCTTTGGGCTGCTGGGAGTTGGCTTCGCAGGTCTGGGGCTCCTTGCTGGCTTCCGAGTGAGAGGCTATGTTAGGAGGAGCGGCAGGCCCTGTTGGAGAGAGAGACTGTTTAGGAGACGGCTGGCTGAGATGAGATGGGGAATGTGGTGAGCATGGTGCAGAGGAGATGATATTCATATTATAATCTTCCCCGGCTCTCTCCGGCGGTTGGTTACCATATGCCAGAGACTCATGTCTGTTGCCTTCCAAGTCATAGAAGGAGGGTTTGAGCAGCGTCTGGGCCTGCCCTGTTTCCTCAGTGGTCAGCCCCAGGCCGTTCTGACTTTCCAAGCAGGGGCCATCTTGGACACAAGGGTGAGAAGGAGACAGGTGCCCTGAGAAGAAAAAGCAAAGAGCCTGAGATTAGAGCTTTGAACCAGTTCCCCCACCCAACCCCGGCTAGGGCCTCTCATTCTCCCCCTGCTTCACTGGGAAAGCCGGTGCAGGAGAGTCCCCAAGCCCAGCTCGCTGATCCCTGCTGGGCAGTGCCCCACGCACGTGGGACGAGACAGAAGCTGGCTCGGCTCCTTCCGTGGAGCCACATCTTCAGCTGCTGGAGGGGAAGGGTCCCCTGGTCCGTGCCCCTGGGGATGAGCAAGACGGGCCCTAAGTGCCATTCCAGAGAGGAATAACCAGGGCCCGTGTGCTCGGCAGTGCATTGACGCACAACGTGGCAGTGACTCTTTCCAGCAAGGACTGGTGTGGAGGGTGGATAGTTTTGCCGTGTTCTCCAGGCACCCAGCTCTGTGGGCCTCAGCAGTTAGGCTGGTGTCTGGAAACTCGGCTCAGAGTCTCCTTCCCCCGCCCCGCGTGTGCCAGGGAGGTGGGGCTCAGCGGTTCACCTTCTCCGCTCCCCAGATCTCGGCTGCTGCCCTGTTCTCAAGGCAGCGGGGCTGCCCAGCCTGTACGTTTGGCTCCCGGGCCCCCTCCTGCCCGCTGCCATAGGACAGGGCCGGCAGCAGGCACTGTCATCAAGTCAGCAGTCCCTGGTGGGGAAAGGCGCAGCCGCAGGCAGAAGACAGGGCCAGGAGCAGCAGAGTAACGAATCCTACAGCAAACACACCACAGTCTGTGGGATCGTGGGAAACGCTGAACTCCGGGGCCTCCTCGTCACTGAGCCCATGGGCCCCTGTGTCCGGTTGCCCCGCTCTGAGCCAGGACGGCTGGCTCTCTGTGGACGGCAGTCACGCTTGGGTCCCATTTTCGAGGACGGAGAGCAAAGCGTGGCTCTGCCTTTCGGGTACGAGCCGAGCTCCCGGACATCGGGCAGCCCCGGAAACAGCCTGAGGGGAGCAGCGTGGGGAGGAGGGGCAGAGGAAGCATGAATCTCCCCAACACAGGGCTCGGACACAGCCCTGGGGGAGAAGCTGGGCCTGGAACCCTCCATGGAGCAGCTCACCCCATCTCCCGAACATCCAGCCTCGGTTTCCCACCCCTCCCCCATCCCCAGGGCCCAGAGCAGAGCCTGGCTCTTAGGGCAGCCACACAGCTGAGCTCAGACGCACAAGCCCCCGCAGCCCTTCTGCTGGCGCAGGTGGGGGGGCTGCAGCAGGTGGGGGAGGGGAGTACGCTCACCAGTGTGTGAGGAAGAGGAGGAGGAGGAGGAGTGGAGAAGGGTCTCCTGCCAGGTGGCCCGCTGAGCAGTGGGGGGAGGAGGGTAGCTGCCGTTGTTGTTCAGGGAATCCTGGTCAGAAATAGAAGAGCCGGTGAGTTTAGAAACGAGGGCGGGGGGGAGTCCGGGGGTGAGGGATGGGAGGGCCAGAGGAGAGGGATGGGAGGGCCAGAGGAGAGGGAGGAGGGGGAACACGGAAGTGAGGCCACGTCCACACTAGCAGTGGTTTACAGGAATCGGCTGGCCAGGCTCCAGGACTCCCTGCTCGGCAAAGCTGGGCTGTGCCCGACGAAGTCTGGAGGGTTCCTCTGGCCACATGCAGCCAGACCAGGTCTCTGCAAAAGCTGCCTCTGTGCTTGTCAGTCCCCACTCCGACGCAGGCTCCCCACAGGGAATGACCCCCGGCCTGCCCCTCCAACGGGGCAGGGCTGCCGCTGCACACGCTGGGTGAACGACAGGTCAGACAGCGTCCCCTAAACTCTGAAAGCTGAGCCCTGAGTCAGCAGCCCTCTCAGCCCCCCCCCCCCCAGCGAGCCCCTTCTCCCCCAAGTGCTCCGGGAAACTTCAAACATGGGGCAGCTCCTCATGCCAGGGGCTCCCGTCCCCGTGCGACACGCTTGTGGGAGGAGCGAACTAGCCGCACCAGGGACAGGATCAGCACCGCCAGCTGCGTTAGCCGCACCGGCAGGAGCGGGACCGTTCCCACCACACAGCCACCGGCTTAGACTCTGCAGACTCTGCCTCTGGCGCTCGGGTCACAATGGGACGGTTCCACCACACGTGTAACAGCTAGAGACTGACTTGTTAAACTGAGAGCTGGGACTTTGAAGGAGAACCCGGAGGTCCATTGGCTCCCCCCATCAGGCTTTGTGTCCCCCAGAGGACGTCCCCCAGGTGGGGAAACACTGGTGCAAGACACGCTGCCAGCACCACACGATCTTCCCCTACAATCTGACACACGCACAGAGACACAGAGACAGACACACACAGGTACACGTGTACACACAGACACACATGCACAGACATACACACACGCACAGAGACACAGACACACATATATACGCACAGACACACACATGCACAGACATACACACATGCACAGAGGCAGACACACACAGGTACACGTGTACACACAGACACACACGCACAGACATACACACACGCACAGAGACACAGACACACATATATACGCACAGACACACACATGCACAGACATACACACATGCACAGAGACAGACACACACAGGTACACGTGTACACACGGACACACACAGACACACACATGCACGGACATACACACACGCACAGAGACACAGACACACACATGCACAGACATACACACACGCACAGAGACAGACACACACAGGTACACGTGTACACACAGAGACACAGAGACAGACACACACAGGTACACGTGTACACACAGACACACAGAGACAGACACACACAGGTACACGTGTACACACGGACACACACAGACACACACATGCACAGACATACACACACGCACAGAGACACAGACACACACACGCACAGATGAAAAAAGGCAGAGCAAATGTTGCTGATGGGGCGAGGGCGATGAGACGAGGCTCTTGTAACTCCACTGAGGAAAAGCAGCACGAGCAGGGGGTGGATCCCACTCTGAGGGGGTAAAGGGGGGCTGTGCAATAGCAGAGACACTCAGATCTTCGTCAGACCCCACCGTGAAGAAGAAAGAAAAGCCATTCTGTTCGATCTGCTCCAGTTCTCGCACGGTGCCCTCCAGACAGTTGGTGAGTCGGGGCGATGCTGTACCGAGAAGTGAGCAGTGACTCGGAGATGAGGGGAAAGCAAATGTAGTGTTTCTGTCTCAAAACAAGTGACTAGAACAATCGCACATACACAATGGGAAACAAACGACTGCCCAGGAAGGAGTACTGCGGGAAGGGATCTGGGGGTCAGAGGGGATCACAAGCTAATTCTGAGTCAACAGTGTAACGCTGCTGCAAAGAAAGGGAACATCCTTCTGGGCTGTATTAGCAGGAGTGTCGTAAGCCAGACGCGAGAAGTAATTCTCCCGCTCTACTCCGTGCTGATTAGACCTCAAGTGGAGTATTGTGCCCAGTTCTGGGCGCCACATTTCAAGAAAGATGGGCACAAATTGGAGAAAGTCCAGAGAACAGCAACAAAAATGATGAAAGGGCTAGAAAACATGAGCTGTGAGGGCAGATTGAAAAAACTGGGTTTGTTTAGTCTGGAGAAGAGAAGATGGAGAGGGGAGATGAGAACAGTTTTCAAGCACGTAAAAGGTTGTTACAAGGAAGAGGGAGAAAAATGGTTCTCGTTTAACCTCTGAGGGCAGGACAAGAAGCAATGGGCGTAAATTGCAGCAAGGGAGGTTTAGGTTGGACATGAGGAAAAACGTCCCGACGGTCAGGGTGGTCACGCCCTGGGATAAATTGCCCAGGGAGGTTGTGGAATCTCCCTCATTGGGGATTTTTAAGAGCAGGTTGGACAAACACCTGCCAGGGACGGTCTAGATCAGGGGTCTCAAACTCAAATGACCACGAGGGCCACATGAGGACTAGTACATTGGCCCAAGGGCCGCACCACTGACCACCCCACCCCTGCTGTCCCGGCCCCGCCCCCACTCCATCCCTTCCGTGAGGCCCCGCCCTGCTCTGCCTCTTCCCACCCCTTCCCTGCCCCCATTCCAACCCCTTCCCGGAAATCACCATCCCAACTCTGCCCCCTCCCTGTCCCCAGGGGGTGCAGGAATGGTGCAGGGTGCAGTAGGGGGCTCAGGGCAGGGGCTTGGGGTGCAGGAGGGGTGCGGCGGGGGCTTGGGGCAGGAGGGGTTCGGGGGGCGGGTCCGGCCCGGCACGCACCGAGGGCAGGGCAGGCTCCCTGCCTGCCTGCCCTGCCCCCTCACCGCTCCGGGAAGCGGCTGGGACCTGGGGGAGGGGGGGCACAGGGGTCTGTGTGTTGCCCTGGCCGCACCTCCAGGTACCTCCCCTGAAGCTCCCATTGGCCGCGGTTCCCCGTTCCCAGCCAATGGGAGCTTCAGGGGAGGTACCTGGAGGCGCTGCCAGGGCAACACACAGACCCCTGTGCCCCCCCACCACCCCCAGGTCCCAGCTGCTTCCCGGAGCAGTGTGGGGGCAGGGCAGGCAGGCAGGGAGCCTGCCCTGCCCCCGGTGCGCGCCGGGCTGGAGCTGCTCTAGGTAAATGCTGGGGGGGCGGGGGGGCCACGGGGAGCTGGTGGGCCACAGAATATAACCCTGTGGGCCGCGTGTTTGAGACCCCTGGTCTAGATAATACTTCGTCCGGCCGCAGTGCAGGGGTCTGGTTCTCGTTTAGATGGCCTCTCGAGGGCCCTTCCCGTCCTACGATTCTATGATCCTGGCCACGACTGTCCCTACCTCGCTCCCCAGGAGAGTGGTACAAGCTGTGTGGGGTACCGGGCACCCGCATCTCCTGAAAGCAAAGGGAGTCAAGGGGCAGTTTGGGCCCTTACGAGAAAAGGTCGCTGAGGGTGGGCTGGAGGTAGCTGCGCTGGGAGTCGCCCAGAATCCGCCTCGCCAGACAAACCATGTGACTCTATTAGTATTCACCTGCAGGCCACGGCTGTGTCAGCATCTGCCAGGTAAATCACACGCGGCGGCCCTGGATGCCGTTAGGGATGCTGGATACAGCATCTCCTGGGAGGCTTGGCTGGGGCACAGTCACCGAAAATTTGCTGAAAGGTTGTAAACAAATTGTCCTGGAAGCAGCAGAGAGGGACCTGGGGGAGCTTCCGACTCAGCCCTGGCCCCATTGATTATCCAGCCCAGGGGGATTTAATGACATTTGCAAATTAGACTCTGAGAGGAGCTGTGAGTGCAAGAGGGGATAAAGCCCTAATCCTGGGGCTGAGAGAGATTAGAGATGTGGGCAGGAAACAACAAGAGATTGGGCAAATCCAGCTAATCCAGCTGGGGAGAGATCACTGGAGCCCAAGTCTGTGATGGGAGAGAGAAACATGGAGAGCACGTGGCTGAGAGGGACCGGGGGGCAGTGAACCAGACAGGAGTTTGGCAGGGAATATGGCTGCAGATGAAGCCAATGTGATTCTATGCTGCATGTCCCGAGGAATCATGTCCTGGGAAAGGGGGAGACACCCCAGGATCCTCAGTGGAGACACCCCAGGATCCTACATTCCCAGAAGCCGCCTTGTTCTGGGGAGCAGAGAAAGGAGATTCCCTCTCTCCCCAGCCCTGGGGACACCGCGTTTAACTCTGGGCGCATCCTCTCCAGAATGCTACAGACGAGAAACAGAAATGGGCACTGAAGAGAAGCAAACCACTCCGTCTGCCTGGCTTGGCTGCGTGATGTCCAAGGAGGGGACACGACCCCAGACTGCAAATACACACAAGAGGGGGGAGACCTCCAGGATTACTTGAGCAGGAAATTAGTAAATAAATGATCAGGGTGATACCTGGAGTGCAGCTCAGAATAACGGGATAGAATTAGGGGAAGAATACTTTATATGGAATCTCAACAACTCTGTCAGCAACTGACAGGGGATCTGGTCAGAAATCCCCCCAAAGGGAAGGGCCGGGGCCTGTCACTCCCTGACAGAGGGATGGATCCAGGTGGGAATTTCCCCCAGGGAAGGGCTCCCTGACAGGGGGTGGATCCAGGTGTGGCAGGGCTTCAGTCGATGGTGGAAAGAAATGTTTGATACTCTCAAGCCCCATTCTGAAGGGGTTGGCCCACTGCTGGCGCCTCCTCATGGCCAGGCGTGGCGTGGCAGCTCTCTCCCCTTTGCTCTGTGGCCACTGGGTGCTCCACTTCTGTAGTGGCCTGTCTCTTCCTGTGCCTTGGCCTTCTGGCCGGCTCCCTTCCAAGCCTCTCCCCTTCTGGGGTCTCTAGGAACAAAAGCCAGGGGAATTAACACCAACAAACGGAGTTAGTGCAAGAGAAGGGAACACCTCCCTCGCAGGGCATATCACAACTGGGCCCTCCCGTCCCTCAGGGAGGGGCCTTCAGGCGGTGCTTGTTGGGGAAGCTCCTGCCTTCCCTCAGTCCTTTCCTCAGGGCTGAGGGGCTGGTCTCATCCCTGGGCTGCCCATAAGTGAGCTGTTCTACTCCCTTTTTACCTCCTCCTCCAGCCTTGTGGGTGTGGTGTGGCGGGGCTGGCTGAGCTCAGGGCAGCTCCAAAACCCTTGTTATCCAGTGTGGGGTTTGTGTGCCCCATCACACCCCCTCCCCCTCACGATGGCACCCGGGGAACCAGGCCCAGCAGATGGTTCACCCTGCCTCCCTGGAAAACCAAATCAGCCTGTTGGTGGGCTTTCCCCGCTCCATGCTGAACTGGGAAGGTATACGCTGGAGGGACAGGTATCAGCGCACAGCCCGGGGGCGTAGGGTGTCCTTCATGGCATTTCATCATCTCAGGGGGGCATGGTCGGTGAATGGATTTCACAAGAGGTACTGTCGGCACAAGTCCATAGCCCGTTTCACAGCGAGACCGTCCTTCTCTACTATGGATTGCGCCGTTCCCCAGGGCCCTGGGTGCTCCTCTCCGCTTCCTGGGACAATCCTGCACCTGCGCCGGTTTGTAAAACAAGCTCTTTGGAGAAGTCAGGACTGGCCAGGTCAGACTCGTTACACGGGTGTTTTTTCAACTGCTGAAAGGCCTTTTCACAGGCCTTGGACCAGCGCGCCTTCCTGGGGCTCCTGTCCTGAACTGGGCCCATGGGGGGAGCTCCTAGCATCGAAAACCCTGGCACAAATCAGCAGCAGTAGCCTACAGGCCCCCCAAAGCTTTGGACTTTCATCTTTGTGGCTGAGCATGGGCACATTGTGAGGGCCTGGACTTTGCCAACGAGGGGCTGGCCTTGGCCCTTCCCCAGAATATATCCCAGGTAGGTGGTCTCTTTTTCCCCACTTTTGCACTTTGCCAGTAGCCCAGCCCCCCGTAAGGACCAGAGTACAGCAGCAACCTGTGCTGGATTTTCCTCCCACTCTTGGCTGTAGAGGACCATGTCGTCTCACTAGGCTGTTGCTTGTAAGCCATGGGGTTGAAGAACTTGATCCATGAGCCGCTGGAACATTGCAAGGAGGCCAAAGGGAATAGTCTGAAATTGACAGAGGCCAAATGGCGTGGCAAAGGTTTGTCTCCCATACCGGGAGAATCCAGTCGATGATTAGGGGATTTCTCAAACAGCAAATAACAGGAACGGGATCAGCTGATCCCAGTGACGGAGATCCTCAGCAACAAACCTTCTTTTCAGGGTCATATACCCCGACCATCCATTTGTGGACGATGTTCATAGAGTCTTTGTTTTCAGAAAATCACATACCTGTTTCAGCAGCCGAGGTGGCCTGATCAGTGAGGATCTCCTTAGGTGCCACAGCAATAGTCTTTGCATTGGTGTGTGAGGTGGGATTGCCTCAAGACAGCGGGCAGCCTAATCATCTATCACGAAGATCTGCTTGTACCCAGCAGCACCATTTTCCAAGGATCCAGCAAGGTCCATCCCAAGCCCTTCAAATGGGACGTCGACTATGGGGAGTGTGACCAGAGGGGCTTCTATCCCCCTTTAGGTCCTATGAGTTGGCATTTGGGGCAGAGTCTTGGTGAATTCTGGGCCAAAAGAAGTGATCCAAAATCCTGGACAGGGTCTTCTCAGGACCGAGGTGACCCACAGAGGGGACAGCGTGAGCCCGTTGCATGGCTTCGTGCCTGAGGCCACGGAATGGAGGAGTTGCCACCAAACTTCCTCCATCAGTTGGTCTTTCTCCAACTGGTGCAGGAGCTCAAACCATGGTACTGCTCTGCTCATTGTGAGTCTATGACTTCCCCGTTAATCATAGTCTGGCACAAAGTTTCGTCCTCCCTCTGGTCCTTTATGAAGTCTGTCTCTCTGGTTAGGATGTCTCTTCTGTAGGGGGGCCACTGTGGCTTCGTTGTTAAGGGGGCCTTCTGGAGAAGCTTCCCTCTGGCTGGATCCTACCTCTCCAGGGTCCTCACCTACACCTGCCAATGTCACAGGTTTTGGGCTCCCATCTCCCCAGGTCTCCTCAGCTGCTCCCTCCAGGGTCTCTGGGGTTGGTTTAAATTCCTCAATACCTCTGAGAAATACTCCCAATCCTGTCCCAAGATAACAGGGTAGGATACTGTTGAGGCCAGCCCCATTACAAGGCACTTTGTGTTTTCCCCTACAGCCAAAGGCACACTTCTCCGTGGTTACACTGGAGGAAGGCAGTCTCCATGGGGGCTTCAGGGTTTGGGACCATATCCTCCCAGACTAGGGCCTGGCCACACCCAGAATCCACTAGGCCCGTGACCTCAGTTCCATTTATCTGCATAAGAACCGTTACTTCAGCTGGAGTTCGTTTATGGTCCCTGTTCATAGCCACACTCCTTTTGGGGCACTCATGGTAGCAGTGACCTGGGGCCCACATGAAAAGCAAGTCCCTGCTGCTGGCCGAGTGGCCGCTGGCCCCGGGCCCGCTATTTGAGATAGCCCTTCCCTATGTGCCTTGTCTACTCCCCCTCCATAGGGGTTCCAAGAGCCTTTGTCCGGACTGGGGTCTGAGATGCTGGGGTTTGCTACCAGGGCCCAGTCCAGGGCTTGACGGCCTGCTGGGCACCTTAGAGGCTGGTGCTTGCAAGACCACCCTGTCTGATTGCTGGCTCCCGGGCTGGGCTCTCCCTTCAGCTGAGGTGCCCTGGGCTTCAGGCAGTTGCTCATATGAAGCCGTTAGAGCCATCTCTGCAGCTAAATAATTCTCCATCAGCCAGGCTGCACTGGCTAGGGACTTGCCCCTGCCCTCAGCCAGAAGTATGGGGGTGAGCTGCTCCACCACACTGAGCTCGGCCACCTCCACTCCAGTCTGAGTCTCCGGCGATTGCCACTTAAAACCCAAGCCTCTTAACTTCTGGGTGACCACGTGGGGCCTGGCCCCAGGGGCATTTCTCCCCAGGGAACCTCTGCCGGAAAGTCTCCTCCGTGAAGCTGAGGTAGTCAAGTAGGGCCGCTTTCACCTGTACTGGTCCCGTCACCTGCACCGTACCTGCGCTGGTCCCGTCAGGTACGGTGCCAACAGGGTGGCCCAGTGGGCATGAGGCTTCCGTGGCCACTCGTTCACAGGTTATCAGGAAGGCCTCCGGGTCATCCTCAGGACCCGTCTTTGTGAGTTTCACTGGCACGGGCTGGACCACTGGGCCGGGGCCTACAACCCCGGGAGGGGAAGCCCTGGGGAGGCCCTCCGGCTGCATCAGAGCTACCAGCTGCTTGACCAGCCGTTGCCGCTGTCGTGCCCCTAGGTCCCAGAGCAGCCGTTGCTGCCGGGCAGCCATTTGCTGCAGGAGCCGTTGCTGCTGTGGGTTCTCAGTCACCCATTTGAGAAGATGCTCTAGGTCCATGTTGTCGGACCTACCAACCCCCGTCTCTAGGTCACGGGTGTTTGATCCCTAGGTCAGCCAGTCCTCCCCACTCTCCAGTGGGGTGTGGACGCACCCGTAGGAAGCTGCACTCAGGCCTGGGCACAGCAGGGACGTACATCGGGCCACGTGATGGCGTCAGAATCTGCGATCCCATGAAACACACTGTTTCTAGCCCTCCTGGCTGTGGTGGAAAGCCCGGTGACGTCACCCAGTGTCGCCGGTGCAGCATAGAATCAGAATATCAGGGTCGGAAGGGACCTCAGGAGGTCATCTAGTCCTAACCCCTGCTCAGAGCAGGACCAATCCCCAATTTTTGCCCCAGATCCCAAATGGCCCCCTCAAGGATTGAACTCACAACCCTGGGTTTATCAGGCCAATGCTCAAACCACTGAGCTATCCCTCCCCCTGCCTGCATCTAGGAGAGCCAGGGAGGAGGCTGCCGGGCCCCGGCCTAGCCCTGGCTGCTCCGGGGGTGGAGCTGGCTGGCTGGGAAGCCTGGACAGCCAGCCGTGCCCTCTGTGACTGGCTCCCCTGGGCGTGGCTCAGATGCCCCTGGGTCGGAGTGAGGAATAAAAGGTGCTGGTGTCTCCTGAGGGTCACCCACCCACGGCACCAAGACAAGACACGCCTCACAGCCGCTTGGCAGGGTCCCGCTCCTTTCTTGCCTGCTCTGATCAGCAGTGAAACGGACAGCGTAGGCACTGAGCGGCCTGCCCTGGCCTCCGAGCCGAGCCCGTGCCGACAACAGGCATTTCCCGCCGCTCAGCGCGGCCCACTCAGGCGCTGCACGGGTGCAGGTGTCCCGCGTCACTCACATTTCGCAGCTTCTCTGCAGCCACAGGGGCCAGAGACCCGACTCTCTTCTTGTGACGAACGCTCAGATTCTGGAAAACAAGAGGGCAGCCTCCGGACCTGGGCTGCCCCCACGCCACGCGCAGGGAGATGGGCCCAGCTTGGGCCTTGAGCTAGGGAACCATCTCCCCGCGGCATGGGATGGGATGGGATTAGGGTTGCCAACCCTCCAGGATTGTCCTGTAGTCTCCAGAAATTAACAATTAAACTTTAATTAAAGATTCTATCAGGGGATGAAACCTCCAGGAATACGTCCAACCAAAACTGGCACCCCTGGACGGGCGGGAACGGGAGGGGAGGGGAGAGGAGCCTTACAAACTAAAGCTACCGGGGTGGAGCACTCGTCACTGCACCCTAGGGACAGCCCTGCCCTGGCCCCTGGGAGAGGGATGGGCCAGGACCTAGTGGGCTTCATCCGTCCGTATCTTCAGATACGCAAGGCCCCCTCAGCACCTCACACAACCGACAACGCCACTCAGCACCACACACACAAACGGCCCACGATCACAGTGCTGCGTGTGGGCCCCCACATGCCCTGCCCGGTGCAGGAGCAGAGACCCCAACACCTTCAGTGCCTGAGACCTAGACATGGGAAAATCAGCCAGCCAAGCTCAGCGCCACGCACAGAGACCCCCCCCAAACCCCCCTCAGCACCACGCACAGAGACCCCCCCAAACACCCTCAGTGCCATATGCAGAGACCCTCCCAAACCCCCCTCAGCACCGTGCACAGAGACCCCCCCAAACCCTCTCAGTGCCTCATGCAGAGACCCCCAAAACCCCCTTCAGTGCTGCATGCAGAGACCCCCCCAAAGCCCCTCAGCACCGTGCACAGAGACCCCCCCAAACACCCTCAGTGCCTCACGCAGAGACCCCCTCAGCACCACACACAGAGACCCCCCCAAACCCTTTCAGTGCTGCATGCAGCGACCCCCCCAAACCCCCTTCAACACTGCGCGCAGAGACCCCCCACAACTTCTCAGTGCCTCATGCAGTGACTCCCCCCAAGCCCCCTCAGCACGGCATGCAGTGACCCCACCCAGCCCCCGTCTCAGCGGAGCTGCAGGCCCCTCACCTGGGCCCCCGGCACACTCAGGCTCAGGGTGCTGGGCCGGGGCTTCTGCGTCTCCTCGGCGCCGGGCGAGGGGATGGGGGAGGCCGAAGGTGAGGGCGTCACATCCAGCCCGGTCCCGTCCGGCTCCTCCTCATCCTCGTTGTCATCGATCATCTCAAACTCCTGGAAATCCTCCGAGAAGGTGCAGATGGGGTGGGGCTGCTCACAGCGCTCCAGCACCAGGCCGTCCTGGGGGGGCACATGGGGGTTAGGGGGCAGCGCTCCAGCACCAGGCCGTCCTGGGGGGGTGTAATGATGCTGGTTCTGGTGGGACTCAACTGAGAGTGCCAGTTCAGGACAAATTGCTCAGAGCAGGGCAGTGACAGCCCAAGGCTGGGGTTTCTCCACCTCTAAGGCAAACCGAACCAGACAGACAGAGAGGACTTTGGAGGACTTACCCCACTGGCTAACCACAAGTCACACAAGCAATTCCCTTAGACACTCCAGTTTCCCAGTATCACCACCAGTGCCCCTCGTTATGGAGACAAATGGTTATGAAAACCAATACCCCAGTAAAAGAACAAAGGTTCCCTCGATCCCAAAGGACCAAACCCCAGACCCAGGTCAATATACAAATCAGATCTTACCCATAAATCACACTGTTGCCAACCCTCTAGAATCTAAAATCTAAAGGTTTATTCATAAAAGGAAAGAAATAGAGACGAGAGCTAGAATGGGTTAAATGGAATCAATGACATACAGTGATGGCAAAGTTCTTGGTTCAGGCTTGTGGCAGTGATGGAATAAACGGCAGGTTCAAATCCAGTCTCTGGAGAACATCCCCAGCTGGGATGGGTCATTCAGACCTTGGTTCAAAGCTTCAGTGTAGCCAAGTCCCTCCAGAGGTCAGAAGCAGGATTGAAGACAAGATGGAGGAGCTGCAGCAGCTTTGTATAGTCTCTTGCCATGTGGTCTCTGCTTTCTGTGTCCCAAGGACAAGCTGCCCATCCCATGGCCTGGAAAACCCTCAGAGTTCTGTCCCTAGGCAGGTCCCTGCACACCTGGCTGAGTCCCCAGGCGTGTCTGCCTTCTCGCAATGGGTCAGGTGTGTAGCTGATGGTCCTTAAGGGGCCATCCAGCAGGCTAGGCATAAGTTTGAAATACAGATGGCAGAGAACCAGTATTCATAACTTCAACTACAAAATGATACACACACACACAGACAGCATAATTATAACCAGCCAACCATCACCTTCCCATAGACACCTCACGCGACAACCTTTGCACAATATTTGGTGCACTGCAGGACCTTGGTCGCAACAATGATCTATATGGTCCCAGTTTGTCAATAACATCACAGGGGGGCACAGGGGTTGGGGGGCAGTGCTCCAGCACCAGGCCATCCCGGGGAGGGGGCACAGGGATTAGGGGGCAGTGCTCCAGCACCAGGCCACCATGGGGGGCACACGGGGGTTAGGGGGAAGCGCTCCAGTACCAGGCTGTCCTGGGGGGGCACAGGGGTTAGGGGGCAGCGCTCCAGCACCTGGCTGTTCTTGCTGGGGGGGGGGGGCACAGGGGTTGGGGGCAGCACTCCAGCACCTGGCTGTCCTTGGGGGGCACAGTTTAAATCTGAAATGGTGCTTCTGCCCAAACCCTGGAATGTGAGTGAATGGAGGAGATAGTGACCCACTGAACTGGGAGGTGCAGCCCCACATCTGTCTGGAACCCGGTGTGACATTATGAGTATAATATAATATCTCATTGAGAGGTGACAGGGCCAGAAAGAGTTAATTAACTCCCAGACTGACCTGACCCAGGGCCGAACTTTAGAGACTGGTTCGGAAGAGATGGAAATGAACAGAGCTGTGAAATGCAGCCGGCATGGTCAGAGAGAGAGAAGGGGAGCTGTGTGTTCAGGTCTTGTGATGTCAGCAAACGAGTCTTGTCTATTGCTATGGCTTTGACTCAAAGATCAAAAAAGGAGTATTAACATTTAGGAAAAACGAGGAGTCCTTGTGGCACCTTACAGACTAACAAATTTATCAGAGCATAAGCTTCCGTGGGCTACAGCTCACTGCATCGGATGGAGTCGGAGTAAGCCCAGCCCCGTGGCCTGCACTGACCGGCACACCGGAGCGCTGAGTCACCACTGTGTCGTGTGTCCCCCCCCGCACCTGTCCCCCAGCTGGCTCGGCCAGAGGAGCAGAGCAGGGGACTCAGAGTCCTGGCATGTCTGTGCTAGCGGAACTCGGGGCTGGCTTTCAGCACCTGCCAGCTGCACCCCTGGCACCAGCAGCGAGCGGGATACCAGCATGCCAGGGCTGGCGCTTTACCACCATGTGCTCTGGCCCTGCTCTTGGGTGACAGTGTGGTAGGGGCGCCTAGATCCTCTCTGCATGAGCAGCTTAGCGCCGGGGCCTCAGGACTCGTGCTGGCAGGGGCTGGAAAATGCTCACAGATTAGAGAGCCAGAAGGGACCATTGTGAGAACATAAGAACGGCCCTACTGGGTCAGACCAAAGGTCCATCTAGCCCAGTATCCTGTCTCCGATAGTGGCCAATGCCAGGTGCCCCAGAAGGAATGAACAGAACAGGGCAATCATTGAGCGATCCATCCCATGTCACAGAATCAAAGAATCATAGAGTTGGAAGGGACCTCAGGAGGCCATCTAGTCCAACCCCCTGCCCAGAGCAGGACCAATCAGTGCCATCAATGTCATCCAGTCCCAGTGTCTGGCAGTCAGAGGTTTAGGGACACCCAGAGCATGGGGCTGCATCCCTGACCATCCTGGCGAGGAGCCACTGATGGACCCGTCCTCCAGAAACGTATTGAATTCCACAGGTTGACTGTGCGCTGTGGGAAGAAATACTTCCTTTGTTTGTTTTAAACCTGCTGCCTGTTAATGTCATTGGGTGAGCCCGAGTTCTTGTGTTATGAGAAGGAGTAAATAACACGTCCCTCTTCACTTTCCCACCCCAGTCACGATTTTACAAACTGCTGTCATCTCCCCCCATAGTCGTCTCTTTTCCAAACTGAACACTCCCAGTCTTATTACTCTCTCCTCATACGGCAGCCGTTCCAGACCCCTAATCATTTTTGTTGCCCCTTTTCTGAACCTTTTCCAGTTCCAATGTATCTTTTTTGAGAGGGGCGACGACATCTGCAGGCAGTATTCAAGGTGTGGGCGTCCCATGGATTTATACAGAAGCAATATGATATAGTCTGTCCTATTACCGATCCCTTTCCTAATGATCCCCAACATTCTGTTCGCTTTTTTGACTGGCGCTGCACATTGAGTGGATGTTTTCAGAGACTCTCCACAGTGACTCCAAGATCTCTTTTTGAGTGGTAACAGCTAATTTAGACCCCATCATTCTGTATGCATAGTCAGGATTATGTTTTCCAACGTGCATTACTTTGCATTTATCAACACTGAATTTCATTGGCCATTTTGTTGCTCAGTCACCCAGTTTTGTGAGATCCCTTTGTAACTCTTTGCAGCCTGCATTAAACTTAACTATCTTGAGTAATTTTGTATCCTCTGCAAACTTTGCGCTCTCATTGTTCACCCCCTTTTCCATAACATTTATGAATATGTTGAATAGGACTGGTCCCAGTACAGATCCCTGGGGGACCCCACTACTTACCCTCTCCATTCTGAAAACTGACCATTTATTCCTACCCTTTGTTTCCTATCTTTTAATCAGTTACCAATCCATGAGAGGATCTTCCCTCTTACCCCATTACAGCTCACGTTGCTTAACAGCCTTTGGTGAGGGACCTTGTCAAAGGCCTTCTGAAAGTCCAAGTACATTCTATCCCCTGGATCCTCCTTGTCCACATGCTTGTTGACCCCCTCAAAGAATTCTGGTAGATCGGTGGGGCATGATTTCCCGTTACAAAACCTGTGTTGACTCTTCCCCAGCCAATTGTGTTCATCTCTGTGCATCTGACAATTCTGTTCTTTACTTTCGTTTCAACCAATTCGCCTGCTATTGGAGTTAGGCTAACCGGCCTGTACTTGCCAGGCTCGCCTCTGAAACCTGTTTTAAAAAACTGGTGAACATCTGGGACAGAAGCTGATTTAAATGATAGGTTACAGACCACAGTTAGTAGTTCTGCAATTTGACATTTGAGTTCCTTCAGAACTCTTGCGTGAATACCGTCTGGTCCTGGAGACTTATTACTGTTTAGTGTGTTTAGTTTAGTACTGTTTAGTTTGTTCCAAAACCTCCTCTAATGACACCTCAGTCTGGGACAGTTCCTCAGATTTGTCACCTAAAAAGAATGGCTCAGGTGTGGGAATCTCCCTCCCATCCTCTGCAGTGAAGATGACACAAAGAAAGCATTTAGCTTCTCTGCAATGGCCTGTGATCATCTAGTCTGACCCCTTGTGTAACACAGGCCAGAGAACTTCCCTGAGATAATTCCTATTTGAAGTAGAGCAGATCTGTTAGAAAAACATCCAATTGATTTAAAAAATTGCCCATGGTGCAGAACCCACCCCGACTGTGGGGAAGCTGTCCTGGAGGTTAATAACCCTCATTTTAAAAATTGCACCTTATTTCTAGTCTGAATTTATCTGGCTTCAGCTGCCAGTGCTGGATCTTGGTACGCCGGGCTCTGCTAAACTGACCAGCCGTCTATTACCCAATAAACTGCGATCGATTCGCCCCTTAACCTTCTCTCTTAGCTAAACAGATTGAGCTCCTTGAGTCTATTGCTACAAGACCTGTTTTCCAATCCTTCAATCACTCTTGTGTCTCTTCTGGGACCCCTCTCCAGCTTAACAGCCTTCTCGAATTGTGGGCATGGAATTGGCACAGGATCCCAGCAGTGGTCTCCCCAGTGCACAAGCTCCCTGGTGCTAGGAGAAGAAACCAGGAGGCCGCTGCTCAGAAGGACTCCCTAATGGTATGTGATGTTATTGACATTAACCGTGACCGTATAGATCATTGTTGCAACCACTGTTATATGTTTGCAGCAAATATTGTACAAAGGTTACAAAAATATCGTGTAAGGTGTCTATAAAAAGGTTAGAATTTGCTGGTTATGATTATGCTATCTGTATGTGTGTATCATTTTTGTAGTTGAAGTTATGAATCTTGGCTATGTACTTGTATCTCAATGTGTTTGATTCTAAGTAGCCACAGTGAAGCATTTGGTCAGCTTCTTGAGAAAGGAATTTGCAGATTAAGTGCCCAATCAAGAAACACTTAACTGACAATGGACCTTGGGAGACTCTAATCCACATGAGAAGTCTTCCTAGGAACGTTCAAGGTAGCACGTTCAAGGTAGCACGTGAGCACTGGCTGCTTTCCTTGTAAAAACTGGAGTCATGCATGGACATGTGACTTGCCCAAGTGACTCCACACTCCATCTTGCTGCTGTGATTTTCCACAATAAGAACAAAGGGGTGTCCTTCCACAGGGCAGGGGATATAAAAGGCCCTGGAAACCCCTCCATTTTGTCTTCAATCCTGCTTCTTACGTCTGGAGGAAACTTGCTACAAACTGAAGCTCTGAACAAAGGACTGAATGACCCATCCTAGCTGGGGATGTTCTCCAGAGACTTGATTTGAGCCTGCCGTTTATTCCATCGCTGCTGCAAGCCTGAACCAAGAACTTTGCCATGACTGTATGTCATTGATTCCATTTCACCAATTCTAGCTCCCATCTCTCTTTCTTTCTTTCTTTCTATGAAGAAACCTTTAGATTTTAGATTCTAAAGGATTGGCAACAGCATGTTTTGTGGGCAAGATCTGACTTGTATATTGACCTGGGTCTGGGGCTTGGTCCTTTGGGATTGGGAGAACCTGTTTTCTTTTACTGGGGTATTGGTTTTCATAACCATTCATCCCCATAACGAGTGGCCCTGGTGGGGATACTGGGAAACTGGAGTGTCTAAGGGAATTACTTGTGTGACTTCTGGTTAGCCAGTGGGGTGAGACCAAAGTCCTCTCTGTTTGGCTGGTTTGGTGCCTTAATAATAAAGGACACCCAGCCTTGGGCTGGATCTGTCGTGCGCTAAGCAATTTGTCCTGAACTGATACGCGACCTGTATCCGGGACCTGCCCCACAATCCCTCCGACAGCAGATCTCTTTGCAAAACCAGCGATCTGGATTTTCCAATGTGCGGAGCTAGGGGGAGGGGGGAGCCCGGGATGGAAAGCGGCTGGGTGCTGCTGGTTGGGTTTGAGGGGCATCGGCCGAAGTGTGTGCGTGAGTGCCCATGCAGGCGCACACATGCTTGGGGAGCCCGGAGCGGGGCGCAGGGCACAGGTCTGGGGTAACAAGGCATTTGGCTTCCGGCATCTGAACTTTGCCCATTGGGATTTACCGGGGGGGCACTGCTGGTTGGGAGCAGGAGCTCAGTTGTGCTCAGCCTGCACCGGCCTCCCATTTCTGGGTGGCAGCACATCGCCCTGTTGGCACACGGGGCACCAGGGTCTCTGCCCGTCTCAGCCCCGCCTTCCCCCCTCACCTTCTCATAATGGTCCGAGTCATAGTTAAGTCCAATTCCACAGTCGTCCGTGATTTCGGACAGGTCCTCGTCGTCAAACTCCTCCAGGCTGATGTCCTGCGGGGGCCTGGGGCAAAGGGAGAGCAGCAGAGATCAGGGCTCCTGGGCTGCTCACACACAGCCATCCCATGCAGGGAGGCAGGCCTGGAAACTGGGGGCCCTCTGGGCTGGGGAAGGGCAGGCAGGGGGCCTGTCAGGCCTCAAGGGGCAAAGTCCCAAACGCTTTGGGGTGGAAGGAGATGATGGAGAGGAGACGACACTGAGGCCACCCCACCCCAAACTGCAGAAACAAGCATGCTCGCACATGCTGTCCCTTACACGTGGAGCCCCCTTCTCCCCCCATCAGTTCACAGAGCCACCACCCACCTCCTCCCACACGCCAGCTCTGCTGTGACCCCCATGGGAGCCAGCCTGAGAGCGGATGGCAGGGCCGGGCCGGGTCAGGGTCATGTCTCCCAGCCACAGCCCATTAAACCCAAAAGTGGGTGCCTCCAGCCTGCACCCGAACAAATGTGTGAGCCCTCGTCTTCCTCTTGCTGCCCCCTGGCGCTCCCACCGCTGGGTCTCCTCGTGGGCAGGGACTGGCTCCTTCGACACCTGCCCAGCGCCCAGCACAATGGGGCCTGAGCTTGCCAGAGCACACACAACAGCGGGACGGGTGAGAGGAAGGCCCCTGTCTGCAGCATGGGACGCGCCCCTGGGTGGGGCAGAGGGAAAGGGTCAGAGACGCATGCTGGCATCCCCGGCGGGCTTCCATTTGAAGTCTTATTTTTAACCCCTTCTAACTTTCCCAGCCAGAGCCAAGGCAGACCCCCTCCCTTCAGGGCTGGTCCTCCGGCTGCTCGGGCTCCGGCCACAGGGAGTTTGCTTGGGGAGCTGACGGGGCACTAGAGGGCGGGGGGAAGTTCCAGGCTTCATGGGGGCTCAGAGCTGCCACAGGGATTTTGCTCTGTCCTCGCTAGAAAACACATTCCCCCTCCCCCCAAACTTCCTGAGCTCTGGGCCCCAGCCAGGCAGCGCGAGCCGGCCCCGGCCAGGTGGGAGCGAGTGCACCTGGCGGGGAGGGGGGGCTCTGCGGGAATCAGACCAGCAGCTTCTTTCGCATCCCAGGAGTGGGGCCTTTTCCCTGGAGCCTCCGTCCCCGAGAGCAGGGGCTCTGACGGGGAGCTCCCCGCAAACAGCTGCCCCACCTCCCGGTGCGCGCCTTCAAACCCCTCCTTTGCCCTGCTGGCTACCAAACGCTCCGGAGCCCGGCCTACGACGCTGACCAGTCCCCTCTGCTTCCCTGACAGCCTGGCTGTGTCCAGCTCTTGGCTCCCGTCTGACACTTCGATTGCCAGCTCCCTGGGCAGGGGCAGCCCTTTGTTCTGTCTGTCCAGTGCCTGGCACAGGGGGGGTTGGGCCAGGGCTGGGACTCCCTGGTGTACAAATAGTAAATAACAATCTCACAGGGAATCGCAGGCACTGAAGGGCAACAGACCAGCCTGGACTGAGCAGCCCTGATTCCGTCTAACTCCAAAGCGAAGGGAATGTGCCCGCGGCTGGCTAATCGGTCTTTGTGTCCGTATATGGGGATGTGAAGTCCAGCACAACATAACCCAGAGTCAGGTTGTTGCTTCTCACTGGAGAAGCCACCGTGTCCTACAAACTACACTTCACCCACCACTGCCATGCAGCCACCTCTGGGGAGCAACATGCACAGGGATTTAGGCCAGGAAGTGCAAAAAACTCTTCTATCTGACTGAGGCTGCAGGGGGGCTGCAGAGAGGCAGAATGGAGCCATCCAGTTTGGAACGTGGCACGAATATCTGTGACAAGCAAATTCCCATGTGTGAGTTGTCATGGAAACTCAACTTTAAACTCACACTGCTTGTGCCTGGGCACCAACTCAGGCCGGGCACAGAACCAGGAGCGTGAGCCCAGCTCAGCAGCCAGCCCTGACACCGGATTCTCCCCGTGTGCCAAACACAACTGGCCAAGCGTGTGGAGTGGGGAATAAACAGGAGGCAGCTGTGACCTGCTCCTGGCCATGGCTCTCGGCAAGGCCCTGGTCTCTGACCTGCTCTTCTGTCCTGCCTCCACCAATGCACTGGCCACGAGCGACCCTGGGCTTGCTCCTCTCGCTGGCAGCTGCCTCCCTGCTGGCCAGCCACCCCCTCTCTGGACTCCAACCATGACCTGCCCGAGAAACTCCCTCCTGCCCTCTCCCCTGCAGTGCCACCCTGGGCCCTGACCCTGCTGCATGCCCCTGTCCTGTCCCTTCGCGTGACGCTCACTGGCGGGATTTGCATGGTACGCGCTCCCAGGGGGCGGGTGTCACGGAGTCCCCGGGCGCTGCTCTGGAGCTGCTCCCCATGAAGCCAGGCAGGACTCTGGGGAAGTCTCCTCTCGGGGAGCAGCCTGTCTGCAGGACACACAGCTCACCCAGCTTCCACCTTCCTGGGTCTGACCTCGGAGCATTCAGCATCCTCTGCCCCTCCGTGCGCTTCCCGCAGCGAGTCCACCCAGGCCGGGTCCTGGGGAAACCAGAGGGTCCTGCCCCCCAACTCCGCAGTCAGACGTGACTCTCAGCCAGCCCGTAAAACAGAAGGTTTATTAGACGACAGGGACATGGTCTAACACAGAGCTTGTAGGTGCAGAAAACAGGACCCCTCAGCTGGGTCCATTTTGGGGGGCAGTGAGCCAGACAACCCCGTCTGCACTTCACTCCATGTCCCAGCCAGCCCCCAACTGAAACTCCCTCCAGCCCCTCCTCCCCTGGGCTTTGTCCCTTTCCCGGGCCAGGAGGGCACCGGATTCCTTTGTTCTCCAACCCTTCAGCTCTCACCTTGCAGGGGGGAAGGGCCAGGCCATCAGTTGCCAGGAAACAGGGTGTCGGCCATTCTCTGTGTCCAGACTCCTGCACACACCTGCTCTCTAGGGCTCTGCAACCATCATACACCGTTGTCCCACCACCTAGATACTTATGAACTGCCTAGGGGAAACTGAGGCACCCCCACACTATTCAGAGGAAACATTAAGAACAGTCCCGCTTCGTCACAGCGGGCCCTGACCCTGCTGCACGTCCCCCTCCCGTCACGTGGCTTTGGAGGCACTGAGTGGCTTTTGGGCCTGCAAAGTGGTACATGGATATTCCCAAGCAGCGGGGAGGCCAGCTCTATTATCTGCTGGGAACTATTCACTCAGCTACACAGAGAATAAAGTTCAAGGAGTCTCCCCCCACCTATGTTCCCACCACTAAGGGGCTCAGCAAAGGGCTCTGGGCAATGGCTGAGTTTGCACTAAATGGGGTGTGACGAAGTGGGACTGTTCTTAATGTTTCCTCTGAATAGTGTAGGGGTGCCTCAGTTTCTCCTATGCAGTTCTTAAGTCTCTAGGTGGTGGGATAAGAGGGTGTAATTGTTGGAGAGCAAAGGGCCAGGGTACATAAATGGCTGACACTCTGTCTCCTGGCACCTGATGGCCTGGCCCTTCCCCCCTGCAAGCTGAGAGTTAAAGGGTTGGAGAACAAAGGAATCCGGTGACCTCCTGGCCCAGGAAAGGGACAAAGCCCAGAGGAGGAGGGACTGGAGAGCGTTTCAGTTTGGGGCTGGCTGGGACATGGAGTGAAGGGCAGACGTGGTTGTCTGGCTCACTGCCCCCAAAATGGACCCAGCTGAGGGGTCCTGTTCTCTGCACCTGCAAGCTCTGTGTTAGACCATGTTCCTGTCGTCTAATAAACCTTCTGTTTTACTGGCTGGCTGAGAGTCCCATTTGACTGCGAAGTTGGGGGGCAGGACCCTCTGGCTTCCCCAGGAGCCCCGCCTGAGCGGACTCGAGTGGGAAGTGCACAGAGGGGCAGAGGATGCTGAATGCTCCGAGGTCAGACCCAGGAAGGTGGAGCCGGGGGAGCTGTGTGTCCTGCAGACAGGCTGCTCACAGAGAGGAGACTTCCCCAGAGTCCTGACTGGCTTTGTAGGGAGCAGTTCCAGAGCATCGCCCAGGGACACCGTGACATGAGGTGAGACACAAACTCAGCAGGGCTGGACCCTTCTCACTGCCCCTCAGCAGCAGGCAAGGAAACTGCCTCTCTGGGGAATGAGAGGCCCGGGGTCACAGACCCTGCACTGCAGCAATGAGTCAGAGCCCTTCTCCCTGGTCTAGCTGGAGACAAACCACTGTCCTGACCCTCCGGGGCTGGGTTTGCCACCCCGACAAATCCATGCCCCCATGGTGAGTGTGGGAGAGAAGACAAGCACCCCAGAACGGCGGGTCCTGGTACTGCCAGACAGACGGACGTAGGCCTGCACTCTGCAGTGTGGGAGAGAAGACAAGCACCCCGGAACGGCGCGTCCTGGTGCTGCCGGACAGACGGACGTAGGGCTGCACTCGGCCTGGCCTCACCAGTTCCAATGGGAGGAGGTTCCGCGCTGCCAGGGCAGCTGCATGCGGAGAGGAGTCCCAGCCGCTTGCAAACCCTGGGCCCATTCCCTCTGCTGCTGCACTAGGCGCTGCAGGGACGCTGCGTCACCAGCCCCACGCACAGAACATCGCCAGACGGGCCCAGGAATCAGGAGATTGTTTCAAAAGAGCCCCCTGGGCGATTTTTCATTTGCCTTCTGCCCCTTGAGGGTCACGCAGGTCACATGTTCAGGCTTCTCGCCTCCGCCACGAGGGCTGGAAACATACTGTTCTTTCTCATGGAAGCTGAGATTCTCAGGGGATCCCAGGACTCCAGGAGCTGGGGCTGCCAGAAAACACCCCAAACAGCGCTACGCTCCTGGCCAAATGGTGAACCTTGGCACCCCGGGCAGTGTGTGCTCACAGAGGGTCCATTGGTGTGCCCTGAAGCCCACAGAGCCATTATGCCTTATTCTCCGACATGTCCAGGGGATGCCAGCGGCCACGAAGGGCCAGGCCAGACCAGCTGAAGGCTCCCAAGAGAAGAGTCTTGTTAAACTGGAGCGAAGGAAACGGTTTCAGTAACTGAGGGCACGTCTACACTACAAGAAAAGCCCACGGCAGCAAGTCCCAGAGCTCGGGTCAGCTGACCGGGGTTGGCACTGGGGAGCTAAAACCAGCAGTGTAGCTGTTCCGGCTCTCTCAGACCCTCTCCCCTCGCCGGGTTCAGCGCCGGGCGGGAACGTCGACACTGCTGCCTTATCCCCAGAGCACCAGGCTGAGTCAGTTGCCCTGGGCGCTGAGCCTCACGGCCGGCAGGTCTTTTCTGCAGTGTGGACGTCCCCAGAGACATTCGACAGCTCCCGGGAAGACTGCAGTGACCCCAGACCCGCCAGAAAGGAAGGGAGTGAAGGAAAGGTTAAATTCAGAATAACCCCAGCACTGGCAAGGATGGCCACAAACCCGGGTCCCCTCCACCTAGCCACGGCCCAGGGAAAGGGGGCAGTGGAGCAGCCCCGCCTGGAGAGCTGGGTCACGGAGAGCCCAGACCCCCAGCCCTTCCAGGCCACTCCCTGCGTGACAGTCATTTCACAGAACGCTGAGGCCCAGAGCCTGGAATTACAGCCAGACGGACGTGTGCGGGGAACCCGGTCCTCCAGGAGCGCCGCAGTGCAGAGACTTACAGACGTCACAAACCCTTGCTCCAAAGGGAACCCGAGCTGCTCGGCAGGCCTGGGCGAAGACGGCAGCTGGGGTCACTACCGGGCAGAGGCGCTGGAGTGACCTGAACTGCATTTCTCCACTTTCTAGGCCTTGGGGTCTATTTTAACTCTAACCTGACCAGACTTCCCTGCAATTCTGATCACTCTCAGGTACTTCTCTGCCCCTCACCAGTCCAGCACCGGAGCCCCCTGATTTCATCTTCACACCCGCGCCCCGGGGGGAAGGGTCAGTGACTGCAAGAGTCTTGCGGGGGGGGTTACTTTCCAGTTCCTGCTCTTGTCCCCGCCTCTCTCAGCTCAGTACGATGTTAATGGCGTGACACGCCAGGCAAGCGTCACCAAAGTGTTAAAAGGAAAAAACGAAAAGTGAGGCAGAGCGGGTCAAAAACGTAGAACAAAACGTTTTCCTGCCAGACAACAGGGTTTCATTGAAACCGTCTTCAAGAAAAGGTCACTTCCAGCAGGATTCTCTCTCGGGGAAGTTGGCCCGAAACGTTTTGGGTCAATGTTAGTCTCTACCTCAGCCAGGGCTGCTGCAGTGCCTCATGGGAGCTGTAGTTCCAAGGGCCTCGGGCTCCCATCCCCCGCGGCCGCTCCTGCGCCCTGGCCAGACTACGTCTGCCGTGATGCACCGTGGTCACTCCCTGGGGCTGATCACCAGGCGTTATGGGAGTTGTAATCCAACCAAGGAACGGGCCTGAGAGGCCCTGCAGCAGCCCCAGCAGGCAGAGCTCACTGCCAACCCTAACAAAACCTTTTCACCATTTCTGAATCAATGTGTTTGACTTTTCCTTCCTGTGACAAGTCTGGCTGTTTGCCATGATCCCCTTTTCCAAGGAGCTGCAGGCAGAGCCCTCATGCCCCTGCTGGGGTGTGTACGACTTGCCCAGGACCAAACTTCACAGGACTCTGGGGGTTGAAGCCTCAGCACCCACTTGCCTTCGCTGGCCGTTTCTGACAGCAGCTTGGCCAGCCCCCAACATCCCCAAGTCAGGCCTCCCCAATCACAGAACTGGCACAAAACCAGGAGATTTTAAAAAAGAACAAATGTGGGATTCTTTTTCTGTGCCCTCTGGCTCTGTGCCCCAGACCTGGATTCTCATTCCCCTTCTAAGCGTCGGGTGCTGGCCTGCTGGGGACCTCACGAGGTCAGCAAGAGCCAGGGGTCTGACGTGGGGGGTGACAAAGTTCCCAGGGATCTACCACGATCCCCAGCAGCTCTTGTGAGCCTCGGAAGGCAGCCGGGAGGCAGCTCTGCAGCGGGACGGGACGGGAAGTCCAAGGGCAGGAGCTCTCTCAGCCCGGAGGGAAGGGCCATTCACAGCTCTTCAGCGAGCCCCCGCTGGAGACCCCCTACCTTAGCACTCCCCAGCAGTCACTAATGAGCAATGTCCCAAAGAAGCCTGCCCTGCCCCAGGAGGGGGCTCTGCACTCGGCCTCGCTGGTGGTTTCCAGGGGGAGTGGCATGCCAGACGGGCATGGGAAGCAGTTGAGGCCGTGATCACCACCTAGGGTTTCTCCAAGTCCTGGCTTCCAGAAACAGCTTCTCTGAGTCTCCTGAAATGTGGCCGGCCCGCCGGCCACAGCCACACATGCAAAGCCCTGGGAGAGAAGGACCCTGGAGGAGTGGTCTGGAGCGGGACACACCTGGGGCTCCTGGCGGAAAGCAGCTCTCAGGCTGTGCGTGCCGGCCGCTGCCTCTCCACGATAAACCACCAGTGAAGTTTCTAGGTCAAGCCGCTGGTGTGCTACTGCCTGACACGAGAGCCCCCGAGTGCTCCCGGTGTAAGGGAAGCTTCCTCCGTCGGCTCTCCCAGCCCCTCAACGGCTCCGCCGGGCGTCAGCCCCAGCCCCGTCTTGCCAGGCACCAGCCCGCAGCGGGAAGGACCATTCCAGAGCATGCTCCTCTGGGCTTGGGGCTACCGCCGAACTTACTGGGGGCGGGGAGGGTTGGCCACTGCCTGCATCTGGGGATGCTGCCTGTTGCCGCCTGTCTGCCCCTGGGAGTTACCAGCGCAAGGCCTGGCTGCTCCCAACTCCCCCAGGCCGCCATAGCCCAGAAACCCCTGTCTGAGAAAACTCGGATCCGTCCCCTTTGGGCCCCGGCTAGGAGAGGGGCGGTGCTGCTAGCCTGGCTGCTGCCGGATGCTCCGCTTCCTTGGCACATGGCCTCTGAGATTGTCCAGATCTCTCTTCAGCCCACCCCCGCCTGCCTTCCTCCTGGCAGGATTTGGGGGAAGGAGGGGCTGCCGGGGGGAAGGGGCTGTTGCATGGGAGGGTCAGAAGATCATGTTGCCAGCAGCCCCCGCCCCATACAGGAGGCAGCAGAGTGCACCCCATGGGGCCTTCTGCAAGAGAGGGGGGTCTCCTCAAAATAGGAGCTGAGCATCATCGCGCCCCCTGGCCGAGGCAGGGTGCTGCTCGGGGGAGGCTGCTGGCCCCATGGGAGTGGGATGGAGCTGACTCCTCTTCTTTCATAGGACGTGGGGGAAGGGTTGTTTCCTGGAGTCTCTTCAGCCCCAGAAACAGCACCCCAGGGTCACACCCCAGGGCGATGGGGGGGCGTCTCAGGCCTAGGGGCTGCGGAAGGGCGGCTTTGCCTGGGGGCTCTGCTGGGCCAGGCTGTGAAGCCATGTGCAGGCTCTGAGGGAGCCCCTGGGGCCTGTCCCCTCCAGCGTGTTGTGCAAACACACCAGTGAGGGGGAGGGAAGCAGATACCTGCCCCTGGCATGGTGAGATTTCACTGGGTGCTGGGCGTGTGAGGCGGAGGGTGGTGAGTTCCCCTAGCACTAACCACTGGCTCGTGGGTGGGAAGGGCAGGCGGAGGGTGGCGCAGCCGGGCCTGTCTCTAAAGGCAGAACGTTAGGAGCGAGCTCAGCCGGAGCATGGAGGGGACAGGCTCCTGCAGGGGAGGTGGGCAGGGCTGCTTCTGGGACCTGATTTCTCTCCCTCCTCGGAGCACCGAGTCCAACCGCGGTGCCTTGGGGCAGGGACCAGCCTCCATTTGCCTGGAGAACACTGAGCGCAGCCAGGAGGCTGCAGGACAATAATCAAACCCCTGTAAATCTAACCCTCCCCTGCTCTGCGGGTGGATTCCCCGACCAGCAGGGATGGAGGGAGAGAGGAGCGTGGGGGCCAGGTCCCCATGTTAGTTTCCCCTCCTACTAAGCGCTGCTCCTCCCATCTGCAACGGGCAGTCAGCCCTTGGGGCGCCTTCCTGGAGCCAGGACTCTGCTCGGCTGTTAGGGCCCATCTACACTGGCCTTAGACACCCGCGGCTGGCCCAGGCGCCATGGTGGGAGGAAAACGCACAAGTGGGGAACTCACGGACGAACTCAAGAGGATCTGGGACAGATTCAGAACTGGAGGAGGAAAGAACCAGCCGGGGAAATGCAGGCAAGGCCCCTCAGAGGAAGCTGCCCCGAACCCCGTGGAGGGAGACAGTGGGGGGTGGAGAGGAGCTGGTGCCCCTCCCACCACAGGGGCTGTCTTAGCCCCTACCCAGGCCCATGACTCTATTCCCCAGCTGTCCTACCACGCAGGGACCCTGGGGCTGGGGGAATCAGGAGATGAACAGCCGTGAGAGCTGCCCAGTCTGGAGCAGAACCAGGAAAAGACATGCCTTGTCTGGGTCGCGCACACAGGCACTGCCCCCTCCATCCCACCAGCCTAGCATCCCCCTCACTTCCTTCTCCCACTCCCATCACGGTCCGGCCTTTTGCTGCCCCCAGGCACGGATGGCACCAGGCACCCCCCATCCCAACGCCTCTGCATGACTCGCTGCGTCCACCAGGCCCCCAGACACAACGAGAAAGTTACCGGTGGGTGCACGCCGGCCCCCCGTGTCTGTCTGACCGGTGCATGTCTCAGGGCAGGCGCTGCGCTGCCGTGGGCCCCCCAGCCAGGGCTCAGCAAAGCCTGGGGGCTGGTCTAACAGCAAGTGCCAGTCACGGCTCTCCACGTGCCCAGGCCACAGCTCAGAGGCCGGTCACAGCGCAGGAGGAGCCGCTAAGCCCAGCTATCGCCTGTACAGGACAGCCCCTGCCTGGCTGAAACATGGCTGTGACCTGCGAGCGGAGGACAGGCTGCCCTTTCTGCAAGGGGGGAGGGAACGTTCCTCCCCTGGTGCAGTAACCGTAGTTCTTCGAGACGCCTGGCCCTGCGGTCTGCCACTCCGGGTGCATGCGCCTCTCGGGCCCGCGGTTGGAGATTTCGAGCTAGCAGCACCCATTCGGCCCCCGCACGTGCCCAGTGCCTCCTCGTGGCAGACACCAAGGCTGTGTAAGGTGCGTGGGCGAGCCTCCCTCAGTTCCTTAGGGAACAACGGAAGCAGAGAGGAAGGAGGGTGGGTCGTGGCGCGCCCACAGGGGCACACACCTCGAAGAACTCCAGTTACTGCATGGGGTGAGCAATGCTTCCTTCTTCTAGTAGGCTGCTGCTGGCCCTGTGAGAGGAAGGGAGCGGCTGCTGTTTAGAGGACACTTGGTGGCCGTGGAGGACAGTTGGGCGGCCCTCTTCCTCAGAGATCTGTCTCTCTTTCTGGGCAGTTTCCTGCCCATAGGTGCGTAAAGGCCCCAGGGGTGTAGGGCAGCCCTGGAGTCCTTCAGCGTGTGCAGGGAGACATCTGCGGTCTCCGAGAAAGCGTATGACCTTCAAAGGGTGGCGCTCCACAGAGCTCTGAACATCTCTCCGACCCCGGAAGTTGGAACCACGGTGCCCTGCACACAACTACCGCTGGCGAGATGGATCTGGCGGCAGCGTCCGCGGCATCTGGGTGCTCCTGGAGAGCCATTCTGGCCAATAGTTCGCCCTCCACAACTACGGACTGGAGTGGCTCCTGGCAGTCTTGTGGCTGCTGTTCAATAAAGGCCGTGAGCTTGTTGCCATGAGTAAAGTTGTATTTGGCCATGGACCATCTGACAGCCCAGGATCCAGAACGGCAGGGCTTTCATCCAAAGAGATGCAGTCACTTTGGTTCTGGTCGTGGGGGGCGTTCTCAAAAAGGGCCGCTTGCTCCACTCATTCGCTGCGTCCACCACTAAGGGGTGGGGGGGGGGGGGGTGTTGGAAAATAAAAAGTGGAATCCTTAAGGGGCATGGAGCGCTTCATATCCGCCCCTTTGGCACGTCAGTGGAATAGTGGCCGGTGTCTGCCCTGCCGTCTGAGCCAGATCCTCCCTGCACGAAGGTGGATTTCCACAGGGGTCCCTAGGGGAACCCCTCACAGAAACTGAGGCGATCGACTGGGAGTCCTCTTCCTCCACCTCCTCCCATGGGGGCCGGGGGGCAGCCAGGGAGGACAGAGGAGCGTCCTGGGCCATGAAATGGCCACTCAGAGTCCGAGATCTCGCAGATCACAACGACGGGGACGCTGGTTCATCCAACAGCACGAGATCCCTGGGAGTGCCAGAATCCCTGGGTGGTGCCGGAGAGGACCCCGTGCCGACGCTGGAGCCGAGGTCGCGGGAGCGGAGCCGGAGACGCTGGTGACACGGGCGTGCTGCAGGCGTTGCAGAGGGCAGGCGCCCGTGCTTGCACAGTCCCCCCGGCTGAGCTGCGTGGGTTGGCGCCGATGGCTGGGTCAAGGCACACGATGGCACCAGCGGCTAAACGAGTGCTTCGGTGCCACGGCAGGGCCGAGCTTGAGGGGACCTGGTGCTTTCTCTCTCTGCTGGAGCCATGCGCCCCATCCTTGGAGCTCCAGGCTTGGCGGGCCTGCTGGGGCCGGAAGGAGAGCCCTCGGGCTCAGCCGTACCCTCGGTGACGGCTCTGTTGGAGTTGGCTCCTTAGAGTTAAGAGTTTGCGCTCCACTTTTTGGCTTCCCTTTGGGAGGAGAAGCACGCCCCGAGGTTGACAGGGTGCTGGGTCTGGCTGAGGACAGATGTATTGGGGGGAGGGGGAGGAGATGTACCCAGAGGGCGGCTGCAGGGAACATCCCATGGCCAACAGTCTGAGCTTCATCCCCCTGTCCTTCCTAGCCCTGGCCTAAAGAGCCAAGGAGAAGTTGCACTTCTGGGAGATGGGGGACTCCACTCGGCACTGGACTGTCGCTTGCCAATGCAGCACCCCAGCAAGAGATGCAGCGTTAGAAGCCTGGCGAACCGGGCAACCCTATCAGGAGGGGACAGGTGTCCCTGGGGAAAGGAGAGGGAAGAAGCCGTACTCTCACCTTAGCTAACTATTACTAATCACTAAACAGTCACCTACAACCACAAACTAACTGAAGAAGGAGAAAAGGCTGAGTACGCTCTAGGAGGACACGCTGCTGCTCCGTCTCGGGCCGAGGCGGTAGAGAAGGAACCTGCTCCGAGCAGGGGGTGGGACTAGGTGACCTCCTGAGGTCCCTTCCAACCCTGATCTTCTATGATTCTATGAGGGTGGTTTGCCCGCACACACCTACACAGCCGGGGTGTCTGCCACAAGGAGGCACTGGGCGCAGGCATGGGCCGAACAGACACTGCTAGCTAGAAATCTCCCAGCGAGGGCTGGAGAGGTGCATGAGCCCCTGAAGTGGAGCACCCATAGGGACAAACCCTGCTGAAGGCTCCAGGTCTGGTCTACAGCTACTGGTACGTCAAGAGACCTGCCTGCTTCCCACCTGGAGGCAGCTGAGACCTTAACCTAGGTTGGTAACCAAGGAAAAACCCTGGCCTTGTGGCAGTCAGACGGCACTTTGATCGCATACGTCCCGCATGGAGCTGCTCAGACCCCGACAGCTCTGCCCCGCTCAGACTTCGAGAGGGCCTTGCTCTGAAGGCTGAGCCCAGCCCCAGCAGAGTAACACAAAGCAGGCCCAACAATCCCGGGCTCCGTCTCATTTCACAGAGCGGGGAAGAGACTCCCGCAAGGTCACAAGGAAATGGCAGAGCTGGACGCGAACCAGGCTATCAGCTGCACCGCACAGGTAGACGCCAAGCACCCAGGCTGTAGGGAGGAGCAACAGCAGCGTCAGCCCAGAGAGGGAAATCTGGGCAGCCCCGTGAACCAGCCAGCGCATTATAGTGCCCTGTGAAGGGTCTGTAAACATCAGTCTTGTGCCCTTCCCGATGGAGGAGGGGGCCTGGGAGGGGTTATGTTAACCAGCGTTTAGCTCCTGCTTGTCTGTTCCCTCCACAGTGCTGGTACGCAGGGCTGGGCCCTGCCTAGGGCTCTCGGGGATGGGTATTGTGGGCGCTCAGCACCTTCAGCGAAGAAGCCAGGATGCTAACTGTGTGCCAAGGCTTCCTTTCTCCCCCATGTTAACCAACCACCAGAGTTCAACAAACCCCAACCCCAGAGCACAACTCCCCCCTCCTCCCAGGGCCCCGGTTCCTGCCCCTTGGCTTGCAGGTGGCCCTGTCCCATTGGCTCTCCAGTCAGCCTGCCCAGTGGGACCTGGATTTCTACAGCAGAAAAACTAGCATCTCTCTGCTGTCCATGAGTGCCAGGCCAAGGCGAAGCCCAGCCCTTGTTTGCTCTGCCACTTGCGGAGACTGGGCGACGCGGACCGTGGTTCTGATGCACTCGGGCAATCCCCATGTTTGCACCTGCTCATCTTTACACATGGCCTAGGAGGGACCCCACCAGCAACCAGCCATGACAATCTCCCTGCGACCGAGTGCCACATAGTGCAGCCACAGAGCCACACTCGAGGGCAGCCTTTTCGCTCCTGTCCTCACGGGGTCTCCTGTCTGGGGATCTCTGACTTCTATCTGGCGGGCATTGGGCCACCCTGCCACTTGCCAGCGAGCTCTGGAAGGTCAGGGACAATCCTGGGAACCTCCCTGCTCGAGAAACTGCAGTGGGCCTGACCCTGATCTCACCTGCCCACATGCCCCCCCTTTCCCCTGCTTCCCGTTTCACCCTGGAATGGGAGGGAGAAGACACAGGCCCAGCAGCTCCCCCACTGGAGGCTTGGAAGCTCCCCAGCCGGCCAGTGCCGGGATCGGTTCCCGGCCGGGGTAACGCGCCCACCTACATGGGAGCAGAGCGCGGCTCCAGCCCGAGGAGTCTGGGGCAGTGTTGATCTCGGCAACGGGAGCTGAGGGCCTGTGGGGATGGGCCCCTGGGAAACGCCAGGAGTAACAACAAACAAACTGGAGCCAGATCAGAGGAGAGCAAGGGATCGACTTCCCAGGAAAGATTAAACCAGCTAAATCTGTCGAGTTGGGCTCAACGGGGGCGGGGGAGGGGACGTGCTCAAAGCCTGCAAATCTCTGGAGGGCGTAAATCCCAAGGACACAGAGCGTGACACCAGGGGTGTAACTAGGGCAAGGACAGGCTGAACAGCCAGGTGACATCCTGGCAGAGTATCCGATGGGACTAGGGAATCGTCCCTGGGGAAGGGCCGGAGCCCCTCGTCGCTCCCTGACAGGGGGAGGATCCGGGCGGGAATCGTCTCCAGGGGAAAGGCCGGGGGTCACAACACTGGGGCATTCAGAGCCCTTGGGAATGGGCACTTGGGGTGGGTCCCAGCCCTGGTCCACAGGATGGACTAGGTGGGATGCAACTGGGCTTTTGGTCTCTAGTTTCTGAGCTTCCATGATACGAGGGGTGGGATCAGCCCTACAGCAGCCAAGGGCAGGGGCTCTCCGTCTCTGCCCTCTGTCACACCACGTGGCTAAGATGTTGGCCTGCAGCTGGCTCTCAGAAGTGGGGTCTGTGCCTTGGATGCTGCCCTGCCCCCTTGTTTAGGATTCACTCCCCAAACACACCATTTTCTGATAACATCAGCTGAGGACCGACTCCTCCCCCCCGCAGCCCGTACCCCCAGGGAACCAGCTACTAGGAGAGGTCTCAGCCCTGGTGAACAGGATGGGTCCTGGGGGCCAAAAGAAAATGGGACAGAGAGTGAGGCCCATAGGCTCTGAAGCTCCTACCCCACAAGCTCACTACCTTTGGGGGCAGCTCCCCCATACACACACCAGCTCATGACCCCTGTGGGGCTGGACCCAGCTCCTGCCATGGGGCAGGGGAACCAACCATCAAACCCATGAGATGAAGGCCCTAGGCTACTGGGCCATGTGCTGAGAGCTGGGGACTGGGCCGGCTTTGGGACAGGTCCCGGCAGCCTGATGGCTCGTGCTGTGGGAGGCAGGGGCCCACTAGCTGGGCATAGGGTAAGCTCTGACCTGGCCTCTCCTCAGGGTTTCCCTGGGTAGCCTGAACCCCCAGACACTTCCCCCAGTTTGTCCCCAGGCCAAGGGGAGCTGGCTGGGCAGACTTGGGGGGGAGCCCCCCCGCCCATGGGCAGAGCTGTCCCAAGCCCTCCTCCCGGTCCCCCTTGGGGCAGGCCTGGGCCACCAGCCCTGTGGCCCTGCCCAGGAGCTGGGTCAGGACTGGCATGCCAGAGCATTGCAGCAGCTGCGGGGGCAGGCAGAGACCCAGGCCGGCCCTGTGGGGCGGGGCGGGGGGGGGAAGACACCCAACCCAGCCTGGCCCTGGGGGGGGGGGGGGAGACCCAGCCCAGCGTGGGGGGCAGCAGGCAGAGACCCAGCCTGGCCCTGGGGGAGACCCAGCCCAGCGTGGGGGGTGGCAGGCAGAGACCCAGCCTGGCCCTGGGCGGGGGGGAAGACCCAGCCCAGCTTGCGGGGGGCGGCAGGCAGAGACCCAGCCTGGCCCTGGGCGGGGGGGAAGACCCAGCCCAGCGGGGGGGGGGCGGCAGGCAGAGACCCAGCCTGGCCCTGGGGGAGACCCGACCCAGCCCAGCGGGGGGGGCGGCAGGCAGAGACCCAGCCTGGCCCTGGGGGAGACCCAGCCCAGCGGGGGGCAGGCAGAGACCCAGCCGGGCCCTGGGGGAGACGCAGCCCAGCGGGGGGGGCGGGGGGACAGGCAGAGACCCAGCCTGGCCCTGGGCGGGGGGGAAGACCCAGCCCAGCGTGGGGGGCGGCAGGCAGAGACCCAGCCTGGCCCTGGGGGAGACCCAGCCCAGCGGGGGGCAGGCAGAGACCCAGCCTGGCCCTGGGGGAGACCCAGCCCAGCGGGGGGCAGGCAGAGACCCAGCCGGGCCCTGGGGGAGACGCAGCCCAGCGTGGGGGGCGGGGGGACAGGCAGAGACGCAGCCCGGGGAGCAGAGACCCAGGGCCCCCCCCGTGCCGGCCCGGCTGGGGGTTCCGGGCTGTGTCCGGGCGGGCAGGGCGCGGGCCCAGGGGATGCGGAGGCGGCGGGGCCCGGCGAGCTCCGGGCTGGGGAGGGGGCGCGGGCGGGGGTCCCGGCCTGCCGGGCAGGGGGTCCGGGCCCCTCTTACCTGCAGCCCGGCGGGGAGAGCGCGTGGAAGGTGGCGAGGGAGAACATCTCCGCCCGGTCCGCCATCTTCTCCAGCCCCGAGCCCGACTGCGGAGCGAGCCTGGCGCAGGCGGGGAGCGAGCCGGGCAGGGCTGGGCCACACGCGGGGCGGGGAGCTGCGGGGCGGGGCGGGGCGGGAATCAGGGCTGGATGTGGGGCGGAGAGCTGGATGGGGGGTGTATGGGGGGAGGGGGCTGTGGGGGAGGGGGGCGGAGAGCTGGATGGGGGGTGTATGGGGGGAGGGGGCTGTACAGAGGGGCCAGGGCAGGGGGCTGTGGGGGAGGGGCGCGGAGAGCTGGATGGGGGGTGTATGGGGGGAGGGGGCTGTACGGAGGACCAGGGCAGGGGGTTGAGGGGGGGCGGAGAGCTGTGTCGGGGGCTGTATGGGGGGGCAGAGCGCACCGGGAGGCTCTATGGGGCGGGGGTCAGAGCTGGAGGGGACAGGGCCGGGGAGCTGGGAGGGCGGGGGGATCAGAGCTGGGGGGGGCAGAGCTGTATGGGGGGCAGGTCCGGGCCGGGGTTGTATGGGGGGGTCACAGCTGTAGGGGGCAGGGCCGGGGAGCTGGGAGGGCGGGGGATCAGAGCTGGGGGGGGGCAGAGCTCTACGGGGGACAGGTCCGGGCGGGGGGCTGTATGGGGGCGAGGGGGCCGTACAGAGGGGCCAGGGCAGGGGGCTGTATCGGCGGGCGGAGGCTGCGCCCCCCGTACTGCAGACCCCGGCCCGAGCGCTTTGCCCCGTCCACCCCCCGCCGGCGGGCCGGGCCGATGCTCGCAGCCCCGCTGGCTCCAGAGCTCGGCTCCCGCGGCCGGGCCCAGCCGCTGCTGGAGGCGGAGCCCGCGGGCCGAGCCCAGAGCCAGGGACCGGGCCGGCTGCAGCGCCCGGGGGCGGCCGGGCGGGGGTCCCCGTGGCCGCCCCGGCCCGGGCGCAGGGAAGGCGGCGGGAGCTGTCCGCAGCCTGGTGCTGATCAGCCGGGCGCTGTCCCGGGCCCGGGGTGCTGCAGGGCGGCGCTCGGGGCTGGGCCGGGGCGAGGCCTGGCGGGTCTCAGCCCAGCCCCGCGGGAAGCGGCCCCGCAGCCCGGCCCCGCAGCGGCAGCTGGGCAGGGAATGAGCCCGGCCGCCCGCTCAGCGGTGCGGAGCCAGCCGCGCCCAGCCCGGCTCACAGCAGCGGCCGCGGGGAAGGGCCGGCGGGTCCCCAGGGCAGTGCGGCCCCCGGCTCAGGCCCAGGGCAGGTGGGGGGTCCGGGACCACATCGCGGGCGGGGCGGAGAATCAGCTCCAAGCGCTGGGCGCCCGAACGGGGGGGCTCGGCCGCACGGGCTCCCTCGCAGCCGGGGGAAACGCCGGGAAATCCCAGTCTGCCGGGCCTCGGGCTGGCCGAGAGGCCCACGGGCTGGGCCTGGGCCTCCCAGCAGCGACAGACGCTGCGTTTTCTGGCTTTTCTCTCCCCCCTTTGCATGTGTTTGGCTCCTCGGGCCCACTCCCGCTAGCCTCTTCCCTTGCCCCACAGAGCAGCGACGCCCAGGGGGCTGGCAGAGGAGGGTTTCTGTCCTTTCACGCTCCCTCCAGCGAAGGGGAAAGGGAGCAGGGGGGCTTGCTGAAATAAACCCCTTACTTAGTAGGTGACCTTTCAGATGCGTTCATGGTTGTACCTTCTTTTCTGTGTCTTCAGAGGAGGGTCCCCAGGGTGTTTCAGGGGGTGTTTGCCATGGGGCTAAGCAGCCTGAGGGGTCTGTGTACCAAACCCGCTTCCACCGGGGCCCCTTCAGCGGGACATTCGCACCTTTGACTCTTTGGGTTCCTCTGTTCCATCAGAATTAATACAGACTGCCCTGTCCCCCTGGGGCCGGGGAAAGCCTCGGCTAGGGGAGGGGGTAGTTTGCTGGGCCTGTCCCAGAGCTGGGGGGCAATGTGTGCATCGGGGGCCTGTCCCAGAGCTGGGGGGCAGTGTGTGTACAGGGGGGTTCCCATCAGAGCTGGGGGGCAGTGTGTGTACGGGAGCTGGGGGACAGTGCAGCATCGGGTGGGGAGGGGGGCCTGGCCCAGAGCTGGGGGGCAGTGTGGGGAGGGAGGAGGAGCTGGCAGCCCCCGGGTTGCTGCGCCAGCCCCTTGGCGGCAGCTGTGTTTGTGAGGCCCCCGGGAGGGCAGGCCGGAGCCGTGTCCCAGGTGCTAGCTGCCTCCCCTCCCCGTCCCCCGGGTGTGCGTTGCCATAGCGCTGCACCTGGGGCCCGTTACACCCACGGTCCATCCGCGTCAGGTGTTTTCTGCCGCTGGAAAAGGCTCCCGTGAGCACTAAACGCTCCTGGATAAGGCGGCCGAAGGGAAGCAGACACTGCTCCAGGCCAGGCCCCAGGCCCGCTGCTCGGGGGCTGCAGGCCCCTGGGGCCGTGGTGCTGACCCCAGCTGCACCTGCGCCGTGGGAAGAGCGGCTGAGCCCGCGCCCCGCCCCTGCGAGCTGCTGACAGACTAGTGCAACGCAGGAGCCCTCCCCCTGGCTCAGGTGTAAATTGTCTCCCTGCAGAGCTGCTGCTGCCGTGCCAGGGACACTGCTGCCCATGGCACACTTGTAACCGCCGCTCGCCTCGCCAGGGCCCAGCAGAGACCTCCCCTGCCCGCCCTGGCTCCATCGCCATTGAAGGGCACAGGCCCTGCTGAGATCACCGCTCCTGGGCTCCTCAGCCAGGGAGTTCTGCTTCCACCGCATCACTTTGCCGTTCCTCCCCCTCGGGGTTAGCGTTTGCAGCAGGGTGCAGCCCTGGAGAAGGAGGGACCCTGCCCATCCTCTGCACAGCACCACCTGCCTCCAGGCACCACCCTGACCCCCAGCTTTTCATTAAAGTGCCCTTAGCTGGTTGAAGTCAGTCCTACAACCCTCAGCCATCTCCACGAGCTTCACTGAGAGGAAGCCAACAGCGCCATCTCTCCACAGGGATTTCACACTGGGATCGCTCTCACTGGGTAAAAACAACCTCTCTCTGGAAGGAGCAAAGCCCTAATCACCTTCCCGCCTGTGCCAGAACCATGGCATCCCCGAAAGGCAGGGGCGGGGCGGGTCTGAGTGCCAGTAGCTGTCAGGACAAGCGGCGAGACAAGCTCTCCCTGCCGGAGGTTTTGGTCTGAAAGGAGGCCTGGCAATTGGTAACCACCAGAGGCAAGAGGTCACAGCAGCATTGTGCATGGCTGGAGAGGGATGAGGATGGGTGGATACGGGCCACCACGGAGAAGAGACACAGGAGGAATTCCATGCAACTAGAAGTTTCAAATTGATCCCAAGTCCTCAGTGCGAACACTGTGGAAGATACCGCTCACGTTCCAGTGGGTCCCAGGGAATGGAGAGCTGTATGGGACACAGTATGGATGGCAGCTGTAAGAAAATCAAGCTGACCCACAAAGAGTTCTCCAACTGTCCAAAGTAGACAAACAATCCTTGTTGGAGATGAAATACGCAGAATCAAAAGAACATACTGCAAGGGACAGGTGGAGAAACCAGACAGTGTCCTGCGTTCCCAGAACCAGGCCACAAGATATCACTCTCAGTCTGGACAAGTTTCTGAAACTGACTGGCAAGGATCCGTCCCAGATGGTTCATATCAGCACTAAGGACACTGCATTGCAGGATCACTCACAGATGACAGATCACTCCAGGGAACTTGGAAGCCTGCTGAAGAAGAATGTCCTTGAAACGATCTTTTCTGAGAGCTTTCCTGTCCTGTGAGCCCAGGAAGGCAGAAGGCGGAAGATGCTGGAAACTGTGCAGGGCTTTGGTTTCGTGGAACATCGGCCCATCTTCTACAGGGAGAAGGGGTGGGATAGTCTGGCTGGCCTCCATCTCAGTGGAAGGAGGACCAATCTCTTTGAGGACAAGCTGGCCAGAGTAGTCAGGAGGGGGTTAAACTAATAGCAAAAGGGGAGGATACAAAGAGGGAAGATATGAGCTCTCAACACAAAATCAAGATATTGAGAACAAAATGAACCAAGAAACCAGAGGACATGAAGAGAAGCAATTCTTGACTTGCTGACACACCAATGCTCGGAGCCTGGGGAACAAACAAGTAGAATGGGAATTGCTCATTTAGGAGCATAAATTTGATCTATTTGGTGTCACTGACACCTGAGTGGATGGTTCACAGGATTGGAATGTAAAATGAATGGTTATGACCTCTCTAGGAAGGATCAGGTGGGCAAAAGGGGACTGTCATTATCTGTTTTCAAGTCACGGATAACATGGAAGAAAATGATCATGAATGCGTATGGATCAATGTCCTTTCAGCTAAAGTCCTAGCTAGGGTCTGCTACAGACCCCCAAATCACACTAGAGAACAGGATGACCGCTTCCTTATACACTTACCCAGAGTGTGTCGGGAAAAACCTACTTGATCATGGGGGGTTTCAATCTGAGTGACGTATGCTCGAGGTCTCATGCCGCCAGTGCTAAACACATCCTTAAATTTCTCAACTTTCTGTATGATAACTTCCTAACTCAAAAAGTGTTGCATCCAACATGGGGAAATTCTATATTAGACCTCATCCTAACAGACAAAGAGGAACTGATCACAGAATGAAACATTAATGGTAGCTTAGGTACAAGTGATTGTGACTTAATCACATTTATAATGTGCAAGCACAATAAAGTCCAGACCAGTTATATAGAGACTTGATGCTTTTGTAGGGCCAATTTCACAAAGCCAAAAACAATTATGGGCCAGATCTGCTGGGAGGAACAATTTAATCAGAAAAACGTGAATGATAATTGGGAATCATTTAAGAACATCTTTCTAGCCACAGCCACAACTGAGGGAGAAGGCTGTGCTGGTTAAACCCCCCACACAACAACTTGGTTTAGAGGGGAAGTGAAGGCAACTGTAAAAATAAAAAATAAATATACACACTAAATAGAATAGAATAGAGAGAAAGTGATAATAATGAATATAAATCAGAAGTGAGAAATTGTAGAAAATTGATAAGGGAAGCCAAGAGACACAAGGAGACCTCTTTGGCCATGAGACAGGGTGCTCTACTCACCGCTGGATTGCACCTCCCCCTGGCTTTTCTGGGGACTAGCTTCATAAGGTCAGCACCCTGTCCTGCAGTTGCACACTGTCTCTCTGCCTTGCTCTCTTGGTCTACAGCCCCTCTCTCACTCCACAAGCTGTCGCTGTCTCCTTGTGACTCAGCCCTCCAGCCAGGTCACTCTACGCATTTTTCCCTTCCAGGGTACCACAGTGTTCCTTCAGGAATCCTGGGAAGGCTTCTGAATCCCTGACACATAGTGCTGTGCCCTCAGTGGCTGGCAGGGGAACCCGGGCCCACCCACTACTCCAGGGTCTGGCTCAGGGATCCTCTAGTGAGCAGTCAAGGGCTGTTCCCTTCTAGACCTTACAGCCTTTCCCTGAGCCCTTTTCTTACCATCTAGCACTCCTCCTCCCTCCACCTCCCAGGGGGTAACTCTAGGCTACCTGTCTCTGCAGCCTTCTCCCAGGGAGTGACCGGAGCCTTTCCCAGCAGCCCCCTTTAACTACCAATTTCCTGCCTTTGTAAGCACAGCCCAGCTTGTTCCTCCTCAGCTGGGCTCCTTCCCTCAGTCCAGGGATTCCCCTCTGCTGTGGCTTGTTGGGTTAATTAGCCCCCTTCTCATCCTGCATTAACCCTTTCAGGGCAAGTGTGGTGAACACCCCATTCCAGCCCAGCGAATTACAGATAATAATATTGAGGGTTTTAAAAATATACTAGGCCCAAAAAGAATCCTGAGCACTGTGTTGGGCCATTACTAGATGGAAATGAAAAGTTATCAGTAACAATGCAGAAAAGGCAGAAATGTTCAATAAATATTTGTTTTGGTTTTTTGGGGGGAAAAAACTATCATACAGTCTCATGGTATGGTGATGTTAACACTCTCTCCATTCCTCGAGTATCTCTGGAGGATGTTAAACAGAAGCTACTAAAGTTAGACATTTTTAAATCAGCAGAGGACTTTGCCAGAGGACTTTGCATCCAAGAGTTTTAAAAGAGCTGCTGTATGACCATTAACATTGATTTTCAATAAGTCTTGGTGCACTGGGGAAGTTCCAGAAGACTGGAAAAAAGCTTCTGTTATGTCAATATTTAAAAAGGATAAACAGGATGACCCCGGTAGTTACTGGCTTATCCGCCAGACGCCAGTCCTGGGCAGGATAATGGAGCGGCTGGTATGTGACTCAATTAATAAATGGAGGGTAATGTAATTAATGCAAATCAACATGGTTTTATGGGAAATAGATCCTCTCAAACTTACTTGATATTTTTATTTTTGGGATGAGATGATAAGTTTGGTTGATGAAGGTAATAGTGTGACGTGGTAGACAAACTTCTGTAAGGCACTTGACTTGGTACCGCAGGACATTTTGATTAAAAAACCAGAATGATATAAACTGAGCATGGACAAATTAAATGGAATAAAAACTGGCTGACTGATAGGTCTCCGAATGTAATGGGAAACAGGGAATTGTTATCGAGTAGGTGTGCTTCTAACCGGGCCCGCCGGGATCAGTTCTGGGCCCTGCGCTATTTAACATTGTTATCAATGATGTGGAAGAAAACATAAAGCATCACTGATAGAGCTTGCAGATGACACAAAAACTGGGGGAGAGGTAAATAGTGAAGAGGACCCGTCACTGGTTCAGAGCGATCTGGATCACCTGGTAAACTGGGTGCAAGCCAACAATACGTTTTCAGAGAGCTAACTGTAAATGTAGACATCTAGGAACAAAGAACTTGGGCCAGACGTACAGGCTGGGGGACCCTATCCTGGGAAGCAGGGACTCTGAAAAAGATTTGGGGGTCACGGTGGACAACCAGCTGAACAGGAGCTCCCAGTGTGAACCCGTTGCCAAAAGAGTGCATGTGATCCTGGGAGGCATAAACGGTGAATCTCGAGTGGGAGCGGAGAGGTTATTTGACCTCGTATTTGGCCCTGGTGCGACTGCTGAGGAAGACCTTGTCCAGTTCTGGTGTCTGTAATTCAAGAACGATGTTGATACATTGGAGGGGGTTCGGAGGCGATCCACAAGAACCATTAATGGATTAGAAAACCTGCTGTATAGTGCTAAGCCAAGTAGATAGAACTCCTTAACAAAGAGATGGCTGGAGTGACGCGATCACAGTCTATAAGTACCTATAAGTACCATGGGGAACAAGTATTTGATTTTGGTCTCTTCAGTTTAGCAGAGGAAGGTCTAACACGGGCCAATGACCGGAAGTTAAAGCTAGACAAATTCAGACTGGGAATAAGGTGTAACATTTTCAACGATGAGAGTCGTTAACCACTGGAACAATTTACTCAGGGTCACTGTGGATTCTCCATCACTGACCATTTTAAAATCATGATTGGATGTTTTTCTGAAAGCTCTGCTCTGGGAATTATGGGGCAGTTCTGTGGCCTGTGCTACGCAGGGGGTCAGATTAGATGATCACAGTGTTTCCGCTCTACTCCGCCTTGATTAGGCCTCAGCTGGAGCATTGTGCCCAGTTCTGGGGGCCACATTTCAGGAAAGATGTGGACAAATTGGAGAGAGTCCAGAGAAGAGCAACAACAATGATGAAAGGGCTAGAAAACATGAGCTCTGAGGGCAGATTGAAAAAACTGGGTGTGTTTTAGTCTGGAGACGAGAAGACGGAGAGAGGAGATGAGAACAGTTTTCAAGTACATAAAAAGGTTGTTACAAGGAGGAGGGAGGAAAATGGTTCTCGTTTAACCTCTGAGGACAGGACAAGAAGCAATGGGCTTAAATTGCAGCAAGGGAGGTTTAAGTTGGACATGAGGAAAAACGTCCCGACTGTCAACGTGGTTCAGCCCTGGAATAAATTGCCGAGGGAGGTTGTGGAATCTCTGTCATCAGAGATTTTTAAGAGCAGGTTAGACAAACTCCTGCCAGGAATAGTCTAGGGGTCGGGGTGGCTGGTAGTTGGGGTTCTCCAGGATGTCAGCTTTGGGGGAATGACTGTGTCACTTTAAGACAAAGTTCAGTCCCTGTTCCTGCACCAGCCCATGATCTGAACCAGGAGAGCGCAGTTAGCAGGATCCAGAGCACCTCCTCCCAGCCCCTCACAGGGTCTGACCCAAGCCAGGCAGCAGGCTCAGAGGGGAGAAGTCATTGGCTGGCCGAGAGGGGCAGAGGATTTTCCCTCTGGCCAGTCTGGATGAGCTCTCCCCGCTGGCTGGCAGCGCAATGGGGCAAAGGGCTTCAGGAGCAGCCCGTATCGGCATAGACACAATTCCTCCGCCCAGGTATGCGGCAGAGGGAGCTGCTTTGCCAAAGGGATCAGTGACAAATCAGCGCAGAGCTCATGGCTCGGGGTTATCCTTGTAGGAGTCAAGGGCAGCCGAACGGTGCTTAGCCCTGATTGAGGGGGTCACCCTCCAGGGACTCTCCCTCGCAAGCGAAGTCCCAGAGCCGGCGTTTAAAGGCGCCGCTGAGGGGACTCCGTGGAGAGTCCTTGTTTCTGTTCAGCGCCGACAGGAGCCGAAGTCGCTGGTGAGCAGGTCTCTAGGGGCCGAGCCTTAGGCCCGGTGCGGGGACAGGGCTGCAGTGAAAGACAATGGAGAGGCAGCTGCACAGAGGTTTCCTGCTACCCAGTGGGCTCCGGGGGGCTCAGAGCGTGGTGTCTCCGACATGGCACAGAGCCGCAGCGGGATCACAGCCGCAGCCAGGAGCCAGTTGCAGAGATGGTGGTGACAGCAGCCGAGGCAGTGCTCGATGCCCCCCCCGCACTTCTAGGGGCAGGAGGTGGACCTGTGTGAATGCACCTCTGAACTCTGGGTCTCCAGTGTCTGAGGGCAGGGGTCTGCAAGTGGGGTGCAGTGGAGGGGAGTGTGCAAGGGACATTGGTCCACTGGACTTTCACGCCACAAGGTGGGAAAGTGAGTCACGGGACAGTGCCCAATGCACTGTGGTTGGGTGTTTGGTTAGGGCTCCACGCTTTCGAATCCTGGTGGTGGTGATTTCCCCCATTAACGCTGGGCTCCCTTTGCCCTTGTAGGAGCAGTTCTCTGCTGTTACGCAGGCTCCGTGCCTGCGAGTGGGGCAGTATGGCCTCGTAGAGGCGCCCGGGGTGGTGTGTAATTTTCCCAGGTTGCTGGGTGGGGGCTCGAGCTGGTTCTGTGTGGCAGGGTTCAGAGGAACCCCTGGATATTGAACCCGGCCCCTGGAGCTGCCGACTCCACCTGGCAGGAGCACAGGTGCCGGCTTCCTCCTTTCTGCGGGGTGCTCAGCCCCTGCCCCACCCCTCCCCCCATCAGGAACAGCTGATTGCAGCAGGCAGGAGGTGCTGGGCGGGGGTGGGGGGCTGCTGGTGGGTGCTAAACACCCGCTCATTTTTTTCAGGTGGTGCTCCAGGGCTGGAGCACCCACGGAGCGAGGCTCAGGACACCTTCTGCCTGTAACCAGACCCCTGATCCGAGGGGGGCAGGGGAACGGCCCTCATGGGCTCAGGCAAAACTTCCCTGCAGCCTGGTGCTGTGCGGGAGGGAGCCAGTTCCCAGCCCGCCCTCGCCGGGGAGCAGAGGCCGAGTGAGCCCTGTGGTGGTGAGACCCGGCTGGCGTGCCCAGGGGCGAAGGGAGAAGCAGCTGGCACAGAGATGCCTGGTCAGAGGACGGCCATGGCCAGGTGGGGCCTATCACCCAAGCGACCCCGAATCACAGCCCAGCAGGGGAGGGGCTGAGAAAGGGCTGGGTCCTAGGGCTGAGGGCAGCAGGGTAATGCCAAGAGGGGAGACGGGCACCTGGCATATGCACAGCCCTGGGGACACGACTCCAGAGGGGGCCTGACCATGTGGGGGAGCCACTTCAACCTGGCCTCCCCAGCCCCTGGGCACCAGAGCCCTGGAGGTAGGGCTGGGTCAAGACCAAATGCTCCAGGGGTCACTCCCTGCCCTCTCCTAGGATCAGGACTCCCCAGCTGCAGCCGTGACAGCTGACACATGGAGGCAGGTGGGTCACTGCCTCCCTCACTCCCTGGCAGACGAGGGGGAGGGGCAGTGGCAGGACCCCAGCTTGGTCTCAAGCCCAAAGGTTTTGGGGTGGCAAAAGGGCCCAGGGTCACATGAAAACTCCCCCTGTGCCCCCTGCAAGTGCCAGCGACCAGCCCAGACGTGACGCTGCCCTGAACTGGGTCTTGGAACAGTTTGAGTGAATGGTGATGGTGCTGTAAGATCTGGGGCATGCCTGGGAGGACAGCTGCCCAGGGGAGGGGAAAGATGCTGCCGAATCTTGGGCTAACGTTGGTCAGTTCCAGCTTCCCCAGCTCACTGGTTAAAATCACCCTGTTCAGTTCGTTCTCAAAGCGGGAAGAAATGTGACAAAAAGGGACTTTTGTGTAATATTTTTATAACCCCAATGCGTGCCTCAGTTTCCCTGATATTTGGCCTGGCTACCCAGGAGGGGGTTAGGGGTGTGGAAAGAAGTGTTAGCTCTCAGGGCAGGCTATGAGACACGGGTGTGAATGGCGCTGGGCTGTCTGACCCTGAATGGGTCATTAAAACGCGCTGGCCAAGCCCCACCCCATTTCAGGGCAGAATCCAAGGGGACAATGGTAAATCCAATCGCCAGGACATGGACACCTGGCGACCCAGAGGGAGGTGGATTTCCCTGAAGCTGATCACAATCCCCCTGCTGGAGGACACGGGGCTGGGGAGGTGTGAGGTAGGGATAAGAGGTGGCTGCTGGAAGGAGTCGGGTGCTGACCTGGGAACTGACCAAGTTGCTTGGAGGGAGACAGACAGACCTTGAATGCTGGGGCTATGAGAATGGGCGACGCTTTAACCTTCAGTTCTCTGCGCTGCCCTAAGGGCTTCCTGTGCAGGATAAACCGGCCTGTTCTGACAGCGCTGCGGGAGCGTCCCTGCACATGCTGGCCGAGGTGCATTAATCCCCGCAGAGCGGGCACGTCTCTCCCAGGGGTCTGTCTCAGCTGGTGTCCAGGCTGAATCCCCACTCTGGCACTTCGAGTGCAGAAGGTCGGGGCCTGCAAGGATTCTAAAAATTAATACTGGCCACTCCCAGCTTGTATTAAACTCTGAAGGTTCCAGCTTTTCTCTGACCTTGGCTTGGTAAACGCTGCCACCACCCAAATGCAAAAAACCCCAAACCCCTTGGACCCAGGAAGGCGCACTTGGGAATTCCTCCCTGTGGGAGACCCTCAAGCCCTTTCACGCCCCCCCTCCGGGGAAGAGCTGAGAAAGAAAACAAAGGAAATCAGCTGTGGCCACCAGCTAATCTAACAACCTGCACACACCTCTGAGGACACCAAAAATCCAAATCCTGTCCTTAAAAAAGGTAAATTTTATTAAAAACAAAAAGGAAAAAATCCATCTGGAACTTAGATTTTTGCTAGATTTTAAAAGAGCAATTCCAAAAATCAAGCACCCAAACTAGCGTCCTTGGGGGTTCAGCTGAAAGGTTACAAGCAAACAAAAGCCTCAGGGGTTAGCACAGAGGAGATGCACAAGCCAAAATAAGAAATAAACCTGATAGTGTCTAACTAAACAGTCCCGATCCAAATAATTCCTTTCAGGTATGGAAAATACTTTTTCATACCTGGTTCAAACCGTACACAGCATTGCTTCCTAGCATGGCTGCTCCGTCCCTGCAGCCCAGAGGGCTACAGACCAAGGGAAAGTTTCTTTCCCCATTTTAAAAAGTTCCAGCCTTCCCATTGGCTCTTTTGGTCAGGTGCCCACTTTTTTTTCTTCACCTGGCGGACTTTTTAACCCTTTATAGGTAAAGCAAGCACAGAACAGCCACCAAGAGGATTTTACAGCAGAACTGGCTGGCTGGGTGTCCATCAAAGGGAGCTACTCCCCCGCTTTATTTATCACAGCTGGATTTCCTGACCGGAGCTCACGGGGTGAAGCAGGAGGCTACATGGCTCACCCCGGAGGAAGAGAGACCCTTGTGCATCTGGCCCACTTAAGGGTTCCTCCTGGAGACTGGTCTAAGGCTGGGAGCATGGCACCTCCCATTGGGATGAGATTTGGGGTCTCTTGGTTAAGAGAACCCGTCATGGCCACCCTCGTGCCTGGCCTCTCTGTTACCAGCACCAGCCTCCCAGATGCTTTCCCCTTCTCTGGGGCTTCCCTCAGCCCCAGGCAGGCCAAAGCTGCCTGGCCGTCGGCCTGCCTTGCCTGGGTCCCCACCACACTCAGCCGGGGGCTCAGCTCGGCCTCTGCCCTGCCCAGGCTCCGCCAGCTGTCCTGAGCTTAGCTGCCTTTCCTGGCTGCTGCAGGCAAGGGGGGAAAGCCCCTCCACCCTGCCAGCTCGGCTCAAGCCTTGGCTCTTACAGGTAAGGGAGAGGGACTGAGTTTTGTCTCAGGGGATACAGTCATTCCTGAGGAGGACGTTAAATGTGAGGTCATGGGGATACCCTGACTACCAGCGACCCCGATCCCTCCTGTGTCTGCCCAGGAAGCTGAGCCGTGGGCAGGATTTGGAGCCTTGACCCAGCCCTTGATGGGGTTCTACCACACCACGTTTGACAAGGGGTCTCTGTCCCTGAATCTCTTCACCCCCGAATGTCTCCCCAGTAACCTCCGCCTTCCGTTTCCCCTGGGGGTCAGATGTGTCTGAGTCCAGGAGAGTACAGCGGGACACGCGCACACCCACTTATGCCCTGTTGCCCCGCAGGTCCATGAGATCCCTCATCAAGTTTCTACTGGGGACAGCTGCTACCCCCACTCTGGGTTTACTCAAAGTCCCACTTCTGGGGTGCCTCCGCTGGTTCCTAGTCCCCAGTATCGGCTCTGTCCAGCTGGCTGCACGCATCTGTAGCTCTGGGACTGAGTAAGGGGTGAGAGACAATGGAGCTGGTCTGCCGGGTCAGTGTGGTGCAAATCACAGGTCTTCTCAAAGGCAGTGAGGTGGGCATCATTGTCCACCCCCCCTTAAACTGGGGCAGCAATTTGGTATCAAGGCTCCCTGCAGAACTGGCTTCCTGTGGTCTCCCCCCACTTCTCCCTTGATTCTCCATCTCCAGGTCATGATGGCAACCTTCCCTGGCTTTCCTGTTTTTCCTACTCATGTTTTCACTGCTCCTGATAGACAGCTCCATCCCTTTCACGGTCTGCTAGCCCCTGTCGCTCCTGCACTTGCACCTCCAACTTCCACTGCTTCAAACCTGTCAATGGGGAACCAGGCAGGGAGACGCTTTATTGTATGGGGAACTGAGTCAGGAGAACACCTGGCTATTGCCGTGACTGCTGCCTCTGTCATCCTGGGACCCTCTTGGGAACCCCGCCCGGGTCTGGATCCTGGTTCTTGGTCCGATCATCCTTCTCCAGCTGCACCTTGTTTAATCCTCTCACTCTGCACAGCTCTGTGGTACTCTTGTTAGGGGGGTGGTTATGTACCATTTTGTCACTGTTTCCTTTGACTGACATTGTTTCTACTGCTGCAAGTCACTTACTGGTGCATGCAATATCCCACCTCTCCCACCAACGGTCCCGGAGCCACAGGATCTGGGCTATATCTCAGCTTTTAAATGCTGCTAGGTTTGTACATTCCCAAGCCAGAAGGGGCTGTTCTGATTATCTAATCTGGCCTCCTGTGTAACACAGGCCAGAGAACTGCCCCACAATAATTCCTGGAGCAAAGCTTTTAGAAAAACATCCAAGTGTGATCTAAAAATCGTCAGTGATGGAGAATCCACCCAAACCCTTGGTCATTTATTCCCATGGTTAATGATTCTCCTTGTTAAATATTGATGTCTTATTTCCAGTCTGCGCCGGAAGCTGACGCCCCCTCAGTTAATGCTCTGTCCTTGAGGGCTTGGTTGTTGGAGCTGGTAACCAGCCTAGTTCCTCTGTGTCACAGAGTCCCCGGGTGATGCTCTGGAACTGCTCCCCAGGAAGCCCGTCAGGACTCTGGGGCAGTCGCCTTTCTGCGAGCAGCCTGTCTGCAGGACACACAGCTCACCCAGCTTCCACCTTCCTAGGTCTGTTCTCGGAGCATTCAGCATCCTCTGCCCCTCCGTGCGCTTCCCACAGCGAGTCCGCTCAGGCAGGGCTCCTGGGGAAGCCAGAGGGTCCTGCCCCCCAACTTCGCAGGCAGACGTGACTCTCAGCCAGCCAGTAAAACAGAAGGTTTATTAGACGACAGGAACATGGTCTAACAGAGCTTGCAGGTGCAGAGAACAGGACCCCTCAGCTGGGTCCATTTTGGGGGGCAGTGAGCCAGACAACCCCGGCTGCACTTCACTCCATGTCCCAGCCAGCCCCAAACTGAAACTCCCTCCGGCCTCTCCTCCCCTGGGCTTTGTTCCTTTCCCCGGGCCAGGAGGTCACCGGATTCCTTTGTTCTCCAACCCTTTAGCTCTCACCTTGCAGGGGGGAAGGGCCCAGGCCATCAGTTGCCAGGAAACACGGTGTTGGCCATTCTCTGTGTCCAGACCCCTGCCCACACCTGCCCTCTAGGGCTCTGCAACGATCATACACCCTTACCCCACCACCTAGAGACTTAAGAACTGCACAGGGGAAACTGAGGCACCCCCACACTATTCAGAGGAAACATTAAGAACAGTCCCACTTCGTCACACTCTGGCCTCCTTTCCCGCCCCAGCCCTGGGAGCACTGGGGCCACCGGCCCAGCCCAGAGCAGACACAATGATGCACTCACCTGCTGATCCATTTTGCCAACTGCAGCCTTTTAAGAGAAGTGCTTTGTTCCCAGGGACTGAGCCAAGACAGAGGGGAAGCGCATTACGCTGGTGCAGCCACCTCCCTCCTCACGGGGTTGCAGAGCCTAGGGAACCAGCCCGAGCCCGAACATCTACACTGCAGTTTACACCCCCGGCAGCTTGAGCCCTGCAAGCCAAGTCCACTGACATGGGCCACCAACAACATAGACGTACCCAGAGAGCCCAGCCAGGAGTGGGGGACGCCGGCTCGGAGAGGGGGCTGGAGCCGGCTCCCAGGGAGCCCTGGGACAGGTTGGCTCAAGGCTCCTCTTGCACCATGAATAATCCAAGCTGTGTCAACCTGAGGCTGCACAGTCTGGGCTGGGCTCCAAACCTAGTGCCTGGAATGGGGCAAAGCCTGCGGGCCGCAGACAGCTGGGAGGGGTCTGTGCTCTGCACAAGGGGGTTGCCCTGCACCGGGGGGAGGAGGGGAGCTGTGACCTGTCCCCAGCGTCAGCACCACAAGGGGCTCCCTGGTGAAGCGTCCCAGGGGTCATGCTCCAGCCTCAGCCAGCAGGGAATTCCCCTTGCGCAGACTCCAGCGGGGCGGAGGCTCTGCTTGGTGGGACTGCGCCGTGCCCGGGCGTGCCCTGCCCCTGCAGGCGGTGAACGCTGCCTCCCCCGGGCCGGCACTTGTTCCGCACAGGATGGAGCGGTGCCACTCTGCTCCCGGGGTCTTTTGCCTGGAGAGCTGCAGGCTCAGCCGCTCTCACCCTGCCCCTTCCTCCCGCACAGTCGGCCTGCCCCAGCCCTCGTCTGCCGGGACAGGCCGAGCCCTCGTTCCGTGACTCGCCCACTTGGTTCTCAGCCCAGGCGTCCGCGCCCCAGTCCCTCCCCGCTCTGCACGTGGCTGGCTGGCGGCGCTGCAGGGCAGGGCCTGGGAGCGTGGCGCAGGGTCAGAGGCCCGCACTGAGCCCCCTGGCACCGTTCGGTGCGACTGACGAGCCAGTCTGACTCCCGGCACCCATGGGAGTTGACAGGCAGCTGTGCATCCGCCCTGAGGGAACTGAAAGGTGGCACCCCCCAGGTTGGGCCTGGTCTCCCAGGATGCTCAGCGCCAAGCTACGACATCCTGGCAAGCCCATTGCTAGCAGGCCCCGGTGCCACCCAGCTGGGCTCTGCTAGCAGGCATGGGCCCTGGAGGATAAAGCCACTGCAGCCACCCCATCCTCCACCCACGGGACACACCAGGATAGCTGCTGGTGTGTATTCACCTCCCCACCCCCCTCCAGCCCATGGCTGCTCTCCTGGCAGCCCCTTCCCTGTGCTCCTCCCCCTGTCTGCGGGCAGCCTGGCTCCAGAGGTGCCCGGCTGGGGTTCGCAGGCCCTTGGGGAACAGGGTCTGGCTGAATTCAACCATTCATGGATGCAAAGGCCAGAACAGAACCCGAGGACCGGAAGGGCCCTTGAGAGATGATCTAGGCCAGTCCCCTTCACCCACAGCGAGGCGGGTGCTCTGCTGGATGAGGAGCTGGATGAGGCCTGGTCTCACCCTCATGGGGCAGATGGGGCCCTGTGCCCAGCTCTAGCCCTTGCCAGAGCATGGCATGGGGGCAAGGCATCTTGCTCCTTGTGCCTCCAGCTCCTCTCCCCTGCAGTGACCCAGCCCCACTCCCCCTTCCCTACCCCTCTCCTGCAGCTGCTGTCACCCTGTGAGGCTTTGGGGGCAACCTGGGGACTCCCTGCCCGCTCTGCATGCAGCCCCCCATGGACTCAATGGCTGAGGAAGGGCCCTGGATGCAGAGCGGAGGGTCCCCCTCGGGGGCCTGAGAATGTATATCCTGGTTTGTACTTTACAGACTCTCTTGGATCCAGACTCCCTCTGCCAGGGTCCTTTTCGAGTGAGGCAGGGTGGACACTTGCTCGAGGCCACAAAGGGAGGCAGGGGCAGGCACAGAACCCAGGTGTCCTGGCTCTCAGTGGCAGGACTCCTACCCCAGCAGCCACCAGGCTCCCCACTGGTTATTTCAGCTCAAGCAAGAAGACAGATCTGTTGTACCAGGGTGGTTTATTAAGGACAGGGAGCCCCTCCTCAGGCCCCTTGTCCCAGGTAAGGTGGGCATGGGGTCCACCTTGCTGAAGGAGACTCCCCCCATAACACCACCTCATGCAGACAGGCTGAGGAGGGGAGGGGAGTCCCCGCTAACCCAGCTGCAGGGTTGGGGAAGAGCAGTATCTGTGGCCCTGCCACAAGAACGAGCAGAGGGAGATGAGGGCAGAGGACTCTTGCTTCATCCCTCGGAGGTCGCATTCTTTCCCAGTCTCGGGGGCGGAAGGTTTACCTCCCTGTGCCCCAGGGGCAGGAATCCCCATCAGGTTGCATGTAGCTGATGAGTGGGGTGTAGGCTAGGAAGTGGGGGGCAAAGACAATGAGCAGGGGCGCAGGTTCCTAGGTGGGACTCCCTCCTGCTAGGAGAAGGTCTAGGTAGGCCCCAGCGACCAGATCCTCCTCCTGGACCCCCAGCTCCTCCATCAGCCTCCGGGCCACCCGCTCGCCGTCCTCGGGGCTCTGCTGCTCACTCAGCACCACCTGCAGAGGGCACACAGGGCTCGGGTCAGAGCAGGGTGGCAGGGAAATCCCCTGGAGGGAGAGCAGCACTCCACCCCAGAGACAGCTGCATTCCGATAGCAGGCGAGGTGACCCCTTCACAGCCCGTGGGGTGAAATGCAGGATCCAGTGCCTGGCCTGGCCTCACTGTCGCTCACCTCCAGCTCCAGGAAATCACCCAGCCCTTCCACACGGTCCAAGTGCACGCGGGTCTGTCCCACCATGTAGAGACGACGCTCCTTCTTCACCACGCCCTGCACTCCAAGCGCCTCTGACAACACAGCCTGCAGAGACATCAGGGCCGGGACAGATCAGCCAGCTGCCCCCTCCCCCCAGTTCTCTCTCCCCCGGTCCATGAGCTGACGTCCCTATGACACTGCCTGGGGCCACCACAGGCTCAGCATGAAGGGACTGGCCCCTGGCCATCCCTCCGACCTGCCTGGGTCCCAGCCTCACCTACCAGGGAGCGTTGGACTCATCTGTTGGTCCAAGGGGCCATGGCCAGGGCCCTCGGGGTTTTCCCTGCAGCACTGTGATCCCAGGCAGGGCTGGCAGGAATCCATCTCCTCTGTGATCTGGAGCATCCCAGCAGAGGTGCGGCAGCTCTTACCACGGGGTTGGCTGCGTGGACGGGGGCAGCCAGAGTTACGGGGAGGGACTCTTACCACCAGACCCAATGGTCCAGTGGGAGGGTCTGTCCAGCACCATGCCTGCAAAGGGAAATGGTGTCCCACTGATCTACTACAATTCTCCGGACATCTCAGTGAAGTGGGGGGCGAAGCAGCACTGGCTGACATAACTGGGTTAGATTCCCAAAAGCCTTTGACAAGATCCCTCCAAAGAGGCTCATTATGTGGTGGGAAGCAAAGCTACTGTCACAGATCAGAACTGGCCCAGAGAGAGAGAAACAAAGAGCAGTGTGAAACAGGCCATTTTCATCCCGTCAGAAGATGGGAAGAGGGGCCTCACAGGTCTTTACTAGGTTCCATGTTTATTTATTACCAATCTGGAAAGGGAGTGAGCAGCGAGGTGGCAAAGTTTGCAGAGGACACAACATTCGGGACCAGAGAGGACTGTGAAAAACCAAATCCAAGCAAGCCAGGGAAAGGGCAACACTGTGGTTGATGAAATTCAGCGTCAGTAAGTGCAAAGTAATGCACATTGGAGGGGAAATTTAAACCACTCACATACCTTACAGGAACCTAATTCAACTGTACCAGCTCAAGAAAGGGGCCTAAGCATCAGTGCAGACAGTTCAATAGAGACCTCTGCTCAATCCGTGGTCAAAAAAGCACACAAGCTGTGGGGATGCACTTGGCATGGGATGGAAAGGGAGACGAAGTTCAGTCTGGTGCCTGCCTATAAATCAGGAGTGCAGCCTCATCTGGATACTGCATGCAGGACGCGTCTGCCCAGATGACACAGAAAGGACCATAGCAATCATCTAGTGTGAGCTCCTGTATAACACAGGCCATGGAACTTCCCCACATAATCCCTGTTTGAACTAGAGCAGATCTGTTAGAAAACATCCAGTCACAGCAATGTAGGGCTGGAAAGGACCTCGAGAGGCCATCTTGTCCAGCCCCCCGCACCAAGGCAAGACCAAGTGACCCTAGAGCCCCCTGACAGGCGTTTGTTCAGCTTGTTCTTAAAACCCTCCAGTGACACGGATTCCACAACCTCCCTTGGGAGCCTGTTCCGGAGCTTCCCTGCCCTGAGAGTCAGAGAGTTTCTGCTAATATCTGACCTAACTCTCCCCTGCTGCACATTAAGCCCATTGCTGCTTGTCCTGCCTTCAGTGGACATGGAGGCAATTGATCATCGTCCTCTTTATACCAGCACTTGACATTTTTGTAGGCTGTCCTCAGGTCCCCCCTCAGTCTCTTTTCTCAGGACTAAATGTCCCCAGTTTGTTTGACCTTTCCCCATGGCTCAGGTTCTCTAAACCTTTCATCATTTCTGTTGCTCTCCTCTGGACTCTCTCCAGTTGGTCCCCATCTTTCCTAAAGTGCGGCGCCCAGCCCTGGACACCGAATCCAGCTGAGGCCTCCCCAGTGCCAAGCAGAGCGGGACAGTTACCTCCTGTGACTGATGTACCACACTCCTGTTAATACGGCCCCGGATGACATTATTCCTCTTCGCAACCGCATCACATTGTTGACTTGTATTCAATCTGTGCTCCACCAGAACCCCCAGCTCCTTGGCAGCAGTTCTGACACCTACCCATCATTCCCCATTTTGTGGCTGAACATTTGATTTTTCCTTCCTCAGCGTAGTGCTTTGCACTTGTCTTTACTGAATTTCATCCTGGTAATTTCAGACCAGTTCTCCAACTTTTCAAGGTCATTTTGAATTCTACTCCAGCCCTCCAAAATGTTAGCAACCTCTGCCAGGTTGATGTAATCTCCAAATTTTATAAGCATCCTTTCCATCTTATTATTCAAGTCAGTTATGAAGATATTGAACAGTACTGAACCCAGAATAGACAATCTTGATTTAAAAACTGCCAGTGATGGAGAATCCACTACCACCTTTGGTAAACTGTTCCAATGGTTAATGACCCTCACTCTTAAAAAGCTATGCCTCATTCCCAGTCTTCGTCTAGCTTCAACTTCTAGCCACTCGATCATGTCAGAGCTTTTTCTTCTAGACTGAAGAGCCCATATGCCCCACGTATGTAATTTACAGACTGTGATCAAGTTACCCCTTAACCTTCTCTTTATTACGATAAACACCTGTCAGGAATCGGGGCCTGCATCAGCTCCGATCTCCAGGCAACCGAATGAGCACAGCTGGCCTGACGGGCAGGAAGCGTCAGCAGACTAGCTCTCTAGCCCAGCAGCAGTTCAGTGACTACTCAAAGATTCACCCATGACTGTGACAGCCCCTATGATTGCCGGTTCACAGCACTGCCTCGCTCCCGGTAACCTGTCTCTGAACCTGGGCTCCGACATCTGACCCCTGACTCTGGCTCTAATCATCAGGCCTCACTGGCCATATCCAGGTCTCTGAGTCTATCACTCTAAGGCAGGTTTTCTAATCCTTTAATCATCCTCGTGGCTCTTCTCTGAACCCTCTCCAATGATCAACATCCTTCTTGAAGTGTGGGCACCAGAACAGGATTCCAGCAGCGGTTGCACCAGTGCCAAATATAGAGGTAAAATGACCGCTCTGCTCCTGCTTGAGATTCCCCTGATTATGCACCCCAGAATCCCACTAGCTCTTCTGGATCCTGCATTGCACTGGGACCCCATGTTGAGCAGATTTTCCACCACGATCCTAAATCCCCGCTTCCCAGGACAGAGTCCCCCATCCTGTAAGCGTGGCCTGCGTTGTTTGTTCCGAGATGTACACGCTTACATTTAGCTGTATTAAAATGCATACTGCTTGCTTGCGCCCAGTTTACCAAGCAATCCAGACTGGTTTCAGTGACCTGTCCTCTTCATTATTGATCACCGCCCAATTTTTGTGTCATCTGCAATCTCTATCAGCAATGATTTTATGTTTTCTTCCAGGTCACTGATAAAAATGTTAAATAGCATAAGGCCAACAACCGATCCCTGCAGGACCCCACCAGAAACAGTCCCACTCAATGAGCCTCATTTACAATTACACATTGAGACCTAAAAAGAAAAGGAGTACTTGTGGCACCTTAGAGACTAACCAGTTTATTTGAGCATGAGCTTTCGTGAGCTACAGCTCACTTCATCCGATGAAGTGAGCTGTAGCTCACGAAAGCTCATGCTCAAATAAACTGGTTAGTCTCTAAGGTGCCACAAGTACTCCTTTTCTTTTTACGAATACAGACTAACATGGCTGTTACTCTGAAACCTGACATTGAGACCTGTCCGCCAGTTTTTAATCCATTTCATGTTACCGGGCATTGCAGAACTAGAGGGGTTCACAGAAGAGAGACCAGGATGATCAAGGACTTCAACAAACCCTCACATGAAGCGAGATTGAACAGATTGGGATTGTTACCTGGGAGAAGGGACATGGTTAAAAAAAAAAAAAGGTCTCGAGAAGGGAGATTGTGAGTTTCCGTTCTCCGTCTCAGCACAAGAACAAGGGGATGAGCACTGAAACTGGAAGATGGCAAATTCAAAATGGATAAAAAGAAATACTTTTCCTGCCACACAAATACAACACATGTAACTAGATTGTGGAACTCACGGCCACTGGTGAGGCCAAGAGCTTCGCAAAAGTCAAAGAAGGATTGGACACTGATACGGGTAACAAGACTGTCCACTTAGAATAGTTAATGCCACAAACAATTCCGGATCGGACACTGAACATCCTATTTCAGGGCTTTAGTCAAACTAATGGTTAGAGAGCAGGGTTAGATTTAATGTGAGGGCAAATTATCCCACATCTTCTACTGCAAGGTTCTTAGCCCTAGTCTACATTTCAACAGTTCACATAGGTACGGCACTCCCACCCGAGTGCCGCAGCTAGGCTAACAGCTAAATCGACAGAAGAATTCTTCCATCGACTTAGTTGCTGTCACTTGGAGAGGTGGCCTACAGCAGGGGACTAACCCTTCCGTCACTCTAGTCTGCGTCTGTGCGTGGCTGCGGTGCTGTGGCCATGCTCCTGTAGTGTTCCTAGTGTAGACATGGCCTTACTCCTTCCTTTGCGGGGTCTGGCACTGGCCACTGTTAGAAACAAACACTGGACCAGAGAAGCCTGGGGGCTTCTCCAGCCTGCTCAGACCGATGTTCCTGGGAGAAGGGCTGTGTGCACCTGTGTGCAGACGATCTCAGGCGGGGAAAGGCTCTTACCACCAGGCCTGCAGGGTCGGCTGTGGGGGAGATGGAGTAATGAGAAAGTTTGGGACCTTCAGAGTCAGGACACTCATAAAATATCAGCTGCCCCTGGCCATCCTGAAAAGGAAACGGAGAAGGGCGTCAGCGCCGGAGGTGGCTGCCCGGTTCCCTGGCCCGCAGGCCAACAACCCACAAACTCGAGCGAGTTCAGGAGAGGCCCAGAAACGCTCTGGGGACGGAGGGAGCAACTAAGGAAGAGACGAAAGGCAGATCTGTCTGTTTGGCTCAGACATGCTGGTGGGGACCCAAGAACACCCCTGCAGTTATACAAGGGCGTGAGCCCCATCGAGCGAGCTCCAGGCCGTGTCACCAGTGGAATCGGCAGGGCAGGGCCAGAGGGTTGAGTCTGTAGGAAATGGGTCTACGTTAGCAGAGGTTTGCTAGTAAGTTCCTGGTTGTACAGGTGTAGCGCCCTTGGCAAACCCCGCTGCTAGTGCGGCCCAGCATACACCGGCACACGAGCGCCGCCCGCTTCCCGCCGCAAAACAAGCTAGGGAGAGAGAAGGCCCTTGATGCCAGGGTAACTGCAGCAGGGCTTGGGCCGACACAAAGACGCCCTCACCTCCCTGGGGATTACTGCTCTGGCTCAAGTGTGCAGCACCCAGCCAGCCCCACACTCCGCACGCCCCGCAGAACGGGACAGCAGGGACCGGGGACGCATGGGAAAGGAGCTGCCAACCCCCTGGGATGGGACAGCAGGGGCCGGGAGAGGCTGTCCTCCCTGGCCATCCTGCGGGATGCGCCGAGCAGAACCCGCAGCCTGCAGAGCCAGCCCCGGGGCTGGGGATTGGGATGCAGGAGGGGGCAGGCTCAGGGCTGGGGGGCAGGCTCTGGGAGCGAGTTGGGGGGCAGGAGGGGCAGGCTGGGGGCGGGGCTCTGGGAGGGAGTTGGGGGGCAGGAGGGGCAGGCTGGGGGCGGAGCTCTGGGAGGGAGTTGGGGGGCAGGAGGGGCAGGCTGGGGGCGGAGCTCTGGGAGGGAGTTGGGGGGCAGGAGGGGCAGGCTGGGGGCGGAGCTCTGGGAGGGAGTTGGGGGGCAGGAGGGGGCAGGGCTGGGGGCGGGGCTCTGGGAGGGAGTTGGGGGGCAGGAGGGGCAGGCTGGGGGCGGAGCTCTGGGAGGGAGTTGGGGGGCAGGAGGGGGCAGGGCTGGGGGCGGGGCTCTGGGAGGGAGTTGGGGGCAGGAGGGGGCAGGGCTGGGGGCGGGGCTCTGGGAGGGAGTTGGGGGGCAGGAGGGGGCAGGGCTGGGGGCGGGGCTCTGGGAGGGAGTTGGGGGGCAGGAGGGGGCAGGCTGGGGGTGGGGCTCTGGGAGGGAGTTGGGGGGCAGGAGGGGCAGGCTGGGGGTGGGGCTCTGGGAGGGAGTTGGGGGGCAGGTTCAGGGCTGGGGGTGGGGCTCTGGGAGGGAGTTGGGGGCAGGAGGGGCAGGCTGGGGTGGGGCTCTGGGAGGGAGTTGGGGGCAGGAGAGGGCAGGGCTCTGGGAGGGAGTTGGGGGGCAGGTTCAGGGCTGGGGTGGGGCTCTGGGAGGGAGCAGGGCTGGGATGGGGCTCTGGGAGGGAGTTGGGGGCAGGAGGCGGCAGGGCTGGGGGTGGGGCTCTGGGAGGGAGCTGGGGGGCAGGAGGGGCAGGCTGGGGGTGGGGCTCTGGGAGGGAGTTGGGGGGCAGGAGGGGCAGGCTGGGATGGGGCTTTGGGAGGGAGTTGGGGGGCAGGAGGGGGCAGGCTGGGATGGGGCTTTGGGAGGGAGTTGGGGGGCAGGAGGGGGCAGGCTGGGGGTGGGGCTCTGGGAGGGAATTGGGGGGCAGGAGGGGGCAGGCTGGGGGTGGGGCTCTGGGAGGGAGTTGGGGGGCAGGAGGCGGCAGGGCTGGGGGTGGGGCTCTGGGAGGGAGTTGGGGGGCAGGAGGGGCAGGCTGGGGGTGGGGCTCTGGGAGGGAGTTGGGGGGCAGGAGGGGGCAGGCTGGGGGTGGGGCTCTGGGAGGGAGTTGGGGGGCAGGAGGGGGCAGGCTGGGGGTGGGGCTCTGGGAGGGAGTTGGGGGGCAGGAGGGGGCAGGGCTGGGGGTGGGGCTCTGGGAGGGAGTTGGGGGGCAGGAGGGGCAGGCTGGCATGGGGCTTTGGGAGGGAGTTGGGGGGCAGGAGGGGGCAGGCTGGGGGTGGCGCTCTGGGAGGGAGTTGGGGGGCAGGGCTCTGGGAGGGAGTTGGGGGGCAGGAGGGGGCAGGCTGGGGGTGGGGCTCTGGGAGGGAGTTGGGGGGCAGGAGGGGGCAGGCTGGGGGTGGGGCTCTGGGAGGGAGTTGGGGGGCAGGAGGGGGCAGGGCTGGGGGCGGGGCTCTGGGAGGGAGTTGGGGGGCAGGAGGGGGCAGGGCTGGGGGCGGGGCTCTGGGAGGGAGTTGGGGGGCAGGAGGGGGCAGGGCTGGGGGCGGGGCTCTGGGAGGGAGTGGGGGGCAGGAGGGGGCAGGCTGGGGGTGGGGCTCTGGGAGGGAGTGGGGGGCAGGAGGGGCAGGCTGGGAGTGGGGCTCTGGGAGGGAGTTGGGGGGCAGGAGGGGCAGGCTGGGGGTGGGGCTCTGGAGGGAGTTGGGGGGCAGGTTCAGGGCTGGGGGTGGGGCTCTGGGAGGGAGTTGGGGGCAGGAGGGGCAGGCTGGGGTGGGGCTCTGGGAGGGAGTTGGGGGCAGGAGAGGGCAGGGCTCTGGGAGGGAGTTGGGGGGCAGGTTCAGGGCTGGGGTGGGGCTCTGGGAGGGAGCAGGGCTGGGATGGGGCTCTGGGAGGGAGTTGGGGGGCAGGAGGCGGCAGGGCTGGGGGTGGGGCTCTGGGAGGGAGCTGGGGGGCAGGAGGGGCAGGCTGGGGGTGGGGCTCTGGGAGGGAGTTGGGGGGCAGGAGGGGGCAGGCTGGGATGGGGCTTTGGGAGGGAGTTGGGGGGCAGGAGGGGGCAGGCTGGGATGGGGCTTTGGGAGGGAGTTGGGGGGCAGGAGGGGGCAGGCTGGGGGTGGGGCTCTGGGAGGGAATTGGGGGGCAGGAGGGGGCAGGCTGGGGGTGGGGCTCTGGGAGGGAGTTGGGGGGCAGGAGGCGGCAGGGCTGGGGGTGGGGCTCTGGGAGGGAGTTGGGGGGCAGGAGGCGGCAGGGCTGGGGGTGGGGCTCTGGGAGGGAGTTGGGGGGCAGGAGGGGGCAGGGCTGGGGGTGGGGCTCTGGGAGGGAGTTGGGGGGCAGGAGGGGGCAGGGCTGGGGTGGGGCTCTGGGAGGGAGTTGGGGGGCAGGAGGGGGCAGGGCTGGGGGTGGGGCTCTGGGAGGGAGTTGGGGGGCAGGAGGGGGCAGGGCTGGGGGTGGGGCTCTGGGAGGGAGTTGGGGGGCAGGAGGGGCAGGCTGGGATGGGGCTTTGGGAGGGAGTTGGGGGGCAGGAGGGGGCAGGCTGGGGGTGGCGCTCTGGGAGGGAGTTGGGGGGCAGGGCTCTGGGAGGGAGTTGGGGGGCAGGAGGGGGCAGGCTGGGGGTGGGGCTGTGGGAGGGAGTTGGGGGGCAGGAGGGGGCAGGCTGGGGGTGGGGCTCTGGGAGGGAGTTGGGGGCAGGAGGGGGCAGGGCTGGGGGTGGGGCTCTGGGAGGGAGCTGGGGGCGGGGCTCTGGGAGGGAGTTGGGGGGCAGGAGGGGCAGGCTGGGGGCGGAGCTCTGGGAGGGAGTTGGGGGGCAGGAGGGGGCAGGGCTGGGGGCGGGGCTCTGGGAGGGAGTTGGGGGCAGGAGGGGGCAGGGCTGGGGGTGGGGCTCTGGGAGGGAGTTGGGGGGCAGGAGGGGGCAGGGCTGGGGGCGGGGCTCTGGGAGGGAGTGGGGGGCAGGAGGGGGCAGGGCTCTGGGAGGGAGTGGGGGGCAGGAGGGGCAGGCTGGGAGTGGGGCTCTGGGAGGGAGTTGGGGGGCAGGAGGGGCAGGCTGGGGGTGGGGCTCTGGGAGGGAGTTGGGGGGCAGGTTCAGGGCTGGGGGTGGGGCTCTGGGAGGGAGTTGGGGGCAGGAGGGGCAGGTTGGGGTGGGGCTCTGGGAGGGAGTTGGGGGCAGGAGAGGGCAGGGCTCTGGGAGGGAGTTGGGGGGCAGGTTCAGGGCTGGGGTGGGGCTCTGGGAGGGAGCAGGGCTGGGATGGGGCTCTGGGAGGGAGTTGGGGGGCAGGAGGCGGCAGGGCTGGGGGTGGGGCTCTGGGAGGGAGCTGGGGGGCAGGAGGGGCAGGCTGGGGGTGGGGCTCTGGGAGGGAGTTGGGGGGCAGGAGGGGGCAGGGCTGGGGGTGGGGCTCTGGGAGGGAGTTGGGGGCAGGAGGGGGCAGGGCTGGGGGTGGGGCTCTGGGAGGGAGTTGGGGGCAGGAGGGGGCAGGGCTGGGGGTGGGGCTCTGGGAGGGAGTTGGGGGGCAGGAGGGGCAGGCTGGGATGGGGCTTTGGGAGGGAGTTGGGGGGCAGGAGGGGGCAGGCTGGGGGTGGGGCTCTGGGAGGGAGTTGGGGGGCAGGGCTCTGGGAGGGAGTTGGGGGGCAGGAGGGGGCAGGCTGGGGGTGGGGCTCTGGGAGGGAGTTGGGGGCAGGAGGGGGCAGGGCTGGGGGTGGGGCTCTGGGAGGGAGTTGGGGGCAGGAGGGGGCAGGGCTGGGGGTGGGGCTCTGGGAGGGAGTTGGGGGCAGGAGGGGGCAGGGCTGGGGGTGGGGCTCTGGGAGGGAGTTGGGGGCAGGAGGGGGCAGGGCTGGGGGTGGGGCTCTGGGAGGGAGTTGGGGGGCAGGGCTCTGGGAGGGAGTTGGGGGGCAGGTTCAGGGCTGGGGGTGGGGCTCTGGGAGGGAGTTGGGGGCAGGAGGGGCAGGCTGGGGGTGGGGCTCTGGGAGGGAGTTGGGGGGCAGGTTCAGGGCTGGGGTGGGGCTCTGGGAGGGAGTTGGGGGGCAGGAGGGGCAGGCTGGGGGTGGGGCTCTGGGAGGGAGTTGGGGGGCAGGAGGGGGCAGGCTGGGGGTGGGGCTCTGGGAGGGAGTTGGGGGGCAGGAGGGGGCAGGCTGGGGTGGGGCTCTGGGAGGGAGTTGGGGGCAGGAGGGGGCAGGGCTGGGGGTGGGGCTCTGGGAGGGAGTTGGGGGCAGGAGGGGGCAGGGCTGGGGGTGGGGCTCTGGGAGGGAGTTGGGGGGCAGGAGGGGCAGGCTGGGGGTGGGGCTCTGGGAGGGAGTTGGGGGGCAGGAGGGGGCAGGGCTCTGGGAGGGAGTTGGGGGGCAGGTTCAGGGCTGGGGGTGGGGCTCTGGGAGGGAGTTGGGGGGCAGGTTCAGGGCTGGGGGTGGGGCTCTGGGAGGGAGTTGGGGGGCAGGAGGGGGCAGGGCTCTGGGAGGGAGTTGGGGGGCAGGTTCAGGGCTGGGGGTGGGGCTCTGGGAGGGAGTTGGGGGGCAGGTTCAGGGCTGGGGGTGGGGCTCTGGGAGGGAGTTGGGGGGCAGGAGGGGCAGGCTGGGGGTGGGGCTCTGGGAGGGAGTTGGGGGGCAGGAGGGGCAGGCTGGGGGTGGGGCTCTGGGAGGGAGTTGGGGGGCAGGTTCAGGGCTGGGGGTGGGGCTCTGGGAGGGAGTTGGGGGCAGGAGGGGCAGGCTGGGGTGGGGCTCTGGGAGGGAGTTGGGGGGCAGGCTGGGGGCGGGGCTCTGGGAGGGAGTTGGGGGGCAGGAGGGGGCAGGCTGGGGGCGGGGCTCTGGGAGGGAGTTGGGGGGCAGGTTCAGGGCTGGGGGCGGGGCTCTGGGAGGGAGTTGGGGGGCAGGAGGGGCAGGCTGGGGGTGGGGCTCTGGGAGGGAGTTGGGGGGCAGGAGGGGGCAGGGCTCTGGGAGGGAGTTGGGGGGCAGGTTCAGGGCTGGGGGTGGGGCTCTGGGAGGGAGTTGGGGGGCAGGAGGGGCAGGCTGGGGGTGGGGCTCTGGGAGGGAGTTGGGGGGCAGGAGGGGCAGGCTGGGGGTGGGGCTCTGGGAGGGAGTTGGGGGGCAGGAGGGGCAGGCTGGGGGTGGGGCTCTGGGAGGGAGTTGGGGGGCAGGAGGGGCAGGCTGGGGGTGGGGCTCTGGGAGGGAGTTGGGGGGCAGGAGGGGCAGGCTGGGGGTGGGGCTCTGGGAGGGAGTTGGGGGGCAGGAGGGGCAGGCTGGGGGTGGGGCTCTGGGAGGGAGTTGGGGGGCAGGTTCAGGGCTGGGGGCGGGGCTCTGGGAGGTAGTTGGGGGGCAGGAGGGGCAGGCTGGGGGTGGGGCTCTGGGAGGCAGTTGGGGGGCAGGAGGGGGCAGGCTGGGGGGGGGCTCTGGGAGGGAGTTGGGGGGCAGGAGGGGGCAGGCTGGGGGTGGGGCTCTGGGAGGCAGTTGGGGGGCAGGAGGGGGCAGGCTGGGGGCGGGGCTCTGGGAGGGAGTTGGGGGGCAGGAGGGGCAGGCTGGGGGTGGGGCTCTGGGAGGGAGTTGGGGGGCAGGAGGGGGCAGGCTGGGGGCGGGGCTCTGGGAGGGAGTTGGGGGGCAGGAGGGGGCAGGGCTCTGGGAGGGAGTTGGGGGGCAGGTTCAGGGCTGGGGGCGGGGCTCTGGGAGGGAGTTGGGGGGCAGGAGGGGCAGGCTGGGGGTGGGGCTCTGGGAGGGAGTTGGGGGGCAGGAGGGGCAGGCTGGGGGTGGGGCTCTGGGAGGGAGTTGGGGGGCAGGAGGGGACAGGGCTGGGGGCGGGGCTCTGGGAGGGAGTTGGGGGGCAGGAGGGGACAGGGCTGGGGGCGGGGCTCTGGGAGGGAGTTGGGGGGCAGGAGGGGACAGGGCTCTGGGAGGGAGTTGGGGGGCAGGAGGGGCAGGCTGGGGGTGGGGCTCTGGGAGGGAGTTGGGGGGCAGGAGGGGGCAGGGCTCTGGGAGGGAGTTGGGGGGCAGGTTCAGGGCTGGGGGTGGGGCTCTGGGAGGGAGTTGGGGGGCAGGAGGGGCAGGCTGGGGGTGGGGCTCTGGGAGGGAGTTGGGGGGCAGGAGGGGGCAGGGCTCTGGGAGGGAGTTGGGGGGCAGGTTCAGGGCTGGGGGTGGGGCTCTGGGAGGGAGTTGGGGGGCAGGAGGGGCAGGCTGGGGCCGGGGCTCTGGGAGGGAGTTGGGGGGCAGGAGGGGGCAGGGCTCTGGGAGGGAGTTGGGGGGCAGGAGGGGCAGGCTGGGGCCGGGGCTCTGGGAGGGAGTTGGGGGGCAGGAGGGGGCAGGGCTCTGGGAGGGAGTTGGGGGGCAGGAGGGGGCACGTCCCTGGGGCCCCTGGGGCGGGGTGGGGGGCCGGGGGCTCCACGCGCTGCCGGGTCCCGCCGCGGGCGGCCAATGGGAGCTGCGGAGGCGGCGCGGTGGCACGCGGGGCGGGGGCGCGCGCTGACCGTTACCCCCCCCCCGGCTCGCACCCCGCAGTCGCGCAGCTTGAGGCGGCCGCGCGGCGCGCGCAGGAAGGTGTCGGTCTGGGTGAGCGCGCGGCCCGCGCCCCCGCTGAGCCGCTCGGCGACGCGCTCCGCGCGCGCGCCTTGAGCTCCACGTTCCGCGGCATCCTGCGGCGCCTCGCCTCTCCCGCGGCGCACTGGCCGCGCTGCCCTAGCCCCGGGACTCTCGGTCCTGATTGGCTGTCACTGGCAAAGGCTCCGCGGCGATTGGCTGATTCAGGCTTCCCCTTCCGGGCTCGTCTCGCCAATCACAACGGTGAGTCCGCGAGCCTCGCTGACACCAGACCAATCGCGCTGCCAGCGGCGCCGCGAGGACAGGGCGCTGATTGGCGGAACGTGCGACCCATGAAGGCGGCAGGCGGCGCGGCGATTGGCGGAGGCCGGCGGGGGCGGGCGGCGATTGGCGGAGGCGGAGCCGGGCCGGCGGCGATTGGCGGAGGCCGGCGGGGGCGGGCGGCGATTGGCGGAGGCGGAGCCGGGCCGGCGGCGATTGGCGGAGGCCGGCGGGGGCGGGCGGCGATTGGCGGAGCCGGGCCGGCGGCGATTGGCGGAGGCCGGCGGGGGAGGGCGGCGATTGGCGGAGCCGGGCCGGCGGCGAGCTGGCGCTGGCGATGGAGGCGGAGGACCCCGGCGCGCGCTGCCCGGGCGATGGCGAGTGCGCGGGGCCCGGCTCCCCCCGCGGCCCCGCCGTGCCCGGCCACACCCGGCTCCGCGCCTTCCTGTGGTGCCGCGAGTTCCTGGCCGGCGCCTGGAAGCTGCTCGAGCCCGAGGAGCTCGGCATCAGCCCGGTCAGGTACCGGGGCGGGGCGGGGTCCGGTCCGGGAGCCCGACCGGGGGGGCGGGGCCTGGGCTGGGCGGGGCCGGGAGCCGGACCGGGCGGGGTGGCTGGTGGGGGCGGGGCCTGGGCTGGGCGGGGCCGGGAGCCGACGGGGCGGGGCCTGGGCTGGGCTCCAGTGGGGGGCGTGGCGGGGGCGGGCGGGGGCTGGGGGGGGTGGAGCGCAGGGAACGGGGTGGTTGGAAGCGGGGCTGGGGTGTGTCCGAGGCAGCGATCAGCCGGGTACCGGGTCTCCGAGCCAGCACTGCCGGGTAGTCATTAGGGTCCAGAGTTAACGCCCCTCTCCGGGCTGGGGGGCGCAGGAGCCGGGAGCCAGACTGGGCGGGGTGGCTGGTGGGGGTGGGGCTGGGGGGGTGGAGCGCAGGGAATGGGGTGGTTGGAAGCGGGGGCCGGGGTGTGTCCGAGGCAGCAATCAGCCGGGTAATGGGTCTCCGAGCCAGCACTGCCAGGTAGTCATTAGGGTCCAGAGTTAACGCCCCTCTCTGGGCTGGGGGGTGCAGGAGCCGGGAGCCGGACCAGGCGGGGTGGCTGGTGGGGGGCTGGCCTGTGGGGGGCGGGGTTGGGGGGGTGGAGCGCAGGGAACGGGATGCTTGGAAGTGGGGTCCGGGGTGTGTCCGAGGCAGCGATCAGCCGGGTAATGGGTCTCCGAGCCAGCACTGCCGGGTAGTCATTAGGGTCCAGAGTTAACGCCGCTCTCCGAGTTCCGGGGCGGGCTCGGGCAGACCCTGGGTCGCGCTGGCAGGTGGGGCGACAGGCCTGCGGCGTTTCCGGTGACCGCGCAGCGTCTGGAGCCTGGTTGTGGGGCGAGGGGCCCACCTCTCGGGTGGGCTGTTGCTGCAACGCCCCCAGGAAAGCTGCCTTGGCGCAGACCCCTAATGTGGATGTGCTGCACCCCCATTAAACCTGGCTTGTCATCGCGCCGGGGCTCCGCTGGCGAGGGGGGAACCCACGGGCCACACGGGCCGTGTCCTTAGCTGGGCCTGGGGGTGCCTCTGCCGGGCGGAGACCTGTGCAGGGCGCCCTCCCGCTCGCGGCCCTGGCTGGGTGCGGGGCAGCTGGAGATGAGCGTCTCCGAGCGCCCGCCTGCGAGCTTTGCCCCCGCTCGGTGCCCGAGTCCCTGCTGCCAGCCCAGCCCAGCCACAAGGCTCAGAGGGGCGCGAAGGTCCCAGTGCGGCTCCTGCTACCCCCCGCCCCCCCGTCCTGGCTCCGCAGCTCCTCTGCCCCCCCGCCTCGCAGGGGCTCCTCTCTCGCATGCCCGGGGCTCCTGGATCATCCCCTGAACGTGCCCTGGGGCCTGGTCTGGCGTAGCGCGCGCAGCTAGGCTTTGGGAAGCAGACCCGTGCCTGCCGCCCGGGCCGAGGCTGGTATGAGCCTGAGAGGGACGGAAGGGGGGTACTCCCTGTCCCCTCGCTCTGGGGCAGGCCCAGGGCCATGCTGGAGTTCCCAGCAGGGTGCTGTCCTGGGCACAGCTGCGGTCCTGAGGGGGCCTGTGCCCAGGTCTCTCTCCATGCAGGCATAGGAGCCTGGGGCTCTGGGGCACACGCAGCCGGCCCCTCGGCCACTGGAGGGGCCCGGTTCACGCCCACGGCAGGATCTGGGCAGGAGCTCGCTTGTGTGGGCTGAGGCTGAACTGGCCAGGGAGGGATCCACAAGCCTTCCGGGCTGTGCTCCGTCTCCTGGCCTGGCCAGTGCTGCCCCCCAGCGCCTGGGCTGCGTCCCAGCGCACCGGGCCCCGTGGCGTCTGATCTGGGCTCTGCTTCCCTTTGCAGTGGGGGGCTCAGTAACCTGCTGTACAAATGCAGCCTCCCGGACCACATCCTGAGCGTGGGCGATGAGCCTCGGCAGGTGCTCCTGCGCGTCTACGGGGCCATTCTGCAGGTGAGGCTCCCCCGCCTGGCAGCAGGGCACAGGGGTGGGGGGGACCAGGGACCCACCGAACGGCTTCCTGTGCTGCATGTGATGGCCTGGCTGGGGTCAGTGTGTGGGTGAACTGGCCCCACCCCACCTCGTCAGCAACCGGCTCCCTGGCAGCCACGCACTGGGCCAGCTGTGCCCCCTGTCACCGGCCAGCTGTCGGGGTTATGCAGGCCTCTGCAGGGAGTGTAATCCACCGCCCTGCGATGAGGGCCCAGGTCAGCCCTGCCCCCTCCCAGCTGTGCCAGTGCCCCACAGCCCCCACCCGCAGCCCCCTGCCCCCCAGCTCTGCCAGTGCCCCATAGTCCCCACCTGCAGCCCCCTGCTATCCCAGCTCTGCCCCCCAGCTCTGCCAGTGACCCACAGTCCCCACTCATAGAATCATAGAATATCAGGGTTGGAAGGGACCTCAGGAGGTCACCTAGTCCAACCCCCTGCTCAAAGCAGGACCAATCCCCAATTAAATCATCCCAGCCAGGGCTTTGTCAAGCCTGACCTTAAAAACTTCTAAGGAAGGAGATTCCACCACCTCCCTAGGTAACGCATTCCAGTGTTTCACCACCCTCCTAGTGGAAAAGTTTTTCCTAATATCCAACCTAAACGTCCCCCACTGCAACTGGAGACCATTACTCCTTGTCCTGTCATCTGCTACCACTGAGAACAGTCTAGAGCCATCCTCTTTGGAACCCCCTTTCAGGTAGTTGAAAGCAGCTATCAAATCCCCCCTCATTCTTCCCTTCCGCAGACTAATCAATCCCAGTTCCCTCAGCCTCTCCTCATAAGTCATGTGTTCCAGTCCCCTAATCATTTTTCTTGCCCTTTGCTGGACTCTCTCCAATTTATCCACATCCTTCTTGTAGTGTGGGGCCCAAAACTGGACACAGTACTCCAGATGAGGCCTCACCAATGTCGAATAGAGGGGGACGATCACGTCCCTCGATCTGCTCGCTATGCCCCTACTTATACATCCCAAAATGCCATTGGCCTTCTTGGCAACAAGGGCACACTGCTGACTCATATCCAGCTTCTCGTCCACTGTAACCCCTAGGTCCTTTTCCACAGAACTGCTGCCTAGCCATTCGGTCCCTAGTCTGTAGCTGTGCATTGGATTCTTCCGTCCTAAGTGCAGGACCCTGCACTTATCCTTATTGAACCTCATCAGATTTCTTTTGGCCCAATCCTCCAATTTGTCTAGGTCCCTCTGTATCCTATCCCTGCCCTCCAGCGTATCTACCACTCCTCCTAGTTTAGTATCATCCGCAAATTTGCTGAGAGTGCAATCCACACCATCCTCCAGATCATTTATGAAGATATTGAACAAAACCGGCCACAGGACCGACCCCTGGGGCACTCCACTTGACACCGGCTGCCAACTAGACATGGAGCCATTGATCACTACCCGTTGAGCCCGACAATCTAGCCAACTTTCTACCCACCTTATAGTGCATTCATCCAGCCCATACTTCTTTAACTTGCTGACAAGAATACTGTGGGAGAACGTGTCAAAAGCTTTGCTAAAGTCAAGAAACAATACATCCACTGCTTTCCCTTCATCCACAGAACCAGTAATCTCATCATAGAAGGCGATTAGATTAGTCAGGCATGACCTACCCTTGGTGAATCCTTGCTGACTGTTCCTGATCACTTTCCTCTCATGTAGGTGTTTCAGGATTGATTCTTTGAGGACCTGCTCCATGATTTTTCCAGGGACTGAGGTGAGGCTGACTGGCCTGGAGTTCCCAGGATCCTCCTTCTTCCCTTTTTTAAAGATTGGCACTACATTAGCCTTTTCCCAGTCACCTGGGACTTCCCGCGTTCGCCACGAGTTTTCAAAGATAATGGCCAATGGCTCTGCAATCACATCCGCCAATTCCTTTAGCACTCTCGGATGCAACTCGTCCGGCCCCATGGACTTGTGCACGTCCAACTTTTCTAAATAGTCCCTAACCACCTCTTTCTCCACAGAGGGCTGGCCATCTACTCCCCATGTTGTGATGCCCAGCGCAGCAGTCTGGGAGCTGACCTTGTTCGTGAAGACAGAGGCAAAAAAAGCATTGAGTACATTAGCTTTTTCCACATCCTCTGTCACTAGGTTGCCTCCCTCATTCAGTAAGGGGCCCACACTTTCCTTGGCTTTCTTCTTGTTGCCAGCATACCTGAAGAAACCCTTCTTGTTACTCTTGACATCTCTTGCTAGCTGCAGCTCCAGGTGCGATTTGGCCCTCCTGATTTCATTCCTACATGCCCGAGCAATATTTTTATACTCTTCCCTGGTCATATGTCCAACCTTCCACTTCTTGTAAGCTTCTTTTTTATGTTTAAGATCCGCTAGGATTTCACCATTAAGCCAAGCTGGTCGCCTGCCATATTTACTATTCTTTCGACTCATCGGGACGGTTTGTCCCTGTAACCTCAACAGGGATTCCTTGAAATACAGCCAGCTCTCCTGGACTCCTTTCCCCTTCATGTTAGTCCCCCAGGGGATCCTACCCATCCGTTCCCTGAGGGAGTCGAAGTCTGCTTTCCTGAAGTCCAGGGTCCGTATCCTGCTGCTTACCTTTCTTCCCTGTGTCAGGATCCTGAACTCAACCAACTCATGGTCACTGCCTCCCAGATTCCCGTCCACTTTTGCTTCCCCCACTAATTCTTCCCTGTTTGTGAGCAGCAGGTCAAGAAAAGCTCCCCCCCAGTTGGCTCCTCTAGCACTTGCACCAGGAAATTGTCCTCTACGCTTTCCAGAAACTTCCTGGATTGTCTATGCACCGCTGTATTGCTCTCCCAGCAGATATCAGGAAAATTAAAGTCACCCATGAGAACCAGGGCATGCGATCTAGTAGCTTCTTCGAGTTACCGGAAGAAAGCCTCATCCACCTCATCCCCCTGGTCCGGTGGTCTATAGCAGACTCCCACCACGACATCACTCTTGTTGCTCACACTTCTAAACTTAATCCAGAGACTCTCAGGTTTTTCTGCGGTTTCGTACCGGAGCTCTGAGCAGTCATACTGCTCCCTTACATACAGTGCTACTCCCCCACCTTTTCTGCCCTGCCTGTCCTTCCTGAACAGTTTATATCCATCCATGACAGTACTCCAGTCATGTGATTTATCCCACCAAGTCTCTGTTATTCCAATCACGTCATAATTCCTTGACATCACCAGGACCTCCAGTTCTCCCTGCTTGTTTCCAAGGCTTTGTGCATTCGTATATAAGCAGTATATAGCCCCCTGCTATCCCAGCCCTGCCCCCCAGCTCCACCAGTGCCCATAGTCCCCACCTACAGCCCCGTCCTCCCAGCTCTGCCAGTGCCCCATAGTCCCCCCCTGCAGCCCCCTGCTATCCCAGCCCTGCCAGCACCCCAGAGTCCCAGCCTGCAGCCCCCTGCTAACCCAGCCCTGCCCCCAGCTCTGTCAGTACCCCAAAGTCCCCACCTGCAGCCCCCTGCTAACCCAGCCCTGCCCCCAGCTCTGCCAGTACCCTGGAGTCCCCACCTGCAGCCCCCAGCTCTGCCAGTACCCTGGAGTCCCCACCTGCAGCCCCCTGCCCCCCAGCTCTGCCAGTGACCCACAGTCCCCACTCATAGCCCCCTGCTATCCCAGCCCTGCCCCCCAGTTCTACCAGTGCCCGTAGTCCCCACCTACAGCCCCGTCCTCCCAGCTCTGCCAGTGCCCCATAGGCCCCCCCCGCAGCCCCCTGCTAACCCAGCCCTGCCCCCGCTCTGCCAGTACCCTGGAGTCCCCACCTGCAGCCCCCTGCTATCCCAGCCCTGCAGATCCCTCAGGGCTAGAGAAATGGCTCTGTGCAGCTTGCTGCTGCTGGGTGCTGACTCTGGGGAGCTTTTTGCACAGGACAGCGAAGGGTTCAAGGCTGAGGGGGTTAATGCCATCCTCCCTTCTCTGGTGGGCTTCTCAGACCCTCGAGGGGCCCCTCCCATGGGTGGTGGGGGTTCCTTTGTGAGGTTCCCCATGACTGTGCATTGGGGTGGGCTGTGGATTGTGGGTTTGCTGCCTCCCCACCCTGGCATCAAGCAGCATCTTGGGGTCACTCCCCCCCATATTGTGCAGGGTTAGGGGGATCCCAGGGTTACTGCCCCACACCCTGCACAATCTGAGGGGGAGGGGCACTCAGGGTCACGGCCCCTTCCCCGACTGCACAGATTTGGGGGTGGCTGCCCCTCACCCATGCCTTCTGTCTCTGCAGGGCGTGGACTCGCTGGTTCTGGAGAGCGTGATGTTTGCCATCCTGGCAGAGCGGGCGCTGGGGCCGCGGCTCTACGGGGTCTTTCCCCAGGGGCGGCTGGAGCAGTACATTCCGGTACGGGCCTCGCTGGGTGGCCTACCCTCTACCCTTCCCCCATGCAGGATGCCTGGCCCCCAACGGGCTGGCCAGAGTACCTCCCTGCCTGAGTTCAAGGGCTGGTGGGGTCCAAGTGGTTCTTCCTCCGTGGCCCCAGATGGCTGCTGCGCATGGCAGGTGCCTGGCGGTGCCCCGGCTCTGTGCCCCTCCTGGCCAGCTTGCTCCTTTGTGCTGTCGCTTGGCTCAGACCTGTGGGCTCCCGGGGGCGCTGAGAGGGCTCTGTCCCTCCCCCGGCTCTGGAGGCCCCGTGCCAGGCCAAGCGAGTCCCGGAATCCCTGCCGCCCCCATCCCATTCCCTGGAGGCCAGGTGTCTCATGCCTGCCGCGTGTCCCCAGAGCCGGCGTCTGTGCACAGAGGACCTGCAGGACCCCGACATCTCCAGGGAGATAGCGATGAAGATGTCCCGCTTCCACGGCATGGTGATGCCCTTCAACAAGGAGCCCAAGTGGCTGTTTGGGACCATGGAACGGTAACACCTGCCCTAGCACTGCTCTGGGGTACTCTGGCCTGTGGGCTGCAGGGGGGCAGCACCAGCTGCGTCCCCCTGGGGGGGACCCTTCCCCTGCAGGAATGGGGGCCTGGATTGTGCCTGGGAAGGAGTCACCTCCCATCACTTTGCAGTAATAGTTCTGAGGGGAGTGCACCCCCACCCCGGTGCAGGGTCTCTGCCCATAGGTGTCCTCTGCCATGGAGCCAGGAGGGAGAATAATGGGCCCTGTCTTGCTGTGAGTGAAGGGGCCCCTCCACATCTCACTGCTGGGGTGGGGGACTGCGTGACGGGGTGTCTCCCCATCTCACTGCTCCCAGGGGAGGCAAGTTCGGGGGGGGGGGGCTCATGGAGGAGGGGAGTGAGTGTTGGGGGAATTCCCATCTCACTGCTCCTGGGGGTGGGGGGTCTCCCTTGCTCCCAGGGGGCCTTGCCCTGCGGAGGTGACAGGACCCTGCGCTCTAGGTACCTGAAGCAGATTGCCGAGCTCACCTTCCCTCAGGAAGCCCAGCGGAAGTTGTTCAACCAGCTCAAAGCCTATAACCTGCAGAAGGAAATGGGGAGCCTCAGGTGAGCGCAGGGCCCGAGGGGCCCCATAGACACGTGGGGGTCGGGGAGGACGAACTGCCGTAGGGGCTGGGCAGAAAGGTGCCGCCCCAGCCCCGCAGGGGTGCCTCTCGCTGCTGGTTCCTGCTAGCTCTGCACTGCAACAGGCCCATGGGCTCACCCCCCGTCTCCCATCCTGCTCCGGCTCCCCCGTGGTCGGCTCCAGCTCCCCTCCCTGTGCCCGCGGTCGGCTCCGGCTCCCCTCCCTGTGCCCGCGGTCGGCTCCGGCTCCCCTCCCTGTGCCCGCGGTCGGCTCCGGCTCCCCTCCCTGTGCCCGCGGTCGGCTCCGGTTTTCCTACCCAGAGGTGGGCGGGTCTCTGCCCGGCACCGCGAGTGGCAGAAGCTAGAAGCATCAGAGCCCGCTCTCCTTGGGGCTCCCTCTCGCAGCGCACCCTGCTGGAGAGGCCTGGGGGAGTGGGAACGATGAAGCAGGCTGTCTACTGATGTCTCTCTCCCCTGAATTCCAGGGAGCTGCTGGAGTCCACGCCCTCCCCTGTGGTCTTCTGCCACAATGATGTGCAGGAAGGTGAGTGGCAGGGGGTGAGATGGACCCATTGTCTGTTGGCAGTCGCCATTGCCAGCCGGAATAGCCCAGCCTTGGACCTGCTGGGGCCTGAGCCACCACTACAGTGTGGCTCCCCTCCCCACAGCCTCTCTGGGGTTAGGTCGGGGGGACCTCGCTGGCCTGAGCGCAGCTTGTCCCGGGGAGCAGCCTGAGCCCTGCCTGCGGGCCAGTCCTGCTTCGGCTCCGGGGCAGGGCTACATGGGACCTGAGGGGCTCCCCCAGCTCCGACTCCTCCACCCTGCCTGTGTCGCTTCCCCCAGCCGCTGCAGGCTCCCCAAGGCAGCTGCTCTCACCTGTCCTGCCCCTTTCCAGGGAACATCCTGCTGCTGGCTGGGCGCGAGTCACACCCCAGCGACAAGCTGATGCTGATTGACTTTGAATACAGCAGCTACAACTACAGGTGGGTGATGGGAGGCGGGGTCGGCCGTGGGGAGCGGAGCTAATGGGGGGCAGGGTGGGTGTGGTGCCGAGCCGTAAGCTGGTGTGTATAGGACATCCACTGCTCAGCTCGGTGCTCTCCCTGGGCCATGCGACCCACGCGGGGCTGTCAGGCCGGCTCTGAGGACAGCTGTCCGGCCTGGTGCTCTCCCTGGGCCATGCGACCCATGCGGGGCTGTCGGGGCAGCTCTGCTGCGGATGCCCGGTGGGGTGAGGTCGGGGTCGCGAGGAGGCTGGAACCCTGTGAGCATGGAAGCTCCTAACCCCCCCTCTCCCTGCAGGGGCTTTGACATTGGCAATCACTTCTGTGAGTGGGTGTACGACTACACCCACGACACGTGGCCCTTCTACCAGGCCTCCATGGAGAACTACCCCACGCGTCAGCAGCAGGTAATGGCCGCCTGGCTGGGGGAGCCCCTGGGGAGGCCGGAGAGCAGGCGCGTAGGCAGGCAGTGAGTCCGATCCTTGCCAGGCTGCTGCCCTGTGGGGTGAGGTGCTTGCGCTCTGGTTGGTGGGGCTGTAGCTGTTGGGATTGTTGCTGGGTGTTGGGCCCCTTTCTGAGCCCCCTGCCCCGGGGAGCTCCCCTACTCCCCCTGGGGGAATTCTGTGCCAAAAACTTAAAAATTCTGTGCAGAATATTTTAAAATTCTGCAAAATTCTGCATATTTTGTTTGTCAAAGTAACATAGTATAATCACGCCAGTTTCAGTTAATTTGGTAATTGATTTCAGAATACCTGTCAGCAATTGTCTGTAACAGTACAGACAACAAAAAACCTTCAAGAAATGTTTCTTGACAAATAGATCCTCACTAGGCATGTTAATACAGACCTTTGAGTAATTCATTTCTACTGTAATACAGAATCGGATTCCCACCCCCCTCAGAAGCTGAGCAAAGGCTGGGGAGAGACGGGGTAACGGAGGAGCTGAGGGAGAAGGCAGGAGCCTGGGAATGAACCTGGAGGGTTGGTGGGTGTGGCTGGGAGAAGTATGGAACAGGGGGTTGTTTTTGTTTTTTTTTTTTTTTTTTTTTTTTTTTGGGCTGGGGGGACGGGATTGTTAGTAAGTTGGGGAGCCTACCCCGTGCAGGCCCTGGCTGATCCCTCGCCTCTTCCATTCAGCCAGGAACATCTGCCCCCATCCCCTTGTGGCCCTGTACTCTCCACTCCCATTCAGCCCCTGGGTCAGTGCTGTCACCCCACTAGCTCCTGTGCCCCCACCCTAGTCTGTCCCCCCCACTAGCCCTTCTGAATCTATGTGGCCACCCGCAGCCCTGTGTGCCCCGTGCTGTGCCCCTCCCAATATCCCATGCCTCCTCGCCTGGCCCCATGGGCAGGGCGCTGTGAGGAATGCAGCCTCTTCACCTCCCTCTCTGTAGCGGGCTGCTCCGGCCCTGAGTCAGCTGCCCTCTCTTCTGGGTCCACAACAGTTTCTGGTGCATAAAAGGGGTAACTGCAGCACCTCCCCAACAGAATTTATACTTTTGTGGGGAGGAAAAAAAAAATCTGTGGGGGACATGAATTCTGTGCATGCGCAGTGGTGCAGAATTCCCCCAGGAGCACCCAACTCACTCTGGGCCTCGCCCAGATGGGCAGGGAGGCAGAGCCCTGGTTTCCCCATCCCCTGCACACCCCAGCTCCCCATCCTGCGTTTGGGGCCTCAGGCTGAGACTTGCTCGCCCTGCCTGCAGCTGCATTTCATCCGGCACTACCTGTGGGAGGACTCGGTGCGGCGCGGGGACACCACGCAAGAGGAGCAGGCCCGCATCGAGGAGGAGATGCTCACCGAGATCAGCCGGTGAGTGAATGACCGGGGGCGGCAAGGGGAGACCCCCACCCCTGTTTCCCCCACACAGAGCGGGTGTAGGGGGCTGGCACGGGGGGACCCCCACCCTGCTGCCCTCCCCAAGGGCAGATCTTCTCTTTAAAGAGCCCTTCAGCACAGTCAGGCATCCGTTGCAGGCTCCTTCTCCCAGCCTTGCTGCCCAGCCTGGGGGTGCCTGAGGGGCTCTGAAAGGGGAGCCAGGTGCCCTGGGGACTGGGGAGGCTGTGCAGGCTTGGGGTGGAGTCTGGGACGTGGCACAGTGGGGGGTCTCTCCCAGCGTCTCCCCAACGGCTGCTCTCTCCCCTCAGGTTTGCTCTGGCCTCTCACTTCTTCTGGGGCCTCTGGTCCATCCTGCAGGCGAAGATTTCCACCATTGAGTTCGGCTACCTGGTGAGCACAGGGCACGGGTGACCCTGCCCCTTGGCTCCTACAGGGCACTGCCCAGGGCTGCCTGCTGAGACAGGGCACAGGTCAGGGGGCCCAGCCTGGCAGCCTGGATTCAGCGTCCTGAGGGGCGTCTGTCCTAAACTGTCCCTTTGCAGAGGACGGGAGGGACCTGCCCAGCTGAGCACTGTGGGTACCTGCTGCCTCCCTGTGCCTGGCCGTCAGTGCGACTGCACGTGGGGTCCTTATGTTCTGGTTCTGCCCCCACAGCCGGGGGGCTCCATGGGGTGACTGGGCTCCCCTGCCCCCATGGCTGGGGGTCTGTGTGGGGTGACTGGGCTCCCCTGCCCCCATGGCTGGGGGTCTGTGTGGGGTGACTGGGTTCCCCTGCCCCCACGGCTGGGGGTCTGTGTGGGGTGACTGGGTTCCCCTGCCCCCACAGCTGGGGGGCTCCGCGGGGTGTGAAGTTACTGGGCTCCCCTGCCCCCATGGCTGGGGGGCTCTGTGGGGATCCCTGTTCTGGCCCTGCCCCAACGTCTGGGGGGCTCCATGGGATGATTGGTCTCCCCTGTCCCTACGGCTGGGGGGCTCTGAGGGGATCCCTGTTTTGGCCCTTCCCCCACAGCTTGGGGGCTCCATGGGATGACTGGTCTCCCCTGTCCCCACGGCTGGGGGGCTCTGAGGGGATCCCTGTTCTTGCTCTGCACCAGCCTGATGCTGTCTCCCTGCCCAGGATTACGCGCGGTGCCGTTTCGAGGCCTACTTCCAGCAGAAGGCGCAGTGCCTGTGACCAGCCCGGCTCTGCCTGCCCCGCGCTCGCCTGCCTCCCGCCTTAGGACCCCGGCCTCGCCGTGCTGCAGACATGTGGGGCCTGGCTGGAGCAGCAGAGTGGCCCCTCCCCGGCCAAGGGACAGCAGCTGGCAAGGACCCCAAGGGACCAACGCCCCCAGACCAGCCTCCATTGCCCCCCGGGTGGGGGCGGGGGGGCTGCCCTGGCTGGCCAGTGAGCAGCGGTGGGTTCTGGGGGTCTGGCTCACTCCAGGGCAGGGATCTCCTTGCAGGGTGTTTGGGGGCAGGGCTGGGCTGTCGGGGCAGGGAAACGGTTAATGTTCCGGTTTGGGGAGTGAAGGCATGGGCTGCCCTCCCGCAATGTGTGTGAGGATCCCCACCCTCTCCAGGGTGGGTTGTGTGGGGCCGGCTCCCCCTGTACCGCCTCTCCTCACTGCCCGTTGTCGGATGGTTCTGTGTGGCCATGGGGGTCCCGCTGAGCAGGGCGGCTGCAGCCTCGGTCCCCTCCCTGGGGCAGGAGGGGCTCAGCTCCCCGGGTTCCCTTCGAGTGCACTGGGGGCTGTGCTGGGCATGTACAGGGGTCTCCGCTCTGGGAGATGGGGCCTGGGAGCTGAATGTGCTACACGGGCATTTGCCTCTGCCCCACGGTTCTGTCCTTGCGTCTCTGCCTCCCCTGGCCTGGGGCGCTACCCAGCTCTGCCCCCCCACCCTTCTGCCCCAGTGCCCTTCCTGCACCCCACACACCCGCTTCCTGCAGGTGTGGGGGGCCTGGGGCTCCGGCCTGCTGATGTAACCTGGGCTCTGCGAGCGTGGGCTGCATGGGGGAGACCTGGATGCTCTGCCCCTGCCCCCGGCAGAGCCCCTCCTGCTGGCCCCTTTTCTGGAGAAGCAGGGGGAGTTTGTAGGTGTGTGGCCAGCCCGGGATGCTGCCCCCGCAGGCAGTGCTGGCCTGGCTCCAGCGCCGCTCACGGGATGAAGGTGGCAGCTGCTGGCAATGGGGTGTGGGCTCTAGCAGGGTCCCCTGCTCCGGCTGGGGGAGTTGGTGGGGGCCACCTCTTGCAGCCCTGCCCCAGAGCGCCTCCCTGCCTGGGCCCTGTGACCGGGGCTCTGCACTCGCTTTCTCTGCCAGTCCCCAGCATCTGCTGCTGCTGCCCCCTTGGAGCCGAGCCCGAGCCCCCGGGCGGGGCCCTCCACTGCCTAGCAAGAGACTGTGAACTCTGCACTCAGACCAATAAATGCCTGGCACTGTCTGCCTGTGTGTGTGTGTCTGTCCCTCCTGCTCTGGGCACTCAGCGTCTCTGCCTGGGTCTGTCTGTCTGGCTGCAGAGCTGCGAGAGTCCCCAGGGCAGTGGGCACCGAGGCCTTGGCCTGGTCGACGTGACTGTGATCTGTGCTCCGTGGGGGGGCACGGACACTGGCAGGGGGAGGGGAGGCTGGTGCCATCAGGCCCTTAGCATGCTTGGGAGAGGCGCAGCGCCGCCCTAATGCCCCGGCCCCGGTGGGGGCAGCGCCCTGGCCCTGGCAGTGTGGAAGGGGGAAGCGCGTTTGGAGCCGTTGTGGCCCCCGCCAGCCACGGGGCTCTGCTGCTGGGCCTCCTGGCCGTGCTGGTGCTCCCCGGCTGCCCGCTGGAGCGGTGTGTCCGTGTTCTGTTGCGGTGCCCCCGCCTGCCTGGGGCAGGCTCTGCAGCCATGTCCTTCTGTCCTCCCAGGCCTAGCCCTGCTGCTCCAGGCTGCATTTTTACAGGAAGGCCAAAGGCTGGGGTGCCATCCGCAGCCCGCTCTGCCTGGCCCCGTTCCCTCCCCCAGGGCTCTGCCTGGCCCCAGTGCCCAGCCTGCAGGAGCCGCTTCTGTCCGGGGCAGCCTCACCGAGCTGGCTGGAGCCTGGGCGCACCCCTTCCTCTGCTGCTCTGCTTGGCCAGGGGCCCTGCTGCCTCTGCCCTCAGCTTGGCCGAGCTGGCCCCGGGGCCGATGGGCTGGGGCCTAGGCGGGCTCAGCTTTCCCGCTCGCTGGCTGGCAGCAGGTTAAAGATAGCTCTGCCCTCCTGCCTGCTCCGAGATTCGTGTGGCGGCCCCGGCCCGGGCCTGCGCTGCCCAGAACTCCCCGCGCGGCTGGCGGCCCCGGGACGGGCCTGCAGGAGCTGCCATGGGCCATGCCCCGCGGGGCTCTCTGTGCTACTCTGCCCAGCCGGAGGTGGGGGGGCGAAGGCTTCTGGGCTGCAGCCTGGCACGCCGTGACTCGCCCCCCGAGGGCTGCGGCTGGCTGGGCTCTGATCTGCCTCCTGAGCTTCCTTTGCACCCTGACCAGCTTCTTCCTGCTGCCCAGCAAGGGGCCGGACGGCCGGGCGCCACGGGCAGAGCCCTGGGAGAGCAGCCCTGAGCAGAGGGTCTACGGGAGCCAAGGGGCAGGGCTGCCCTTCAGGACCGTCCAGACAGATCCCTGTGCCTTCCAGGTATGCTGCCGAAAATGCCACCTTCCTGGAGGGCTGTGCCCGTCACTCCCAGAGCCTGCTCCCCCATGGGGCCCTGCGGAGCCGGGTGGAGGCACCCCCCTAAATGCCATTGCACAGGCTGCGTTACTGCTTGGGGGCCTGGGCGTCCTGCTGGGCTGGGTGCAGTCCGGGGCCATGGGCCTCTCACCCGTGAGCCGAGCCCTACCCTGTGGGTGCATGCAGCCCGCCATCTGCCTGCGCCCGGTGGAGCAGAGCGTCCCGCGAGCCCCTCCCCATTGGCACGAAGGGGCTGGGTCTCCCCCCGGGGCTCTGTGCCCAGCAGCTTGGGTCCCTTCCGCCCCTGTCCCTGGGTGAGCCAAGGTGCCCTCAGGCTGCAGGTCCCAGCCTCCACCCCCAGGGATTCCTGCTGGCTGTCGCCCCCATGGGCCAGGCCTGGGTCTCCACTGGTGTGGGCCGGGTCACTTCTGCAGCCCCACAGGCCAGTGGCCATGGGCTTGTTCCAGCCCAGGCCTGGCTGGGACCACGGAGGCCTGTCTCTGGCCAGACTAGCAGCACGGGTGGGTCTGCAGACCCTGGCCCAGAGATGCCCCCCTTGCGGGAGGTGGCAGCTGCCCAGCAGCGCTGTGGGGCGAGGCCTGGGCTGCGCTCAGTGTCTGTGTCCAGTGCAGTGTCGGGTTGGGGCGCTGGTCTGGGGTGATGAGACCCGGGCTAAGGGCCCTGGTACCCCGGAGCTACCCCCTCCCACCTGGGAACAGCTCCCTGTGCCCAGAGCCTGTAGCGCCGGGGGCAGGGATGAGGGGAGCCCCTGCCCAGCAGACAGGTTCCCTGCGGGGGCCTGGCACCAGCTGGGCATAACATGGCCAGGAGTCTCTACACGCGTTGCCCCGAGGGAGCTGTCGTCCCCCTGCCCTGGGCCCTGACTCCTCCCTGCCCGAGCTGGGCCAGGCCCGGCTTAGCAGCCCCGGGTCTCTTGGTGCCCGCAGGTGGAGCTGGCCCGGCTGGCTGAGGAGAGCGCGTATTTCGGGGCGCTGGCACGATCCCTGATGCAGGAGGCTGCGGAGGGGCGGCTGGTGCTGGAGCACGTCCCATCGGGCGCCTTCCGCGCCATCCTGGAGTTTGTCTTCCTGGGGCACTTCGGGCTGGGTGAGGAGGAGCTGCTGCCCGCCGTCCAGGCTGCCAGCTACTTGCTGGTGCCCTCCTTCCTGGAGCAGTGCTGGCTGGCCCTGCGCCCCGGCAACTGCCTGTCCTACCTGCGCTTTGCCGAGGCCATCGGCCGCCCGGAGATGCGGGCCGTGCTGTGCCAGTTCCTGAGCGCCCAGCTCCTGGAGCTGGCGCCCGTCACGGGGCAGCTGGCCCCGGCGCTGCCGGAGGAGCTGGCATGGCTCCGGACGCGGGGCCCTCAGCAGCTGTGTGGCTCCGCAAGGAGACCCTGAGGACCCCGGCCACCCCCGACATGGAGCCCCTGCGCGGCCTCTACTGCCTCCCCCCGGGCCAGGGGGGCACCTGGCGCCGGGCCACCAGGCTGCCCTTCCGGGCCGACAAGTGGAGCTTCAGCACTGCCCAGCTGCTGAACGACCTGTCCCTCACCGGCGGCTACCGGGAGCGCCGCGGGGCCCGCGGGTTCGCCTTCCGCATGGCGGCCTTCCGCTACAACCCGCTGGCTGGCTGCTGGCAGCCCACCGCCCCGCTGCTGCAGCTCAGTGCCCCCTGCCCTGGTACCCCTGTGCCCTGGTACCTGCCCCCCCGCTATCGCTCCTTCACCCACAGCTTCCAGCCCACCGCCCCGCTGCTGCAGGTCAGTGCCCCGATACCCGTCACCTCTCTGCTACCGCTCCCCCACCCACCCCTGCTGTGGGGGTCCATGGCTCATACCCTAGTGCCCTTCCTCCCGCTATCGCTCCCCCAACCAGCCCTGCAGCCCACTCCCCACTGCTGGAGGGCAGTGCCCTGGTACCCCCCCCCCCCCGCTCTTGGTCAGGGCCCTGGTACCCCTTCCCCCTCCCCCTCCCTTCCCCAGCCCTGCAGCCCACCCCCCACTCATGGTCAGGGCCCTGGTACCCCCTCCCCCTACCGCTCCCCCTCCCGCCCCCAGCCCTGCAGCCCACCCCCCGCTCATGGGCAGGGCCCTGGTACCCCCCCCCACCCCACTGCTCCCCCTCCTGGCCCCAGCCCTGCAGCCCACCCCCCGCTCATGGGCAGGGCCCTGGTACCCCCCCCCCCCACCCCTCCCTTCCCCAGCCCTGCAGCCCACCCCCCGCTCATGGGCAGGGCCCTGGTACCCCCCTCCCCCTACCGCTCCCCCTCCTGGCCCCCAGCCCTGCAGCCCACCCCCCGCTCATGGGCAGGGCCCTGGTACCCCCCCCCCTCCCTCCCTTCCCCAGCCCTGCAGCCCACCCCCCGCTCATGGGCAGGGCCCTGGTACCCCCCCCCCCTCCCCTCCCTTCCCCAGCCCTGCAGCCCACCCCCCGCTCATGGGCAGGGCCCTGGTACCCCTGTGCCTGGTATCCCCTCCCCCTCCCTCACCCGCCGCTGGCAGCCCACCGCCCGTCAGAGCGGCTTGCCCCGGGGGCGCCACTTCGTGCCCTGCCCTCTCCCTGCTGCACCCGCTGGCTCCCTCCTGAGGGCCCCGGCACGTGCAGCTGGGTGGATGTGGGACCCGCTGCCCCAGGCGCCGAGCCTCCCAGGGCCAGGCTCCCACCCCCAGCTCTCAGCCTGGACCCCCGGCTACGCGCTGCCCCCCCCGCGTGGCATGGGGCGGGGCTCGGGCTGCTGCCCCCAGGCTCCAGGGTGCGAGGCTCCGGGCGGGGTCAGCTCTGCACCCCCCCCGCTCTCCGCGGCGGTGGGGCAGCGGATTGATGCCAGCGGGGGCTGGTACCGGGGCACGCTGCTGGCGCCGGGCGGCGGCACGGCTCTGTACACGGCGGTGGAGCCCTACGGCCCCTGGAGCGGCTCCCGGGCCCTCGTCTCCTCGCCGCCCCTCACCGACTTCGCCTTCGCCCTCTCGCTGTCCCACGGCCGTGCGCGGCTCACGCCGGGAGCGTCTACGCCCTGGGCAGCGTGCAGGGGACGGGCGAGACGCTGCTGCTGTGATACGACGCCAGGGCAGGGGAGCAGCGCCCCACCTGGCGCTGCCCGGGGAGAGAGCCCCGGCCCCGGGGGGTCCAGCCGGGCCTCCCGGAGCTGCAGCCCCGTCTCCAGCCGCCTGCTCCTCCCTGCGGCTGGGCTGTGATCAGAGACGCTGCGGACGGACGTGAGTCCCCGGCCCGCGCCCCCCGTCTGCTGGGCCGTCTCAGGGAGCCTTCCAGCTCCCAGGCTGATGGGCCTCGGGGTGTGGGGAGGGAAGGGGGAGGAGACTGGGGGGGGCTGGGGCAAGCGTGTGGGTGAGGATGGGTTGGCATGGGGAGTGGATTGGGATGAAAGTAGGGGAGTTGAGAGGGGGATGGGCTGGGGTAGGGTGAGGTCCGGGCAGGGCGTGGGCAGGGGGTGAGGGTGGACAGGGTGAGAACGGGCATGGGGTGGGCAGGTGAGGATGGGTGTGGAGGTGGCCTGGGGTGAGGGTGGGCAGGGAGAGGATGGGCATGGGGGTGAGGCGAGAGGGGTGGGCAGCTGAGGGTGGGTGTGGGGGTGGGCTGAGGTGAGCTGAGGTCCGGGCTGGGTGAAGGTGGGCAGTCAGAGGATGAGGTGCGGGGGTGTAATGGTGCTGCCCGTGGGAGCCCGCTGAGGTCAGGGTGAACTGCAAACAGACTGGGGCAGACAAACCCCAAACGCTGGCGGCTATTCCACTACGGAGATTTGCCCAGCCAGCCCAAACCAGCTTCTACAGCCCCTCCCTGGTTACTCAGCCGTTCAAATAATGCCGTTCCCTTAAAGTGCCCAGCTTCCGGCCTCCCTCCAGACACACCTGTCAGATACAATGATGATCACTGAAAATCTTCTCTCATCATATCAAAGAAAAGGTTCTTCCAGTCCCAAAGGTCTGGGACTCGGGTCAAATTATAACTTAGATCTTACCCCAAATACACACTTACGGCCAATTCTTATCAACTAAACTAAAATGTATTTGTCACAGAGTCCCCGGGCGATGCTCTGGAACGGCTCCCCATGAAGCCAGGCAGGACTCTGGGGAAGTCTCCTCTCTCGGAGCAGCCTGTCTGCAGGACACACAGCTCACCCGGCTTCCCCCTTCCTGAGTCTGACCTCGGAGCATTCAGCCTCCTCTGCCCCTCCGTGCACTTCCCACAGCGAGTCCGCCCAGGCGGGGTCCTGGGGAAGCCAGAGGGTCCTGCCCCTCAACTCCGCAGTCAGACGTGACTCTCAGCCAGCCAGTAAAACAGAAGGTTTATTAGGTTTCAGAGTAACAGCCGTGTTAGTCTGTATTCGCAAAAAGAAAAGGAGTACTTGTGGCACCTTAGAGACTAACCAATTTATTTGAGCATAAGCTTTCGTGAGCTACAGCTCACTTCATCGGATGCATTCAGTGGAAACTGCAGAAGACATTATATACACAGAAACCATGAAACAATACCTCCTCCCACCCCATATTAGATGACAGGAACATGGTCTAAAACAGAGCTTGTAGGTGCAGAGAACAGGACCCCGCAGCTGGGTCCATTTGGGGGGCAGTGAGCCAGACAACCCCGTCTGCACTTCACTCCATGTCCCAGCCAGCCCCAAACTGAAACTCTCTCCAGCCCCTCCTTCTCTGGGCTTTGTCCCTTTCCCAGGCCAGGAAGTCACCGGATTCCTTTGTTCTCCAACCCTTTAGCTCTCACCTTGCAGGGGGGAAGGGCCCAGGCCATCAGTTGCCAGGAGACAGGGTGTCGGCCATTCTCTGTGTAGACGCCATCACACTGGCCCTCTGCTCTGCAACAATCACCCCCCGTTATTCCAGCCCCTAGATACTTAAGAACTGCATAGGGGAAACTGAGGCACCCACACAGTATTCAGCGAGAACCTTAAGAACAGCTCCACTTCGTCAGGCATAGTAATAGACAAGACTTGTTTGCTGACATCACAAGACCTGAGCAAACAGCTCCCCTTCTATCTCTAACAATGCAGGCTGCATTTCAGAGCTCTATTCATTTACAGATCTTCCTAACAAGTCTTTAAAGGTTTCAGAGTGGTACCCATGTTAGTCTGTATCAGCAAAAACAACAGGAAGTCCTTGTGGCACCTTAGAGACTAACAAATTTATTTGGGCATAAACTTTCGTGGGCTAGAACCCACTTCATCAGATGCATGGAGTGGAAAATATGATACCAAGGTGATCTATGCCATCATGTGCCAGCAATGCCCCTCTGCCATGTACATTGGCCAGCCTGGACAGTCTCTACGCAAAAGAATAAATGGACACAAATCTGACATCAGGAATTTATAATATTCATAAACCAGTCGGAGAACACTTCAACCTCCCTGGACACTCAATAACAGACCTAAAAGTGGCAATTCTTCAACAACAAAACTTCAAAAACAGACTGCACCGTGAAGCTGCAGAACTGGGATTAATTTGCAAACTGGACACCATCAGATTAGGCCTGAATAAAGACTGGGAGTGGCTGGATCATTATAAAACCTAAACCGAATTTCCCCCTATTGTTACTTCCGCCTTGTCAACTCTCATTACCATTGCAGAAGTTATTTTCCCTCCCTTGGTATCTTGCTGTCAATTGAATTGTCTCGTTGGCCTGACCTCACACGAGGTAAGGCAACTCTCAGCCTTTCGTGTATTTATACCTTCTCCTGTATTTTCACTCCATGCATCTGATGAAGTGGGTTCTAGCCCATGAAAACTTATGCCCAAATAAATGTGTTAGTCTCTAAGTCTTTAAAGTTTTGTCCATGGGTCAGGTCAGTCTGTGAGTTAATTAACTCTTTCTGGCCTGGTGTCACCTTTCAGTGAGATATCACATTGCACTCACAACGTCACAGGGAGTGCCTGGGGTGAGGGGGTGGGCAGGGTGAGGTGAGGTGAGGATGGGTGTGGGACCTGGGGTGAAGGTGGGTCTGGGCCAGGTGGGATGAGGGTGATGGGTCGAGTGAGGACGGGTGTGGGGGTGGGCGGGATGAGGGTGGGTCCAGGCCGGGTGGGGCAAGGCCCAGGCAGGATGAAGACAGCTGTGTGTGTGGGGTGGGCTCGGATGAGGATGAGGGGTGGGGATATGCTGGAGTAAGGTTAGGGGTGGGCGGGGGTGGGCAGATGAGGATGCTCATGGGGCTGGGCTAGGGTGAGGCGAGGACGGGGCTGGGTGAAGGTGAGGAGGGGTGTTGGGTGGGCAGGGTGAGATGCACAGGGTGAGGATGGGCGCGGTGAGGACAGGTGGGGGGAGTGGGGTGAGGGCGGGCAGGGGAGTGGGCAGGATGAGGGCAGGCAGAGGGAGGATGGGGGTGGGCAGGGTGAGGATGGGGGGGACTGGGGTGAGGGGAGGCAGGGGAGAGGGCGGGGTGAGGACAGGTGTGGGGGTGGGTGGGATGAGGGTGGGGGGGACTGGGCTGAGAGCGGGCAGGGGAATGGGTGGGGTGAGGACGGGTGTGGGGGTGGGCGGGGTGAGGGTGGGTCCGGGCCGGGTGGGGCAGGGTCTGGTCCGGTGCGGGGGCGACGCCCGACCCTCCCACGCTCTCTCGTTGCAGACACGTGGCAGGAGCTGCTCCCAACGCTGACGCGAGCCGGCGCCGACCTGCCCGGCCTCTATTTCCTGGGGGGCTCGGAGCCCCTCCACGTGGTGGGGGGCAACGCCCAGGAGAACGTGGTGATTTCCTTCAGCCCGGGGGCCCGGCGCTGGGGCCCGGCGCGGAGCCTGCCCAAGTGCAGCCTGGCAGGGCAGGGCGTGGCCCTGGGCAGCCGCCTCTACGTGGCGGCGCCAGAGCTGGGCACGGTGCTGGCACTGCAGCTGGGCTCGCTGCCCGCTGCCCACCCCGCCCTTCCCCCTCTCCTACGAGGCCCTCTTCTTCCTGCACTTCCCTCTGCCCCCACCCCCGGGTGGGGAGCGGGGCACTGAGCGGGGGCAGGCGGGCGCCAGAGGGCCCACGAGCCAGCTGGAGCAGCGAGGGGACCCCCCGCCCCCGGCTGGCAGGACCCCGTCATGGGGAGCCCGGGGTTCACCCCCTGCCACGAGCAGTGTGCAGCGTGGGCCGGGGGGAGGGAAGGGGAGGGGGGCTCGTCTGCCTACTGATGACTCGCTGGCTCGTTAAGGTCACTGTGGGACCCGGACCGGTGCCACGCGGGGGCTGTGGCTGGTCCCCGGCGCTGTGCGGGGCTCTCGGGGACACACGGCATTTACACCTGCCGCAGGTTCTCCCCGGGCAAAGGCTGGACCGAGGCCGACGCGGCAGCCCCGGGGGACCCTTTGTCCAGATCGGAGGCTGCAGCAGGAAGGGGGGGGGCCCGTAGTGCCAACCCCAGCGGGGGGAGCCGGCCTGGAGCCTGCCGAGCCGGGGCTGGGCGCCTGTCACAAGCCTCCAGGTCCCCGGGGAGCTGAACGGTGGGGGAGGAACTTGCAGGGGGCCCCCCACGGGCGCTGCCCGTTCCCGGGGGGGGGGGGGGCTGAGCCTGGTGCCTCCTTTGTCGCTGCTGTTCCCCCCCCCCGCCTGCTCCCAGCCCCCTCCCGCCTTATTTGTCCTGCTGCCCTTTCACCCGTGTACCGGCTGCTATTTCTGGGGCTGGCTCTGAGCCCAGGGCCAGCTGCCGGGTGGGCGCCGGACGGGGTGGGGGGCACCATGGGGTGCGCCTCGGGCAGGGGGGGTGTCCCGGGCCACACCCAACAGCGTCCCTGGCTCAGCGCCGCCTCCCGCCTCCTGCCCAAAGCCAGGGCATGGCACCGGGTGCTGGGGCAGGCCTGGCCCCTCCCCACTTCCTGGCTGGCCCCCCCTTCCCGTGGCCCAGCCTGGCAGGGGAGGGGATGGGCTCTGATTAGTCCCAGATTTGGGGACCCCCCTGCACCGGGGGTTGCTGAGTGTCTTGGTGAGTTTGTCGCCTTCCTTCGTGCGGGGAGGGAAGGGGACAGGCCTGGCCCACTCAGCCCTAGTGCCCGTGCCTGGAGCACGCCTGGGCACACTCACACACATGCAGACACTCACACACCCTCCTGGCATCCCCCCCGCCCCCCCCCGAGGCTACACTGCGTCCCCTGGGGCCGTGCCCCACTCAGCCGCCCCCCCGGGCTGCAGCCTGGGCAGAGCCCTGCCGGGCGCGGGGAGGCCTGGGCCGGGGACTCTCCTCCAGGTGCCCGTGTGGTGGTGGAGGGAGGGGGCCGCGTGCTGCTGGCTGGCTCCAGGCCGCTGGCAGGGAGCTGGCTCGGTGGGGCTCTGGCCCGGGAGAAGGACACGGGGCCAGTGGGGTTGGCAGGGGCTGGGGCACCTTGAGGCCAGGGCGGCTCGTCCACTTCAGCCCAGCGCTGGAGCAGCCGCACGCCCCTGCACACCAGCGAAGGGGCAGGCCCCTGGCTACCCCCTGGCTGGGTGGGCGTCCAGCCCGGCCCCAGCCTCCTGCCCCCCGCGACATCCTCCCCTCCAGTACCGGGGTTGGGGGGGGCACAGGCAGGGCTGGTTTTGGGCCACGTGAGGTGCGTGCAGGGGGCACCGTCAGACTCCCCATCCCAGGGCGGCTGGGGGCTGGGAACAAGGCAGAGCGGGGTAAAGGGGCTCTCCCAGGCGAGAGGCTGGGGGCTCCCCGCTGGGCAGAGCGGGGTAACACTGGGGAGGCTCTGCTGGTACAAGGACAGGGCAGGAGTGCCAGGGAGTCCGGGCGCTGGTGTGTGAGATGTGGCGGGGGGGGTGTCATGGGCCGGGATGTTGAGTGATTTTGCAGGAGAGAAAGAACCGATGTGTGGGACGGTCCGTGCAATGCCTGATAATAAACCATCCCTACGGAGGGTATTGGTGAGGCAAGACAGTGTGTGTGGAGTTACTGGGGACTCGGAAAGGAGAAACTGAGGCAGGCATGCCTGCCATGCTGCGGTCTGCTGCAGGAGGGTGCCCTGGGCAGTGGCTGCCCTCTGACACCCACCCACCTAGGTCCCCACCTCCCCCCGTGCAGGGGAGGGAAGGGCAGCATGGCCAGGCCCAGTTGTGCCCCAGCCTGGCTTGGGTGCTGCCCTGGGGCTGGAGTAGCTGTCTCTGGTGAGAAGCCGCCATTCTCCGGGAAGAGCAGCCGGTGCTAGAGCCAGGCCCCACCTGGGTCGGAGCCAGGAGGGGTCAGGACAGGCAGCCACGTGCTATAGCTGGCAGCTGCCTGGAGGGGCAGAGAAGGGGTATGGGGGTGGGTGGGGCGGCATCGTGGGCAGAGGTGGAGTGAGACACTTCTGTCCTTGGCCCTTTGCGAGCCAGGGCCTCAGGCAGGCTGCAGGCAGGCAGGGGCGCGGGTGAGAGGGGGTGGCGGGGATGGCCCGCGGGGGCAGGGTCCGATTTCAGGATGCCATGTAGGGCCGCAGGGAGGCCGGATGCCAGGTGTCCTGTTACAGGCAGCGTGGAGCGGGGCAGGCAGGGCAGGCAGGGGACGCAGAGCAGCGGGTTTGAAGGACGCAGGAAGCACCGTTCCTAGGGGCTCTGCCAAGGGCGGACGTGGCACTGACGCCCGGAGACTCGGCACCTTCTGAGCAGGTACCAGCGTCTGCGGCTCGGCTCCCCGGGCAGGGCAGGGCCTGGGGCTGGGGCTGGGGCTGCCCACCCAGGATGGGCCTTGTGGGGCCAAGGCTGCACTTTGCTCAGTTGGCCGCCAGCCAAGCCCCAGCCTGTCCAGCTGACTGCCTCCCAGTGCCCTGGCTAGGGTGCCCGTAGGCTGGCCTGCAGCTGCTGGCCATCCTGGGCGTGTTTCAGGCCGTGCTGACCCTGTGCTCCACATGTTTGTAGCGTGTTGCACCGCCCTCCGTGTGTCCTTGGCATGTTGGGGATGCGCTGTCCCTTTGTGTGGTACATGCTCCTGCCGGGTTTGGGGTGCAGATGGTGGGTTTGGATGAACACTCCCCTTTGGACCATGGCTGGGCTTGACTGTGCGGGGGGGGGTGTCCTTAGCACATGTAGGCGTGCACTGTCCCTTTGTATAGGCCTTTGGGGACTGGGGCTACGGGGTCTGGGGTACCCTGCCATTTGCAGCCTGCGTTCCCTGTGTTTGGGGTACACCATCCCTGTGTCGGGGTGTCCCGGGGTCCCGGGCCATGCTCTGGAACTGCTCCCATGAAGCCAGGCAGGACTCTGGGGCAGTCTCCTCTCTGGGAGCAGCCTGTCTGCAGGACACACAGCTCCCCGGCTTCCCCCTTCCTGGGTCTGACCTCGGAGCATTCAGCCTCCTCTGCCCTCCGTGCGCTTTCCCCAGTGAGTCCGCCCAGGCAGGGTCCTGGGGAAGCCAGAGGGTCCTGCCCGCTCTGCACTTCATCCTCGTCCCAGCCAGCCCCAAACTGAAACTCTCTCCAGCCCTCCTCCTCTGGGCTTTGTCCCTTTCCCGGGCCAGGAGGGCACCTGATCCCTTTGTTCTCCAACCCTTTAGCTCTCACCTTGCAGGGGGAAGGGCCAGGCCATCAGTTGCCAGGAAACAGGGTGTCGGCCATTCTCTGTGTCCAGACCCTGCACACACCTGCCCTCTAGGGCTCTGCAGTGATCATACACCCTTACCCCACCCCCTAGATACTTAAGAACTGCATAGGGGAAACTGAGGCACCCCACACTATTCAGAGGAAACATTAAGAACAGCCCCGCTTCGTCACACGGGGTCTTTAACATGCTGGGTTTGGGGACACGCTCGAGGTGCTGGCTATGCAGGGGTGCACTGGCCCTTGCTAGCTGGGCCTTGCCTTGTTGGGGTCCCTTCGCCTCTTGCGCTTTGAGCTTTGAGTGCAAAAACGCTGTTCCTCTCCTTGACCTTACCAGCATTTAGCACTCACTAATTTGGGTGAGCTCGTCCCAGATCCTGGCTGCATGCGTCAGCCCAGGGGGTGTCTGTATCGATCCATGTGTCTGTCTGCAGCGGGTGTGCCAGCCAGGGCGTGTCCGTGTGTCTGTCTGCAGCCGGGTGTGCAGTCCAGGGGGTGTCCGTTTGTCTGTCTGCAGCTGGGTGTGCCAGCCCAGGGGGTGTCCGTGTGCCTGTCTGCTGCAGCCGGCTGTGCCAGCCCAGGGCGTGTCGTGTTTCTGTCTGCAGCCGCTGTGCCAGCCCAGGGCGTGTCCGTGTGTCTGTCTGCAGCCGGGTGTGCCAGCCCAGGGCGTTCCGTGTGTCTGTCTGCAGCTGGGTGTGCCAGCCCACAGAGGAGTTGGTGCCCGCGGCTGGCCGTGTCTGTCTGTGCCTCTCCCTGCTGCTCCGAGGAAGCTGGGTAGCTCTGACCCTTCCCTCACTTGGCCCATTCCAGCTGCATGTGACGGAAACAAACCCTGGGAGCTGTGGCCAAGCTGCCCGTTGGCGTGACGGCACCGCTGGCCCCAGCCCAGGGAATGTCACAGCTGCCGCGAGGATGGCGTGCGACAGGCTGGCAGGGCCTAGTGGGGGGTGGGGGGGCACACGGGTACTGTGGGAGCCGTGTGAGGGCAGCAGGACTAGAGTGGGGTGTGTCAGCGGCCTGCACTCCGTGCTTTGCCCCAGCCTTCAAACAGTGTGTCGGAGGGACCCCTTCCCTGCGCCAGCCCCACAAGGGGTCCCACAGCCTCGCCACCCCCGAGGCTGAGCCGCTGGGTTCCAGCCCCCGACTTCACCCGTGAGCTCTGCCCAGAGAGTCCTGCTGAGCCAGACGCGGGTCAGAGCCCGTGACTCTGCAAGGCCCCGGCACCTCAGCCGGTGTCTGCAGCGCGTCCAGCCGGGTTTGGGACTCATCTGGACACCGCGTCCGAAGTCCTGAGGTCAGCAGCTGTGGAGGAAATGAAGGGGACGACAGAGATCAGCCAGGCCAGCGCCAGGCCCCTTGAGCCAGGGTACTGCAGGAACCAGCGGGGGCTTCTTTTTCTCTGCCCCCTCTTTGTCTTGCCCTCAGGCGTCCCAGATTCACAGGGTCGGGGTTACAGCTCCAGCTCTGGCCCAGTCTCTAGGAGGGGCCCATCCGTGGGACCAGACCCCCGAGGGGTCTCACACTTCCTCCAGGGTCAGCCACGCGGCCTCACCGCCTCCGGAGACGGGGCCTCTGGGCCTGCAGCCCCCCACTGCACGCCATGAGCTCCGGCTGAGCCAGACCCCGAGGGAGGCTTGGCCAGGCTGCCGGGCCTAACGCACCTCGCCCAGCGTCTGCCGTGACGCCCGCCCAGCGCGGGCCGAGCAGCCGGGTTGCCAGCTGGGCACCGCGCGGGACAGAACGCCAGGTACAGCCTCGTCTGCTCTGCCGCCAGCGGGGGCGCTCCTGTCTGATCTGCAAGAGATGTCAAGAGTAACAAGAAGGGTTTCTTCAGGTATGTTGGCAACAAGAAGAAAGCCAAGGAAAGTGTGGGCCCCTTACTGAATGAGGGAGGCAACCTAGTGACAGAGGATGTGGAAAAAGCTAATGTACTCAATGCTTTTTTGCCTCTGTTTTCACTAGCAAGGTCAGCTCCCAGACTGCTGCGCTGGGCATCACAAAATGGGGAAGAGATGGCCAGCCCTCTGTAGAGATAGAGGTGGTTAGGGACTATTTAGAAAAGCTGGACGTGCACAAGTCCATGGGGCCGGACGAATTGCATCCGAGAGTGCTGAAGGAATTGGCGGCTGTGATTGCAGAGCCCTTGGCCATTATCTTTGAAAACTCGTGGCGAACGGGGGAAGTCCCGGATGACTGGAAAAGGCTAATGTAGTGCCCATCTTTAAAAAAGGGAAGAAGGAGGATCCTGGGAACTACAGGCCAGTCAGCTCACCTCAGTCCTGGAAAAATCATGGAGCAGGTCCTCAAAGAATCAATCCTGAAGCACTTAGAGGAGAGGAAAGTGATCAGGAACAGTCAGCATGGATTCACCAAGGGAAGGTCATGCCTGACTAATCTAATCGCCTTTTATGATGAGATTACTGGTTCTGTGGATGAAGGGAAAGCAGTGGATGTATGTTTCTTGACTTTAGCAAAGCTTTTGACACGGTCTCCCACAGCATTCTTGTCAGCAAGTTAAGGAAGTATGGGCTGGATGAATGCACTATAAGGTGGGTAGAAAGCTGGCTAGATTGTCGGGCTCAACGGGTAGTGATCATGGCTCCATGTCTAGTTGGCAGCCGGTGTCAAGTGGAGTGCCCCAGGGGTCGGTCCTGGGGCCGGTTTTGTTCAATATCTTCATAAATGATCTGGAGGATGGTGTGGATTGCACTCTCAGCAATTTGCGGATGATACTAAACTGGGAGGAGTGGTAGTAGATACGCTGGAGGGGAGGGATAGGATACAGAAGGACCTAGACAAATTGGAGGATTGGGCCAAAAGAAATCTGATGAGGTTCAATAAGGATAAGTGCAGGGTCCTGCACTTAGGACGGAAGAACCCAATGCACCGCTACAGACTAGGGACCGAATGGCTAGGCAGCAGTTCTGCGGAAAAGGACCTAGGGGTGACAGTGGACGAGAAGCTGGATATGAGTCAGCAGTGTGCCCTTGTTGCCAAGAAGGCCAATGGCATTTTGGGATGTATAAGTAGGGGCATAGCGAGCAGATCGAGGGACGTGATCGTTCCCCTCTATTCGACACTGGTGAGGCCTCATCTGGAGTACTGTGTCCAGTTTGGGCCCACACTACAAGAAGGATGTGGATAAATTGGAAAGAGTCCAGCGAAGGGCAACAAAAATGATTAGGGGTCTAGAGCACATGACTTATGAGGAGAGGCTGAGGGAGCTGGGATTGTTTAGTCTGCAGAAGAGAAGAATGAGGGGGGATTTGATAGCTGCTTTCAACTACCTGAAAGGGGGTTCCAAAGAGGATGGCTCTAGACTGTTCTCAATGGTAGCAGATGACAGAACGAGGAGTAATGGTCTCAAGTTGCAATGGGGGAGGTTTAGATTGGATATTAGGAAAAACTTTTTCACTAAGAGGGTGGTGAAACACTGGAATGCGTTACCTAGGGAGGTGGTAGAATCTCCTTCCTTAAGGTTTTTAAGGTCAGCTTGACAAAGCCCTGCTGGGATGATTTACTGGGACTTGCGTCCTGCTTTGAGCAGGGTGGTTGGACTAGATGACCTTCTGGGGTCCCTTCCAACCCTGATATTCTATGATTCTAGATTCTATGATTCTATGATCTGCTTGGGCAGACTCCAGGCCAGCGCCCCGACTCCTCCCAGCAGCCGGCTCTGACCCCCACCTCCCAGCCCTTTGGTCTCCAGCTGGGGGATGGTTGTCCGGGGGGGGGCAATCCACATCCCTCTGGGCCCTTGGGCCCTGGGCGTCTCTGTCACAGTGATTGGCTTGCCATTGTCTCCTCACATGCTCCATTGAGCTGGGACTAAGGCCCAGACAGCCGGGTGACGGCCACACCTGTGTCTCTTCGCCCGCCCTGAGAGCCACCAGCCCTTCCCTTCCCCCCGGGGAACAATGCAGCAAATGGGGGAAACGGAGCCAGGAGACTCATAAACAATAGTACAGAACGGTCTCCCTGTGTCACCGCAGGGCAAGAGACACGGCCCCGTGAGCTCAGTTCCCAGCCCAGCTGCCAAGCCAAGGCCATGTGCAGCCCGCAGGTAGCTGCCAAGCGACAAGGGTCACGTCAGTCCTTGGGCTTCCCGCTGTCTCTGCAGGGTCTTCTCCGGCAGCGGGTTTCAAACTGCCGGTCGGGACCCAATACTGGGTCGTGGAGTGGAAGGCCCTGGTCGCGGCGGCTCTGGTCAGCACGGCGACCGGGCCGTTTTAAAATCCCACGCAGTGCTGCCCGGCTAAGCAGGCTAGTCCCTACCTGGCCCGAAGTGGCCAGCAGCTGTCTGGCTCCTAGGCGAGGGGCCACGGGGCTCTGCACTGCCCCCATCCCAAGCACCGACTCCGCGCTCCCATTGGTCGGTTCTCGGCCAATGGGAACGGGGGGGGCGCGGGCTGCGGGCAAGAGCCATGCTGAGCTGCTTGAGTGCCTCTGCCGAGGAGCCGGAACTGCTGCGGCTGCTTCTAGGGGCGCAGCCGGGTCCGCAGTGCCAGGACGGCGGGAAGCCGCCTTAGCGCCCCCGCTGCACCGTGAGAGGGAGCTGCCCGAGGTAAGCCTGCGCCCCAGCCCGAGGCCTGTCCCAGTCCTGAGCCCCCCAGACCTGGAGCCTCCTCCTGCACCCGAACGGGGCCCATTCGTAGTGCCCAGAGAAACACAGCGTGGCTCCTGTTTGCCCCATTGAACCCTCGAATCTCCACCCGCTGGGTGGCAGTACCAGGGCCACAGGGGCAGACGTCATCCGACTGGGTCATCTGAAGGGTACAGACAGTTCCCACGGCTGGGGGATGGCCCCAGGGGGGGGGGGGGCCGGGCTGAGACCAGGGGCTGGGGGGTGGCCCCCTGGAGGGGGGAAGGCAGGGCCTAGAGTTGGGGCTGAGGGCCAGTCCCCTGTGGGGCAATGGGGCCTGGGGTGGAGGAGCAGTGGGCTGAGAGTTGGGGACTGGTCCATGTGGGGATCGAGGCTGGGGAAATGGCCCATGGGGGGGGGCAGCAGCAGGGCCTAGAGCTGGGGGTCAGTCCCCTGTGGGGGCAATGGGCCCTGGGGTTGGGGGGGCAGTGGGGCTGAGATCTGGGCTGAGGGCTGCCCCACTGAGGGAGGGGTGCCTGGGAGTGAGTTCCCTGTGGGAGGACAGCAGGGACTACAACCTGGGCGGGGGGAGTATCCTGTGGGGGCATGGGGCTGGGGTTCCCCTCTTAGGAAAGTCCTCGTGGGGGAAGACCCTGGCAGGGTCCAGTTCATGGCGAGGTCTGGGGTCAGGAGTCCACTCAGTGGGGCTGGGGGGAGGGAGGCAGGGGGTGGGCTGGGGAAGGGGG